>NC_039361.1:38051392-39251392 GCF_003573695.1 Papaver somniferum | reverse complement strand
AAGAATCTTACATAGTGGTGAGTTTCGAGAACAAAACCCCCAAATTTTATAATGTTTTTGTTGAGAATAGGGACTGAAAAAGGGGAAGAAATGTGTGTATAAATAGGGGGGGCTGTTGTGTAACTGGCAGACAGAAAAAAGAAGGATCAGAAGTAGAAAGTCATCTTGTAACCTATCTTCTCAAAAACTCTTCTTGGTAGAAATTAGTAAACATTAAGAAGTTTGCATGAATGAATATCTCAATTTGTGAATGTCATATGTCATCTGTTTTCATCATGTTCTAATTTATTAAGCTAGGGCTTAGATGAATCCCTTAGCTTACTTCTAGTTGTTTATGATAATTGAAATATTCTTGTAAGAGATTAGTTGAGTAGGGATCAGTTTAATCTTAAAGTTGCAACTTATAACTTTCACCTAGTATGTCTTGCATCCTAGGTTGTTAGAGCCATTATCTGTTGTTGCATCAACTCATGCTTCATTGACTGTTTTCAATTTGTGATTAGTTGTGTTGTAATAAGACAACTGATGCTAGGAATTGATATCTTAGTTGTGACTAAACTATCCATTTGAGATCACCTTAGGCTAGCAACAGACTTGAATCTTAATTGTTGTCCATTATAAGGATCAAGAACAGTTCATTAGCTTAATAATATAGTGTAGGTTAAGTGGTGGAATTGATAGCTCTAGTGCCCTCTTATCAAGTGTTTAACCTTTCATTTAAATTACTTTCTGTTCTTCAGTCAATTCTCATTGCGAAGCTTCTCGTCGTATCGACAAATTCACTCGTTTAAATTAGTATCAGTACTTTGATTTCAGCTTCACACAACCTTTTCTATGTGGGAACGATCCGTGTTTACTGTGTTTTACATTGTAGACAGCATATACTTGCGGTTTAATATTGTAGGTTTCTAGTCCTACACAACCTTTGGCGCCGCTGCCGGGGACTCGGTAGCGGTGTAGCTGAAGTTTGTTCATTACTTTACTGATTTTTTTAGTTTTGTTTGAATTCTGTTTGTTTTTCAATAGCTATTAGTAACTTAGAAGATTAATCTTTGCTTTCTGTAGCTTTTTAGCCTGTTGTAAGTTAAAACTTTTGCTTTTAGTTGTGTTTAATCCGTTTTATTCTCTTTGCATCATAGTTAAATTGCATCCTGTAGTTTAGGTTTTGAATCTGTAAAATTCTCTTTTGTTCTTGACTTTCTCAGTTTGTAGTAACATATTGCATCTGTAAGATAAGCACCCAACATCCATTTGTTCTCATAATCTGCATCTCAGTAGTCGTTTTAGCTGTTTTGCTCTTCCTTATCACTCTGTTAATACTTGTTTTTTCCTGTCACCTGCATTGTGGTACCATTCTGAGATTACCAAAACTATCCATTGTGTTAATCCTTGAGTAGTATTAGTTGTTCTCTGCACTGCATTAGCATAACTTTGATTTTAGGTTAGAAATTCTGTAGCATAATAGCTGTCGTGGTAGCTGTAGTCTTTCTTTTAACTTCGACTAGTCTGTCATCACCGCCTGTAGCTTCTCATCATCCTGCTATAGTTTTGTAGTTTCTACTGTAGCGTCTTAGTCGTAGTGGAAACAGTAGTTTCCATCACTCCATTGCTACTCGCATAGCTGCATCTGTAGGCTGTACATGTACTTGTTTAGATTTTACTATTGTAGTGTAACTTAGTATTCATCCATCAATTCTGTCATATAATCTGCATTGTCTTGTTAGTATAATTCATCACTTGCATCCCTATTTGTCTTGCATCTTTTTGTAGTTATAACCATTCTATCATTATAGCATGTAGCGTCTCATCAATCTTCTGTAACTACAGTATAACCCTGTAACCTTTTAGCTTCACTAGTAGTTGTAGTTTCTCTTTTAATTTCACTCATATGTATATATAATTTTCATCTCAGATCTTTATAATTTCCTGTAGTTGCTAATATTGTTTCACGTAAGTACCTGCATCATAGTTCTGTAAGTTTATTTAGCATATTTGTTAGCTTTTCTTCTTGTTTTTCTTTCTCAGTTCATTGGATTACTACAATCTGTGGTCTGCTGCTGCATTCATATCTTAGTTCTGTAGCGCTTTAGATGTAGGTTTTCATTCGCATTCCTGCATTGTCTCAGTCTTTTTGTTAATATAAGCAACTTTACATCATTATCTGGTAGTGTAACTTAGCATATATTGTTACATATCAAGCTTGTTGTTATCATCGTCTGTAACTGTGGCATGCTAGTTCTGCGAACTTGAGTCTGTAATATATTCCCTTCAGTAAGTCAATCATATAGGATTCTGTAGGATTATAGTGTTTAGCTGTTCATTGGCATTTTGTTAACACATGCTATTTCATTCAGCATCTGGCTTAACCTGCTCGAATCTGCAAGCCTGAGTTGTTCCATCTCAGCTGCACTGCAACAACCATGTTAGATTGCTAAAACCCTTATCTGTGCTAGCCATTCATGATTAGTACTAGGTGTTGCGAAGCGGTCATTCACTTTTGTTTGAAATTTGTTATTAATATGCTAACTCAGATTTTGTAATTTTCTTTCATAATCACATCTGTAGGTTAAGCATCTGTAAAAATAACCATCTAGTTCTGTTAGTAAACTTTACCCTAGAATTTCCATCATCCTGTAATATACCAGTAAGCACCTTGCATTCTTACTTTTATTTTTCCAAAGCTTGTCCATATTTTTGCTCCACTCTGTCCTGTTCGAAGTTTTCAATTGCATATAGCTCAGTTTTTCAGTAATTCATTACTGCGGTACACAACACTTGTCCTACAATTCTAGTTGTTAACTCTCAGTGATCGACAATTACTCTTTGTGTTTCTGTGTTTCACCTGCAAATTTCTGAGAACTGAAATTCTCTCTTTTGAGATGAACATGTGTAGGATCAGAATCTCGCAACAGTTATGTCTCAGCGAAATTAACAATGGTATTGCATAAAAGCGTCGCAGAACAATTTCAGAAACGACATCAGCAAGGATCATGAGAAAGGTGTGATAGTCTTGCAAAAATTAGAAAGCTTGCGAAGTCAACATTTGTAAGGTTGCGAGAATGTCGCAAACCATATCCGAAAATAAAGGATAGATTAGCTGTCATCCATTATGTATTTCCCTTATAAATAGTCATTCGAGTTGTAAAGAAGAGAGAGATCTTTTTTTGAGTGAGAGATAAGTAAATAAGAGAGAGAAAATTGAGAGCAGAGACCATTCTTGATTTCTTTATTTTCCTTGTAAGAATATTCAGAAATTAATCAATAAAATTAAGAGTGTAAACCTAAAAATAGGCTGATCAACGATAAAATCATATGAGGGGTGTATTGTAGGATTTTCTGCAACTACATAATGGCGCTAGAAACATGGAGATTGAAGATCGAAAGTTGAAGATTGATGATTGAGAAAATTCAAATCAAGAAAGTGATTAAACAAATCAGTGAATCAGTTAGAGGAAAGATGAATAGAATTAATGAAAATGGCAAAAAATTGGAGTGTAATATGATAACAAAAAGCTTGGTTAATGAATTCCATGAAAACATCAAAGGAAGAATACATAAACGAAATTTTGAAGGAAAGAAAATTATGGCGGTAGAAAAAACTTCACCTTTGAAAGATTGGGAAAAGCAAAGAATTGTGTTCATGGCAGAAGAAATACCAAAAGAAAATTTGAATCATACATCTCCATTGGTTGTCACATGCCTATTACACGAAAAGAGAAGGATACAACAATAAAATCCACAGGAGAATGGATGTTGAACAGAACTTTAATTGATGCAGGAAGTTCAGTTGATATAATTTTATCATGCATTTCGGGGAATGGGATTTAAAGATGAAGAAATGTCCAATTCAACATATTTTGTTCACGGCTTTGGAAAATCCACAACAAAACCTAAAGGAGAAATAGTGGTACGAATTCCACTTGGAGAAATCGAAACACATGTGACATTGTGCGTGGTGGATATGGAATCGCCATATAATATGTTATTAGGAAGATCATGGATACATGCGATAAAAGCTGTGGTATCAACGTTGCATCAATGTATTAATTCCCCACTCCAAGTGGAATAGGTGAAATCAGAGGAGATGTTGATAATGCGAAATTATGTCATCAAATTGAAGTAAGGCGTTATGAAGAACAAGCAAAAAGGAAACAATTTCGCAGAAAATTGGTAAAGGAAGCAAAGAAGGAAGAAGAATTTAGAGTATATATGATAAGGGGAAAGAAGGCAAAGGAATACCCAGCGAAATTTCGGAAGAAGGAGAAGGATCCATAAAAGCAATTAAAGAACCCACACCAATGGGAGAACCTAAACCCAGTTACACTGCCGCAGAACCAACAAAAGAAATAAATGTTGGGACTGAAGAGGAGCCTCTAGTGTTGAGAATTGGAACCAAAATGGATATAGAAGAAGAAGAAAGAACTGTCAATTTACTGCGAGAATATAAAGATATTTTCGCAGGAAACATGGATGAGATACCAGGAATAGATCCAACAATTGCTTGCCACAGACTGGAGATTAACAAAAATGTGAGACCATTTAAACAGAGAATAAGAAAAATCGCAACAACTTACCATTCCCAAATAGAAGAAGAATTACAGAAAATGCTGGAGGCAGGAATTATAAGAGAAGCTAAATACCCAGAATGGATAGCGAATATGGTCATTGTCCCAAAGAAAAACAAGGGAATCAGGATTTGCATAGATTTCACTGATTTGAACAAAGCTTGCCCTAAAGATAGTTTTCCGTTACCCGATATTCCTCAAATGGTGGAATCTGCAGCAGGAAATGATAGGGTATCATCTTTAGATGGGTACAAAGGGTATAACCAAATTCCTCTCGCTGAAGAAGATCAAGAACATACTGCTTTCTTTGCTCCTAGAGGTTTATATTGTTATACGAAAATGCCGTTTGGTTTGCGAAATGCGGGAGCAACATATCAAAGAATGGTAGAGAAGGTGTTCGCAAAATGGATACACAAAACATTAGAAGTATACGTGGATGACATGTTGGTAAAGAGTAAGGAAGCTAAGGACCATGTACAAGACTTGAGGGAGATTTTTGAACAAATGCGGCAGTATAACATTAAATTGAATCCCGAGAAGTGTACTATTGGAGTTGCATCGGGAAAATTTTTAGGCTACATTGTATCAAAGGAAGGAATACAGGTTGATCCGGAAAAAGTGCAAGCAGTTCGTGACATGCCAACACCAGCAACAATAAAAGATGTACAGAAGTTGAATGGGCTTCTAGCTTCGCTGGGGAGATTCATTTCGCGATCATCAGACAAATGCAAATATTTTTTCGATATACTCAAGAAGGGTGCGAAATTTAAATGGAGTGATGAATGTGAAAAGGCTTTTCAAGGAATCAAAGAACATCTTATGAATACAACTATCTTACAAAAGGCAGAACCAGGAGAAGAATTATTGATTTACCTTGCGACAACGTCGCATGCATTAAGTGTTGTATTATTGCGAGTAGACGCAGGAGTGGAGAAACCCATTTATTACATTAGCAAAACTTTTAATACCGCAGAGAAGAATTACTCAAAAATTGAAAAGTTGATCTTAGCATTAGTTTATGCATCATTTAAGCTCCGCATATATTTTCAAGCACACAAGATAAGGGTATTAACAAAAGTACCAATTGAATCAGTGATGAAGAATTCTAAAAGATCAGGAAGGGTAGAGAGATGGAATGCACAAGTAGGCCATTTTGATATTAAATATGAAGTTTTATCTTCACCAAAATCACAAGTTGTTGCGGATTTCTTGGCAGAATTTCCTTTAGAAAAGATGAAGCAGTAGAAGATGAAGAGTAGAAGAAATGATGGATGTAGAAGACGAACATGGAGATCCAAAAGATTTATTAACAAACCAAATAGATGGGAAATACTGGTAGATGGATCATCAAATGGAGAAGGAAATGGAGTTGGAATTGTTTTAATTTCGCCAGAAGGAATAAAGATGGCTTTTTCATTCAGGTTGGAATTTGAATCCACTAATAATGAAACAGAATATGAAGCTGTGATACATGCATTAAAATTCGCAATAGAAATGAAACTAGAAAACGCCAGGATCACTAGTGATTCGCAGCTAGTTATTCGCCAAATAAAAGGAGAGTATACTACAAATGAACCATCCCTGAAGAAATACAAGAAGCTGGTTGAGGAATTGTCAGCGAAAATCCCAAAAATAAAATGGAGGCACATTTCAAGAAAGGATAATAGACTCGCAGACGCTTTTGCTTTCATCTCAAGTATGATGACAGATCCAACTGCGAGATGCAAAAATACAAACACTTCTGTCACCATCAGTCAATAAAGAAGAGGAAGATGTGGATGTGATGGTCATAGATAATGAAAAAGAAGAACAAATAAATAATGTCGCAGACTGGAGAATGGAGCTTCACGCATATTTGGCGAAAGGAGAAACACCAAGAAATAGATTGGAAACACACAAGTTAAAAAGCCGAGCAACGAATTATGAATTAAGAGATGGGTTGTTATACCGAAAATCTTTTAGTGGACCATCACTCAGATGTTTGACACGAGAGGAAGGAGAAAAGGTGCTGAAAATGTTACATAGTGGAGACGCTGGCAATCATAGTGGAGGAAGATCTTTGGCACATAGAGCAAAAATGCAAGGTTATTACTGGCCATACATGCATGAAGATGCAAAACAAATATCAAGACGTTGCGAAGATTGTCAGCGGTATGGAAAGAAGATACATGCACCAGGAGCACCATTGTCATCTTCAACCAGTGTGTGGCCCTTTGGAAAATGGGGCTTAGATATTGTGGGGCCATTTTTACCAGGAACTGGACAAAGAAGATACTTAATAGTCGCAACAGATTATTTCACAAAATGGACAGAAGTGAAGGCAGTACAACATATTCGCGACAAAGATATCTTTACATTCATATTCGAAAATATCATTTGCAGATTTGGAATTCCTGCACAGTTGGTATCTGATAATGGGAAACAGTTTGAGGGGCAGAACATAGAAATGTTACTCAATGCATTCAAGATAAAATGTGGAAAGTCCACTCCTTTATATCCACAAGCTAATGGGCAAGTAGAAGCAACAAATAAAACAATTGCAGATATATTAAAGAAGAAATTAGAAGGACATCACAGATCATGGTGTGAACAAGTACATAATGCAGTATGGGCTTATAATACAACTAGAAGAGAAGCTACTGGAATGTCACCTTTTTGTTTAACATATGGAGTTGAAGCGGTGTTACCAACAGAAGTTGTTATTCCGACAACAAAAAGAGAAGCTTGGGAGAAAAATCTTAGTGCGGGTTTAATTCTAAACAAACTTGATGAATTAGAAGAAAAAAGAGAAAAAGCTTTACAACATATGGAGAATTATCAGCGAAGATTGGCTCGAGAATATAAAAACGTGTCAAGATACGTGAATTTCAACCAGGAGATTTAGTTCTGCGAGAAACACCAATATATCAGCGAGAAAATGGTGGAAAATTAGCGAAAAAATGGGATGGACCTTACATCATAAAGGAGATAGTTGGAACAGGAGCTTATAGATTAATGGACCCAGAAGGAAAGATGTTGGTCATAGATTAGATAGACCATGGAACAGATTGTACTTGAAAAGATATTATCCGTAAGAAGCTTTGAGAAGTTATGAATTCTGAAAGAATAATTGCAGGATTATTCATGACAAAACAAGATCATGATGTGCGAAATTTTCGCAGAGAACAATGACATAAAAGAAAGGGGCGAACCTTTATGGCGTACCCTAGTTCGCGAATAAAATTTCGCAAGAGGCAAATGTAAGACCTAAAGTACGTCATATTAGGGGGTACCTGTTACATGACTCAGGGAAAGGCTATACCGCCACCGGAACCTGAGTCATGGAGATTTGGGGTCAATAAAACCCATCCGGGAGAGGCACCTTGGATTCTCAACTTAAGCATATGACTTAGGTTGGGCGACTAAGGTAATAAGGACTCTCCCAAGGAGTGCAGATCTGATCAAGGCGCCGAGGTACACGGTTGAGTCAAGAGTGCCGAGGGCGTTTGAAGCGTCCTTGCCATTCTTGACAAGTCTTGGCTTATACTGCACTCGGCCTGAAGAAAACCCCACTTAGGGTGCAGTCTCGTAACCATAAGCCCTATAGGTAAAAGGGATAAGAGGCTGCGAAAACAACTGGTTGTTGTTAAGACTGGATGGGAGGAGCTAACCTTGTATGGTAGAAGTACGCCTCCTTGAAGGGGCAACCAGGGGGAAGATAAGGGCGGCACCCTCCATTAGGGAGCTGATAAGTGTCTTAAGACGCAAATGTCATGAGGCTTATTATTCGCAAGGATAATTAAGGCTTGTCATATTTGTGCAACATTCCTGAAGAGGCAATAATACAAAAGAAAAAGTTAAGATGAGATCAATGGGTTTTCGCATGAAAGTGCGAAGACATCCTGCGATTTCATCGCAAGACGGCAATATCATGGGGCTTTATTTTCGCAAGAATATTTAGGCCTGTCATATTGTCGCAACACTCCTGAAGAGGCCATAATACAAAAGAAAAAGTTAAGACAAGATCAATGGGTTTTTGTATGAAAGTGCAAGGACGTTCTGCAATTTTGTCGTAATGACAAAAGATGGCATAATAAGACCTTTAATTAGGAAGGAAAAATAAGACCATATAATAAAACAAACTAATTATAAGCATTTATAACAGAATATTTTTCGCAAGAAAGATAATGAGAGGCAAGTATGGGAATAGATATACAAGAAGCATTATCTTTCTTATCAACAAAATATTAAAAGAAATAGTTGACTCCAAAGTCGATTGAAAAATGCAGCTCTCAAAAGTAATAAAAATAAGACAGCTCCAGAAAACAAAGCTAGAAAAGAAGCTCAAGATTCAATATCAATATCAGTAGCAGGAGATGACAGAAGTTCTTGCCCAACATTCTCGCAAGCTTCTCCTTCATTTCGGCTTTGATCTTTGTCATGACTAGCATTTTGATTATCACCACCAATTACTTGATTAGCATCTTGAGTATCTCCAGTAACTACTTCTTCGGGAGAAATTTCTTTCTCATTCTGATTAACACCAGCAGATACTTCTTTAGAAGGAACTTCTTCTTCAACCTCCGGGAAATTATCCTCTGCACCGCTTTCATAATCGTAATCACTATCAGCAGGAAGAGTCATCATCATCTACTTCTAAAGGATCAATTGATGTGGGAGGAAGAGAGTTGGACAATAATATGTCGTTTACAAGGACTTCAGCCCGGAGATGAACTTGGCGAAGAAGTGCTCTTTGATGATTCCTATCTTGAATATCCTTAAAATAAGCAAGATAATCAAGTCTTCTTTCTGCCCGGTCGCGAGAACCAGTAAGAGTAGAGACAAGTAATGCATTCTCTTTGTGAATTTTAGCATATTTAGCCTCCAAATCAGAAATAGAAGAATGAAGATTCTTTTCAGACTCTGCGCAAAATAGAATACAAAATTTTATTAAGATAAGGAATTCAGAGAGATATGACAAAGGAAAGATAATTAAGGCAGTCAAACTATTATGACTACCTTCTTTTGCGAAATAAGATGTTGAACCAAGGATAGACAACTATTCTCCCAATGATCCATTGCGTCATCAAATTTATCTCCAACTAAACTTTTAAGTCGAGACTGAAGACTTTTTTTATTTAGAAACAAGGAAGGCATTTTTCTTCACAAGAGAAGAATAAGATTCTTCTAATTTGGAATATTGATCTTTAAGTTGGTTTGCCTTCACACTTAAAGATATTCTACCTTGAATGAGTGAATCTCTTTCAGTGATAGATGATTCTGTTACTTCTTTAAGTTCATTTCTTAAAGAGCGAAGAGATTTTTCTTGGTCAGCACATACTTTTTTGGAGAATATTAAGTTGTTGCGAAGATATCGCCATCTTGTTTAAATAAACTCGCTTCTCTTGAGACAAGGTTTTATTCTCATCTGATAAAGTTTCCATTCCTAAATTAACTTTGGTTAAAGAATAAGAAAGACGAGATACTTCATCACTTAATAGATCTTGTTTTCAACTAATTGGGTATTTTCATTGGTAAGGTTATTTATTTGACCAAGAGAATATGAATAGAGATTATCTAATTGGTTATATTGATCCATTAATACTTCTTTATCAACACAGGATTCTTCAACAACAGATTCAAATTGATATCTCTCCATTACTCGTTTCTGACTTAATGCTTAACATGCGAAAGAGGGATTTAAAGGATAATTAAGCGGGGGAAGGATAAAACCATCGAAAAAGCAAATTAAAGACATAGATGAGGAAATCATACCTCTTAACTCATCATTCTTCTTGCGAAGATTATCACGATCCAGCAAAATGTTCTGAAGTTTCTGATTTTCAAGACGAAGAGCATTACATTCTTTTTCTAAAGTTGTCTGCGAAGCAGCTTTGTCAGAACCCAAATGCTTGCTCAGAATTTCGCAAACATTAGACTTGATGGGATCAGTGGAAGACTTCTTGCCATCATCTAGAATCTCAGATAAAACCTTGAAAGCAATATTTATCCCTTCCACGCTCTCTTTCGACAAAGGAGGAGACTTAGGAAGAGAATTGGTAGAGATAGAAGGTTGAGAAACATTCTCAATGGAAAGAGAAGAGGCTTCATTCGCAGGAAGAACCATAAGGGGAGTTTCAGTCATAGGAATATCAACTGGAGAAATGAAATCAGAGGCAACATTCTCGCGGGTTGGAGATAAAGGTTTATCTTGCGAATGTATCGCAGGAGATTTGGAAGAAATGAATTCAGAGACAGCGTCTTCATGAATTGGAGATAAAGGTTTATCTTGCGAAGATGTCGCAGGAGATTTGGAAGAAATGAGTAGATGGAAGGGAACAATAGTTGGAATAGCCTTGAGGTGGCGAGATTTCTTGTGAGGTCTATGAAGATCTTTATCACCCTGCGAATTACAATCTAGATAAGAAACAGAGGAAACAATATTGTTATTAGAAAAAGATAGTGTTTTTTACTACCTTCTCATTCGCAGACTTCCTTTTATGAACGACAACTTTATGTTGTGATTTGGGATTGTTAGGATTCTGAACTGAAAATTTGGTGTTGGAGCCGCTTTTGCTGAAATAACAAGAGTATGGGAATCACATAAACAACATCATATAAGGCAATAAACAAGATCAATTTCAAATATATCAATTTCAGCAAAATTTATAAGGAAGAAAAAAGAAGACTAACCTTGATGAATCCATGAAAGATTGTAGCGGGGAAATTATCTTGAAGAAGATCACGAACTATGAAGATCTAATTTGAAGATGAAGAAGAATTTAAAAATATTGAAGAAGAAAGAAGAAAATTTGCAACGATGGAGTTTGCAGAAGAACGATGAAGTTGCAGAGAGAATAAAAAGAAATAAGAAGAGGATGAAAAGAAATATATATAGAAGGAATTTTTCCTCGAGAAAATAAACGTGGTTAATACGGAAAGATTTAAACGGTTAAAAAGTAACGGTTACAAAAGACGTGTCGAGAAATAAATGGAAGAAAGAATACGTGTGATAAATGCAGAATATGAGAAAATAAGCGGTTGCGGCATTTCTCACATCATTCTCTACTTTGCAGAGAAGATATAAGAAGAGGCAAGATGTAGGATCATAATCTCGCAACAGTTATGTCTCAGAAAAATTAACAATGGTATTGCACAAAAGTGTCACAGAACAATTTCAGAAACGACATCAGCAAGGATCATGAGAAAGGTGTGATAGTCTTGCGAAAATTAGAAAGCTTGCGAAGTCAACATTTGTAAGGTTGCGAGAATGTCGCAAACCATATCCGAAAATAAAGGATAGATTAGCTGTCATCCATTATGTATTTCCCTTATAAATAGTCATTCGAGTTGTAAAGAAGAGAGAGATCTTTTTTGAGTGAGAGATAAGTAAATAAGAGAGAGAAAGTTGAGAGCAGAGACCATTCTTGATTTCTTTATTTTTCTTGTAAGAATATTCAGAAATTAATCAATAAAATTAAGAGTGTAAACCTAAAAATAGGATGATGAAAGATAAAATCATATGAGGGGTGTATTGTAGGATTTCCTGCAACTACAACAGGTACCTGGGATACTGCATTACAAACCAAAGGAGGAAAAGGAAAGAGGAGCGAGACAACCTGTTGGTTGTGCCTAAACCCGGTCTTATACCGGTGGTATCGTGCCTCAAATTTAATATTCTTGCCTTGAATGATATACCATCTTTGCATGCGAACTGAACTAGTTGCTTTCCATAACACCGTCAAAACACTTACAATATATGATACCCATATTATGATTCTGTGATTGATCTGAATAGCACGTTTGCTTGCAGAAACGTTCACCCTTTTTGTTTAAATAGCAATCTCTGAACTTTTGATATTTGTGTTTTTGTGCTTGCATAATCTTGATACTCATTCACATAATCCCTGTCTCCCTGATTTGTGATTTTCCTGATTAACTGGGTGTATAACATGTTGAATGGTATGTCTGTTGGCCTATGATTGTGACTTTTATAGACCAAACTAATCGTCTAGTTAGAATTCAGCGAGAGGACGTAGTTAAAATTCCTGTGTCTGTCGAAGAAAGACCTGACCAACCAGAGACTATGGAAGAGGAGTTAATCCAACCCTGCAGTCTCAAGGACTACATGTACCCCACGAGGGCAAGCCAGCCCTCTTGCGTTGTTTTACCAGAAACTTCTGGTCAGTTTGAATTGAAAGCGAGCACGATACATATGCTCCCTGTGTTTCGAGGGGTTGAAGCTGAAAAAACCTACCACCATGTGAGAGAGATTGAAGAGATTTGTGGGACTCTGCGTTTCACTCAAATGCCTGAAGAGTCCCTGAAATTGAGATTATTTCCTTTCTCATTGAAGGAAAAGGCTAAGTCTTGGTTATATGCCCTGCAGCCACAGTCAGTTAGGACATGGGATGATCCTACGAAAGAATTTTTCAAAAAGTTCTTCCCAAATCACAAGACTGCGACCATTCGTCAAAGTCTGAATAACTTTGTGCAGTTAGAGGGTGAGACCTTAGCTAAATACCTAGAGAGATTCAATGACTTATTGCTTCAATGTCCTTACCATGGTTTTGAAAAATGGAGACTTGTGCAAATTTTATATGAAGGTCTAGATGTTGTCACCCAAACAACAGTTGAGACTTGTGCAATGGTTTATTTATTGACAAAAGTGTCGATGAGTCGTGGACTTTCTTACATGAAGTTGCCGAGAAAACGCAGTAGTGGGAGTCTGTTAGAGAATCTAGGAAGTCGACCCACATGGGTAGTGTTCATAAGATAGAGTCTGACTTTGAGGGCAATGCGAAAATTGCATCTCTATCTAGGAGAGTTGAGGCTTTAGAACTGGAGAAAAATATAAAATCTGCCGCTTCTACTTCTTGTAACCAAGTTGAGGTTTCTGTTTGTGCTGCATGTAATAGTTCTAACCATCTAGTGGACAGTTTCCCAGAAATACTTGCATTTCAGGAATCTAGACTCGAACAGGCCCATGTTTTGTATCAAAAGCAAGAACATAACCCTTATTCACAGGCCTACAACCCAGGGTGGAGAAACCACCCTAATTTTTCATGGTCCAAGGGCCCTTTACAAGGGGGTGCATCAGGAAACGCACAAGGATATTCATATCCTAGAAACCCCCAGGTACAGTCGTACACACAACACCCTTCTGAGAAAAAATTGTATAACATTCAAGAAAGTGTCGGTCTGTTGACCCAAAATCTTTTGCAAAATCAGAAGACCATTGACCAACGTTTTACAAGTCTAGAACTTAAGATAGGTCAGATCTGTGATGCGCTTAGTGACAGGAAAAAGGGTAAGTTTCCAAGTGAGCCTGAACAAAACCCAAAAGGCACATTTCAGGCAGGTACGTCTTCTTGTAATGAGACTGCACATGCTATTACTACTCTTCATAGTGGTAAAGTAGTCGCTAACAATGTAAGCATGCCTGAAAAGAGTGAGTCGGAGTCAGACTCATCATTGCATACAACGCCACAAAAAACATCCATTGTAGAAAATGAATCTGAGCATGTTTGTAAAGCTAAAAAATTCTACTGATGTTAATGTTTCTTTGCCGACTAATGTTCATGTTGCTCCATTTCCTCAAAGGTTGGTGCATCAGAAGAAAGACACCCATTACAATGAGATGTTAGAGATGTTCAAAAGAGTCAACATCAACATCCCATTTCTTGAGGAAATTAAGCAAATCCCTGCATATGTTAAATTCCTCAAGGATTTGTGTACACAAAAGCGCAAGCTTAATGTGCACAAGCGCGCCTTTCTCGCTGAACAGGTGAGTTCCATCATTCAAAACAAGACTCCACCTAAGTTTAGATACTCTGGTTGTCCCACAATCACATGCAAGATAGGTGACCATACGGTCAATAAGGCGTTACTAGACTTAGGGGATAGTGTGAGCCTACTTCCATATTCGGTATATGTGCAGTTAGGTCTTGGAGAGTTAAAATCAACACCTATAACTCTGCAATTGGCGGACAGATCCGTCAAAGTGCCACGTGGTGTGGTAGAAGATGTTCTAATCAAGGTTGATAAGTTCTATTTTCCTATGGACTTCATTGTATTAGATACTCAGCCTGTGCAGAACCCAGACTATCACATTCCTGTCATTTTGGGACGTCCTTTCTTAGCGACGTCCAATGTAATTATTAATTGTCGTAATGGAGTGTTGAAGTTGTCATTCGGCAACATGACTGTGGAGTTGAATGTTTTTAATGCTAGCCATCAACATTTAGATCTTGATGATGATGATGATGATGATGATGATGTGCATGAAATCAACATGATTGAAAGTTTGGTTCAGGATTCGTTGTCTAGTAACATGTCTGTTGATCCTTTACATGCTTGCTTGAATAATTTTAACTTGGATCTGTTTGATGATGAATACATAAGTGAAGTGAATTCTTTGCTTGAATCTGCACCCCTCATGGACACGACTAAGTGGAAAGCTAGAATGGAGCCACTTCCACTCTTGGTATCCAAGTCTGTCCCGTCTCTTGTTGAGCCACCAAAGCTTGAACTGAAACCATTGCCTGACACTCTTAAATATGCATTTTTGGGTTCTTCTAATACTTTGCCTGAAATCATTTCGTCTGCTTTAGATATAGAACAGGAGAGTAAGATTTTAGAAGTACTTAAAGAGCATAAAGAAGCATTAGGATGGACAATCTCATATATTAAAGTTATTAGTCCCACAGTTTTTATGCATCACATAAATCTTGAAGATAAAGCTAAAACATCTAAGCAAATGCAGAGGCGACTAAATCCTAACATGAAAGAAGTTGTTAGAGCTGAGATCCTTAAGCTTCTTGATGCGGGTATCATATATCCGATTTCAGATAGCAAGTGGGTTAGTCCCGTTCAGGTTGTGCCGAAAAAGTCAGGTGTTGCTGTAGTTCAAAACGATAAAGATGAGTTAGTTCCTACTCGAGTAACCACGGGGTGGCGAGTTTGCATTGATTATAATAAGTTGAATGCAGTTACAAGGAAAGATCGCTTCCCTCTCCCTTTCATAGATCAAATGTTAGAAAGATTATCTGGACATAGTCATTACTGTTTCTTAGACGACTATTCTGGTTACAACCAGATTCACATAACACCTGAGGGCCAGGAAAAGACTACATTTACATGTCCTTATGGTACATTTGCTTATCGTCGCATGCCCTTTGGGTTGTGTAATGCACCCGCCACATTTCAACGTTGTATGATGAGCATTTTTTCTGACATGATAGAAAATTTCCTTGAGATCTTTTTGGATGATTTCTCTGTGTTTGGATCTTCTTTTGATGAGTGTTTGAACCGTCTCACTCTTGTGCTGATTAGATGTAAAGAAAAAAATTTGGTTTTGAATTGGGAAAAGTGTCATTTTATGGTGAACTCAGGCATAGTTCTAGGACATATCATCTCTGAAAAAGGAATTGAAGTAGACAAAGCTAAAGTTGACCTCATCCAACACTTTCCGCCACCTCGCTCTGTGAAGGAGGTTAGATTATTTTTAGGCCATGCTGGTTTCTACCGTAGAT
Organism: Papaver somniferum; assembly: GCF_003573695.1. Taxonomy (NCBI): domain Eukaryota; kingdom Viridiplantae; phylum Streptophyta; class Magnoliopsida; order Ranunculales; family Papaveraceae; genus Papaver; species Papaver somniferum. Next base: position 39,235,314 of record NC_039361.1, on the reverse strand, counting down.
TCATTAAAGATTTCAGTAAGATCTCAAGACCACTGTGTAATCTACTTGGTAAAGATGTTGCTTTTGTATTTGATGATGCTTGTGTGCGTGCATGGGAAGAACTCAAAACTTTTCTAATTTCATCTCCATAGTCCGACCACCTGACTGGAAATTTCCATTTGAAATCATGTGTGACGCGTCTGATTTTGCTGTTGGTACTGTTTTAGGACAGCACGTCGATAGACTTCCATATGTGATATACTATGCTAGCAAGACTCTTAATGATGCTCAACTTAACTACTCAACTACTGAGAAGGAATTGCTTGCTGTTGTTTTTGCATTAGACAAGTTTAGGTCATACTTGATAGGGTCTAAGGTCATCATTTACACTGATCATGCTGCTCTGAAATTCCTTCTTTCTAAGAAGGATGCTAAAGCTTGTCTCATCCGATGGACATTGTTATTACAGGAATTTGATCTCGAAATTCGAGATAAGAAAGGTTCGGAAAATGTTGTTGCTGATCATTTGTCTAGATTAAATGTTGAGTCTTTTGATGATTCCTTGCTGATTAGAGAGTCTTTTCCTGATGAACAATTAATTCTTGTGTCTGAGTATCCTTGGTTTGCTGACATTGTGAACTATCTTTCCACGAGAAGGATGCCTTTGCATTGGTAGGAAAGACCGTTGTAAGTTCTTGGATGAAGTTAAACACTTATTTTGGGATGACCTATACCTGTTTAAGTATTTCCCGGAACAAATCATTAGTAAATGTATCCCCAACAGTGAACAAAAATATGTGATATCTTTTTGTCACGACCAAGCATGTGGAGGCCATTTCAGTGCCAAGAAAACTACTGCAAAAGTCTTTCAGAGTGGGTTTTATTGGCCATCATTGTTTAAAGATTGTCATGCTTATTGTATTGCTTGTGAACGTTGTCAGAAACTAGGAAGTATTTCCAAGAGAAACATGATGACATTGCACCCTATTTTGATTGTTGAACTGTTTGATGTTTGGGGAATTGATTTCATGGGTCCGTTTCCCAATTCTGAAGGTAAGATATACATCCTTGTTGCTGTTTGTTATGTTTCTAAATAGGTAGAAGCAATTGCAACAAAACAAATGACCACAAAGTGGTACTTTCGTTCTTAAAAGAAAGCATATTTTCTCGTTTTGGCACACCTAGAGCTATAATCAGTGACGGTGGTTCACATTTTTGCAATAGATCTTTTGAGTCATTAGTATTCAAGTATGGCATAACTCATAAGGTTGCAACCCCGTACCATCCACAGACCAGTGGCCAAGTAGAGGTTTCTAATAGGGAGATTAAGCATATTTTTGAAAAGACGGTTAACCCGTATAGAAAAGATTGGTCTTTGAGATTGAATGATGCTTTATGGGCTTATAGAACATCATATAAAACCCCTATTGGCATGTATCCGTACAGACTTGTGTTTGGTAAACCTTGTCATTTACCTGTTGAACTAGAACATCGAGCATATTGGGCTATCAAGAAACTTAACTTTTCTCTTGATAAGGCAGGTACTCAACGGAAGCTTCAGCTCAATGAGTTGGAAGAGCTGACAAATGATGCTTATGATAGTGCTAAGTTTTACAAAAAATCGAATGAAAGTGTTTCATGACAAGCGCATTTTGCGCAAGTCTTTCACACCTGGTCAGAAAGTCTTATTGTACAAATCTCGCTTGCATCTTTTTCCAGGTAAATTGCGTTCTAGATGGACAGGCCCGTTCATGGTACGAACAATATTCCCTCATGGAGCTGTACAACTCGAAGATGTAGCAACTAAGAACGTCTTCAAGGTCAATGGATAGAGATTGAAGCCGTTCCTTGAACCAACTCCACCTGAAGTTGAAACAACCGATCTGGAAGACCCCGTATATCTAGATTGAACTGATCACCCCTTGTACACACCACAGGTTTAGAATTCCATTATCCCTCCTTGCTTTCTTTTGGTTTCAGTTTGATAGATTAGCTTTTGCTGTATATAATCTTTGCTGTTGTGATATCCACTTTGCTGCTCAACTATCTGGTTTGGCAGCATTTTTTGGACCTGGTACTCTCTAACCTTTCTTTTTCTTCATGAACTTCATGGCATGTTATAATTTGTGAATTCTTAGAAACATTGAGGACACTGTTTAACATAGGTTTGGGGGTACAAGTAGATATCACATGAACTTTGTAGCGATTTGGTATGTTTGAATCTTGTGAATGGATAACACCTTAGAAAAAAAAAATGAAAAATGAAAAAATGGAGCTCATTTACCTTGATCTGTAATACCTGTGCATGATATAATATCTTAGGATTCTTAGTCTAGATGATGAGGCACCCCTGATTCTAGCACAATTCACATGTTGATAAGAAATTTGCACATGCACGATCTACCAATACATGTATAGCCTCGGGTTGCAGGTGTTTTATCGGTTAAGTAGACTGCCAATCATCTAGAATACTGAATGAGACTTGACTAGATTGTTCTTTGGTTGGCTGGGATAGAAGTTGGAGGATACGTTAAGAAAAGAAACCATTTAATTTGACCGGGTGCATCGAAAAAGGGCTGCCTCTTGCCAAAAGTGTCATGTAATGTATTGTTCTGTTTTTGTGTAAAGTTGTTGCGTCATCTTGTGTTTGTATATCTTGTTATTCCATAATCAGTGAAAAATCAGTTGAGAAAGAAAATCATAAAAATTCAGAAAGAAAATAAAATTCAGTTAAAAAAAAAGTACTCATTATCTGTTATTATGTTCTATTTCAGTAAAAATGTTAAAGTGTCTCTCTTGCCTCAAAATGAGAGTAGTCAATGTAAAATGTTCTTTGTTGTTATGTGTTGTAAATGGTCTTGTAATATGCAAGGAGGGTGTAGCCATCGATGTACAACGCGGGTAAGCTGAAATATCACCAACTCTTAGGTGAACATTCACAATTCTCGTAAAGCCGGATAGCTAGCTTGGCTTTGAATTCAGTTGTTCGCCTAAAAACTATCTCTTAGCAATTGGCAGTCATAACTTCTGATCATTCTCTAAACATGTGTAGGTACACTTTACACTCTTATCACATGTCCTTAGTTGTTTCAGTGCTAGAATTGTGCCTTTGAAAGCTATATTGACGTATCCAATTGATGTGAGCTAAAACTGAATTGCACATGTCACATTTCATGGAATCTGAGCTTATATTTTGTCCTGAGAACTTTTTGGGTATATTCTGACCAGAGACAGTGGTGTATAAAAGACTTTTCTTTTGGTTTTGTGTTTTACTCGAGGACGAGCAAAAGGCAGGTTTGGAGGTATTTTATAGGCACCTAATACTGTATATATTCTTATCATTTTGTAGGTGTTTATGGTACTTTGTTGCACTAATTGCTTGTATTTATGCCAAATTATGTATTTTGTAGTTCTTGTTCGTTTTAAGTAAAATGTGTGGCAATTATTCCTGATTTTTTTGGTTTTGTAATGCTAGGGGAATGAAGAGAATGGTCTGAACATGGGATCGGTATAAACGTGGAGCAAAGCGGGTGTTGCGCGATGATGAATGGTCAAAAGAAGGCATGCACAGTAAGGGATTAAAGCTGAGTTGTGAGCATTGGGAGTTAATGGGCCGAAGTTCAAGTGCTAAAAAAATTTTGGGAAACAATACAAGCCAGGTCCAAGTTTCACCCATATACCAAAAACAAGATATTCATGGTTTACACCCAAACATACCCTTAACCCTTCTTTCATTTCTCTATCATCAGAAACAACCCCCATTCTCTCTTTTTCTCCTGACAACATCCCCTCATTTGTCAAACCCTAACTCTGCCAATCTCATCGAAAGCCAACTCCCTGTCAATTTCAGTACTCGTCGCCCTTACCTCCATCACCATCTTTCCTCTGTCAGGCCACTTGCTTATTTTCTATACTTATCTCTACTCAATTCAACCTAGCCCTAGACTGTGGAGTGCAAGATTAAGTCGGCTTATTTTCTCTTCAAAAGTGACAGGATAACAAGCTATTGGTTTGAATTTGTTGCTCCTTGCGAACTCCAACAACTGTAGCAAGAAATTGACAGTAAAAAGGTGGACGTGGTGGACACAAGCTACATGCGCTATCAATTTAGGTCTGAACCTAATTTCTGTACAACATCAGTCAAATTGGTACAGTGGCGGTACATGAATGAAGAATCTTACATAGTGGTGAGTTTCGAGAACAAAACCCCCAAATTTTATAATGTTATTGTTGAGAATAGGACTGAAAAAGAGGAAGAAATGTGTGTATAAATAGGGGGTTGTTGTGTTACTGGAGAGGGAAAAAAGAAGGATCAGAAGTATAAATTCATCTTGTAACCTATCTTCTCAAAAACTCTTCTTGGTAGAAATCAGTAAACATTAAGAAGTTTGCATGAATGAATATCTCAATTTGTGAATCTCATATGTCATCTGTTTTCATCATGTTCTAATTTCTTAAGCTAGGGCTTAGATGAATCCCTCAGCTTACTTCTTGTTTTTTATGATAATGGAAATGTTCTTGTAAGATCTTAGTTGAGTAGGCATCAGTTTAATCTTAAAGTTGCAACTTATAACTTTCACCTAGTATGTCTTGCATCCTAGGTTGTTAGATCCATTATCTGTTGTTGCATCAACTCATGCTTCATTGACTATTTTCAATTTGTGATTAGTTGTGTTGTAATAAGACAACTGATGCTAGGAATTGATATCTTAGTTGTTACTAAACTATCCATTTGAGATCACCTTAGGCTAGCAACAGACTTGAATCTTAATTGTTGTCCATTATAAGGAGCAAGAACAGTTCATTAGCTTAATAATCTAGTGTAGGTTAAGTGGTGGAATTGATAGCTCTAGTGCCCTCTTATCAAGTGTTTAACCTTTAATTTAAATTACTTTCTGTTCTTCAGTCAATTCTCATTGCGAAGCTTCTCGTCGTATCGACAAGTTCACTCGTTTAAATTAATATCATTACTTTGATTTCAGCTTCACACAACCTTGTCTCTGTGGGAACGATCCGTGCTTACTGTGTTTTACATTGTAGACACCGTATACTTGTGGTTTAATATTGTAGGTTTCTAGTCCTACCAAACGGCAACACCTTCAATCGCACATTTTTCTGTTGAAGAAAGCTCTGACTCGGACGAAGCGGAAGATGATCCACCGTTCGAACATCTCGAAAAAGTCGAAGCCTTGATGGAGCTCACACAAAAACCTGAAGAGAGCGCACATGATTTCGTCAAGAGGTTCCTTACCCAGGCAAGTGTTATTCCCCCTCATGCATCTATATTACCAACTTTCAAATATGCTACTTTTGTCCGGGGACTAAATTTTACTTATAACCAAGCTATCACCAAACATTATGAATGGTTAGTCTCGCCTCAGCAATACTTCACTAAATGGTTAGACGCGGAACCTCTTCGAATCCATCGTCTCACCAATACAGTCATTGCTGGAATTATGACTGAATTTCATAATCAATATCCTAAATATTCTCCCTTGCACGAGTGTCCACATGTGCCACATAATTGGAAAGCTCCAGCAACCTGGAATCCCATTATACAAGGAATTCCGAACCATCAGAAGATATTCAAGGCTCGAACAACCAAGTCAAACAAGTTTCATGAAGGAGATTTGGTTCTTAAGGCGACTAAACGTAATCTTCATTCCACAAAGAGTTCTAATTGGGAAGGGCCTTTTATGATTCCTAAGTCAATAGCCGGAGGATACTAAAAATTGGATGATATGAAGGGCAAGAAGAATGTGCCAGTGATTCACGAAAATTGGCTAAAGGCTTTTGACGCATGAAACATTCAGCGTCCCAAGGCGTTCTGTGTTCAAGACATGAATTCTCAAGACATTTAACGTTTGCATCTTAGGGTTTTCTTTTACCTGTATTTTCAATTCCTCCAAAATGTTTGCAGTACTTGCATCCCGTATTTGAATTCAGCAATTTATCAAAAGTTCTTTTATTTGAAAAAAAATCTCTATAAAATTCAAAATGCAAGAGAAAATCCTCAGTCACTCACTAATTCAAAACCAATCAAAAATTCAAAACCAAAATAAAACCTCACATCTCTCAGAAGTTCAAGGTTCAAGAGATTATGGAAAGAAAACTAAAGGAATCCATCAAAGTAGGATTTCTGCTTCTCAACATTCTCCAAGACTTGCAAAGCCGCTTTCTCCAACTCCAGCTTTTCAGTCAATTCAGCAATCTTGGCCATTTTCTCCAACACGGCATCACTGGTAAAGGGTATATTCTTCACTACTGCATTCTTGATGGTGTTGACCTTCTGACGAAGCCACTTCAAGTTAAAACTAAGTTCTTCAGATTTCTCCAAGTTGTACTCCCAATCAAAGAGTACATCTCGAGTGACAGTACTTCTGGCTCTGGTACGAATATCATCTATGACACACAATATGTTTCCTAATTGCATTGTTAAGAAGTAGCTACGTTCAGGGTCTCTTGTAACGACAATATGGCCATACATCTTCCATAACTTCTCATACATATTGGCATACCCAATGGGAACGTTGAATCCGCCGACAGATACGTGATATGGGAGTAAAAAAGGGATATTCGTGTATCACTATGCGATTCTCAAGTACCGGAGCAACTTCCATAGTCATGGTAATAGCTTCTTCTGGCACAGTCTCTTCTGCTCTTGGTTCGGTTGCTTCCATCGAGTGATAATAACTGGAGTCTCAGTTTCCTCGACAACTTCAGTAGCAATATTCTCATGGCATAGAGATACAAAGATCATAACATCATTTACTTGATTCACCATACGGTTCGAATCATCATTTGCTCCGTTATTCTCAACTTCGGTATTTGGTACCTAATACGAAGATTACATGAGATTAGAGCGATTCGAGCATGGAAACCAAAGTCAATCATAAAATCCAGCATGTAAGTGAACTAACAATATATAAGTTCTTTATTATGCATCCAATACATGAGCAAATGGTGTGGAAGTCATGAAACACGTTTTTCAATAAGCCCGACTGAAGAGATTTTATACTTCCCTGTATAAGATGACGAACTGGGAGAAATTGGTAAGGAATATAAGCTTGAGTCATATACCGTTCTCTTCGTATGGATGTTTTATATAACATATCAAAATTTCATAGCAATTGGATAAACGAGTAAGGAGTTTTAGCCAAAACATTGGACTACATGCCAGCTGAAAAATTCCTGAAAGTCTCCTAGAAGTTTACTGTTTCGCTAATTACGGCCCCTAAACGTGCTCAAAACTTAAAAAGATTCTTTCATAAAGCTTGTAAATTTCTTGGGCATAAGGATACATGGGTAGATTGCGAAAATCTGACATCGTATGAAGATTTTATGGCGTTTTTTTCTCTAAAAAGCTGAGTTCTGAATTTTCTGGCGACGTATTTCACTAAAGTTTCTTCATTCATTCATGCGGATTCTCATTCATTCAATCTAAAATCAGTAATATTATACTTCTATGAAGAAAATATGAGGTGAGTACTTACTTGAGGGATTTCCAAGTCATTTGAATGGTTGATATGGTCGCATCAACATTGGGAACACTATTACCTCCATTTGTCCCAATCCTTGAGAATTCTCTTTCTCGCCGCTATTCGAAGACGAATGAGTAACCTGGACATGTCGGATCTCCATAACAACCTCCTCCTGGATGCATCAACAACAATCATCATTACTTCATTCAAGGAAATTCCATAAACACTTACACAAAAGGATACTCACATCAACCTCGCCATCGATGCTGGATTGTTGGATTGTTCGTATAGAGGAAAGATGAAGACCGTCAATAACCGATGGAGCAAAATTCTGAAACAAATTGACAATATTCTTTTGGGATCCTAATTACATGGACAAGAAGATCGCAACGATAAATGAAGTGCTAACAACTCACCAAAGAAGCGGCTGGGGACTGCACATTATTTGGTATCATCCTATAAGATGTTTTGCTCATGCCTTCTCCGCCCTGGGGACTTTCTTGAAGGTTTGAGAAGTCTACATGGATTCGAGATCTCACAGCATGGACATCCTACCACAAAATTAATAAGTAATTAAGGCGTGATTATCATGTTTTTCGAAATCATGAGGGAAATACTTACTTGTACACATTCTGGAGGCGTTTTCCTTTTGTCACCATGGGAAAGATATTTCAACCTTGGTCGATCAGCATTCATATCATGGGAAGGAAACTCTCGTGTCGGAGACTTAACATCCATTCCAAACTTATACAAACGCTCAAGTTGTTGACGCCAGAAGTCTATGTAACCCGGAGTTACGTAGGTATATCGGTCAAAACATGGGAATAAATAATCATTTCCTTCCACATGGGTGCAATCCAAGTGAGCCTTCAGATGTTCAACTGATGGCTTGTTCATTTGATGACCTGGAATACACTGATCGACACCCATTTGTCGAGCTGCTCTATCAATATTGTATTCTTCTACCTGGAATTCTCCGTGCATTACTGATACTAAGTAACCAGGAGTGCAACTCAACATAAAAGATTTCTCTTCATCACTCAAGCCGGCACCAGTCTTCAACATGACATTTTCTTCATCAGTATTGAAAGTGATCAATTGTGAGAAAAGAGGAGGAACCGACACCCAGGGGAGAAAGTTGAACTCAGACTCAATGTCTAAAATATCAGTGAGGCGTATCTTGTACTGTGGCTGCTTTGTAGACCAACGCATAGTCATGGCATTATTTTTCTCGAGGAAAGCATGACGAGTATCAATATTGGGTCCTTGAAAGACGCTACGAGGAATTGGAGCATAACTCTCAAGGTGCTCCCACATCAAAGCTTGGAGGAACATAGTATTAGCATATGTTTCGACTTTCATGAAGCCGTTGGAAACACTGGCGTCTATAACTAAGGAGTCTAAATTTCCAAACAATGAACCCAAAAATATACTATTAATGGGAAATTTCTCACCTTTAGCCATCTTTATGGCGAAAGAAATCACAAATGCTTTCAACAAATGTCCACTGTCTTCAAGAATGTCTATAGAGAGCCACAAACACAAGAAAGCAGCAATGGTTAAGGTACCATCAAGAGGATCATCTTCAGGAACTCCATCTCTTGGTCACCAGTATTTCAACCATTGAGCATAGCAAATTTTGGGTGACTCGTTGAATTCATGCATTTTAGCTTCCAATGCATCAGATATCACATTCTCCTCTGCTGAGAGCTCTTCAGGGAAATTCCCAGTGACTGGAAGATGCAACAAAGCAACTACATCCTCTAAAGTAACGGTGAATTCTCCCCATCTGCATATGAAAGTATGAGTAGGAATGCATCAACGAGCAAGCAGAGCCACAATACCTAGTATATCATGATTAATGATTAAATCCCCAGCATCTTGAATAGCTCGTGTCACTTGTGCACGATCCAGCAAAGTCCTTACACGACTATGAACCAACATATGTCTTGCCCATCCAGAGAAATGTGTCAGAGGCTTCTGGGAAAGTTTGAGTTCCACATGTGAAGCCAAATAGTGCCTCCCTTGCAAACAGATTCGAGTTATTGCTGAAGGAGATACCAACTTGTTCTGGGTAGTGCTCCTGGGATTTATAAGCAGCCGAAATGAGGAACCTAAAGGACGCTTTTCAGGCCTATACACATACACGAAGAATTTGTCTTCAGTATTTGGAATGTTCTTAGTTTTGGGAATTTCCTCTTTCTCCTGGGAAGTCCCAGCATCATCATCTCTGGAATACACGTCTGTAGAAACATCCTCTCTGGAAGAAGCATCGTCTTCAGAAGTACAATCACGGGACTGAGTCATCTTTGCAAAGTTGCTGTGACATCCATACATGAATTTCATCAACACAATGGAATTAAAAGCAATGGAATAATTATGACGCGCACGTCAACGTCTACAAAATGGTAATCCTCAACTCTTACCTATTATTTACGTTTCACGAACTTAGTGATAACAACGTAGAACTCTGAAAAAACTTGCTCGTTTCTTCAAACCTGCAAAAGCGAGCATAAAACTTATCATTCAAGAGTCGACACTGACTTTTAACGAAACTACTATGAACAATTCACATAAACTCTTCATGTGAATGATCCATGATTTTATGCCGCAATTGTCTATCTCTAACATCAAATCATGAAATACAATTGTCTATCTCTAACAATTACTCAAAATTTGTTATTTGATTTTTCATAAAAAAAAAACTCACGTGCGTTTTAAAAAAAAATTCTTTTTTTACGTGAGTTAAATAAAAAAAACTTATTTTTCTCAAGCAAACACTTGTCTAAGGAGTGAGGGTCTTTTCTATTTTTTCCAAAGTCCACATACTCTAAATAAAATTTTGAAATCTCACAAATAAATTTTATCATGGATTACAGGTGTTTTCAAAATTCCTTTAACTCTAAGGATCATTACTTATTACTTTTACTACGAACGAACCTATGTTCCTAAAAGTAATTGTGAAAGTTCATGCTTTGAAAACAAACTTGGATTTTCATGAAACCTCATAACCAAAATTTTCTCTACTGCAACTAGACCATGTCTATTCAATAATATATGTATCTCTTTCATATTAGGGATTGTTGCTTGTTTCTTAAACTATTGAAGGGACGGGCATACGTATTTTCAAAAACAACAAATTTCATAAAATCATGCTCATACTTATGGAATTTTGTTTTAAACAACTCATGTAATGTTCATGAACTCATTACAAAGCGAATTTTTTTTTTACCTGGTCGGTGCAGTCGCCGGAATTCGGTCGGCGGTGGGAGTTCCGGCAGCTTCTCTTTTTCGCGCGGACGTGAAGAAGGTGAGAAGAGGTTGGTCGGTCAGCTTAGGAGAAAATAAAAAAAACAATTAGGGTCTCTTCCATTTTATAACAATTTTATTTCCAAAACCTAAAAAAACATGGGTTTCCTTTTTTGGGCTTGGGCCCGCGAATGCTAAACCGACCAAAACCGGACTTTTAACCGACCAAATCAAAAGTGCCTCATCTCTCCATATTCAGGAGATGAAACTCTATCATACTATCAGGGTCTTCACCTGAACATTTGCTCGTACATGACACCATTGGAGCAAATCGGGGATTCTGAAAATACCTTTGTACAACTGAGTTCAATCACTGATCTCGTCGATTGAAAATAACCATTTAATGCTTACTTCGGAACATGACCGACCCTCACTAAGCAGGGGACTTAATGTAGATGGTGGATTTTCAACAAAGGTCAAAATCGTAAAATCATGATACTGCATGTTTCTGACACGACTTTCAGGCATGTGATGATTCATATTTTACGAGCGATGATAAATATGTTTCTCGAAAATCCTCTACTAGCTGAGCGTTCGATACCTTCTATTTCATCATGACCTCTATGCAGAATAACGTAATTGGGCGGTTCTCCGTAAGATTGAGAGCAACAACGCCTTCAGGACGTCGGTGACTTGTTGTTCCCTGACTGCATAGAGAGACCCACCTCTACATAGAAGAACGATTGGGCGATTCTCCGTAAGATTGAGAGCAACAACGCCTTCAGAAAGTAGGTGACACTCATTGTTCCCTGACTATGTAGAGAGACTGTGTATAGATCCAGGAGGTTCTCCGTAAGATTGAGAGCAATAACTCCTTCAGGACTTCGGCAACACTCGTTGTTTCCTTACTATGCACCTTTCAGAATGGGTATGACGCTTTAACTGGCTAATATCTCTTCTGTGATGGATTAATTGTATCGTGACATTCACCACTGAATTCCTAGAAGATAATCTATCTTATCTCATTACTCCGGTTTCATGATCGAATCCACGACTGGTCTCATGGAATGGTAATAGATGATCTCATTACTCCGATTTCATGATCGAATCCACGGCTGATCTCATGGGATGGTAATAACTACTTTCATTACTCCGATTATATGGTTGAATCCACGATCCCATGGAATGGTAACACTCATTTTATTGTTCCGAATTCATGGTCGAATCCACGGCTGATCCTATGGATTGATAATAAAAAACTACTCACTTTTATTACTCAGTTTCATGAATCATTCTCCACTGAATTTCATAAATTAGTAATAAATACTCAACAGTCGGGCATCTGGACCATCACTGAGTAAGCCCCGTATAATTGTGCAAGTGTACTCAACCATGATGCACGAATGAGCACCCAAATGCACGAACGAGCATTCAAAAATATGGACAAATGAGGAATCCTACACGGAATGGGAGAGAGAAAATATTATTAAAATAATAAAGTGGCGGCTGTGGGACCGGGCCCACTGGCCGGCCGGTCATGCCGCTGTGGCCGATCCCCACGCCCTTTTTCTTTAATTTTAATTATTCTATTATTTTCATGAACTCATGAAAACTCCTTTATTCTAGCAATTTTCCTTGTTTGAGCAAAACTCATGGTTTCTCCATATTTTCACCGAATCATGAAAAATAATATAAAATTAGGGAAAGTATCGCGGGACCGGGCTCCCAGCCGGCCGGCCATGCCTTGGCCGTGGCCGGTCCCACACTTTACAAACCCTTATTTTATTATTATTATTTTCCTTTATCTCATGGAAATTTCATGGTTTCAACAAAACTCATTGGTTTCATGGAATTTCCTCCGAATCATGAAAAATAATATAAAATTAGAAAAAGCGTCATGGGACCGGACTCCTAGCCAGCCGGTCATGCCTTGGCCGTGGCCGGTCCCACACTTTATAAACCCTTATTTTATTATTATTATTTCCCTAATTTCATGAAACCCCTCCGTTTCAACAAAAATCATGGTTTTTTCATATTTTCTCAAATATTGTTCAAACCATGAAAAAACCAAAAAAACAGATGGTCACATGACCGACTAGGCTTCTCACTCCAAATGTTAAAATATTGTTATTTAATATTTTCCCAAATTTTAATCCAACGAGCAAAGTTCTACTTGCTCATTCGAGCAAAATCAAGAATTTCAGTCAAAGATCGAACTCTTCTGAAAATTCAAAATATTGCTCAAACGCACATCAGAAAATACCGAAACTCTCAGGACTGAGACACGGACATTTTGGTCACACCGGAATGCTTCCTTTACCGACCAAGGCCGGCCCTAAGGCTTGCAAGGAGCCGGTCCCACACATTCTCATAATTTTGACCTAATTTGCTCAATTGCTCATATTGGGCCCAAACTCTTTCTAACCAACTTGGATTTTGTTCAAGCGGCATCAGCTGGTCCCACGACCACCAAGGGCCGGTCTCATGCCCTCTTGGTTGGTCCTTCACTTTTCCATAATTAGGTTTTATCACCTAATTCTCAATCGAGCACTATTTCAATAAACGATGAAACCGGCATTTTATCATCATTCTTTCACCAGCCGGCCAACTAAGGACCCGGTGCACGCTCACTCGAGCACATGGGCGCCACATGGACTCCATCATCCCATGTGGTCGGTCCCTCTCTTCCTCATGACTTATTTTCAACAATTCATCAATTAGCGAACAATTGATCAAAAATTAGGGTTTTGAACAAACACTTCATGAAATCATCATTCTGAGCAAGTTCAAGCACTAATAAATTTATGTTAATCCAGCAATCAACATCTGGATTAATTATATAATATTTGGTAGTCTACTAATATTTTAATCAATATTTTATTGGGTCACGTCACCGATAAAAAATTCGTCGAATTGAGCAATACTGGCTCAGTTGCTCGAATATTGATCCAACTATCAATATTCAGTAATTTATCAGTAATTCATCGAATTGAGCAATACTTTCTCAGTTACTCGAATATTGATCCAACTATCAATATTCAGTAATTTATCAGTAATTCGTCGAATTGAGCAATACTTACTCAGTTGCTCGAATATTGATCCAACTATCAGTATCAGTAATTTATCAGTAATTCGTCGAATCGAGCAATACTTGCTCAGTTGCTCGAATATAGATCCGACTATCAATATTCAGTAACTTATCAATATTCAGTAACTCGCCGAATTAGGCAACTCGAATATTCGCATATTGATCGTAGCTCAATATTCAACAACTATCGAATTTACAATATTTTGCTCACACGAGCAATATTAACATTCATGAATCGCTGAGCATTTGTCAATTATTCCCGATTCAACAAAACCTAAACTCATTGTCTAATCAGTCAACAACTGACCAACTAAATACACGTCTGCCTTGCAGACTCCACGTTCGTGAGACATCAATCACGTCACATGTGGGGATATCAATTAGGGTTTTGGTCTGGCGGCCTACGACACGTGGATTCATTCACGATGAGAAATGTGAGTAAGTCGTGCAAACGGTTGAAGGAGTTAGCAAAGTAGTGGGTGGACATTTAATCACGTCTTCGCACGACCTGGAACTGGTTTCACCACGATTTCCCACTTCCCCACTCTTTCACTCAAAAAACCGTCACACTTACAGGGATCAAGGTGTTTGTTATTCTGACAATATAAATAAGTCTCTGAATCCATGATTGAGGAGAACATTCGAACACTCGAATATTCGTGTACACAGAAATTCTCGAGCAATTACTCTCAAGAATTCGTCAATCTCCCAGAACTTATTCGAACTTATCAGTTCATAGAAAATTGTAGAAACCTTCAACACATCCACAATACTTGATCATCATTGATCCCACACAATTCTCAGCTTCCCTCCTACATGTCAACCCATTTTCCTCTTTGCGATCGAATTGACTCTGGAACGACCATTGACTTGGTTTAGGTCGGAGTCCTACAGATTGATCTCTCGAATCTAAGCACTCCCTTTGTAGTGCATCTGTGTGAGGTTGAGCAGTTTTCTCGGTTGAGGAGTCTCGACAACACGTCAGTCTCTTCACTTTCCTGAAAAACCAGCAAATCGTTTTCCCCATCTACAACACTGATCCAAGGTACAGTTGCGCTCCTTACGTATCTGATCCCAGCAGGATACTACGCACTTGATTCCCTTAACTGATCTCACCCACAACTAAGAGTTGCTACGACCCAAAGTCGAAGACTTTAATAAACAAATATGTATTACACAGAAAAGTCTACGGTAATAGATAAATCTGTCTCCCACAGAATACCTACGAGTTTTTGTTTCGTCTTTTGATAAATCAAGGTGAACAGGAACCAATTGATAACCCGAACTTATATTCCTGAAGAACAGCCTAGAATTATCAATCACCTCACAATAATCTTAATCGACTAGCGAAAGAAGATATTGCAGAATCACAAACGATGAGACGAAGATGTTTGTGACTACTTTTGTATCTTGCTTATCGGAGAAATCAATCTCAAGCCAATCTTACGATTGTACTCAAATACGATAGAAACAACAAGATCAGATCACGCAACTACAAAGAAAATAGTTGGGTCAGTCTTCACAATCCCAATGAAGTCTTCAAGTCGTTAACCTACAGGGTCTCGAGAAGAAACCTAAGGTTAAAGGAGAATCGACTCTAGCTAATACAACTAGTATCACACAGAAGGTGTGGGGATTAGGTTTCCCAGTTGCTAGAGTTTTCATTTATATAGACTTTCAATTCAGGGTTTGCAATCAATGTTAGCTTAGTAACAAAGCATTCAATATTCACCGTTAGATGAAAACCTGATTAGATTCAAGCTAATATCTTTCAACCGTTAGATCGAAGTTAGCTTGTTACACACAAATGAAATGCACGTTTATTTAGGTTTGTGTAACCGTACCCATACATGTACACTTAGTTGGTTCAACAGTAGTTAACCAAATGGTTATCCATATGAGCACTTCCACATCAACCATATTCTTCTTTACCACAACTAGTTCAAATGACTCAAATGAACTAGTTAGAGAGTTGTTCAATTGCTTAGATCTTATAGAAGTATACAAGACACAATCGAAGCAAAAACGATTTGATTCACTCGAATCACTTCATGAATTTTATAGCCACGGTTTGCAAATATGCATTCCTTAGTTTATATAAGTTTAAGTTCACGAATAATCGTTTTTAGAAAATAACCAACCTAAGTATGCGGAATGGTACACGGACTTAAGTACCCAGAATGAGTTTGTTTTCAGTTCACGAACTCCAGCAGATTTCCATGGGACGTGAACTTCCGATGGTGCGCGTACTGGTACACAGACTTTAGTTCCGGTTTTCCTTAGCAGCAAAGTACGCATACTTTGGTTCAAGGAATAAGGACTTACACATATATGTGTTACCACACAATGTTTATATCCTTCCAAGGTTATATATTCTAAACTCTCATTTCAATCATTGAAATTCTTAGAGGACGTTATATGATTGTTATTTACAAACCATTTTTCGTCAAAGCCATTTTCAAGTAATTGAAACTTAATATGCCTTTCGTCATTAGTAAAGATGAACTTGGCCAAAGCGAAAGCTTACCAACACATATTTCGAGGAATAGATACGTGAGATAAACTCGGCTCGAAATAGCAAATGTGTATAATCAAAGTCTATATAGTAATACGACTTTTGTCTCAAGATAGGAGATAGAGTAGATAGACTTTTGAGTGATAGATAAGTTCAAGTCTCCACATAACTTTTAGTCGATGAAGTTCCACAAGTTCCTTGAGTAGTTCTTCTTCTTTGTGGTCTCCATGGAGTCTTGAGCTCAACTACACTTTCTATCCTAGTCCGAGACTTAGCTATAAGTAGACTAGAAATCAAGACTTATAGTTTTGATCACTAACATTGACAAACATGCTTGAGATAGCAACGCATGCGAGTTCGACCGAGCAGTGCTCTAACACTCTTCCTAAAACCCTTTTAGGGATTAGCGACTACTGCCAGGTCCAGTTATCTTCTCTTGATAAATCGTGTATCCTGATCTTGATCGATTGTTGAGATGCTCACTTGATCAAGATAGATAGTAATCTTCAAAGTTCTTTTAGTCATAGACTTTGTTGATTCCACAAGTTTTATATGTGTGAGGTGATTAATAATGGAGGATGCACTTCGGGTTGCATAAGTCTAGATTTTGAGGTTATTTAGATTTTGTTTGTTGCTATGGATTTCCATCACCTTGATCTTTACTGAAAAATAAAATCGCACATATAGGCTTATCTGTGGGAGGCAAATTGGTTTAAAGTCTTCAATTGAGTTGAAGCAACTCTTAGTTGGTGTAACGTCAACTAAGAGAATCAATTGCACGGAGTCCTGCTAGGATTCAAGAGGCGTAAGGAACACGACTGTAACTGAATTTTTGTGAGGGTTTAATTAGGTCTCAACTACATTCCAGTCTGAAGTTAATTGGTACGGTTTAATACAATTTGGTGTTCAATATGGACTCGGTCCAGGGGTTTTTCTGCATTTGCGGTTTTCTCGTTAACAAAATTTCTGGTGTCTGTGTTAATTTTTTTCCCGCATTATATTGTTTATATTTATAATTGAAATATCAGAGGTTGTGCGTTATTCAATCATAGTAGATACGTCCAACCTTGTTTGTTGGATATGACTTGATTGGTTACTTCGGAATTTGATCATTGGAATCACCCCAAGTACTCTCACACATAAATTAGGTTCACAAACTAGTCTGTGTAAACTTTCTGATTATGGGAGAAAGAGATATAACTCTGAGTACTATTTGAAAAGACGAGGGTACTCAAATACACCACAATATTTTAAATATCTACCTATAAGTCTGATACAAAGTGTGATCGTTTATGAACAGATTCGACACAATACAAAAACTATGGTATATATTTTGTGTGATCGTCTATGGATATGAGATCGAGAAAATACAACAACAAACTGTTCACTTGATAATTAGTACGGTATACAACCGAAACACTATATGATCAATATCCAGTGACTTGGATTAATGTATGTGTGTAATGTACTTAATTATAATAACAATCATAATGTAGAAATAAAGTAAATGAGACAGCAAGATTTTGTTAACGAGGAAACAACAAATGCAGAAAACCCCGGGACCTAGTCCATATTTGAATACTCTCAGAATTAAGCCGATATACAATATCCAATACCAACTTCGTATAGTTGAGACCAAGTAGACTACCCCTAGCTACATAGTTTCCTCAGTATCCCTACGCCTTCGACTTCTAGAGTCACGCACGTGAATCACAAATCCTTTTGTTCGTATTCCAAATAATAAAGGGTAAAGCTGTTTGGTAACCACTCTATTCAATCTTGGTAATAAGATATTATGAGTCGTTGACAAATGCTCTTCTGTTTAATCTAATAAATTCCTTAATCTGGTTAGATCAATCTAAACTTTGATTACCGAAATAATCAAATCCTAGATTTGCAATCAATCAATATAGAACTCAAAGAGTAACTCTAAGATGATGCCGATCTCACGCAACTAGCCAATCAAGTCTATCAAATATAAACACGATTCTAGTTGGATCCCAGATGATCAAGGTTTGTGCATATAATTCACAAGATACTGTAGTTGCAGGAAATCCTACACTACACCCCTCATATGATTTCATTATTAATCAACTCATTTTTTGGTTTACATTCTTAATTTTATTGATCAATCTTTGAATGTTCTTACAAGAAAAGATAAAGAAATCAAGAATGACCTTTGCTCTAGACTTTCTCTCTCCTATTTACTTGTTTCTTACTCAAAAAAGATCTATCTCCTTTCTTTACAACTTGAACGACTATTTATAGGCAGTGGATGACATCTAATCTGTCCTTTATTTTCGGGTATGTTCTGCGACATTCTCGCAACCTTACAAATATTAATTTCGCAAGATCTCTAATTTTTGCAAGACTATCACATCTTTCTCGTGATCTTAGCTGGCGTCATTTATTATATTCTTCCTGAAATTTTTCTGCGACGCTGTTGTATTGTGTTGTTGATAATTTCGCTGAAATATTGTCGTTGCGAGATTCTGATCCTACATCTTGCCTCTTCTCATATCTTTTCTGCGAAGTAGAGAATGATGTGAGAAATGCCGCAGCTGTTCTCCTCTTCATATTCTTCATTTATCACACGTATTCTTTCTTCCATCTATTTCTTGACACGTCTTTTGTAACCGTTGCTTTTTAACCGCTTATATCTTTCCGTATTAATCGTGTTTATTTTCTCGAGGAGAAATTCCCTCTATATATATTCCTTCTCACTCTCTTTTTCTTTCTTTTTATTTTCTCTGCAACTTCGTCGTTCTTCTGCAAATTCATTATTGCAACTTTTCTTCTTTCTTCTTCAATCTTTTTAAGTTCTTCTTCATCTTCATACTATTTCTTCTGCAGATCTTCATCGTTTGTAATTTTTTTCGAAACAATCTCCCTGCTATTATTTTCCATGGATTCATCAAGGTTAGTTTTTTTTTCTTCTTTATGGGTTTTGTTGAAATTGATCTTGTTTATTGCCTTATTTGATGTTGTTTATGTGATTCCCATACTCTTGTTACTTCAGCAAAAGCGCCTCCAACACTAGATTTACAGTTCAGAACCCTAACATTTCCCAAATGGCAGCATAAGGTTGTTGCGCATAAAGGAAATTCTGCGAGTGAGAAGGTAGTAAGAAACACTATCCTTTTCAAATAACAATATTGTTGCCTTTGTTTCTTATCTGGATTATAATTCGCAGGGTGATAAAGATGTCAATAAACCTCTCCAGAAATCTCGCCACCTTAAAACTGTTCAAACTTCTGTTCCCTTCCACTTACTCATCTCTTCTAAATCTCCTGCGACATCTTCGCGAGATAAACCTTTATCTCCAATTCGCGAAAAAACTGCCTCAGACTTCATTTCTTCAGCTGACCTTTCAATGATTGAAACCCCCCTTATTGATCCTTCTGTGAATGAAACCTCTTCTCTTCCCATTGAGAATGTTTCTCAACCTTCTATCACTACCATTTCTCTACCTGAGTCTCTTCCTCTTTCGAAAGAACCCGTGGAAGGGATAGATATTGCCTTCAAAGTTTTATCTGAAGTCCTGGATGATGTCAAGAAGTATTCTATTGATCCTATCAAGTCTAATTTTTGCGAAATTCTGAGCAAGCATTTAGATTCTGACAGAGCTGCTTCGCACACAGCTTTGGAAAAAGAATGTAATGCTCTTTGTCTCGAAAATCAAAAGCTTCAGAATGTTTTGCTGGATCGTGAAAATATTCGTAAGAAGAATGATGAATTGAGAGGTATGATTTTCTTATCTGTGTCTTTAATTTGCCTTTTTAATGGTTTTATCCTTCCCATATTTAATTATCCTTGAAATCCCTCTTTCGCATGTTAAGCTTTAAACCAGAAACGAATAATGGAGAGATATCAATTTGAATCTGCTGTTGAAGAAGCTCGTGTTGATAAAGAAATCTTGATGGATCAATATAGCCAATTATATAACCTCTATTCATATTCTCTTGATCATATAAATAATCTTACCAATGAAAATACCCAATTAGTTCAAAGACAAGATTTATTAAGTAATGAAGTATCTCGCCTTTCTTATTCTTTAACTAAAGCTAATTTAGGGATGGAAACTTTATCAGATGAGAATAAAACCTTATCTCAGGAGAAGCGAACTTATTTAAACAAGATGGCGATATCTTCGCAACAACTTAGTATTCTTCAAAAAGTATGTGATGATCAAGAGCAATCTCTTCCCTCTTTGAGAAATGAATTTAAAGAAGTAACAGAGTCATCTATCACGGAAAGAGATACACTCATTCAAGGTAGAATAGCTTTAAGTGTAAAGGAGAATCAGCTTAAAGAACAATATTCCAAATTAGAAGAATCTTATTCTTCTCTTGCGAAGAAAAATGCCTTTCTTATTTCTAAAGAGAAAAATCTTCAATCTCGACTTAGAGGTTTAGTTGGAGATAAATTTGATGACGCAACGGACCGTTGGGAGAATAGTTGTATGTCCTTGATTCAACACTTTATTTCGCAAAAGGAAGGTAGTCATAATAGTTTGACTGCCTTAATTATCTTTTCTTTGTCATATCTTTCTGAGTTCTTCATCTTAATGAAATTTTGTATTCTATCTTTCGCAGAGTCTGAGAAGAATCTTCATTCTTCCATTTTTGTTTTGGAGGCTAAATATGCCAAAATTTGCAAAGAAAATGCATTGCTCGTCTCTGCCCTTACTGGTTCTCGCGACCGAGCAGAAAGAAGACTTGATTATCTTGCTTATTTTAAGGATATTCAAGATAGGAATCATCAGAGAGCAATTATTCGTCAAGTTCATCTTCGGGATGAAGTCCTTGTAAATGATATTTTATTGTCCAAATCTCTTCCTCCTACAACAATTGAACCTTTAGAAGTAGATGATGATGAAGTTCCTCGTCCTGCTGATAGTGATTATGATTACGAAAGCGGTGCAGAGGATAATTTCTTGGAAGATGAAGAATAAATTCCTTCCAAAGAAGCATCTGCTGGTGTTAATCAAATGAAAAGGAAATTTCTCCTAAAGAAGTAATTGCTGGCGATAATCAAGATGCTAGTCAAGGCAAAGATCAGAACCGAAATGAAGGAGAAGCTTGCGATAATGAGAATATTGGCGAAGAATTTCTTTTATCTCCTGCTACTAGAATTAATACTGAAGCTTGAGCTTCTTATCTATATTTGTCTTCTTGAACTGTCTTATTTTTATCACTTTTGCGAGTTACATCTTTCAATCAACTTTTCCTGTTAATATTTTGTTGATGAGAAAGATAATGCTTCTTGTGTATTGATTCCCATATTTGCCTCTCATTATCTTTCTTGAAAAAAATAATCTATTATGAATACTTATAAATATTTTGTTTTATCACGTGGTCTTATTTTTCCTTCCTAATTAAAGGTCTTATTATGCCACCTCTTGTCATTGCGACAAAATCGCAGGACGTCCTTGCACTTTCATGCAAAAACCCATTGATCTTTCTTTAACTTTTTCTTTTGTGTTATGGCCTCTTCATGAATGTTGCGACAATATGACAGGACTAAATATTCTTGCGAAAATAAAGCCCCATGACATTGCCGTCTTGCGACGAAATCGCAGGACGTCTTCGCACTTTCATGCGAAAACCCATTGATCTCGTCTTATCTTTTTCTTTTGTATTATTGCCTCTTCAGGATTGTTGCACAAATATGACAAGCCTTAATATTCTTGCGAATAGAAAGCCTCATGACATTTGCGTCTTAAGACACTTATCAGCTCCCTAATGGAGGGTGTCGCCCTTATCTTCCCCCTGGTTTCCCCTTCAAGTAGGCGTACTTCTACCGTACAAGGTTAGCTCCTCCCATCCAGTCTTAAAAACAACCAGCTGTTTTGCAGCCTCTTATCCCTTTTACCTATAGGGTTTATGGTTACGAGACTGCACCCTAAGTGGGGTTTTCTTCGGGCCGAGTGCAGTATAAGCCAAGACTTGTCAAGAATGGCAAGATAAGCAAGGTACGCCTTGATCAGATCTTCACTCCTTGGGAGAGTCCTTATTACCTTAGTTGCCCAACCCAAGTCATATGCTTAAGCTGAGAATCCAAGGTGCCTCTCCCGGATGGGCTTTATTGACCCCAAATTTCCATGACTCAGGTTCCGGTGGCGGTGTAGCCTTTCCCTGAGCCATGCAACAGGTACCCCCTAATATGACGTACTTTAGGTCTTACATTTGCTTCTTGCGAAATTTTATTCGCGAACTAGGATGTACGCCATAAAGGTTCGCCCCTTTCTTTTATGTCATTATTTTGTGATTATCTCTGCGAAAATTTCGCACATCATGATCTTGTTTTGATATGAATAGTCTTGCAATTATTCTTTCAGAATCCATAACTTCTCAAAGCTTCTTACGGATAATATCTTTTTAAGTACAACCTGTTCCATGGTCTGTCTAATCTATGACCAACATCTCTTCCTTCTGGATCCATTAATCTATAAGCTCCTGTTCCAACTATCTCCTTAATGATGTAAGGTCCATCCCATTTTTTCGCTAATTTTCCACCATTTTCTCGCTGATATATTGGTGTTCTCGCAGAACTAAATCTCCTGGTTGAAATTCGCGTATTTTGACACGTTTATTATATTCTCGGGCTAATCTTCGCTGATAATTCTCCATATGTTGTAAAGCTTTTTCTCTTCTTTCTTCTAATTCATCAAGTTTATTTAAAATCAAGCCCGCACTAAGATTTTTCTCCCAAGCTTCTCTTTTTGTTGTCGGAATAACAACTTCTGTTGGTAACACCGCTTCAACTCCGTATGTTAAACAAAAAGGTGACATTCCAGTAGCTTCTCTTCTAGTTGTATTATAAGCCCATACTGCATTATGTACTTGTTCGCACCATGCTCTGTGATGTCCTTCCAATTTCTTCTTTAATATATCTGCAATTGTTTTGTTTGTTGCTTCTACTTGCCCATTAGCTTGTGGATACAAAGGAGTAGACTTTCCACATTTTATCTTGAATGCATTAAGTAGCATTTCTATATTTGTCCTTCAAATTGTTTCCCATTATCAGATACCAACTGTGCAGGAATTCCGAATCTGCAAATGATATTTTCGAATATGAATGTAAAGATATCTTTGTCGCGAATATGTGTACTGCCTTCACTTCTGTCCATTTTGTGAAATAATCTGTTGCGACTATTAAGTATCTTCTTTGTCCAGAACCTGGTAAAAATGGCCCACAATATCTAAGCCCCACTTTCCAAAAGGCCACACTGGTTGAAGATGACAATGGTGCTCCAGGTGCATGTATTTTCTTTCCATGCCGCTGACAATCTTCGCAACGTCTTGATATTGTTTTGCATCTTCGTGCATGTATGGCCAGTAATAACCTTGCATTTTTGCTCTATGTGCCAAAGATCTTCCTCCGCTATGATTGCCAGCATCCCCACTATGTAACATTTTTAGCACTTTTTCTCCTTCCTCTCGTGTCAAACATCTGAGTGATGGTATTAAAGGATTTTCGGTATAGCAACCCATCTCTTAATTCATAATTCGTTGCAGGCTTTTTAACTTGTGTGTTTCCAATCTATTTCTTGGTGTTTGTTTCTCCTTTCGCCAAATATGCATGAAGTTCCATTCTCCAGTCTGCGATATTGTTCATTTGTTCTTCTTCTTCATTGTCTATTATCATCACATCCACGTCTTCTTCTTTATTGATTGATGGTGACAGAAGTGTTTGTATTTTTATGCATCTCGCAGTTGGATCTGTCATCATGCTTGAGATGAAAGCAAAAGCGTCTGCGAGTCTGTTATCCTTTCTTGAAATGTGCCTCCATTTTATTTTTGGGATTTTCGCTGACAATTCTTCAACCAGCTTCTTGTATTTTTCAAGGATGGTTCATTTGTAGTATACTCTCCCTTTATTTGGCGAATAACTAGCTGCGAATCACTAGTGATCCTGGCATTTTCTAGTTTCATTTCTATTGCGAATTTTAAGGCATGTATCACAGCTTCATATTCTGTTTCATTATTAGTGGATGCAAATTCCAATCTGAATGAAAAAGCCATCTTTATTCCTTCTGGCGAAATTAAAACAATTCCAACTCCATTTCCTTCTCCATTTGATGATCCATCTACCAATATCTCCCATCTATTTGGTTCTGTTAATAAATCTTTTGGATCTCCGTGTTCTTCTTCTACATCCATCATTTCTTCTACTGCTTCATCTTCTTCTAAAGGAAATTCTGCCAAGAAATCTGCAACAACTTGTGATTTTGGTGAAGACAAAATTTCATATTTAATATCAAAGTGGCCTACTTGTGCATTCCATCTCTCCACTCTTCCTGATCTTTTAGAATTCTTCATCACTGATTCAATTGGTACTTTTGTTAATACCTTTATCTTGTGCGCTTGAAAGTATATGCGGAGCTTAAATGATGCATAAACTAATGCTAAGATTAACTTCTCAATCTTTGAGTAATTCTTCTCGGCAGTATTAAAAGTTTTGCTAATGTAATAAATGGGTTTCTCCACTCCTGCGTCTACTCGCAATAACACACACTTAATGCATGCGACGTCGTCGCAAGATAGATCAATAATTCTTCTCCTGATTCTGCTTTTTGTAAAATAGTTGTATTCATAAGATGTTCTTTGATCCTTGAAAAGCTTTTTCACATTCATCAGTCCATTTAAATTTCGCACCCTTCTTGAGTATATCGAAAAAATATTTGCATTTGTCTGATGATCGCGAAATGAATCTCCCCAGCGAAGCTAGAAGCCCATTCAACTTCTGTACATCTTTTATTGTTGCTGGTGTTGGCATGTCACGAACTGCTTGCACTTTTTCTGGATCAACCTGTATTCCTTCCTTTGATACAATGTAGCCTAGAAATTTTCCCACTGCAACTCCAATAGTACACTTCTCAGGATTCAATTTAATGTTATACTGCCGCATTTGTTCAAAAATCTCCCTCAGGTCTTGTAAATGGTCTTTAGCTTCTTTACTCTTTACTAACATGTCATCCACGTATACTTCTAATGTTTTGTGTATCCATTTTGCGAACACCTTCTCTAGCATTCTTTGGTATGTCGCTCCCGCATTTCGCAAACCAAGTGGCATTTTCGTGTAACAATATAAACCTCTAGGGGCAAAGAAAGCAGTATGTTCTTGATCTTCTTCAGCGAGAAGGATTTGGTTATACCCTTTGTACCCATCTAAAGACGATACTCTATCGTTTCCCGCTGCGGATTCCACCATTTGAGAAATATCTGGTAACGGAAAAATATCTTTGGGGAAAGCTTTGTTTAAAATTAGTGAAATCTATGCAAATCCTGATTCCTTTCTTTTTCTTTGGGACAATGACCATATTCGCTATCCATTCTGGGTATTTAGCTTCTATTATGATTCCCGCATCAAGCATTTTCTGTAGTTCTTCTTCTATTTGGGAATGGTTAGTTGTTGCAATTTTTTTTATTATCTGTTTAAATGGTCTCACATTTTTGTTAATCTCCAACTTGTGGCATGCAATTGATGGATCTATTCCCGGTATCTCATCCATGCTTCCTGCGAAAACATCTTTATATTCTCGCAACAAGTTAATAGTTCTTTCTTCTTCTTCCACATCCATTTTGGTTCCAATTCTCAATATTAGAGGTTCTTCTATAGTCCCAACGTTTATTTATTTTGTTGGTTCTGCGGCAGTGTAACTGGGTTTAGGTTCTCCCATTGGTGTTGGTTCTTTTATTGTTTTCATAGGTCCTTCTCTTTCTTCCGAAATTTCGTTGGGTATTCCTTTGCCTTCTTTTGCCCTTATCATATATACTCTAAATTCTTCTTCTTCTTTCTTTGCTTCCTTTGCCAACTTTCTGCGAAATTGTTTCTTTTTTGCTTGTCCTTCATTATGCTTTACTTCAATTTGATGACATAATTTCGCATTGTCAACGTCTCCTCTGATTTCACCTATTCCATTTGGTGTGGGGAATTTAATACATTGATGCAACGTTGATACTACAACTTTTATCGCATGTATTCATGGTCTTCCTAATAACATATTATATGGCGATTCCATATCCACCACGCACAGCGTTACATGTGTTTCGATTTCTCCAAGTGGAATTCGTACCACTATCTCTCCTTTAGGTTTTTTTGTGGATTTTCCAAAGCCGTGAACAAAATATGTTGAACTGGACATTTCTTCATCTTTAAATCCCATTCCCCGGAATGCGTGATAAAATATTATATCCACTGAACTTCCTGTATCGATTAAAGTTCTGTTCAATATCCATTCTCCTGTGGATTTTTTCGTTGTCTCCTTCTCTTTTCGCGTAATAGGCACTGTGATAACCAATGGACATGTGTGGTTCAAATTTTCTTTTGGTATTTCTGCCGCCATGAATATAATTTTTTCGCTTTTCCCAATCTTTCAAGGGTGATGTCTTTTCTACCGCCATAACCTTCCTTCCTTCAGAATTTCGTTTATGTATTCTTCCTTTGATGTTTTCATGGAATTCATTAACCATCGTTTTTGTTATCATATTACACTCTAATCTTTTGTCATCTTCATTAATTCTATTCATCTTTCTTTTAACTGGTTCACTGATTTATTTAATCACTTTCTTGATTTGAATATTCTCAACAACAATCTTCAACTTTCGATCTTCAAGGTCCTTGTTTCTAGCGCCATTATGTAGTTGCAGAAAATCCTACACTAAACCCCTCATATGATTTCATTATTAATCAACTTATTTTTTGGTTTACATTCTTAATTTTATTGATCAATCTTTGAATGTTCTTACAAGAAAAGATAAAGAAATCAAGAATGACCTCTGCTCTAGACTTTATATCTCCTATTTACTTGTTTCTTACTCAAAAAAGATCTCTCTCCTTTATTTACAACTTGAACGACTATTTATAGGGAAATACATAGTGGATGACAGCTAATCTGTCCTTTATTTTCAGGTATGATCTGCGACATTCTCGTAACCTTACAAATATTAATTTCGCAAGCTCTCTAATTTTCGCAGGACTATCACATCTTTCTCGTGATCTTAGCTGACGTCATTTATTATATTCTACCTGAAATTTATCTGCGACGCTGTTGTATTATGTTGTTGATAATTTCGCTGAAATATTGTCGTTGCGAGATTCTGATCCTACAGATACGAAAACTAATAAGAAAAACTTCGTCATCTTCAAATCTTCGCTTGTCTTCAATAATAACCTGCGCAATACAACTTGATTTCTCTTTTAATCAATCACACACAGAACGGAGTCTGTTAATAACAGATTATCACAAGATGTCTTTAGATCCTGATATGGTTCTAAAGATCCCATCAATACTTTGATCTAGTTTGAGTGAGCCTTGTATCATAATGGAAGGTTATCAAGAATAAACAAACTAGGTGTAATCAAAGTTTAAACAACTGTTAGTCAATCAAATCAATAACCGAAAACTAGAATAACAATGCAATTATCTAGTTTCCCACCAACGGTACCCGTAGAGCTTCTTGATCCCACAGAAGTCTTTAAACTAGCGGTCATAAGAGATTTCGCCTAATTAGGGTACTTTCCTCTCCAAATAGACGACTCCACCATAAACAACAAGAATGAATTTTTCCTGGCTCTTAGGATAGCTTGCAAGAAATGCAAACTCAAGTATTTATAGACCAAGGTTGTTTGGACAACAAGGAAATTCCAAAACCGAAAATATTCTCAAGATATTCATTAAAGTACCTAATTTTGGCTTTCCAATTAATTACCAAACCATATTTCCGAAAAATCCCTTAGAAAACTTTTATTATTAGTCTAGCACATTGACTAATAATATTTTCCAGAGGATATGCTTTAATTGTTGGTAATTAAAACATATATTATGAAAATCACTCACTCATGAATCACACAAACTTAAAACTAATACCAAAGTGGACCACCCATCAAAGCCTTCTCAATTCAGGCCCATAGGAATCTGTAATGTCACATATAAAATCATTGCAAAAATCCTAGTTAATCGAATTAGACCCCTACTCCCTTTCCTAATAAGCCCTTTTCAAAGTGCCTTCGTACCACAAAGATCAATTCATGATAACATAGCAATTGCTGGAGAGCTACTCCACCATATAAAAACTTCAAGCCTCACCAAAGACCCAAAAATAACTCTAAAATTGGATTTCCAGAAAGCCTACGACAGCTTAGACTGGGGATTCATCAAAGCTGCCTTCACCAAACTTGGATTTCCAACAATCTTTGTAGATTATATTATGCTACGCGTCACAACAGTTACATACTCGATCAACATAAATGGTGCACCTCATGGATATATCATCCCAACTAGAGGTATTAGACAAGGAGACCCACTATCATCCTATATATTCATAATATGTGCGGAAATCCTGTCTACAAATTTGGGAAACCTTCAAAATCAAAAGTTGGTTCGAGGACTTAACATTTCAAGAAAATCACCACCCATTATTCATTTAATGTATTTTGATGACCTTCTAATCACTTATAAAGCCTCTGCTCAGAGTAATCTCCATATCAAGAACCTGCTTCACTCTTACGGCACTTCGGAGGGTCAGGTAATTAATACTTCCAAATCAGTAATTCTTCATCATCCGAGATTGGATCCTGTTGAGATAAGTAATTTGCAATAATTTTTCGGTATGTCGTCCACATCAAAACCTCCAATCTATCTTGGAGTTCAATTCAAACAAGGAAGAGCATCTAATCACACCTTTACGCCTCTTCTTCAAAGACTAGCTCGCAAAGCTAAATGGTGGATGACAAAATGTCTGACTCCAGATGGAAGATTAGTCCTCATTAAAACCTCTATAACCCCCACATCAAACCACATAATGCAAACACAAAATCTACCCATCAATGTCCACAAACAAATAAATCTTATCACCAGGATTTTTTTTCTGGGGACATGATTCGTCAGTTAAAAAGCTTCATCCTATTGGTTGGGATAAAGTCACAAAACCAATATCTGAAGGAGGGTTAGGCATAAGAAAAAACAGTGATCATAACAAGGCACTTCTCATGAAAAGAATCTGGAATTTACATGAACAACCTGACTCCATCTGTGGAAGTCTATGCAGTGAAAAATATCTCAACCACCAACTAATTTTATAGGGCATTGATACCATGCCGTCTTCCTCCAGTGCTCAATGGAGACAATTAGCTGCACTCATCCCTCTCATGCAACAATCGATTTCTCATCGTATTGAAAATAGGTTATCAACACCAATAGAAGCCAATTGGATTCCACACTCCCAAAACCTCGACCCGGCTCAATGTTACCCTATCCGGAAAGTAGCTGATATCATTGATCCGATCTCTCATAACTGGAACCAGGAAAAATTGAACACCTTACCCAATCTTACAGCTCAAAAAATAATAAACATCCACCTACCCAAAGATATCCCCCAAGACAAAATAATCTGGCCCCACTCAAAATCTGGGAAATACACTACTTCATCGGGATACAAATGTTTAACCCAAGGTCAACCTACTGAAAACCCACTCCCACCTACAAAATTCTTGTGGACTTTACCGTGTCCACCAAAAATTCAGCTTTTCTTGTGGAAAGCAATCAGTGAGGGTCTACCAACCTCCTCTCTCCTACATCACATCCATCTGACCAACTCCGAAATTTTCCTCAAATGCAACACTAATCAAGAATCAGCGACTCACCTACTAATTCACTGCCCAACTGCGACTTTGGCTTGGAACACCTTATTCACTCAGACATCAACCTTACCAAACTCCAACTATAACCCCACATATCTTTTAACGCCTCAAACAACCATTTCCCAAATTTTACAACAACCAGCACCAATATCTGTCATCTCTTCTGTCTGCTTTCTATTTTGGACCTCATGGTTGGCCAGGAATGAACTAATTTACGACCAAAAGCAAGCAACATCAGAAGACATCCTAGCTTGGGAGAAAAGACAAAAACAAGAATATTCTGTGGCAATAGAATCCTTACCTCCTGTGTTGCCAGGAGATTCACTGGTAATCAACCACTCAAGAAATGCAAAAAGGATCTTAACAATTCCGGTAGGATGGTCCACACCAAACTTGAATTGGATTAAGATTAAAACATATGGGGCGGCAAGGGGGCATCCGGGCTTCGCAGGTGCGGGTTTCATTTGCAAAGATTCTGAAGCACGAACAATTATGGATTTAGCTCAACCTTTAGGAATTACAACAGCCTTGACTGCAGAAACCTGAGCCCTGCTCTTGGCATCAAGAACAACAACAGAAAGGCAATGGCCAAAATTTCTCTTCGAGACGGACTCAGAAAACCTTCTGTTATTCGTCACAACTGCGACTGAACCGCCACATCTCAGGGATGATTGAAGAAATAAAATATAGAATACGACAGATTCCACAGACCGCTATCCAACACAATTACAGAGAAGGAAACCAAACAGTGGATGGCTTGGCCAACCAAGCGGCGGAGGGGAGTCAAAAGGGAAATCTCTCGACCAACATCTAGGACCAGGAAATCCCGGTTTGTATTAGTCAAATTATCTTTCATGACTCTGAGGGTACCACATATCTACGTCAAATTATAACCTACTCTTCTTTTAATAAAATACATGATTCAAAAAAAAATCAACTTTTTGTGGTTTATTAAAATTAAAACTTTTGTAAGATTTCAAAGCATGCATGAAGGCCAAAATTCTTGATAAACGACATACAGTGTTATGCATTTTTAATAGAGTGGGAACTGATGAATAGAGCTCAAAAGCATTAGCAACTAGCATGGAATTAAACCAAATATATACAAGTCATTAGATCCAAACATGGAAACTGATGTTCTTACATTTCTCACCTACATGAACTTAAACAATAACAAAATCTGACTTCTTCATATAAAAAGTGCATTAACATAGTCAAAATAAGGTCTTCCCACTTCAAGAGCAAGGGTATCTTCAAGCTCCCAACAATAGTAACACTGTACCTAGATGGAAGTCCAACCTAAGCAACAAGAGTACTGGCAGTTGTAGATTCACTGCACAAACAAAGGAAAACAAGTATTTGTTAGGCAGCGATCTTTCCAACCAGAAAACAAAAGGGAAAAAAGATCGATAATATGGCAAGAAAAACTACAAACATATACATTTTCCGCAGAAACTACGACGAAAACTAACTTTGGTCCATACTAGACCTCGCCACAGCTCTAGCCTCTAAGCATAAATGAACATTTAAAAATGGACCATAAACTTTAGGCAATTTTGTAACTATGCATGAACACATATACTCCTTCCACTTGCAAAGGCTTCAATTTGAAGGTCGCATGAGAAACCATGAAGATGAACAATAATCACATAGAAACCGTTATACATCTCTCCAATTTTCTACAAATCCTTACTCATACAAAAGGGCAAACACCAAAGAGAAATTTAGCCTAAAGCTAGGATGTCATTTTCCAGCTGTTATCTTACTTTGAAAAATTATTCAAAAATACAGGTTTTTAGTTGCAAAAATCATATGCATACATAACTATCTATAAGTGATTTCCAATATATTTAGTAAGGCACACGAGCAATGAGAAAACCTTGGGGGGGAAAACGGGCTTAACAAAACTCCTTACCATTAATGTCATATGTTCATTTCTTTAGTGTATGTACACCTTTCATCATCCACCACGTGTACAGGAAGAGACACGTGGAAGGCATGCAAAGCGAGATATCAAAACATGATAACAAGCAGTCATAACCTAGAGGAGCATCTCATCAGAAAATGTCATCGGTCAGCAGAGCTGACGGTCAGGGACTGAGGATCACAGAGGTATGATGGCAAAGATGAGCACCAGATAAAACCCCTTGGGTGTTAGTACATCCTATCCCGAGGAAGATCCCAGATCAACGGCTGAGAGAGAGTTTGACTGACGCAGATGTGACCAGACTAAGAGACACTTGTCTGACACGAGCTGACGTCCAACTGCCCGCATTAAATACCAAGAGATATACACGTATCAATCAGCTCGTGGAATAAGCGAGGATAGCTCTTCGTATTCAATCTTAGACCGCAGCATATGCCGAAGACCTCTGCGTAATGGGCACAAAGCACAAGAAGATATGGTTGCAACGGCACCTCAGAAGTAGGACCCACGTTCCAACCTTATAAATACCCCTCTCCACTAAGAGAGAGGGGGTCGACCAATCCAGAGCAAATATAGGAGAATATAAGAGAGAAAAATAGGAAGAGTAAGTAATCCCCCTACTTCCGCAGACCTATGTGTACTGTAAAGTCATTCGACTATCTTTGTAATCATTCAATACATAGTGAAACACCAGCCCCGTGGATGTAGGCCTTAGTGCCGAACCACGTAAATCTTTGTCTTATTTACATTTAAGCACTTTACATTCAGTGTTGAACTTCATGTGCTTTACATTTATACTTTATTCTCTGTTTATCCCTTTATACGAACATTATTTACGATATATTCGACTAGACAATGACAAGCTCGAAAGCTTTGAGTCGATGAATCGATATAATCATCCCCTTTACACATACGACGTACAATTTCAGAATTAGAATGTATGTGAATATTGTTTGTGAACACGTGGATGGCTTCGTGATTTATGTGTTCACAATCTGGCGCTAGAAATAGGGACTTTGTCCCGGTAAAAGATTTATCTTATCCTGTGATTTCACCTTAAACGCGCATTATGGCTGTGCTCTATTCTGGGTTCAGCGGGCTTTCAAAACCTTTTTTTATTCTGGGTTCATGGTCTTTATTTTCACAAACACCATTTCAAAGCAGACAAATCCACGGCTATCTATCACAGATTTGCACGTGCGGCGTTTTTTAAACTAAGTAAGACTTGATAATCAGATTCATGAGTTTTCACTACGGATCTGCCTTTTCAAAAGTTTTCCTTTTCAAAATTAGTCTGAAAACAAGATCCATGATTGTTTAGTAGAGGATTTGTATTGCGAAAACAAGACCGTTGAAGTCTTTATGTTTTTCTTTTATCAGGGCCCTCGGGCAACTCATTTCTTTAAAAAAAAAGTAAACACTTTTTGTTCCACACATTTTGGGGTACGAATGACACTAACCCGATCCTCGTGGATATCTTTGGTTCTCTTTATTTGAAATTCCCCTATGCAGAAAAGGACTCAAGATGGAAAAGACACTAGAGGCAGGAAAAACCAAAGCCTCATCAAAGGAGACACCGAGGACTACCCCGGTCATGACCCGAAGTAAGCAGAAAGGAGATAAAGCTAAGACAGCTAATCAGAGGCAGGATGCTGGGGAAATCACCTCACCTATGAACACTAACTCCATTGCAACCGCGGCTCTCAAAGCAGCAGCTACGAAGAACAATGCAACTGTTGCGGCCCTCCAGACTGCAGAAGCTAACAAAACTTTGGTTACAAACCAAGTCCATCAATAAAGAGAAGGGGTGGCAGAATCTATGACACATCAGCCCGCACACCCGCCAGCCTTCGGAATTCCGTCAACCAATGGTCAGAATCAAACCATACCAGTAGTTTTATCACCGCGGGTGGAAACTCAACCGAGGGGACCAAACTTGGAGATACCAACAGTCGAAGCTGATCCTCTACCACCCTTAATACATACAGTAGATGAAGGGGGAACCATGGTCGTAGGGGTACAAGCTGGAACTCCCAATCAGGGATCTAACCAGTCCCATCGACTGATGGTAGATCTCGAAGAATTGAAAAAGAGCCAGCAGGTCTACGCATATGTCGTAGCTCTGCTGGCCAGAGAGAACCAAGAATTAAAAGATCGGATTTCCCAAAGCACGAAGACCAGCCAACAACTGGATGAAGCAAATTCTAAGGCAACAGAGCCTAATCGAGACCGAAGAATCATCCTAGCAAACGCCGCTAGGGGAAGCAGTGCATCTGATCCGGATTATGCCGCCGAAGACTCAGATTATTATGACAGTGAAGACCGAAGAAAGAAACGCTCAACTGAGCACGAGAATGTGGGACATTACCGCGTAATGGAAGAGCTGCGTGATGAGATGATGGCTGAGATCAGGCAGTTAAAATCCAGACAAGGCGGAGGAAGGCTTGAAGAGGTGATGAAAGATGCTAACTCCACGCCCCTAACTCATCGCCTGGCAAATACCCCCATTCCGCTGAAGTGCACTGTCCCAACTTTTGAATGCTATGACGGATCCAGTGATCCCGTGGCACATATCCGGTATTATAATTGTATCTTAGCCTGATGAAGTCAAAACGACGCCGTCCTCTTTAGGTATTTCCCATCAAGTCTGAAGGGATCGGCTTTGTCTTGGTTTGACAACCTGCCACCTGATTCCATCAACTCCTACGATCAACTCGCAGAGAAATTCTTGAGAACCTACATGTACAACAAAGCTGTCAACACCGGAATTGATAAACTTTTTTCTTTGGCAATTGGTTACAAGGATAACACAAGGGAATACATCAACAGATGGCATAAGATCTACCAAGCTATAGGGAGTGTGGATCCCGTAGTAAGCATTAACTGCTATAAGTGGGGATTAGACCGAATGAGTCCACTGTTTGTTGAGATCCACGGAAGCGTACCTAAGACAGAAGGAGATCTTCGAATAATTATTGAGAAGTATGCTCGTCTTGAAGAAATCCAGCGTGAGAACCCGAGGGCACAAACACAAAGGTCTCACCGTACCAATTCCGCAGAACAAACCAGCGGAGCCAAAAGGAATATCTCAGTGGAACGACTGCACGAAGATAGGAAGGAACGAAGAGATGATCGACAAAAAGACGATCGAAAATTCGAAGATCAGGTTTATAAGAAGCTCAATGATAGCTACGCTCGGATCTTGCGATAGATCAAAGGAATGGAAAATATGGAGTGGCCATGGTCTAAGGGAAAACAGCCCCCAAGGACCGAGAAGTCAAAAGATTACTGTGAGTATCATTGCTTCAATGGTCACCATACCGAGAAATGCAAAAACCTCAAAATAATGATCCAAAAGTTGATTGATGCTGGCGAACTCAAGCAATACATACGAAAAGAAGTCACCGAGGACAGAATGGATGGACGCAACTATCATCTTCCATACTGAAGATATCGAAGAAGATATGAAAGACCATAACGATCCCTTGGTCCTCACACTACCAGTGGCCGGATGTAACCTCAAAAAGATCCTCATCGACGGGGGAAGCTCAATTAACGTTCTATTCTACGACGCCTTCAAACGGATAAAGCTCCATGATGAGCAGCTGATGTCCTCTTATTACACCATCTACGGGTTCAACGGAGCACCCACAAATCCATTGGGAGACATCGTGTTGCAGGTGAACGCCGGGCCCATGAAAGTAGAAACACGATTCAGCGTGGTAGACGCCCCATCCCCCTATAACGCCATTATTGGACGAAAGTGGGTACATAAACTCAAGGGAGTGGCAGCAACTTACTACCAATATCTCAGGTTCCCTACACCCGAGGGAGTAATGGAAATCAAGGGAGATCGGGTCTCTGCAAAAGAGTGCCAGGCCACTCAGGATCGTATCAACAACGAACAGGAAGAGCAGCGAAAAACCCGAAGGATCAAAAATAAAGAAGCTGCGAAAGAAAAGGCCATAGACCTGTTCCTCAAGGAAACCGCAGGGAAGGGCTTGACAAAAGATGATAATGTCCTTAACACAGAGGCAAGTACTTCAGCAGCCAACGAAGGACAGAAACATACCAAATAGCAATTAAAGAACGTCCCAGTCCTTGGGGACCCGAAGCCGGTGTTCACACCAGTGGAGCCCGTAAAAGAAATCAACATAGGAACGAAGAAAACCCGAAGATGATCAAAGTAGGGACCATAATGGACAAAGAAAGAGAAGATTCCTTAACCAAATTACTTAAAGAATACGCGGATGTATTCGCCTGGAAGTTAGGAGACATGCCGGGGATTGATCCAAAAATAATCCAACACGAGCTGCGCATCAAACCAGGCACGCCACCTTTCAGGCAAAAAATAAGAAAAGTTGCACCAGAGTATCATAAGGCAGTAAAGAAAGAACTTCGGAAACTACTAGAAGCAGGCTTCATCAAGGAAGTCAAATACCCTACATGGATCTCGAACATGGTCATCGTTCCTAAGAAAAATGGAGGGGTTAGGATATGCATCGACTTTACTAACCTCAACAAGGCATGTCCAAAAGACATCTATCCCCTACCGAGCATAGATCAACTGGTTGAAGCAGTGGAAGGGTACGAAGAGCTGTCATTCATGGACGGATATTCTGGTTACAACCAAGTAGCCCTGGCAGAAGAAGATCAACCACACATAGCATTCTACACCCCGCATGGCCTTTATTGCTACACTAGAATGCCCTTTGGACTTCGAAACGCAGGGGCAACTTACCAGAGAATGGTCGATGCTATCTTCAGCCATGGATTGGTAGTACCCTAGAAGTCTACGTTGATGACATGCTCGTCAAAAGTAGGCTGCGCAAAGATCACCACCAGGACCTGAGAGATATTTTCGAAGCAATGAGGAAACATCACATGAAAGTAAATCCAGAAAAATGCACCTTCGGTGTCACCTCAGGGAAATTCTCGGATATCTGGTAACAAAAAGGGGTATTGACCCCGCGAAGATTCAGGCCATAGTGGAAATGCCATCTCCGAAGAATTTAAAAGAAGTGCAAAAGCTCAATGGGTCCTTAGCAGCCTTGGGCAGATTTATTGCCCGATCCTCGGACAAATGCAAACATTTTTTCAATATTCTCAAAAAAGGGAGTAAGTTTGAATGGACCGCAGAATGCGAAGAAGCCTTCCAAAGAATCAAGGAATACCTGGCTTCAATTCCAATCCTGCAGAAGCCTGATCCTGATGAGGTTTTGGCATTGTACATAGCAGCGACAGAAGACGCAGTTAGCGCAGTGTTGGTCAAAACCAATACGAAGATAGAACAACCTATCTATTATGTCAGCAAGACCCTCAATTCTGCGGAAAGGAATTACACGAAGATCGAACAACTCATCCTGGCATTAGTATGGGCTACTCAAAAGCTGAGAACCTATTTCCTAACTCACTTCATCCGCGTCCCATGCAAAGCACCACTGGAAGCAGTCCTCAAAAGCGCGGGAAAAGTAGGTAGAATAGCCAAGTGGAACACCCACCTGGACCAATTCAACATCATTCATGAAATTCAACATTCCCAAAAATCCCAAGTATTGGCGGATTTCTTAGCAGACCTCCCCCTGGACAACGATGAAGAGATTAGGGGATACCAGAAGCCGACGAGGAAAGCAAGGATCCAGTTGATGTCCTCGAACCCCGAGTCAAAGACATGGGAAGTCTTCGTTGATGGTTCCAAAAATAAGGAAGGGGCAGGAATAGGCATTGTCATCACCACCCCAACTGGAGAAAGGATCGTACAGGCACTCAGGTTAGAATTCAAAGAGCATACTAACAACATCGTCGAATACGAGGCAGTCGTACATGCCCTCCGCTTGATAATAGAGATGGGGGTAACTGATGTAAGACTGACAAGTGATTCGCAGCTTGTCATACGGCAAATAGGGTCGAATACAATGTGTACGACGACACCCTCTCAGCTTACATGGCCTTGGTCCAAACATTGGCATCACAAATTCCGAACATCAAGTTCCGGCACTTATGCAGAAGGGATCTCAGGCACGCGGATGCCCTAGCATATATATCATCCATGCTGAAGGACAAGAATATCGAAGCTATCAAAATAACAAGGGTATACGAGCCTTCGATTGCATCACAATTTTCCTTTGCTACAAATCAAGATACAGTGGAAGAAAATATCGAAGATCAGGTGGGAGAAGACATCCGTAACGATTTTGACGAAGAAGATATCCTGTCAAGAGCAAATCAAGACGAAGATTTCAACAACGAAGATGATTGGAGAATGATGATCCATGCGTTTCTCAAGGATGGAACCTTACCCGCGGATCATAAACAAACCAGGAAAATACTCTCCAAAGTAGGAAGATATGATCTTCGGGATGGGGTCCTGTACAAGAAATCTTTCCTCGGACCGTTACTACGTTGCTTATCCAGGAAAGAGGGGCATCGAATTCTAAACGACATCCATTATGGTGACGCAGGGAATCATAGCGGCATGAGATCACTAGCCGACAAAGCAAAAATGCAAGGATATTACTGGCCCACAATGATACAAGATGCTGCAAGAATGTCCCGACGATGTGAAGAATGTCAGCGTTTCGCCAAAAAGATACACGCACCAGCAACAACGTTGAATTCTGTGGATAGTCCGTGGCCATTTGCAAAATGGGGCATAGATATCGTTGGGCCTTTCATCGAAGGATCAGGGAAAAGACGATTTTTGATAGTAGCCACGGACTACTTCAGTAAATGGGTGGAAGCCAAAGCCTTAGCCAGGATCAGAGACGTGGACGTGTTTACTTTCATATTCCAAAACATTATTTGCAGGTTCGGCATACCAGCGGAAATCGTGTCCGATAATGGTAAACAATTACAGGGGAAAAACATAGACATGCTCTTCGACACTTTCAAAATAAGGAAAAACAAGTCCACCCCCATATACCCTCAAAGCAACGGACAAGCGGAAGCTACTAACACCCTCGCCCTTATCCTCAAAAAGCAATTAGACGAACACAAGGGGCGATGGTGTGAACAGCTACACAATGTATTATGGGCATACAGGACAACACGAAGATCTGCCACTGGGGAGTCCCCATTTCTCCTCACTTATGGAGCTGAAGCAGTCATCCCAACAGAGATCCTCATGCCAACCACAAAGACCGAAGCATGGGAGAAAAATCTCACAACAGACATGATGTTAGAGAGACTGGACGACCTGGAAGAAAGGAGGGAAGCAGCATTGCAAAAGATGGAAAATTATCAACGGAGATTAGCGAGAGAGTACAACAAAAAGGTTAAGCTTCGAAATTTTGTAGAAGGGCAGTATGTGCTAAGAACAATCCCGCAGTATCAACGAGAGAAGAAATGGGGAAAGTTAGCACCTACATGGGGAGGACCTTTTATAATACACGACATTGCGGGAAACGGTTCCTACTACTTCGCAATCTGAAAGGCGAGGTCCTCCGGCACCCTTGGAATGCTAAATGGCTCAAACCGTACTACCCATAGGAGCAGCGCAGCTTTGCATCTGCGTGAAGAATACCAGAAGAAGAAGGCAGCGTAACCGCTTACATGTTTCTATCTCTGGACGAGGAGTAGCAGGCCTCAACCTATCAATCAAACAAACTTTTTGGGAAATCTTCAAGCAAACGAAATGGTCAAAAGGCCCGCTGGGTGAACGCATGTACATTACATAATAAATTAACAATATTGGGGAAAGTAGTTAATCTACAATCTCTCAGGGCTCCCCTATCAGTGTCTATGAGTGTAAGACCAGGGGGAAGGCACCCAGCAGAAAGAGATACCCAACCAATTTTAAGGCAGCGGGTCGACGGAATGGGTGCATGTAAATATTTCAAATAAGCATCCCATATCCTAGAACGCTGCCTCGGCCCCCACCGTTTGGGAATCCTCTGGCCCAGGATTCGCCAGCGGGGTGACAGGTCTCAAGACGATCACGAAGGTATTTACCTTCGGTGTCGCACCCAAACACTCTCAACTTTTTACAAAGCAAGTTATTTCTAGTTTAACGCTTCACAATACTTAAAATAAAAATGAATTGATAACGCAGGTATGCCAAAAGGATGATCCATTTCATAAAGAGTTGATTACAAGTTCAGCAAATAAGATAAAGCAGGAAACACATCAAAAAATGATCCGAAATTATATAATCAACAAGGATCAACTTTCTATGACTAATAAAAGAAATCTACTTGGACGATACAGCTCCATCAACAGGGTTGTCTTGCGAGATGAAGGTACGCTACCACCTGAAGAAGGCCCAGAAGAACCAGGCAAGGGCGCGGGAAGGGGACGACGCGGATAATTCTTGACAAGACCATGTTCGACTTTAAGATCAAGTTCAATCTTATCTAGGACTTTGTTGGTCTCTTCAGCCAACTGACATCGAGCTTTATAAGTGATAACAGCGGTCCGCTGGTTGGCCTGAGAC
The DNA here is from genome assembly GCF_003573695.1 of Papaver somniferum. Lineage (NCBI taxonomy): Eukaryota > Viridiplantae > Streptophyta > Magnoliopsida > Ranunculales > Papaveraceae > Papaver > Papaver somniferum. The sequence goes on along the minus strand of NC_039361.1, from coordinate 39,194,997 downwards.
AACAATGCAGATAGGCGTTCCGCCTCTTTGGAGGCAATCTCTGCTGCTTCCTCACGAGACGCGGCCAACCCTTTGAAATAGTTGGCTTGTCCTTCCTGCTGCACTAAGGCAGATTGAGCTTTTTTAAGCTCATCATTTGCTGCGTGAAGCTGTCCCTCGAGTGCTGAAAAAAGAAATACCAAGGGGTTAAAACAAAGAAATAACAGAATCACACTCGATAAAACGAGGTTATACCTTCGACATTAGCCGAAGCCTCTTCATACTCATTAACAACTGCGTCCCGAGCCTCATCAAGAAAGTCATATTCGTCGGATAGTTTCTTATAATCCGTTTGAAGGTTCGTAAGAGCAAATTGACTCGCGTCTAAGTCTACCTGCTTCATTGAATCCAAGTGACGAAGATGGTTGACTTCGTCATTCATCTCCCCCATCCTTTTATGGAGTCGATACACATTCACTTCAAGATCTCTTTCAGATTCCACTTGGCGAGCAACATCAGCTCGAGACGCTGCTAGGGCTTTACTAAGAGCCAACCTCAGCCCTAGCATTATCTCTTTCCTCGGAAGATGCAGCATACTATCCCTAACCCCGGGGCCTAAGAAAGAACGAGCCTGTTGTAACTCTCCTTCCAAAAAGCGCACTCTAGCCTCTAAGTCCGAAGCATGTCCTCGAGCTCACGCAGGTTGTCACGCGTCCATAGCAGCGTACCATTAAACAGACGACGGTCATGATTGTACTTATTTTGCATATCAACCATCAGTGTTCGCTTTTCACGCCACTCAGCTGCTAAGGCGTTGTGCTCATCAGCACGAGCATTCCACTTTACGGCTTCGCTTTTCAACTTACCCACCAACTCTGCAATGCGGGATTTCTGTCGTTCCCTTTCTTTCCGAAGCCATATGAGCTCGGGGACTCCACCCACTGAAGATAGGGTGGGGAGACTAGACAGAACACCAAAGTACAAATAGGGAATCACGAGGAGTAAAGACCAATAAAAAATACGAACCTGTGAGGGACGATACATTTCTACGAGCTGCTCCAATTCGTTGCGGACTATAGCAAGTTCCGAACGGAGACTCTCCTCAGCATTACCCAGCCGCTCCTTTTCCTTCAGGCGACCCTCAGTTCACTTATTTCCACTTCGGCCGCAGATAGTTCTCTTCTCTATGACGAAGCTTAGCCTCCAACTTTAAAGACTTTGCTTTAAAGAATTGGTATAGAACATGGTTACAATGTTCGCTCCTCATCATCTATGTCACAAACAACAAACATTATTATACCCAAGGGATCGGATATCGCGAAGAATACAATGTTCGTATATCATGAGGGAATCAGTACAAGGATTTACCTCTAAGACACGCTGCTGGGAAAACCGTATTGGTACCCATCATCTATGGCCATCATATCAGCAACAGAGGAGGGAGGGTCAACCACTAGGTTAGCTTCTGAAGCTCTCAGATTCTTCTCCCACATCTCAGCAACGCGGGCTTCAGAAGACACTTGCATCATCTGACGAGTATAAGCGTCAGAATTCTTCTCACCAGGGACCACTGGGGCAGGGTTGGGGACGAACATCAGATTTTCTTCTTAAGCCAAGCCAAAATGGCATCTTCGCCTTCAGGCATTAGCGAGTAAGGGAAATCCTCTGAAGGAGATTCAACCGCAGACTTCCCTTTGGCTGTTCTCCCCTCACTCGCGCAAGTCTCGACATCACCAGCCTCAGTATGACCACCCGTTTTCAGCCTGCTGACCGGTGGCACTTCTTTACCAATATCCCCGCACATCCCAATCATCATTTGGGGAAAGCAATGAGAAGTCTTCGGCAAGACCCATGGCAGCATTCACCAAAGGATTCCCCCGCGGAATATATCCTACCAAAAGAAAATTCAGGGGAAATAACGGGCAGAGTACCCACACCACAATATTATCGCCAACAGGGGCAGATCCACCCCCAGCCAGTACCACCTGCGGTAATATTACCCTCAGACTCACCATCACCACCCGCAATTCTTCTTCACCATCACCACCGCGGCAACTTCTTCTTCACCATTACCACCTTCGTCATCAGGAGAGATCGTACGCTCTTCTCCATCGGACATTTCTTCATCCTCAGCATACCCTTCGTTTACAGGACTCGTAACCTCCTCATAAACCTCAGCCTCACCGGTCCACAGTAGAAGATTGTTTGGGTCCAAGTTTCTTCTTCTTCGACACCTACAAACCAGTACACATCCCCACAAAGGCTCATTTTTTCCCTCACTTCAAAAATGAAAATTATTTCAAGCAAGGAAAAAGGGGCAAATAGAATAGAGAATATAAGAAGAAACTATACCTTGGCAGCAGCAGCACTCTTCGGTGGATGGGTAGCACCAGAACCCTCCTCCTCATCTCCATCAACGACATCAAGAGCGTAAGGAAAATTCATGCCCGCGAAATTCGGACGCCAAGGACAGAAATCTCCATAACGAGCAGGAGGAGTTTCACGAGGCTTGCTGTTTTCAGAAGGACGCCAACCGCGCGGACCAGGAATCCAACCATAAGCCCAAGGACCAACTACCTCAATAACAGTAGCATGCCATTCATAATCATGGTCACGCTTAATCCTTTCACGAGCAGGAAAGAGTTTCCGTTTAGCAGATCCCTCAGTACCAGGAACATACTTCAGCTTGGCATCACTCACCTCACTCAAAAGACGAATTTCACCACGAGGAGCAGCAATGTTACGAAGACTAACACTCCACGGCTTACGGTTTCTACTGTTGACATAATCCCCAAAGGAACTGTTAAAATTCTGAGGAGTGTACCACTCTCTCTCAGCAGGATTTGGAACATAGCAGGTCATCATAGTCTCTCCCTTGCTCCGCAGGTAACATTCCTTCAGTGCACGAAGATAATTCCCAGACAGTTGTGACACGGAACGATTATGAGTGTTTGTGGAAGAGCCTTGGCGACTAGCCAGCACGTCATAATAAAAGGAGTCACCCGACTTATACAGGGGCAACATGAGACCCGCCTCGAAGGCTCCAACCGTAGTCAACAGATGAAACTCATCAAACTGATACTTAGCAAGGAGCTCGTAAGTGATATCATCGTCAGGGGCATAGAATCGAACCTCAAAAGCTTGAAGCTCATGTTTTTCCTTGAACATCTCAAGATCAATATGCTTGAAAGTGACCTTCTTCTTACCAACTGAAACGCTGCGTATCACGGGGGCAGTTTCTTCTTCGTCTGCGGAATCTGAAGTAGGACTCAATTCCGAAGCTTTCCTTTTAGAAGGAATATTTTTAGACGAATCAGCTCTCGACATAGTACCCTTGGAGTACTTCCCTTTGAAAGAAACCGTTGGAGGAGGCGGCAAAGATTTCTGCAGAGGCACTGAAGGAGGAGCCATTGAACGAAGGGGCGGAACATCCAATGTTTCATTACGAGGAGGAGGAGCCCGCGTACTCCTAGAATCATCACGAGGAGGAGCCTGCGTACTCCTAGAATCTTCATGAGGACGAGAAGGGGCGCGGTTAACAGCATACCTGGACCCAGAAGGACCCTTCGGCAAATCCCCTTTCTTAGTAGGCAAAGCCTTCGCACCAGAGGAAGATGAAACCCTATGACCCGAGGATCTGATTGCGAAGATTTATAAGAACCTTCCCCAAGTGGAGATCTGTCAGAATCTCTACGCGGAGGGGATCTTGGCGGACTAGATGGCGGGATTTGGTAAGGAGCCCGCGGACGATCAGACATATCTACAAGGAAACACAAAAAACAGTTTAGAGAAGAATACGAGGAAATCCCTAAAGATCAAAAAACCTATAACTGATGGTTCATCCGGATTAACATCAAAAACCCTAAAAACTAAAAATAACCAGAAATACCCCATCAGACTCCAGAGATACTACTTAGATACAGACTCACGGACTTTGTAACAATGAACAGGGGCAAGCATATATGCTTCGACATATGTGTTCTTCATCACAAAGCTAAAAATACAGCAGCAGAAGACAAACGGGTAGATATAACAACAGAAAATAGATAAATCAATGATGAGCAGCTAATGAAAAACCCCATACTTGTATAAAAGAGGATGACAAGCACCAAGCACAGTCGAAGATAGAAGGATCAGAGATATCAAAAGCAAGTTATCTTTGATACAGGGTCAGCAGCAGTCGAGAGCGAAAGAGTCCGAAAATTGAATGTTGTTATCTTCCTCACAAGAACGACGATAATAAATGACTAAAGAACAAGAATAGAAAACAAAGAAAGGATGAACACTGACAAGAAGAGGATGAACACTGACAAGAAGAGGATAAAAGTTTTTTTCACATTCTCTTTCCTATTTATAAAGCTAGAGAAGACAATAAATGTCCCTCGTACCAAGGAGAAATTATGGGGAAAGTTAATGCAAAAGTGGGAAACGTGCCCGTATTTATAGGTGAAGTTATTTCAGGAGAGATAAAACGTGTATGACGACCTTTCTTCTTCTAAATTGCAAAATACGCCCAAGTCAGAAGAAGAGGGGCAAATTGTATGTACACCTTTCATCATCCACCACGTGTAAAGGAAGAGACACGTGGAAGGCATGCAAAGCGAGATATCAAAACATGATAACAAGCAGTCATAACCTAGAGGAGCATCTCATCAGAAAATGTCACCGGTCAGCAGATCTGACGGTCAGGGACTGAGGATCACAGAGGTATGATGGCAAAGAGGAGCACCAGATAAAACCCCTTGGGTGTTAGTACATCCTATCCCGAGGAAGATCCCAGATCAACGGCTGAGAGAGAGTTTGACTGACGCAGATGTGACCAGATTAAGAGACACTTGTCTGACACGAGCTGACGTCCAACTGCCCGCATTAAATACCAAGAGATATACACGTGTCAATCAGCTCGTGGAATAAGCGAGGATAGCTCTTCGTATTCAAGCTTAGACCGCATCATATGCCGAAGACCTCTGCGTAATGGGCACAAAGCACAAGAAGATAAGGTTGCAACGGCACCTCAGAAGTAGGACCCACGTTCCAACCCTATAAATACCCCTCTCCACTAAGAGAGAGGGGGTCGACCAATCCATAGCAAATATAGGAGAATATAAGAGAGAAAAATAGGAAGAGTAAGTAATCCCCCTACTTCCTCAGACCTATGTGTGCTCTAAAGTCATTCGACTATCTTTGTAATCATTCAATACATAGTGAAACACCAGTCCCGTGGATGTAGGCCCTAGTGCCGAACCACGTAAATCTTTGTCTTATTTACATTTCAGCACTTTACATTTGAACTTCATGTGCTTTACATTTATACTTGATTCTATGTTTATCCCTTTATACGAACATTATTTATGATAATATTCGACTAGACAATGACAAGCTCGAAGGCTTTGAGTCGATGAATCGATGTAATCATCCCCTTTACACATACGACGTACAACTTCAGAATTAGAATGTATGTGAATATTGTTTGTGAACACGTGGATGGCTTCGTGAGTTATGTGTTCACATTTAGCTCTGTCTAGAAGGAATCAAACTTGGCATTCTTAGTGTAGGCCTGTGCAGATCAAGTTTCAAAAGCAATTCAATAATGCATTCATAAACCTCAAGATATCAGAATGATGAAAATTAAGCAGATAATAATAGGAAACTTTGCTGTTTGGTCCTAAGCCCACCAAGTTAGTTATAGTAGGGTCCAACCGGATTTTTTTTTTATTTAGAGGTCCAAAATTAATTAAAACATGGAAATGACCATAATACTCATTGTTACCAAACGTGTGTGTTTACACGTTCATTATATCGAGTACATATCTGTTACACTGATTATAAATTCGAGTACATATATGTTACACTGATTATAAATTCGAGTACATATCTGCTACACTGCTTATAAATTCGAGTACATATCTGCTACACTACTTACAAATCTGAATACATATCTGTCGCGTTGCTTACATTTAGAACACGTATCCGCTAAATTGCTTACAAATTCGAGTATATATCTGCTGCTTATGAATTCGAGTATGTATCTGCTGCACTGCTTACAGGAAAAGTACATGTTTGTTAGAATCAATGATAAATGAACTGGAAAACGTTTTACATCACATATATTGTAGGATCATACCAATTAATCTCTAATATTTCTTTAATATAGTATTAAATCATAGGAAAAATAAAGGAAAACCTGTATATGCATTGTAAACACAGAAAAACTATACAAAATTAGCACATATTTCAGTATTTCACATACGTACTCATGGATCAAAAAAATAAAAATGTGACAACACTCTGAATAAAACAGAATCAAAAGAAGTTTCTATCAGTACACCATATACGTACTGCGTATTCATGAATTAAAAATCAACTGCATGTAAATAAGAATTGATGCATTCATGAATATAACATAATCAATGCACATATTTCAGTATTACAAATACGTACTCATAGATCGAACCCAAAAACAATGGCAAAACTATGAATAAAACAAAATCAAAAGAGGTTTCTATCAGTACACCATATACGAACTGCGTATTCATGAACTAAAAAATCAACCGCATGTAAAGAAGAAATGATGAATCCTTGAATATAACCGAATCAAAGCACATGTTTCAGTATTACACATATGTACTCATGGATCGAACCCAAAAACAGTGGCAAAACTTTGAATAAAACAAAATCAAATGAACTAAAAAATCAACTGCATGTAAAGAAAAAGTGACGAATCCATGAATATAGACGAATTAAAGCACATATTCAGTACTACACACACGTACTAATGGATCAACCCAAAAAAAAAAAACAGTTTGTATCAGTATTCCACATATGTATTGTTGATTCATGAACTAAAAAACAATTGTATGTAAAGAATCTATCAAAATGACATAATCGAGAGAGTCTTATTTCAGTATCGAAGATATGTACTTATGAATCAAACAACAACAAGTGATAAAACTAAGAACAAAACAGAATCAAAAGAAATTTGTATCAGTATTCAACATATGTGTTGTTGGATAATACCCCTGAAACAACAAACAAGCACGATTTTGATAAAATGAAGAAGCGAAAACAACAAGATAATCAAATCGAAAGTTTAAATATGTTAAAAACATCATAATCTAGCCAAAAAATTGAATAATTACGATCAAGATTCATAAAAAACAAACCAAAACAAAAATAAATGCAAAAAACAAACAAAAAACGAAACAAGAAAGTGAAAACGTAATCAAAACGATCTGATCTTCACAGATTCAGTTGAAAAAAAAAAACAACAGCAGAAAGAGATATTACATAACATACCTGTAAATCTTCGAAGAAATCTTCATAAAAACTCTAGCTCGTAATCCAAAAGCAGGAGCAAAATTTGAGAAGATGAAGAAAGAGAGGAGGAGAGCGGAACTCAGATCTATAAAAAATGGTGATTTTTTTAAGAGATATATATGTATTATCAGGGAATGGGTAGTTTGGATATTTTTAAAAATGAATTATGACATCCCGCACGTGTAACGGACCAGGGGATAAAAAATTTGGTCCAATTTCCTATTTTTCTTTTTATTATGGACTTCTGGTTACTGGATTTTAGTGGGTGGACCTGCTACTAACTAAGACTACCATAATAATACCTATTCGTAATTCCTACATTGGTAACTCCTACGTAAATTTAAGCAAGTTGTGAAGCTCGTGCATCACTAAAACTCGTTTGATGTTACATATATATCTCTTAAAAAAATCACCATTTTTTAAGCAAGTTGTGAAGTTGTGAAGTTGATTATGACATCCCGCACGTGTACCGGACCAGGAGATAAAAATTTTGGTCCAATTTCCTCTTTTTCTTTTTATTATGGACCTCTGGTTACTGAGCTTTAGAGGGTGGACCTGCTACTGACTAAGACTACCATAACCTATTGGTAATTCCTACATAATATTAATACAGTAACTAATTCCACTACTAACCTGCTTATCAATGTGGGCCCATCCAGTTTATATTCTTTAATTGCAGGAAAGAAACTAGTAATGAAGGCCGAATCTTGCCTGCCCTCCAACTTTGGGCACTTCTCAACGATCAACTTCTCGAGTCGAGGATAAAAAGTAGAAGCTGATTGTGCTGTACACCATTTCTCCAGGCAAGGCAAGTCAGTTAAGGTGAACTCGACCAACTCCTGAAACGGTTTGCATGCTTCATGGTCACCATAAAAATCATCACCGAGCCACAGCACAAGATCCATTGTGGCAATCGTGAGAACCCTGAGTGATGGAAGTTGCCCAAGCCCTGGAAGTTGTTGACAGAGATAGCAACCTCTAAGTTCTATCTCTACCAGATTTGGAAGAGCAAAAGAAATACTAGTACCCATCATCCATGTTGGAAACTCCGGATCCAGATAGTTAACAATTTTCAACTTTTTCAAACTATGGTTCGGCTGCAATTGCTCCATCACTGTACCATCACTAGCAGATTCTTCATAATATGTTCTAAACTTCCATTCCATTATTAAGCTTTGAATGTTCTGTTTCCCCTTCAAATTTGCTTTCTCGGCATCATCTAATCTTGTCACTTCTTCAAGATTACTGATCCACAGTTCACCTTCGAGGAGATTTAAGCATTCCAACTCCCTGATGGTACTAAAGCCACTTGTGTTGCACTTCCCCACCTTAAATTGTGTTAGTGTTTGAAGACAAGTTAGAGATCCAATCTCCCTCGGCTTTGCGCTCCAGCTTCCTGTGTTGTTTAAGAAGAGATGCCTCAAGTTGATCATGTTTTTTATGTTTCCAGGAAGCTTCTTTACATTACAACAATTTTCAAGCTTCAAAGTCTGCAAGTTGGAAAGGTGAGTAATGCAATCCGGCAGTTCTTCAAGTTGTGAACCAAAAATATCGAGGTATCTCATACGCTTCAATGCTCCCATTGTTTCAGGAAACTTTCTTAGTTTGACACAGTATCTAAGAAGCAAAGTCTGCAAACTGTAGAGCCCACAAATGAACTTAGGTAATTCTTCAATTTCAGTTCTGGATAGATCGAGATACCTGAGATTTTTCATGTTTTCGATTGAAGGTGGTAATCCTTTAATACTAGTACCCTGCATATCTAGCACACGAAACTGCTTATTCCTCGGGAGATTTTGATAGTTAATGCTTTTATCCCCTCCATTATTATGAATGAATAAAGTGCGTAGTTTCAATGCAGTTTGCAATTGTTCTGCATATGCTAACGTACCTTCCTCCAAGATCAACCTCAGACGACGAAGTTCTGATGTATCTTTAGCAGCAATTTGACTAACCTTCAAAATCGAGCATTCATTACTTCCAACAATATCTTCTGCAAAATCATGCACAAGATGATGCAGTTTGCAAGATTGAGTTTCTCCATTATGATCGGCCCTTCCTTCACCTCGTAACAATGAATTCTTTAACAGACTATTGAAATAATCTTTCCAATATCCTCAAGCTCTTTGCCCCGATTCTGTCAGACGGATGAACAAATCCTTCCGCAATCCATAACTGAATTAAAGTTTGCTTCTCAATTTCCGAATATTTTTGAAACAATGAACAATATGCGAAGCATTGTCTCAAAGGAGACGGTAACTGATTGTAGCTAAACCTTAATGCACGTAACATTTCATCGTTTTCCATTAACCCCGAATTCGTATCTCTAAGTGTCATGTACCACATAGTTCGGTATGCATACCTTATATTTCTGAATTAGCTACTAAGGGGTGCAATTAACCAATTATTGGGTGTACTCATCCTAGAGTCATTTCCTCGAGTTCTGTAATGAGTTAGATGAGTTATTAGCCGTTGATACTGTCAGAGAGGATTGGTCTATTAAAGACCAATCATTTTTCTCATGAAACAATGTAATGAAAACCTAATTAAACTTCAATTGAAGTCCAGGTTTGTTTATCAGAGAAAAGGTAGCTTGCTACCATTTTTATCCAAATTTCATCTTGTTGTTGTACTAGATACACTACAATTGGTATCAAACTCCATCCTGGAACCTGTAACCATGGCCACCAAGGATAAACTTCAAGAAATCTCTAACATCGTTACTCAACATACCGATTCAATCTCTGAGATGAAATCTGAGATTCAATCTTTGGGTGATAAAATGAATCTTCTTATTAATTTGTTTCAATCAACGCAACCTACCCACCCTGAAGCTTCTGGATCGGAGAATCAACAACCAAATCATGGTAACCCATTTACAGATCTTCATCAGGGGATTCATAATTTCTCAACTACTGAATCTCGTAAGTTCACTCGTACCCCCAAGGTTGATTTCCCACGTTTTAATGGTACTAATCCTCGTGGTTGGGCTCTTAAGTGTGAAAGGTATTTTAATTTACATAGATTTCCTGATGATGAACGTGTCGATATGGCTGCAATACATTTTGATTCGTCAGTTGATTCATGGTTCTTAAACTACCAACAGGGTAAAGAGTTTATTTCTTGAGAGTCTTTTAAACATGATATTTGTGCTAGATTTGAAGATATTGCTCAGGACAACTATGTAGGTAGTTTCAATAAGTTAAATCAAACTACCACTGTAGAGGATTACTATGATCTATGGGAACATTATAAAAGCTATATGGTAGCTAACAATCCTTATTTTCCTGAGAGTTTTTATACATTAAGCTTCATTAGTGGGTTAAAAGAAGAGATCCGTACAGTTGTGCAAATGTTCAAGCCTGAGAATACTGCAACATCTTTTTATCTGGCTAGGCTACAATAAGCTTCTATGCATCACCGGACCAAACCTACTAAATCATTCTCTAGACCATTTACACCTTCTCCACTTTCTGTTTCACACCCACCGTCTGCCATGAAATCTTTTTTCTCTCCCTCCTCTACCCTTGCTAAGACCAATACTTCTTCATCATCTCCCATTGTAACTCACCCTCCTACACCCACTAAAACTTCACCAGACAATTCTCTTCCTCCTATTAAAAGGCTCACCCATGCACAAATGCAGGTTAGGAAGGATAAACGGCTCTGCTATAACTGTGATGAGTTTTACAGACAAGGTCATCGATGTAAAAACCAGCAGCTCTTCATGCTCATTGCTGATGAAAATGTAGAGGAAACTGGATCATTATCTACTGAAGAAATTCCTGAGACATCTCCTTCGTCTTCTGATTCTACAATCGAAATTTCCTTACATGCTTTGACAAGGAATATTACTCATGATACTATTCGAATTAGTGGTCATCTTAACAAGCATCCTGTGGTTGTACTTATTGATACATGTAGTACTCATAGTTTCATTGATGCTGCTCTCACCTCCAAATTAGGCATTCATGTTTCTTCCACTGGTCAAATTCTTGTCACAGTTGCTAATGGAGATAGCACCTCATCAGGGGTATTTTCCAACACCTCAACTGGGAAATGCAAGGACATCAATTCTCTGCAAATTTACGCATTCTCCCTCTAGGTGGTTGCGATATTATTTTGGGAGCTGACTGATTGCGCAAACTTGGTGATGTTACTTTTAACTTCAGTCTGTTGAGTATTTCCTTTGTACATCAAGGCACACCAATCACCCTTCAAGGTACTTCTTCTAAACCTTCTTTGAGCCTCCTCAGTGCTTCTTCTCTTAAGAAGTTTTTAAATAGTAATACCCCTACACTCGTAGGCCAATTTTTCTCCATTTCTACTACACCCATACTTCCACCACCACCTGCAGTCTCCACCCTTCTAGAAAGTTTTTCAGATGTTTTTGCAGAACCCAAAGGACTTCCTCCTTCTAGGTCACTTGACCATAAAATTCCACTCAAAACTGGTTCTGACCCAGCTTCTCAAAGGCCATACAAGTGCCCTTATGTTCATAAGTCCGTAGTAGAATCCTTAGTCTCTGAAATGCTCTCCTCTGGTGTGATACAACCCAATCATAGCCCATTTGCTGCTCATATTCTCCTTGTTAAGAAGAAGGATGGAACTTGGCGTTTTTGTATCGATTATCGTAAACTCAATGACATCACTATCAAAGACAAGTTTCCTATTCCACTTATAGAGGAATTGCTAGACGAGTTGAATGGTTCTATGGTGTTCACCAAAATTGATCTCCGTTCTGGTTACTACCAAATACGGGTTTATGCACCAGACATTCACAAACTGCCTTTCGCACCCATCATGGCCATTACGAGTTCAGAGTTATGCCATTCGGGCTTACTAATGCCCCTGCAACTTTTCAGGCCCTCATGAATGAGGTGTTTCAGCCTTATCTCCGTAAGTTCATCCTGGTATTCTTTGACGATATATTGGTTTATAGCCCATCCATGGAAGCTCATCTGGAGCATTTACAGCTTACATTGGCCTTACTAAGGAAGCAATCTCTGTTTGCCAAGCTATCCAAGTGTGCATTTGCTCAGCCACAACTAGAGTACCTTGGCCACATTATTAATGCCAATGGTGTTGTTGCAGACCCTGAAAAAGTTGCAGCCATGGTTAATTGGCCACAACCGCAAACACTGAAGCAACTCAGAGGCTTTTTGGGGCTTACAGGTTACTATCGCAAGTTCATAAAAAACTATGGCAATATCTGCAAACCCCTCACAGACCTACTCAAAAAGGATTCTTTTACATGGTCTGATGCTGCAACTCAAGCTTTCTCTGCCATCAAAACTGTTATGACTTCAGCACCAGTTTTGGCTTTACTAGATTTTTCTCAGCCATTCACCTTGGAAACTGATGCGTGTTCATAGGGGATTGGTTTTGTACTAATGCAGAATAGTAAACCAATTGCCTTTCTAAGTAAACCTTTGGGTCCCAAGGAATTGGAACTGTCTACTTGTGGGAAGGAGTTTTTGGCCATTGTCATGGTTGTTCAAAAATGGAAGCACTATTTATGTAGTCAACAGTTCATCATCCATACTGATCATCAAAGTTTGAAGTATCTTATGGATCAGAAGTTGTCCACTGCCCTGCAGCAAAAATGGCTAGTCAAATTAATGAGTTTTGACTATGTAATTAAGTAAAAAAAGGGATTAGAAAATCAGGTTGTTGACGCATTTTCCAAATTTCCTTCTGCTTCTTGTTCTTCCTTATCTTTATCTCAGCCTCAGTGGGTGCAAGACATCATCTCCATCTATGCATCTGACTCCACAGCACAACAACTTCTGACTCAACTAGTTGTGACTCCTACACAGGGAATTACTCTTATGCACAGGGCATTATCAGATTCAAAAGGAGACTATATATTGGCTCAGGTACTGCACTAAGATCTTCTATATTACATTCCTTGCATGCCTCTGCTGTTGGAGGCCATTCTGGCATCAATGGCACCTACCACAGACCTAGAACTTCATTTTTTTGGCCCAACATGAAGACTGATATAATTGAACTTGTCACCATTTGTGATGTGTGCCAATGCAACAAGGGAGACAACTCATTTCCAGGGGGTCTCCTCCAACCACTTCCCATACCAGATACTTCTTGGCAACATATATCATTAGATTTTATAGAAGGCCTTCCAATGTCATTTAAAAAGAATGTCATTCTAGTGGTTGTAGACAGATTAACAAAGTATAGTCACTTCATCCCTCTTGGCCATCCATTCACTGCGATGACAGTTGCTAAGAAGTTTCTTTCTCATGTGTTTAAACTTTCGTGGACTTCCTAGTTCAATTGTAAGTGACAGAGATAAGATTTTCATTAGCCAATTCTGGCAAGCTCTGTTCAAATCATTGGGCACTACTCTGAAGCTCAGTTCTGCCTACAATCCTCAAACTGATGGGCAAACTGAAAGAACAAATGCATGTGTTGAGCAGTACTTGAGGTGCATGACAGGTTCTCACCCAAAACAGTGGTTGCAATGGGTTAGCTTTAGCTGAGTGGTGGTTTAACACTAACTACCACTCCAGCCTAAAAATGTCTCCCTTTCAGGCATTATATGGATATGCTCCTCCACATCTGGTTTTTCCCATTCCTTCTTCTACTTCTGTTGCTACTGTGGAGAATTACTTGCAGGAAAGATACATTATGTTACAATTGTTGAAAGAACAACTGTCCAAGGCACAAAGTAGAATGAAATTTTTTGCAGATAAAAAGAGGTCTGACAGAAACTTTGAAGTGGGTGACTTAGTTTTCTTGAAGCTACAGCCTTATAGGCAAACATCAGTTGTTGTGAAGAAGAAGTTCAAGCTCTCAGCCAAATACTTTGGGCCTTTTGAAGTCATACAAAAAATTGGAGTTGTTGCATATAAACTCAAGCTTCATGTGGGGTCTAGAATCCATCCAGTCTTTCATGTCTCTTAACTGAAGAAGAAGATTGGATTGCAAGCTGTTTTATCACCTCAACTTCCCCTAGTGGACCATGCAGGTCAGTTTTTAATTGAACCCATTGCTGTTTTGGATACTAGAACTACTGTTAGAGGCACAACTCAAATTCCACAAGTCTTGGTGCAACTCAGACCCTTCAGACTCAACATGGGAAGATGCTGCTCATATCCAAGCTCAGTTTCCAGACTTCATCCTTGAAGACAAGGATCTCTAAATGGGAGGGGCAGTGTCATGTACCACATAGTTCAGTATGCATACCTTATATTTCTGAATTAGCTATTAAGGGGTGCAATTAACCAATTATTGGGTGTACTCATCCTAGAGTCATTTCCTCGAGTTCTGTAATGAGTTAGATGAGTTATTAGCCGTTGATACTGTTAGAGAGGATTGGTCTATTAAAGGCCAATCATTCTTCTCCTGAAACAATGTAATGAAAACCTAATTAAACTTCAATTGAAGTCCAGGCTCTGTTTATCAGAGAGAAGGTAGCTTGCTACCATTTTTATCCAAATTTCATCTTGTAGTTGTACTAGATACACTACACTAAGATATGAACACCCAGCGTCGTTCTTCATAGAGTGCAACAGATCTCCGATGTTTTTTGCTGCCAGTGGCACACCTGCACATTCTGTCGCCTTATCCTTGCAAACAGACACCAAATTTAGTGTCTCTTCTGGGCCACCAGGAGCAAATGCTCTTTGCCTGATGATTGAACTGTTGGAGAAAATGAGTTTTAATTAAAAGATTTTATGGTCTTGGTATGGTTTGATCTAATGACCTAAGGGTCTAAGGATACTCACTCATTTTTGGGTGAATGAAGTGGAACCTTTAGTCCCACATTGTGGAAAACTAAAGAGGAGCTCCACTATATAATCATACACTTATGTATGAATTGTAAAACGTGGGTGGAGCGGGTGGGCAAAAATACATATTTTGACCCATGCGATATGCGCGTATACCATGCACCAAGTCCCTTTCCTACACGGATTTATTTTTGGGAGAATTTTTTCTTTACGAATTTAATTCCAAAATTATTTTAAGAGTTTTATTTGTGGGAAATTCCTTTTACGAGTTTTACTTGTTTTTGAAGAAAACAAAAACCTAACTTGATTTGCAAGTATCTCATCCTATAAATATGACTCGAAATTCTGTTTTAAAAAACACACAAGCAACGACTATCTCTAGGTCTACTTTTCTTCTTCTTCTTATATTTTGTGCGGCGTTTTACTTCCATCCCTGTTGCTGAGTTCAAGAGTGGGTAACTTGCGTTGTGCTAACTCAAGTTATATCGGGCAGTCTTATCCTGGACACATCTTCGCACGTTGGGGTTTATCATTACTTCAGATTATACCCACGAACTAATGTGTTAAGGACAGCTTGTTGAACCTATGATTCTGTCCTCATCAATTTGTTCGTGGTAGAGTTGTTTGATATTGTTCTTTATATTTATTGTTTGATACATCTGACGTTTCTTCTATTGTTGCAAGATTCTAACAATCTTAACACATTAGTATTCCTTGTAACAATGGGAAAGAACGATGTTGAAAGACCACAGAAGTTTAACGGAAAGGATTTCAAGAGATGGCAATCCAAGATGCTATTTTATCTAAGCCATCATGAACTGGATTATGTACTTGTTCCACATGCTGAATTGATGAATGTTGAAGGTTTAACTGAGGAGGCGATCGAGTATAACAAGAGGTGTAATTTTCTGGCGAAAAATCATATCATGAATGGTTTGGAAGATGCGATGTATGATTTTTACAATGCTAAAGAAAATTTAAGTGCTTATGATTTTTGGACTGCGTTAGAAGCAAAGTATCAAGCGGAGACTGCAGGGAGCAAGAAATTTCTGGTGGCGAAGTTTATGGACTTCAAGATGACGAATGATAAACCTGTTGTTGATCAATTTCTCGAATTTCAACAGATCATTAATGAGATTCTTGCTGAAGGTATGGTCATTGATGAGACGTTTCAAGTATCTGCGGTAATTGAGAAGTTACCATCTTCTTGGTCTGAATACAAGAAAAAGCTAAGACATGAAACTGGCGAGATCAACATGGTTGAATTAGGAAAGAAAATTCAAGTGGAAGAGATGTTGTGCACCAAGGATAAGAACGTGTCTTCTGCAAGGGACATGAGTAATAAAGCTCATATGACTGAACACAGATCTTCCAAAGCTGGAAAAGGTGAGAGTAACAATCGTAACTCTAAGCATGGTCCTCCCAAGAAAGGTATGTTTCGAAAACCAGAGTCTAGCATTACTAAAATTAAGGGTGCTTGTTATGCGTGTGGAGTTACTGGCCATATGGCAGTTCACTGTAGACATCGTAAGGACAAAAAGGATAGTGCTAACTTGGTTGAAAAGAACAAGGACGAGTTTTCTGCAGTAGTGTCTGAAGTTAATTTGGTGACCAATGTGATGGACTGGTGGGTAGACTCTGGAGCTACCAAGCATGTTTGTGGGAACAGAGATCTGTTCACCTCCTACCAGAGGGTAGGAGAAGGCGAGAAACTCTATATGGGTAACTCATCTGCATCAGAGGTTGCAGGAAAAGGAAAGGTCGGTCTGAAACTCACATCTGGCAAGACTCTCACATTGAATGAAGTTCTTCATGTTCCAGACATCTGCAAAAATCTTGTTTCTTGTTCTATTTTAGATGATAAGGGTTTTAAAGTTTCAATTGAGTCTGGAAAACTTATAGTAACTAAGGGCAATGATTATGTGGGTAAGGGTTATAAGACTGGAGGTCTTTACAAACTTAATGTAACCTGTCCTGAAGTGAAATTGAATGATTCTTCTGCTTACATGTGTGTGTCATCGAATGTTTGGCATGGTAGACTTGGTCATGTAAATTACAAATCAATGCATAAACTGGCTAGCGTAGGCTGCATACCCAAATTCACTTTGGATAAAAGTTATAAGTGTGAGATTTGCGTAGAATCTAAGCATGCTAAGAAATCATTCAGGAAGAATGTCCAGAGAAACACTAAACCCTTAGTTGATTCATTCAGACGTAGTTGACATGAAGTCAGTTCAAACTAGAGGTGGTAAGAAATGGTTTGTCACTTTTATAGATGATTGTACGAGGTACTGTCAGGTTTATTTGCTTAGAGGGAAGGACAATGCCTTAGAAGCCTTTAAGATATATAAACGTGAAGTTGAAAACCAATTGAATGCTACCATTAAAACTTTTAGGTCTGACCGTGGTGGTGAGTATAATTCCTATTGGAGATTTCTGTGAAGAACATGGGATAATACATGAAACTACAGCCCCTTATTCACCTCAATCCAATGGTGTAGCTGAACGAAAGAACCGTACCCTTAAGGATATGATGAATGCCATGTTGATTAGTTCAGGATTACCTTCGAATTTGTGGGGGGAGGCTATCCTCTCAGCCAATTACATCCTGAACAGAGTACCCTTTAAAGGATCAGATAAAAGTCCATATGAGTTATGGAAAAGTAAACAACCATCTTATGATTACTTCAAAGTGTGGGGTGCTTGGCAAAGGTGGCCATCCCTCCTCCTAAGACAAATAAGATAGGACCCAAAACCGTTGATTGTGTTTTTATAGGGTATCCTGAGCATTCTAGTGCTCATAGGTTTATGGTTGTGAGTTCTGAAATTTCTGACATAGGGTTGAATACTATCATGGAGTCTAGGGATGCTGAGTTCTTTGAGAATGTTTTTCCTATGAAACGTGATTCTCGAAAGAGATGTTTGATGATCCCTAGAATTTACATCATAGTCAGTCATTACCTTTAGAGGAAGATGAACCAGAAATAGAACCTAGAAGAGGTAAAAGGGTTAAAACTAAAAACCTATCCTGGTTGCATTACATACCTAGCCGAGTCTGATCCTCAGACTTACAAAGAAGCCATGACTTGTCCTGAAGCTCCGTGGTGGAAAGAAGCTTCAATTAGTGAAATGGATTCCATTCGAGAAAACGGTACTTTTGAACTTGTAGATTTACCTCCAGGGTCTAAGGCCATAGGTTGTAAATGGATTTTCAAGAGAAAAC
The DNA here is from genome assembly GCF_003573695.1 of Papaver somniferum. Taxonomy (NCBI): domain Eukaryota; kingdom Viridiplantae; phylum Streptophyta; class Magnoliopsida; order Ranunculales; family Papaveraceae; genus Papaver; species Papaver somniferum. Next base: position 39,176,724 of record NC_039361.1, on the reverse strand, counting down.
GTAATATAAATGGAACTATTGAAAAATACAAGGCTAGGTTGGTAGCGAAAGGCTATAAACAGATAGAAGGTATAGACTTCTTTGACATATTCACCAGTAAGTAGAATTAGCTCCATTAGGATGTTAATTGCTATAGCTTCTGTCCATAACCTACAGATACATCAAATGGATGTAAAGACAGCGTTTTTGAATGGTGAATTAGATGAAGAAATTTATATGGAACAACCCGAAGGATTTGTAGTTAAAGGTTGTGAGAAGAAGGTTTGTAAACTGAAGAAATCTTTGTATGGATTGAAACAAGCACCTAAACAGTGGCATGAGAAATTTGATCATGTGATGATTTCTAGTGGTTTTAGAATTAATGAATCTGATAAGTGTGTTTATACTAAACTTGTCAAGGATGCCTGTGTGATTGTATGCTTGTATGTTGATGATATGCTTATACTAGGTACAAACATGGATGTTATTAATACCACTAAGAAAATGTTGAATGAGAACTTTGACATGAAAGACTTAGGCCCTGCTGATGTCATATTAGGTATGAAGATTAGAAAATTTTCTAATGGCTATAGTCTGAGTCAGTCTCATTATGTTGAATCCATACTTAAGAAATATAATCAGTTTAACTGTAAACCTGTTTGCACTCCATATGATTCTTCTTGCAAACTCATGAAGAATAAGGGTGTAGGTGTTAACCAACTTGAGTACTCGAGAGTCATAGGAAGTCTGATGTATTTGATGAATTGTACGAGACCAGACATTGCTTATGTTGTGAGTAGGTTAAGCAGGTATACTTGTAATCCAGGGCAGAAACATTGGGATGCACTTATTAGAGTGCTGAAGTACTTGAAGTACACAATGACCTTTTGTTTGAATTACGAAGGGTATCCGGCCGTCCTTGAGGGATTTTGCGATGCAAACTGGATAGCAGACTTAGAGGAGTCTAAGTCTACGAGTGGATATGTATTCACTCTAGCAGGTGCGTCTGTGTCTTGGAAGAGTTCCAAGCAGACATGTATAGCTCTCTCAACTATGGAGTCGGAGTTTATTGCGTTAGATAAAGCAGGAGAGGAGGTTGAATGGCTAAGAAACTTTTTAGAAGATATTCCTCTCTGGCATAGGCCTGTGCCAGCTATATCTATATATTGTGACAGAAAATCTGCAATATGTAGAGCTAAAAATAGCTTCTACAATAGAAAGTCTATACATATGCGTAGAAGACATGATTCTTTGAAATTACTAATCTCAACAGGCGTTATTTCCATAGATTGGACAAGGTCCAAGGAGAATATCGCGGACCCTTTGACGAAAGGCTTGTCCAAGGAGATAGTTAGTAAAGCATCGAAGGGGATGGGGCTTAGGCTCAAATAATTAAACTTTCCATGAAGGATACTCAACCTTGCTGACTGGAGATTCCAAGATCAAGGTTTCGAATGAGACAACTAATTTGTGGTAGTTAAAGGTAAACACTATCAGATAATTTCATTATCTGTCCCTTCCCTATGGTGTTGATGTGATAGTGTGACTGCATGTGGAGGATGACTTTTAATTAAGTCTTAATGAGTTCTATAGTTTCAATTTAAGATTAAAGTGGGGTGTAGCAGTAAACACTCTTGATGGAACTCACCTATATGAATGAGGAAGTGGGTCGCTTCCTATGAGAATGGAGCCAATTCTTTAGAGCATTCTGAGAAACAGAATATGTCCAGGGCCAAAATGGACAAAATGGCACGAACTTAGCAACACTTGGAGGATATCATGCGTGGATATTATTTGAACTACACCAAACGCTAGCAGTTCAAGACATCGCGTTCACTGTCTAGCTAGTAGTTCCGGTAACTTCTCACTAAGCAAGGTTCAAGACCTCATGGACACCTTTGCCTAAATGGTATTTTCCTTACTCTGATTTTTTCGTTTTCCGACATTTCATTCATGTGGGGGATTGTTGGATAAAATGAGTTTTAATTAAAAGATTTTATGGTCTTGGTATGGTTTGATCTAATGACCTAAGGGTCTAAGGATACTCACTCATTTTTGGGTGAATGAAGTGGAACCTTTAGTCCCACATTGTGGAAAACTAAAGAGGAGCTCCACTATATAATCATACACTTATGTATGAATTGTAAAACGTGGGTGGAGCGGGTGGTCAAAAATACATATTTTGACCCATGCGATATGCGCGTATACCATGCACCAAGTCCCTTTCCTACACGGATTTATTTTTGGGAGAATTTTTTCTTTACGAATTTAATTCCAAAATTATTTTTAGAGTTTTATTTGTGGGAAATTCCTTTTACGAGTTTTACTTGTTTTTGAAGAAAACAAAAACCTAACTTGATTTGCAAGTATCTCATCCTATAAATATGACTCGAAATTCTGTTTTAAAAAACACACAAGCAGCGACTATCTCTAGGTCTACTTTTCTTTTTCTTCTTATATTTTGTGCGGCGTTTTACTTCCATCCCTGTTGCTGAGTTCAAGAGTGGATAACTTGCGTTGTGCTAACTCAAGTTATATCGGGCAGTCTTATCCTGGACACATCTTCGCACGTTGGGGTTTAGCATTATTTCAGAGTATATCCGCGAACTAATGTGTTAAGGACAGCTTGTTGAACATGTGATTCTGCCCTCATCAATTTGTTCGTGGTAGAGTTGTTTGATACTGTTCTTTATATTTATTGTTTGATACATCTGACGTTTCTTCTATTGTTGCAAGATTCTAACATGAACAACACTCATTTTCTGATAATTCCTGTAAAGTATATGTAGAGTTTGCTCTGCCTTGAACAACAACATCAGCAACTTCATCGCTATGTGTAGTAACAATTATTTTGCTTTGAGGCTCCCCAACGTCCAACTGATTTTTCAGTGTGTTCCATTGTTCGACTTCCACATTCCACAAATCGTCAAGTACAAGTAAGTATCTTTTACCTCTCAATTTTTCCTTCATTAGGCCCTCTAGGAAATCCATATTTGTATCTCTGTCGTAAGGAATTTTCGTTATACGTACAACAATATCTCTTAGAATTTTCTTCATATTGAAATCTGTGGAGACATGGACCCATATTCGCAATTCAAATATATCTGATACCACTTCGGCATTGAAGATTAATTTCGCCAAGGTGGTCTTTCCTAGCCCACCCATTCCTACAATTGGAATAACTGAAACTGTCGATGACGAAGAAGAGGAACTACCCCTCATCAAGAACGAATCTGTTATATTCGCTTTATCTTGTTCTCTTCCAATAACTTGTTTTTCTTCTATGAACGATGTTGTTTCATGAGAGTCCCTATTTTGTTCGTTTAATGAACCTGAGTGCGAGGGATGACCATGTAGCAAATCAAGCCGAGCCTTATCTTTTGCAATATGATCCATTTCATCATTGACCTTTTCGATTGCACGAGCCATGTGTTGATGAAAATACAACGGATTTGAGCTTGAACATTGCTGACGCAGCCAATCCCTCTTACGGAAGCTCATTTCATGGGAATGCATAAGTTGATAGGAAAACTCGTCTAGAATATTATCAGCTTCATAAGCACCATCTCTCAGCTCTTCCAACCAAATTTTGTAGCGTCCTTCTCCCATTTGTTGTTTCTTAGCATCTTCTAATACATGCTGAATTTGCAAAAAGATTTGTTGAAGCCTATTCAGATCTTTCTCCACATTCGAAGGCGAAGCCATTCAAACCTCTTTCACAACAAACAAGATCATGTCCTTTATCATTTCCACAGCACAAGCTACAATTAATTCCTCAAAAAAAAACATTTTTTTTGTTACTGATCAATCTGAAAACTCTGAATTCAAAGTAGCAATACTAAAATTATATTGGATGTTGAATGGTAATGAAGGACCATACTTGGATTTAATAAAATGTGATCGATGTGTTGTGGTAATTGTTCAATCTGGAATTCTGAACTCAAACTACCAGTATGAAAATTATATTGAATCTTGAATGGCAATGGAGAACCACAGATTTGTGCAAGTATGTATAAGCATATAACAACGCGTGACGTGGGACAAAGTTTGGCATGGCCTGGAGGATTAACTGAGGAACCTGCGTCGCGCACAATACGCGCAATTTTTATGCAGTAGTAGTTCAACCCACAATGGTGTACTAGTCAGTGATGTACCGCCAACACGAGTTAGCGTTTTGGATTCTGTCAACTAGATGGCAACACAAACTTTTAACATCATTTCATGGCACTGATTAGTTAAGTTCTTATTATCGTTAATGTATCAACGGGTCAGTCATATCAAACTTAAAACGTCTCAAGGAAGATGATAATGTTCATGTGGTTCAAATAAAAGAAAAAGAATCTTCTTCATTTATCAGCATTTTTGGTTGATACTAATCCTGTGGTTCTTATAAATAGACGACTACTTCAGTGACTTTGCATAAAACTGTCCTCATTCCCACCACCGTATATAAACAGCGCCTGTCTATATTGACTCAGAGTAAACTACGCAATTAAACTGAACTATTGATAAGCTGTGTATTGGTGACAATGTAAACTTATGGGCAGACAAGTTTTCACCATAGTTACCACCAACAAACAAGTTTAATTGCCTAGAGACGCATCAACATGTTGACAATGTATAAGTAATCAACAACGTCAGTCAACAATCCTAATAAAACTTCTCCCATGTTGCTGGTGATCCATCAACTTGCCAACTTATTTTTCTTTTGTGGGGCAATGATCCACTTGATTTTTGTTTTTTCATCTACCCGTTGGCTAATTCTGTCTTAGGCACGACAAGTTACAGTATCTGTGGGGTTCATCTGAATATAAACCTTAACAAACCCTTCATATGCTGAGAAGAATGATGAAGCAAACTGATGAGATTCAAAATGCATCTAAAAAACATGGTTGTAAATCCTTCGGGCTGATTGCTTCCGAAACATAAAAGACAGGACAAACTGACAAATTATACGCGTAAAAAACTTAACAATTACCAGCCAGGGAGAAATCAGCGGACGTTCTTGATATTGGCCCCACCGCTGACCGTGGCGTTATTGTTGAAAGGCAGCATTAATGGGAGAACACTACAAGAAAATCTAGCCATTGCTACACCATATAATGCCACACCTTCAATATAGGTGTTGCAAAGTAAATTTCTAGTCACGGTACATTTCAGCTGCTGCTAAAAGCTATAATTTACTGTTGCAAAATGAAACTTTTGCCACATAACTGTAGTAACAATATAAAAAAATGTGGCAAAAAAAGTATAATTTCTTGCTGCAGCAATAAAGATTGGGTGCAGCAATAGATTTTTTGATATATAGGTTATCGCGACACTAGTGGGGGTTTATGCCATAACCATTGGGTGTTGCAATATATTAAGTTTCTTGTAGTGGAAGAAATATATCAGAACACCTGCATCGTGGAAGCACATAGTCCATTTGTGTTTAGTTCAAAAAGATTGAATATTTCAACAAAACTAGTCAAATAAAACCAAGGTGACCAAACATGTGGTACAAAAAATCCAGCCATATTATTTGTAATAAATGAAAACCATTTAATTAAAAAGTGACACAAAAACTCCAGGTCAAATAATAATGTGTAAATTTAGTTTTTATTACTTTAAAAAAAGCCAAACATACCCTTTTTACCTTGTCTTCTTCTTCTTCTCTCCTTTCTTTTTTCTATTTATGCGGTCTTCATCTCCACACCACCATTAACACCAACAACAACAAATATCTCTCCATGAACACCATCGCAACACCTCCGTCACCACCAACAACAACACCTCCGTCACCACCAGCAGCAACACCTTCGTCTCCTCCACGAAACCTTCGTCTCTTTTTCTTCTGTTTCTATTCAGATCTATCACCAACAGTAGCTCCGCCACCATCAAACCAACCGATGTGTCCAGATCCGCCACCAACACAACCTCTGTATCCTCCATTAACACCATCATCACCTCCTTCTCCTCCATTAACACCATCATCACCTTCTTCTTCTCCGTCTACAGATTTTCCATCAACAACACCGCCTCCTCTTATTTTTGTTTTTCCCACCAGTACATCAGATCCGCCACCAACACTACTTCTACCTCCTCCTTTTATCATCTAAAACCACCACCAATACCTTCAAATCGGCCACCAACAACACCTCATCTACAATCAACACCAGTACCTGCAGATCTGCTCCCAACATCACCTCCGCCTCCTCGTTCAATCCTCTACAATCACCACCACCACCTTATGATGTTTTCATCACCAGCAAATGATGATACATCTTCAAAATCGAAATCAATATTGTATTGGGAAATGACAGATTTATGATGAAACCAAATTTGGTTTCATCAAATTCTGACAGTTTTGGTTGGTGAAAACAGTAAACTAATGATGAAACCAAATTTGGTTTCATCATAAACTTGCCTATTTTATGTCATGAAACCAAAGATTTTAATGATGAAAATTAAGTTTATGATGAAACCAAATTTTGGTTTCACCTGATTTTTGTCTAGTTTATTCGGTCTGACTTGGAAGACGGCATGTTTGGTTTCATCATTGAAGTTATGTTGGTGAAATGACAATATGTGGTTTCGATTGTATGTACAATGGTGGTTTTGATTATATGTGTGTATGAATTGGGAGAATGTGTATAGAAGGGTCTGATACTGGTACTCCAGGTATTGATGAAGAAGTTTTGTTGGTAGTGGTGGCCTTAACTGAAGTTATGGAAGTGATAAAGAATGGATTAACTGAGTAAGGGTGGTGCTAATGCAATGAGAGTTGTAGTTGAGCTTCAGGTGTTGCATAAAGGACTGGTATGGGTTACAATTAAAGAGGTGTATGTCTGCATTGTTAAAAGTGTAATGAAATGGCTGAAGTTGATGAAACCTAATTAGGTTTCATCGTATTTTTTTTCATTTTGTTGAATATTAATATCTGTGAAGCCACTTTTTGATGGTGGGATACAGGTGGATTATTTTTTGTTGAAACTGGCTGTAGTTGAGGGGGTAATGGTAGTGGTGGTTGTGGTGCTGGTGGTTGTGGCAGCGATGGGGGTGGTGCAGTTGACGGTGGTGGTAGGTTTCATCTTATTGTGGATTGTTTTTTGTTGAAAGTAGTCTTAGTTAAGGAGGTAATGGTAGTGGTGGTTGTGGTGATTATGGCTGTGGTGGCGATGGGGGCGGTGCATTTGACGGTGGTGGAAGGTTTCATCTTATTGTGTTTCATTTTTTCTTCTTCTTCTTTCTCCTTTCTTTTATGATGAAGCCAAAATTTGGATTCATCTTATTTTGGTGAAACCAATTTTTGATTTCATCATTTTTCTGGTGGTGGCGCGGTGGTGGTCGGTGGAGCCGGCGAAGGTGGTCGGTGGCGGCGACGACGACGGGCGGTGGTGGTGTTGCTGGTGGTGGGTTGTTGTTCGTAGTGATAATATAATAAAATTTAAAGGTTGGGTTGATTTTTGTTTTTGTTGGGGTGATATAAATAATAAAAGGGTAATGTAGACAGTTTATGTTAAATGGGGTTTTTGTGAACATTTTGTTTTGGTGGAGTTTTTGTGCATGGATGTGACACCTTTGGGGTTATAACTCGCGGACCGATATTTCAAAGAATTTAATTTTCTCACACGCCTGCTCCTCAGATTCTCTCTTACTTGCAAATTGTTGGAGATTCACTCTTACAACATGATAACTGTCTATTGTTGCAATGGGACTTCCGATCACATGAACAAAAATAGACGATTCAAGAACCTGCAAACAATATGAGCGCTTATATTAAATTGGTGCGCTCTAAAGCTTCAAGTAGCCCTTTGCGCATATAGTAATATTGTACAATTCTCTCTCCTTGAGCTTTGCTCCGTCATAGTGACGTATGTAATAATCTTTCAATACAATTCAGTGTTTATTTTTGCAAGCTCAAGCTCAAATCAAGCATCTTTATCTATCTATATCTAACAATCATTGGAATCCCAGAATCTTTCTTTACTATCATCACCTGCTTGTACATTTACACTACTCATTCAACTGCCATTGAAATCATACAAACAAGAAAAACAGACAACAAAGTCCATAAACAGCAAATCAACACAGGCACGATTCAAGCATTAAGGAAAATCCTAATTTTTACAAGAACATAACCAAAGTAATTACATTCCGGAGAAGAAGAAATAAACAAAACATTAAACCTAACACATTCGAAAATCCTTTAGTTTCATTACAACCCTTTTATACAACAAAAAATCAATGTTGTAACTTTGCAATCGTAACTGCTAAGCAAAGTCATACTATTTTTTCTACTGCAACTCTTCAAACAGCTACCCGTTCTATGCATTTGTTTCCATCAGAATCCCAAAATCACACCATGCTTCACAAAATAAGAAGTTCTTATACCCAAAAAGCTAAACACCACAAAAGATCTTACCACCAAATATTAGATGTTGAAACTCCTTTCTCCAGGCACTAAAGTTCTTCAATGTCTTTAAATACCATCAATTTCCTATAAATTTTCACGAAGATGTTCAAGAGCTTCTCAGCACTCTAGTTCTAAGGAAAATGATGGTATTTCAGGGATAATTACTCAGAATCATCCTCATTGTCGCTGGTATAGTTCAAATCATCAAAAACATAGTAAGGACCCTTACCATCATCACTATCTGAAGTTGTATAAGGCCCATGGAGATCTTCATCCTCATCTTCATTATTATTATCAGTGCAAGGCTCCATCACACTAGAAAAAACAGGCTCTTCGTCATTGTCCAATCCAGGAATTTCCTCTCCATCAAAATCAACATTTAGCGGTTCTGACATGGTCCGAGCAAACTTACGGGGATTGTATGTCTTTTCTGCAAGATAACGCTTATACATCTCCTCCTCATACTCATGCCTTTTCCTTTTCTTATTCTCCAGTTTTCTTGCTCTCTTCTCCATTTTCCTGGAATCATCACTACTTTCCTCCATTTCTTCTTCTTCAAAATATTTCTTCTCTTCATCTTCACTATCACTCTCAGTCACACTTCGAGTTTTTCCAAATGAAACCTTCCATTCTTATCTCATCTGTAACCTTCTCCTATGTCGGCGTGCATCAACAACATCAAGTTTTCTCAACCATAGTTGGAATTCCTCATCATTCTCAATTCTCTGTCTCTCATACTCTTCCCTATCTTCTTGTTCTATCTTCTTGGTCTTCTGCAGATGCAGATGATCAATCAATGTCTCCATCTCTACACTGGTTAAAGCCTCAACTTCTCTCTTTGCATGTCGCATTGCATCGGAATCAGGTGGTAAGCCTGGATATCCTCCGCTGGTGGAACTGGATACTACATTGGTCATTATCTCCTCTCTTAATCTCTTTCCCTCTTTGTTCTTTTCTTTGCTTAATTTGGTATAATACTCGGCTTATTATCCTGTTTCTCTTAAATAAGGGTGGTAGATTAGCCATAAATGATCTTTTATGGTTTTTGGTCAAGTATCTTGTCGCTTGGCTATTCACGCCACTTCAATGCCATGCGCAACCCTTCAGATACCATCATTACCCTACTAAACCCTATTTTCAAAGTCTAAATTTAGACGTTTCATTTGCCTTCAATTCTGTTGGAATTACCTTTAAGAGGATTGTAATTAGGCCACCTAATTTTGAAAAGTTTATTTGGGTTTTATTAAAACTATTGGTTTTATGCAGGTTCAGAGAAAACAACACCTGTTGGGAGGCATTGTTCTTAATTGGGGTACCTATAACAGTTGGATTATTTCTGTCATGTCCTGTCCTGGGCAACATGTTCCATCAAGTTATAAAAAAACCATCTTTTTTCAATACCAGCAAATCCAAGCATAACCCTAATAAATCCCAATTTCACCATCAAAAGATTTTATTTTCACAACCCACAACTATATTTATGGCAGTTGGAAGAATGTGCAAAGCTACTCAGGGTTACTATCTATGCCAAGACAAAGCTCTTAAATACTCACTAACCTTCATATCCATCATGCTTATGTTTGAACTTGACGTACAAAGAATAACTTTAAGTAATCTGGTGAAGTATACCTCTTGCTTGTTTCTTAGTCACAAGTACCACGTGACATTCAAGCTGACGTCTCTTTCCACTGCTCAAATGAAGGGTACAAAGTTATATTGTATCACTGATACGAGCTCTTTGTTTAAGTGCAAAAAGGGGAAACCTTTCATTAAACCATACCATTCTCCACCTCCCCATGTTTCAGACTTTATTCAACCATCTCAGAATGCCTAGAGGATCATTGAAAATCTTGACTTCCTGTTAGCTTCCACTCTTAAAGCTAGATACTTTCTTAGAACTGATTTTTTAAATGCTAAGTGTCCTGCTAATTGTTCTTGGACCTGGAAGTGTCTGCATGTAATAAAAGAACTTATTAAACCCTTTATTTCTTGGATTGTTGGAGATGGTCAATTTATTTATCCTTGGTGTGATAAATGGATTCCTTCTCTGGGCTCTGCTGTTCCTAATCCTTTGGTTCCTCCAGATCCAAATATAAATGTTTCTTACTTTATTAATCCCGTTACTAGATCTTGGGATATTGATAGATTAAACACCCACTTTGATGATGCTTCTGCTAAGAAGATTGTCACTATTCCCTTAAGCCAGTTTTGGACTGCTAATAGGAGGGATTGGGATCTTTCAAAGAATGGTAGATTTACCTCTAAATCTGCCTACTTGGGACTTAGAGGGCTCGGTCCCTCCCCTTGTAGTGCTCTTTGGAAGCATATTTGGAAAGTTAATGTGCCCTATAGAATTCAAGTTTTCACTTGGAAAGATGCTAAAAATGCCTTACCTGCCCGAACTGTTCTTCATACTAGAATGCCTATGAACTTTGTTGATTGTGCTAGATATAATGATCCTTCTGAATCTATTATGCATGCTCTTGTCTTGTGTCCTTTTGCTAGTCGTATTTGGTTTCTTTCTTCCTTCGGTATCAACACTTGGGCCTTTAGTAGTAAAAACATTGACTGGATGTTATTTTGGTTAGTAACTCATGTTTCTAAGCTACCTAATGAGGATCAATGTTTGTTTGTTGCTATTCTTTGGTCTTTGTGGCAAAGTAGGAATAACCTTGTTTTTCAAAATAGCAAAGAAACCTATATTGCAGTCCTGATGAGAGCCAGAGCAATGCTTCTAACCAGGAAAACTAGTGCCTTTGTTTCTCCTTTGGGTCATGTTAGTATAAGTGACAAATGGATGCCCCCACCAACTGGATGGATTAATAATCTCTGGAAAAAATGGTGCAGGATTTGTCATGAGGGACTTCTCCAAAACTGTCTCCTTTTGTGCTTCTATAGTTTTTCAAGTGGAATCTGCCGAGGAAGCTGAAGCCAGAGCTATTGGGAAGCCCTAAAGAAAGTTGCAGAGCAAAAGCTTACCCACCTAATTATAGAGAGTGATGCTCAGAGCCTGATCAACCGATTTTCAGCTGGCTTGTTTGATGGGAACTCTAGAACGGATGTTATCTTTAAGGATATCCAGTTTTTATCTTCTAGTCTTGTAGCCTGTTTGTTCATTTTCCAACCCGTACTTGTAATTATGTGGCTCACGAACTTGCCATTTGGGCTAAAACAAACAATTCTACCATGTACTGATTTGTTCCTCCAATCTGGCTTATGCCTTTTGTCGAGGGGGATCATTAGCCTTCAAAACCGTGTACTGGTCTGTTCCTTCAATCTGGCTTATGCCTTTTGTTGAGGGGGATCATTAGCGTTTTTGAAGGCTTTTGCTTAAAAAAAAAACAAACTGTAACTTGGGATGTAGCAAATAATCACCAAGTCCAGTGAATATGCTACATCAGCTAACACTTTGTACAAACAAAGTCTTCATACTTTAGTTATATCATAAATCTGTAAGCATCAGGGTTAAAGTTGGATGACCTCCAAACTCGGTCGCCATGGCACCAGTAGTAGCCCCCAGTCATTAACAAGTAATGCTAAAAGAAGTCTATTAAATTTGTCATTCTAATTCTATCTCATACTTCCAATTACGAAAACATAAACATCAAATGTATAGAAGTGATTAGACCAAAACATCAAAACTGTTGTTCATACATTTCTTTCCTAAAAGAACTTAAACAATAACAAAATCGATCCCTTAATACTTAAAGAAAAGAAACTAATCTGACATAGTGAAAAATAAGGTAACACACTGGTCTTCCCATTCCAAGAGCAAGGGTGTCTTTCAACCTCCCAAACAGTAATACCACTACCTAGACGGAAGTCCAACCTAAGCCACAAGAGTACTTGCAGTTGTAGATTCGCTTTACAAGTAAGGAAAACAAACATCTGGTTAGTGATTTCTTTTCAACCAGATAACAAAATCATAAATAGACATACATAGCAAGGTAAAACAGAAAACACCACAAACTAAGTAAACTATGAAGCTTTCAATACTAGGTACATAATGGATCACAAGTAAAGTTCACAAATTATGATATGCAATCACATTTTATAAGTGCAAAAAAATTCAAGCTACAAAATATCACAACGGAACAGACTAGTTCACCATATTTCAGTTGAACATTTGCTAAATCAAAAAATGCACTAGTTAAGTATAATAAAATCACATCAAAAAGAAGCTGGGATGTTAAAACTTACTATTTCCAGACTGGGGGAAGCTTCTTGGTCCTCTTGTAATAACGGGGAAGACAGTGAATCCTGCTCTCAACCAAAATCAATCTATACTTAAGAGTCCTTGTCCTTCCTGTTCCTCTCCAAATGCTTCCTGATAGCAACAGCCTTCTTGATCAAATGGTACAAATCCTCTGGGATCTCAGGTGCAATCCCTACAAAGAAACAATTAATAACAACCACATCCTCATTAAAAAAAATCTCAAAAAAAAAAATCATACCAAGCAATAACAGCAGGAATGATAAACCTGGCTCAGAGAAATTTTCTGAGCTTTCCATTACCATTAATGCCCATCTGCTCACAGTTCATATCTTCCGCTTCATTGTAGTTGTAATGTCACCATACTTCGTACTATGCGCATAGTCCTGCGCAAATCCAGTCTGAAAATTCAAGAATCAATTCACAAACATTTAAATTTCTAAAAGAAGATTAGGTGTTTGAATAATAAGTTAATAATGGGCTATTTTAACTACTAACCTGCTTATTAATTTGGCGCCATCCAGTTCGTATTCTTTGATTGAAGGAATGAAACTTCTTATGAAGTTCACGTCTTGGCTGTGTTCCAGATTTGGACATCTCTCAACAATCAGCTTCTCGAGCCGCGGATAAAAAGAAAACCATTTCTGCAGGACAGGAAAGTTGCATAAGGTGAGTTTTACCAACTCCGGAAACGGTTGACATGCTTCACGATCACCGTCAAAATCATTACCAAGACACACCACATCTCTCATTGTGTCAATTGTGAGAACCTTGAGAGATGGAAGTTGCCCAAGCCCTGGAAGTTCTTGACAAATCAAACAACCTTTTAACTCTAGCTATACCAAATTTGGAAGAGATGAAGAAATACTACCACTCGCCATCCATGTTGGAAACCTGGGACTCGGATGGTTAACAATCTTCAATGTTTTCAATCTAGGATTTGGTAGCAATTTCTCCATCACTAAAACATCAATAGCACATTCTGCATCATCTGGTCTACGGCTCCATTCCAACATTAAGCTTTCAATGTTTTCTTTCCCCTTCAAATTTGCTTTCTCGGCGTCTTTCGGTTCTGTCACGTGTTGAAGATTACTGATATGTAGTTTGCTTTCCAAAGAATTCAGGGATCCCAACTCCCTAATGCTACCGCCATCTCTGCCATCCACTTTAAATACTTGTAATGTCTGAAGACGAGAAAGACATCCAATCTCCCTTGGCATTTCGTTCCATCTTCCGTTGTTGCTTACAATGAGATGTCTTAAGTGGCTCAACTTACTTATGTGCTTTGGAAGCTCTTTAAGCTTAGAAAAATCTCCGAGCTTCAAAGTCTGCAAGTTGGAAAGATGAGTAATGGACTCCGGTAATTCAACAAAATTTGATCCAGAAAGATCGAGGTACCTCAGACGCTTCAACATCCCCATTTTGTCAGGAAATGTTTTTAGTTTTGGGAAATACCTGAGAAGCAAAGTCTTCAAATTGTAGAGCCGAGATACGAATTCGGGTAATCCTTCAATTTGAGTGTATGATAGATCAAGGTACCTGAGATGTTTCATTTTTTTGATTCAGCTTGGTAACTCTTGAATACTAGTACACCGCTGCAAATCTAACACGCGGAACTTCTTATAGTTGAAAATGTTTTCATAATTGATGTAATTATCTCCTACTTGAGTATGAATAAGCAAAGTGCGCAATTTCGATTCATCTTTCAGCGTCTCTGGGTATGGTATCTTGCCTTCATCAAAAATCAACCTTAAACGCCGAACTTTTGAAATATCTTGATTAACAATCTCACTGACCTTAATGATCGAGCATTCATAATTTCCGACAACATCTTTTGCAAGATCATGCATAAGATGATGCAGTTTGTAATGTTGAGTATCTCCATCATGAGCATCTGTCTCTTCTTGTAACAAGGAGTTCTGCAACAAACTATTAAAATGGTCATTTCCGATATCCTCAAGCTGTTTTTCACGATTTCCATCAGACGGATGAAGAAATCCTTCCGCCATCCATAACTGAATTAAGCTTTGCTTCTCAAATCATGAATCCTTCGGAAATAACGAACAATAAGCGAAGCATTGCTTCAAACATGACGGCAAATATCTGTAACTTAACCTCAATGCAGGTAAAACTTGATAGTCTCCAGATAATTCCCAGGACTTGCTGTCTCGGATAAATGACCATTCTTCGCTGGTCTTCATAGAGTGCAATATCTCTCCTATTATTCCAGACTTCAGTTTTCAAGTTCCAGACGTCGTCAAGTACAAGCAAGTATCTTTTACCACTCAATTTTTTCCTCATTTTGCGTTCTAGAACATCCATATTTGCATCTCGGTCGTAAGTACTACTATCCGACCCGTATTAAGATTTTCTTAACATCAAAATCAATGGACACATGGACCCATATTCGCAGCGCAAAGGTGTCGGATACCACTTCGTCATTGTAGATTGATCTTGCCAAGGTGGTCTTCCCCAACCCCCCATACCTACAATTGGAAGAACGGAAACTCTTGAATCTGATGAGGAAGAGGAGCATCTAATCGTTTCTAATAAGACTTTTATTATCTTTTCTTTATCCTTTTCTCTTCCAAAAATAATCCTTGAATTGTCAATGAAAGATGTCGTTTCCTGGTTATCTTTAATTTGCTCATAAATTGATACCAAAGGCGAGGTATAACGACCATATGGCATTGGCATATTTTTGGCAATAACATCTAATCTTTCATTGATTTTTCTGATTTTAATTATCAGCCATGTTGAATCGAAACACCAGTGGATTTGATCTTAGTGACAGGTTTACACGTAGTTTGTCTCTCTTACGGCCGCTCATCTCCTTCTCATGCATAACATGATATGAGAACTTATCGAGAATATCATCAGCATCATAAGTCACGTCTTTAAGCCCTTCCAACCACTCTCTGAGCGCTTCTTTTTCCATTTGTTGTTTCTCAACGTCTTCTACTTTTTCCATTTGAATTATGGACAAAGTATTGTCAAGTTTTTTCAGCTCTTCTTTTACACAGGAGGCTTCTTTAAGCTCCTTGAGAACCAAAATGATTAAGCTCTTCAACATCTCCACAGCACAAGCAACAAAAAATTCCTCAAAAACCATTTTTTGTTATTGATCAATCTGAAATTTCTGAACTCTAAGTAGCAATACTGAAATTATTGTATTCGATATGGTAATGAAGGACCACACACTTGGATTAAATGAAATTTGCAAGATGATACACATATATATATAAGCTTCAGTTCAGCAACTAGCAATGCAAGTTTATAATATACTAAAAAAAATTAAGAAGCTGCATATAAATGACATGTTGAGATGCTAACAACCAGAGTTACACATATATCTAATCAAAACATGAAAGATTCCAACCACTACCTTCTTATCTTTTTCTTTTTGATCTATCAATAGGAAATAGGATGTTGTTGAGATTTTATACCCATTGCCAATCAAAAGTGCCTTGGAAAAAAGTGGACTCCACCGATATACTTAGTCATCAACTGATTAACATCACTTGGTGAGATGTGCACATCAGGATTAAAATGATAATCCAACATGTCTTAAATATTGTTTCCTGACTAAATCAATCTTAATACAAAATAATGAAACTTGTCCATTTGGTTGATATTACAGCGTTACTTGTTCACTTGACTTGGCAGTTGGCAGATCAGACAAATTCAACCTACAACTTGGGCATTATTAGCATACCCTGGTCAGTTAAGCACACCCTGGTGAAGGTTTTCCAGCCAGTTTCCTGGTCATATTTCAGTTTCAAATTTGAATTAGAAAATGTGCAAAAGCCATATGAGATCAAATTCCTATTACCAACTGAAAATATGAACTCTGATCTTCAATTGAGAATCTTGAAACCAGGAAACCAGCCAAGCAACATGTTTCTAATGTCTGGTGATCGGTGCTAACTTCTCGTCACTTGTTTGTCAGTCAAAAATTAGGTTACGAAGGATAAAACTCAAAATTTTCCTTTTGGGGTGTTAATTATATTTTGCAGATAATCCGATTTTCACTTGCCACTTGATGATGGGAAAATGCAAAAACAATTAACAAACCCCTTAACCGAAATGGATCTTTAAAAAAGACTCACCAACCCCTTAGACAGGTTCATGTGTTGACTGAGCTACTTCAGTCAAATACTTGGTCCAGTCTTCCACTGGAAATGTTCAGCACGGTCACTTTTACTACGATATTACTTCAGATTTCAAATACAAAATTGGCATACCCCATCAAATCATTGAAGGCAAGTAGGCAACTGGACTTGGTCCAGAAAAGTTTCTTCAAAAGCATAGTCATAACAACAGTTCCCAAATTCTGGATTCTGGTTACTAAGCTTCCATGGTCAGGACTGGCTCAATAACAGGGGTGGCATGAGTTGGTTCCTTTTTTTTTCTTTTTTTTTTTACACAGTACATGAAATTTTCTCGGACTCCATCTTAGAGCTGACACAAACAAGAAGATTAACACACCATTTCCTACTACATAGATTGCTCCTAGCGAACTTGGCTAATAGATCTGCCACTTGATTACCTTTTCTATTCCTAAAACAAACAACAACACTTCCTAGACAAAGAACTAGATGCTGACATTCTCTAATGATATTACCATCTTCCCAAGGAGAGATATTGCAGAGACCATTTATGTTGTCCATAAATGTTTTATTATCACCTTCCACTATAACATTCTTCAGTTGAAGCTGATATATCCATTGGAGAGCTTTTAAGGCTGCAACAGCTTCTGCTTGGGTAATATCTCTCACTCTTTCTACCATTGTCCAGGCTTCCACGAATTGACCTGCAACATCTCTGATAATTAGAGCAATTCCAGCAATGTTACTATCAGGAAGAACATAAGCATCAATATTGACTTTTAACCATCCTCTTTGAGGGGGGTTCCAACTGGTTATGTTAGTTCTGCTTCTAGCTGTTCTGTTGTGGTTGTTGCATAGCACCTGCACTTGATTTAGATTATTGTTAGTTTGAATTTTATTCTCCCTGCAATAATCTCTAATTTTGTTGGTAAGACTGTTGGTGGAGCTTCTTTTGTTGTCAAAAACCAGTTCACATCTTGCCTTCCATATGAACCATAGAGTAATGACAATAAGATTGATGGTTGACTGTTTTCTGAAATTTATCCTTGAATTTGTGTCACTCCAGGATTTAACCCACTGTTGTATATCTTGAACATTTGCAAGCTCTTGAGCAACTTCTTGAGATATGGAATTCCACACACTTCTAGCAAAGGTGCACTGAAGGAGCATATGAGTAGTAGTTTCCTCTCCATTCATACATCTTTTACAGCTCTTATCTTGATCTTGAGAATGTCTAGCCAGTCTTTGATTAGATGGCAGAATATCTTGAGCTAGTTTCTATAAGAACAATTGGCATTTGTGAGGAATTTTGAGATGCCATAAACCAAGCCAGAATTTAGCTTCTTCTTCCTTGCTTCTCAGGTCTTGATTGTAATCACATAGAATTGCTTTATAGGCTGAGTTGACTGTGAAACTACCACTGCTGGTCAGAGACCATTGTATTGTATCTTCATGTTGAGTAGATGGCTTGATATTTAAAATTTTCTCCATCTGCTCTTGTGTAAAATAGTTTTGAAGAAGATTAACATTCCAGCTTTTTGTCTGACTGTCAAAGAAATCTGCAGCTTTCATATGTAGAGAAATATCTTCTCTATCATTGAAATTTTGTTGAACTTGCTGAGTTGTATAACCATGAATCCAGTTGTCTCTGAAAGCATAAACTTTTTTGCCATCTCCAATCAGCCAAATATGAAATTTCTTGACCCATTCCAGACCTTTGCATATGCTCTTCCAAATTTCAGTGCCCTTATCAGAAATATCATCTTGAAGGATGTTGTCATGTTTGAAGTATCTAGCTTCCAAAATGAGGGCCCATTTTTTGTCTTTTTCCTGGATAAGCCTCCATGCCAGGTTGGTGATGGCTGCTTCATTGTAAACCTTTAGGTTCTTAAAGCCAAGACCTCCCCATCTTTTTGGAATGGAAATAGCACTCCAAGAAATAAAGTACAGACCTTTACCATTGTTCTTATTCCACCACTACTTTCTTTGTATGGTTTCTAACTAGTTTATTGTTGTTTGAGGAAGGATGAAGCAACCCATCTGAAATTGTTCCATGGAGTTTGTGACTAATAGGATTTGTGTGCTTCTCCCTGCCTGATTGACTAGACCAGCTTGCCATTGTTAGAGCCTTTTCTGCATCTTGTCTTGGATGTTGCTGAAGCATTTTGTTTTTCTCTGCCAATGAATAAATTTATCCTCAAGTACTTTTCTTCAAGAGGCATTAAATTCATTCTCATTACTTGAAAGACATCATTTTTCAGGTTATCACTGAGTCTCTTACTGAAGTGCAAGCTGGATTTATTTAGATTAACCATTTGCCCTGAAACTGTGCAGAACTTGTGAATGACATTATTGAGGCTTTCAATTGAGCTTCTTTTTGCAGTGGAGAATAAAATGCAGTCATCTGCAAAGAATAAGTGAGAAACTGGAAGACTTCCTATGGCAGGGAAAACTGGGCGAATGTTGTTTCTCTCTACTTCATGTTGTATCATTCTACTAAAGCCTTCCATGCAGATAATGAAGAGATATGGTGAAAGACTGTCACCTTGTCTTAGGCCTCTTGTTGGAGTCATAGTATTAATTGGTGAACCATTGAGAAGAATAGATATTGTGGCAGTAGAGATGCACTGATTTACAAGCTGACGCCATCTTTCACTGAAGCCCAATTTCTCCAACACTTTAATGAAAAGTTTTCATTCCATCTTGTCAAAAGCTTTTGACATATCAAGTTTAACAGCCAATGCACCATGATAAGCTTTTGTGTTCTTCATGTGATTAACAATTTCATGAGCAATGATGGTGTTGTCCATTATGTTTCTTCCAGGTACATAAGATGCTTGCCATGGAGAGATGATTTTATGAAGAACTGGTTTTAATCTGTTGGTCATGATTTTTGAAATAATTTTGTAAGATATGTTACATAAGCTTATTGGCCTAAAGTCAGCTGGGATTTGGATGCAACTGTTTTTTGGTATGAGAGTTTGGAAAGTATGGTTGAGTTCTTTGAGGAGTTTACCATTTCTGAAGAATTCCTGCACCATGTTGATTATGTCTTGACCAACAATTTCCCAATTTTTTTTATAAAAGCCTACTTGGAATCCATCTGGCCCAGGAGCTGACCATGACTTTATCTGGAAAACACGGTTCTTTATTTCCTGGGAATTTGGGATGGCAGTTAGCTTTCTGTTATCTTTAGCTGAAATGCAGGGGGATATGAGGTTCATAATCTCTTCATCTTCATCGGGGTTAGTTGTGGTAGTGATTTCTTGGAAATGATTTAGAAGAATTCTTGAGATATCTTCTCTTGTGTTGTTCTTCCATTCTCCCTCAGCATTCTTTAGGGAGTGTATTTGATTACACCTTTTCCTATAATTTGCTTTGGCATGGAAGATTCTAGAATTTCTGTCTTGGTATTTTATTTCATCCTCTCTTGATTATTGGAAGACCATTTTGTTCTTTGATACATAGAGCTTCTTTAGATGTTGTTGACATCTTTGTTAGGATTCAATGTCTATGATAGGTTGATTGATAATTTGATGAATCTGAGCTTGTGTGTCTTTAATCTTCAGATCAGTGTCTCCATACTCTTTAATTCTCCACACTTTTAACCCCACCTTTGTATTCCTGAGTTTGTTAGTGAAAATGAATGCTTTTGTGCCTCTTTTGTTGCATCTCCACTGTATCCTAATCTCATCTTTACAAGTAGTATTTGAGAGCAAATGAGAATAAAATCTAAAGGGTTTGTTGATATTTTCATCTTGAGGGTTTGTGTTTAGCAGAATAGGAGCATGGTCTGAGTCACAGGGGATGAGATTGTGAAGGATGGCATTGGGAAATATATTCATCCAGGTTTGAAGACATAGGGCCCTGTCAAGTCTGGTTCTAACTTGATTTAGTTGATCTTGCAATAACAAATGTGTATACAACATTCATAGTGAAAGATTCTCTCTTTCTAAATCTAAACAGCATCACTACATGACAAGGTTTTGCCAACTAGTCATAAATCTCTCCGGTGTAACTATATATTACCAATTTCCTCACTGTCCTACTGTGCCACGCAGCAGATAACACCCAAAATCTTTAAGTGCAGTTTATAAACTGGAAGAGGAAAAGTTCTAAAAATTGTGCCATGAGAAAGCTCTTAAAACCTCAGGATTGTAAATCATCTAGACAATAGAAGGAAACTTTACTTACCAAAGATTATATTGATTATGAATACGTACTACATAATATGTCTAAGAAAAACATATTATCAAAATCTTCTTGGCAACATAATCTTTATAATAGATGTTAATGTTGGCAGAGAGTGAAGTATACCATGACAAGGTTCTGCGTAGAAGTGTTTGCTATTCCTATGAAATTTACTAACTACGACAGAATTTTCTAATATTTCCTATCCGGAGAAATATATTTCTTCAATTGAATCAATTCGGCAACTTAAAATCACATGCTAAATCTTAAAATGACAGCCTTGTATGATTAAACTGAGAAGTAAAAACTAAATAGATGTCTGGGAAGGCTAGGACCACCAGGATAGCTATCCATTCCCTTTGTTTTCCTGCATATACTTCTCAAACTTTATTTTTAAACATGAAACAAGTTTTCCAAAGTAGGCATCACATTCTCCATCAAAATTTTCTTTAAGTTCATAGCAAATAGTGCATTACACCATGTCAATTAAATAAGAGTAGTTCATTGATATTCAAAGCATAATAACATGCTACAAGAGTAATCTCAGAATGATTGAAATTTCAATGAAGGGTATCAACTTATACTTACCTAGAGAGGCATATCTAATATTGGATTGATGCTTCTAAGGCTAAGCACTGCTATCTATCACCTCACTTGAACTTGCTACTTTATCGGATTCCATTGTTTTCGCATTTGTTTCTCCTAATACTTTTAATGAAACTAAGGTGTTCTTGTGACTGATTACTTTAGTAATAACAATGCGGTCCTTGCCAAAATTCACATCCGTTGATGAAGCTTCTGAATCGTAAATATAAAATTTGCTATCCCCATAGAACAGAAGACTACCACTCCTCGTATACCCAAATGGCGGCGGTAAATAACTATCAAAAGAATCAAACCTCAACTCTTTACTCCAGCTCCAGTCATTATAATTATTATCTTTGTTATTTTTCAATAACCATATTTCACAACCACCAACATTGCCGTAAGTACCATCAGTTTTATAAGCACTTAGAAAATCACCTAAAACCCCTAGTGTAGGAGAATAATTTTGAAAAGCACAAGGTGGTAGAGGAAGCTCACTAAACTTCTCATCAGCCATATGGAAAGCAACAATGTTTTTTTTGTCATGGTTCACCCGATGAAGAGCTTCATTTGCAAACATACCAGCACAATACATAAGAAATCGCATTGTTTTGAACTCCATGACCATCTCTCCTAAATTTCTCCATCCATTGCTGCTGCCAATAGTGTACACTTGAGGAATTCCAAAATTTGGTTCGTCGGGTTCAAAACAGATTCTAACAACCTTGTACTCATTGGTTGAATGATTGTAACCAAATCCACTCCATTTGTACACTCCTTCATAATTTGGAAGGATAATATATTCTTTGGTGACTGGATTAGAGATATAAACAGGTCCATAATGAATTTCAGAAACAT
Source organism: Papaver somniferum (assembly GCF_003573695.1). Taxonomy (NCBI): domain Eukaryota; kingdom Viridiplantae; phylum Streptophyta; class Magnoliopsida; order Ranunculales; family Papaveraceae; genus Papaver; species Papaver somniferum. The sequence continues at coordinate 39,154,394 of NC_039361.1, read as the reverse complement.
TATCTGAAGTTAAACAATCAAACTAAGGACCGAAGCAAATTAAACCATTGCAAGAACCAACAAAAGAATGTGGAAATTGAATAAATACCCTAACTATGGTCTTCACAAATATCCTTGCACACTATAATTGTACCCTCCACTTTCTTTCTTTTTTGATCATCAAACCACAAGTATTTCATTCCATAAGAAACGTTTACATGATGGTTTTAAAGAGGAACAAGTACATCATCACATGAAATAAATACAAAGAAAGATACAAAACGTAAATAAATCGCGAAGAGAAAGAGCGATCTACCACGATAGCACCCAAATCTTGTACTATGAGATTGGAGAATGAATGGTATACGAAACTATAATTCGACCATTTTGATAGATTTTTTCTTCTTACAAAAGAGATGCTCCTATGACAGAGGGGTGATATGCCCAAAAATTCTTCATGTGCAAATAACCCGAACTCAAGATCTATTTTTCTGATGAAGAAGAAATTGATCTTCGCCCTTGCCGAATCGCCGATGTACTTTTATCAAGAAAACCAAACACGAACAAATCGTTAGAAAAAAATACTATAAAAGTGTAGATAAAATCGCCCAAATAGCGAAGATAAAAATCGCTCTAATAGCGAAGAAATTATTGAAAAAACAACAAAATACCTAAAAACAAGAAAGCTTTGTGCAGATCTAGCCCCTAAAAAACTAAATCTGAGCAAAGGAAGAAGAAGAAGTTTATGGGTCTTTCTTTAGTTTTTGAGAAGTGAGAGAGAGAAGAGGAAAAAAAAATATACCCTCCACTTTCTAAGAGAGAATCCATATAATCGTTAGTACCATATTTACCCTTCCGTCTTCTATTACTTCATACATCAGTGAACTCATCCAAAACAAAATTATGTTTGTCTCCACAACCTCCATCTTCGTCACCACCATCGCCGTCTGCATCTCCACGAAAAAGCGATAAAACTAAACTCCACCACCATCATCTCCAGCACCACCTCATCGCCCACCTTCTCTACATATTCATCATCATCTCCATCACTACCTCTTATATTTCCACCAAATCCACCACCTACAGCACCACCTCTTCCTCCCAAACAATCGATTCAGATTCAAAACCTAAATCTGGTGATGATTCAACTAAAAATTAATCTTCAAAACTTAATTTCGAAAATGAGAAATTAGATTCATTTTGATTCATCTGGATTCGGATTAGAGAACCTAAATTCTACGGTAACAATGTTAGTTCTTAAATGGTCACCTACAATTGGATCTGGAGATTCAATATTCAAAAGAGAATTAAAAGGTAAGTTTTATCTCTTATTTTCATTCTAATTAGTGGCTATTATTAATGGATAATCTTTGAATTTCAAAATGTAAAGAAGAAGAATTAAATAAGTAATTTTAAGATATATACAAGACAAAGTTTTTGGTTAATTTGATGTTTAGACATAGATTTTTGCTCCTGATTAACAATCTCTATGTAGGAAACGGTGGTGGTGGTGGTCGGGAAATGGTGGTAGTGGTGAATTCTTCTTGCTTCCGAAGAAAAAGGGTACGCAAATGATGGTGGTGGTGATGATTTCCTGGGTTCGGTATGTCGCAACAGTTTATTGGTCTATTACTAGTCACTACTCTCAATTGTTTGGTATGGTGATTTACTTCCTAGTCTACACCAGGAATGACATTTGAAATATTTTACATAGTTTTTCTTGGGTTTAGAAATCTATTTTTACTTGATTCTGTTAAGCATTGGTAAGAATACAAGGGGTCAAGTCACGGATAACACGTTTTTTCATATTATCTTGGTTCTTTTTTAAGGAACTGCGTCACTGTTTGACTATTAGTGGGTCTAGATCAAGTAAGGTGTGAAATGTGAATAACCTTGATTTGTCAGGTGTGTAGATTGAATGCTACATTTCATTGAAAGAAAGTGTAGGTTCTTTACTAACTTATTATAAAGCAAGATGCTGATGCTAGTGTTTTGTAATTCCACAATTAGGTGATATAATTCCATATTTATTAAATGGAGAATCGTTGATGGTGCTGATGTTAGTGTGTATGGAGGACAAAGTGGAGAGTACCCTTTTATATCCTTCATATGTTTAACTGCAAGAGATGCTAGTGTGTATGCAAGACAAAGTGAAGAGTACCCTTTTCATTTTTTGACCTTCACTCTTACAAGAACCTTATGTGTTAGAAAACTAACCTTGGTCATCCCACTGTTTTCTTTTTAATCAATATGCTTTTCAGGTCCATATATGATTCTTATTACATCATCTCTGGTTGCCGGCTTCCCCACCCTCTTGCAAGTGATCTTAGTTTCCCAAGGTTTGTATATTTTTCAAGCACAGTTACATTTTGCTTTTCTCAGGTTAACTAATTGCTTTTTGTTCTCGTAGGTATTGGAATTATTTGAGGAAGCATACATTTGTACTTGAAGCGTACATAGATAGAGTCAATTGGATTTGTTGGGATTTGTTTCACCATACATCATGGCAATGGTTCATATAGCATCAACATTACGAGTATCTTTCAGAGGTTACTCATTTTTGGTGGTATCAAATTATAACTTTATTCAAGTGGGTTTAATGAGAAAGGTAATGAGCTAATCCTTCTTTTTTGCTTCTTCTACAGTAGTTTTGTTGGGAGCATGTGGAATGTACTTATAACCACATCTTTGTTGTTGTTTTTATGTGTTATTTGGAAATTGACCAGGATATGTTGATTATCTTCATTTCATTTATATTGGAGCCAATATTATTCTAGATCCATTTTACAGGTTTGGTTCTTAGGAATTAATTTCCATGGTCGAAAGATCTTTGGACTTCAGTTTTTATGGGATCAATTACTGTTGTTGATCTATTTTGTGGGATCAACTACTATTGTTGACACCATTTTTTATGGATCAACTATTGTTGTTGATCCCATTTATGCAATCAACTCATGTTGTTGACAGCATTTTCTATGGGATCAATTCCTATTATCGACAACATTTCCTTGGATTAGTATAGTCATATTTGTAGTTTAGATCATGTTTGTTAAAAAAGTTAGCTTAATTTCTTGTTGGTTTGTGTTGTTGTTCGACTGATGGTAGTGGTGGTGTTGTCAGATTTTATAGGTGTAAAGTTCTTCAAATGTTGAATTTGTGGTGCAATGGTAACATGACTGACTCTATGTCAGATGCGTGTTCGACTATCGCCAAATTCACTCATTCATGTATGTCATTTTTTGTTTTTCATGTCAAACTTTGGTGGTTGATTCCATCTGGGATCAACTTCCATTGTTGACACTACTGGACTAGAATATTTTTCAGTCATTTGTGCCAACTTTGGTAGCTGATTCCATTCACCGGGATTAACTTCCATTGTTAACACAAGAAAGCTGGAATATTTTTTCAGTTATTGTGTCAACTTTGGCGGTTGACCCCATTCACTGGGATCAACTTCCATTGTTGACACAACTGAACTGGATTATTTTTTTGTTATTTGTATAAAATTTGGTTGTTGACTTCATTCATGGGATCAACTTAGCTTGTTGACTAAAAAAAAATTGAAATATGTATTAGTAAAGCTTTTTTTTGACATTTTAATTTTTGGATCAACTTTGGTTGTTGACACCAAATTTTGGTGGCGGCGGTGGTGGTGGCGACGACGGTAGTGGTGGCGGCGACGACGGTAGTGGTAATATCAACAGTGGTGGTGGTGGTGGTGGAATATTAGTGGCGGTGGTGGAATATTAACGGTGGTTGTAGTTAGTAAATGGTGGTGGTGGCGGTGAAATGGTGGTGGCGGTGGAACGGTGGTGGCGGTGGAATGGTGGTGGTGGTGGTGGAATGGTGGTGGTGATAGTGGTTGTGAGGAAATATAGAAAGAAACTTATTAATGGATAAGGTTTGTAAATGAAAAATAATTATAAGTGAGGGTATTAAGATAATGTATTTTTTAATGGATAATGTATTTAAATGATAGGGGTATATTTATTATTGTATAAGGGTATATTTATTGAATGTCAAAACTAGGAGTATTTAATTAATGTACCCCAAAAGAATAATACTTCTTAAATGCAGGGTTTAAATGCATCCTCGTTTTTCTACCTGAAGGGTGTCTCATGACAATTCTCATCATATTCGGTATAATAAAGTTCTTCCAGCCCTGGATCAGCAGAATCCCTATCCTCACAACTTAAGACAATAAAACTTAGCTTACCAGAATCATCAGTAAAATCAAGATGATTGAAGTGCAATTGAGAGAAGGATGGATCACGAATAAGATCTCTCCACCGTACCCTAGTCAGTATGTCTAGTATGATCGCTTCCGGTAGACTGTTAAGCCTCTTCATCATGAAACCCTTTGTTGTTTGAAGAGACAAATAGAGGGTAAGAAAATTTTCTTTTTCTAGGGTTTGAAAGAGAAACAGAAAAAGATATCCTATGCAGTAGAATTCTGCAAACTGAAATTTTTGTAGAGGTTTTTCCGTTTTGGTCTGTACTGGACCTCCCACAGAGCTAAGTGAACATACAAAATTGGACCATAAACTTCAGCCAAAGGGGGCAGGCCTACGACTTGCAAAGGCTTCAAGTTACGGTTAAATGGTAAAGTTATTATGGCATGGGTGGACAGAGCTAGCTAGGTGAAATGTTCTTCTTTTCAAAATCCTGATGCACCTAGACTTCAACAATTGCCAAGAGTAAAGCAGCTTGCAGAAGTAAATGTGGACTCTGATATTCACTGATATGAATTGTGTAATCAGGAAATCATCCGAGCAACATATTTCTGGTGTTTGGTTTTAAGTACTAACTTCTCGTCACTTGGTTCTCAGCAAAAATTAGGTTACAAAGTGTAAAATTTTAAAGGATGTTCTGTTAGAATTTGCAAGAATTCCGAGTTGTCATCCCCACTTGAGGATGGGGAAATGCACCAAACCCCCTGACATAAATGGACCTAAGGCAAGAGGGCAACTGGACTTAGTACAGAATAAATTCTTCAAAACTTGAAAAACATGAACTGTAAGATAAGTCATAGAGACACAAGGAAAAACAAACTGATGTAGCGCTGCTGGATCACTACAACAATTCTCAAATTCGTAGCAGCATAATCTAAATCTAGCATTCCAAGTTGCCAATATTTCAGATTTCGTCCCACTAATTTAATGTCAGCTCAACCAGTGCCTCGTTTGTTTGACATATGGACTAGTAGTACTAATAATGCTTCAGTGCTTCGTGAAGTAGAGTGGCATTCTTGAGAAGTGGAATGATCAATCTCCAGACCATGGTGACCGGTGAGCATCACTTCCTGATACAAAGATTCCGGATTCTGGTTACTAAGCTTCCATGGTCAGGCCTGGCTCAATAACAGGGGCGGCATGAGTTGGTTCCTCGGCCCTCTCATTCTGCAATAACAAGCAATTAAATCTGTCAATAAGGAGAAACAAGTGCAATACATTTTGAAACCGTGTGATTATAGAGAAGCCTTTTCAGATCAAGATTTATAAACAAATCAAACCCAATTCAACAGTGTGATCTTAGAAATGGACAGATCATTGTTCCCTTAAGCTACAAACATACATTTTTTGCAGAAACTATGAAAACTTTAGTCTATACTAGACCTCTCCACAGCTATAAGTGAACATCAAAGGCCATAAACTTCAGCCAATGTTCTAACTGTGCATTAAGACAGAAGGAATTTGGTAGAAGAAGGGGGCAGGCCTTCGACTTGCAAAGCCTTCAGTTTGGAGGTCGCACAAGAAACCATAAAGATGAACAATAATCACATAAAACCATTATATCTCTTCAATTTTCGAGAAATCCTTACTCGTACAATGGAAAACACGAAAGAGAATTTCAGCTTAAAACAAGGATATCATGTGATTTATATCCCCGCTACTTCACTTTGAAAAAGTATTCAAAAATACAGGCTATACAAGTTTCTAACTGCAAACATCATATGCCTACACTAGGGGTGCTTGCCAATATATTCAGTGAGACATATGAGCAATAAAACCTGACATCTGATTTTGTGTGTGCCTGTGCAAATCAAGTTTCAAAAGCAATTCAAGAATGCATTCATAAACCTCTGCAATTTCAAAAGGACGAAATAAAATTTGAAAAATAAGCTAATAATAACTAATTCAACTACTGACCTGCTTATCAATGTGGCACCATCCAGTTTGTATTCTTTGACTGAAGGAAAGAAACAAGTAATGAAGTCGCTCCAAATACAGGCAACTCTCAAGAGGTTCTTGAATGGAGATATAAAGTAGACAGTGATTGTGATATGCACCACATCTCCAGCCTCCAGGTAATGCAAGTCACTCATGGTGAATTTGACCAGCTTCGTTAACATCAAAAAAATCATCACCAACACCAAGACACAGCACAACATCCAATTTGGTAATAGTAAGATCCCTTAGAGATGACAAATACAAAAAACTGCAATTTCTCAAGCACAGCACATCAGCTTGACTATTCAGGTATTGAAGTATATCATCTCAATTTGGGTTATGACACCAACTTCTGAGAATCCAATTTCTAAGGTTATCAAATTGGGTTGAGCAGAAAGCATTGACAATTGCATTAGCTGCCTCGCTGCCTCAAATGCTATAGGTCAAATCCCTCAGTACCTAAAACTCAAAACTGCGAGGAATTACAGCAACAGGTCTAGCATATTAAGCCTAAATGCGGACAGGTACTGGTGTATACACTCATTTTGGATTGAATCCAACCAAAATTAGAGTTACAGAACAAAATCAAATCAGAGAGGCAAAACATTAAAATCCGAAACTGTGAACATATATTCCATTAGATCTATCTAATCAGAAGAATACACAGTCAAACATCCAAAATAAAAACACAGATCTCAATTCCATTAAATGGGGATCCAGTATTGGTGTATAGTCTCATGATGGATTGAATCCAATCAAAATTAGAGTTTCAGAACAAAATCAAATCAAAGCAGCAAAACATTAAATGCCAAAACTGTGAATATATTCCATTAAATCTATCAAATTAGAACACACAGTTAAACATCCCAAAATAAAAAAACCTAAATTTTCACAGAAAACCCCCAAAAAGATAGAACAGAAATTAGGTAAGACCCTTCCCCTTTTTCAAGCACGTTCACCTCTAATTCTCCTGGCAAGTTGAATATCCTTCGGCATAATAGTAACCCTTTTAGCATGAATCGCACAGAGATTAGTATCTTCAAATAATCCAACAAGATAAGCTTCAGCTGCCTCTTGTAGAGCTGCAACTGCTGAACTCTGAAACCTCAAATCAGTTTTGAAATCTTGAGCTATCTCACGAACCAAGCGCTGAAATGGTAGTTTACGGATCAGTAGTTCAGTACTCTTTTGGTATTTCCTGATCTCACGAAGAGCGACAGTTCCTGGCCTGAATCTGTGAGGTTTCTTCACTCCTCCGGTTGCTGGTGCAGATTTACGAGCGGCTTTTGTTGCTAATTGCTTCCTTGGGGCTTTTCCTCCTGTTGATTTCCTTGCTGTTTGCTTAGTACGAGCCATTTTTGAAGAAATTTCAGAGATTTGAGATCTGATTGCTAGGATTTCAGAGAGAATTGAAAGAAATTTTAATTTGTGAAGATTTGGGATTTGGGAATAGAGATTTATAGAGGAGAAAGACTACTTTTTGGGCGGGATTGTGATTTCTTTTGGGTTCTTATCAACGGTCCATAATGATTTAAAAGGAGTCATACAGATCATAGGTTTTTATTCTTTGGTGTATCGACGGCTTTTTACTAGTTTAAATAGTCTCATAGCGGATCGGTATTGTTATCAACGGTTAAATTCATTTAAAAATTGAGTTTTATTGTTATCTACGGTTAGAGTTCATTTAGAAGGCTTCATCCGGATTGTGGATTTTAAGAGAATATAATCGGAAGTGGCGGGATATTCTAACCCCAAACTTTTTGAACTTATTTTACATGGGGTGTCAAGGTTATGGACATTAGTGAGATTTGCAGCAAAAATGCCGGAAGAAATTCAAATTTCAAAGTAAACTCTTCACTTGTTTTCGTATGTAATTATTGTATGTGGATAGCACATCTTTCAGATTTTAACTGTAAGAATTGAAACTCCAACGGCCGTAAGAAATACTCCTGTGGTGGAGGGAACAAAACAAGAAGCTAAAGGATATGTAGAATAGAAAAAGCACAAAGCCAAAAACCGGAAAAAGATTAATCAGTTATCAAGTGAATTTAAGAATTTGATTGATAAAGAAAAAGTGAATAAGGGTAATGGAAAAAGACAGAGAATGGATATTAACTTACAGTGTCTAAATCTTGACATGAAAGCAAAGGCAGTTAAAGTTAGAAATACCAAGGACTCGGAAAAAAAAAATGATAACAAAGGAAAAAGAAAGGAGTTAATTGGGAAAGAAGCTTGTGTTGATGAAGAACATGCGAAGAGAAAGTGAATATAAAAGTAAATTCAGGACAGGACTTGATAGAAGGAAAACATTACCTCTGGGGTTATACATGGTTATTAGCATAGTATAAGGATTTGGGCAGAGGTACTACTAACATGGTGTCAAATGCTCTAACCATACTGCAAGGGAATACTAATAGCAAACGCTAAAGCAATTCTCAATGAAGAGGCCATAGTTTTCGGGAAAGTAATCTGAAGATTGGCGCGGGGAGTTTAAGTACCAAAAGCTCTGATTTGCTTAATTTTTCAAACGATTTTTGTTCATTTTCAACTATTAATAGCTTAAAATATTGTTTTATTACGTTTGAGTGTTGCTTTTGTGCATTTAGTTTGTTTTACAAGTACGCTTTGTATTTTCTATTTTGTGGGTGTGTTGTGGTTAATCATATATTAGGATATCATATTGTTTATGGGTGAAAACCGTTTCTGCTGATTTTGGTAATTTTGGGTGTGTGTGGATGAGAAACAAATCTAAACCCTAAACAATGTATTGCACGGGAATACTTTTGATTCGAGAGATCAATCTGTACAATCCTGGCCTAAACCAAGAAATGGCCGTTCCAGGCTTGTTTCGGTCACAAAGTGAAGGAGGAGGGTTGCTCTTAGGGAGGGAAGCGAAGAAAGTGTTCGGACCAGAATAGTTGATTCTGGAAGTGTGGGTGTTTTGCGACTTGTATCAGAAATTTGAACTGGCTAGCTGAGTGAGAAAGCTATCAGATGATTTCTGGATGTTGTATTGTTCTCCTGACCAAAACTTGTTGTTTGGTAGAAATAGGTGAGACCTATTTATACAAGTCATAGTGAAACGTACCATGGTCTCGTAGGAAGTGGAAACAATTGAGTGGTGGAAGAAAAGAGTAATGTGTAACTGTCAGACGTTATGCTTCCATGATGAGGGAAGTGAATTCGTGTAACCGCCAGTCATTACGCTTCCATGATGAAGGAAATGAATTGTTTACACCGTTAATTTCACCACCATTAATTATCCCACTTCATGACACTTTGTTGTAACGGGCGCATTACACGCCACACGTTGTAAACCGCCAGACCAACACCCTGACGATCATCCCCCAGTTTATCACATATTTTGATGTCTCGAGTGTTTTCATGGAAAACATGTAGCATTTTGCTACGTGTGGCAAGTTAAAATAGAGAGGCTTGCCGCAGGTAAATAGCATGTGATTCTAGGATCGTTTTGGCTAGTCGCATAAAACTTGTCGCGAGCTTACCGGTTTGGTGGAGAACTTTGATGGCTGAGATCGCATCTCATGAAGAAGGATGACCATTGATTATGGCCACATCTTGTTGTATAGCGAAGTGGCGTCAGCCACATGCTAATGGAATGCCAGTGGCGTAGCCACGGCATAGCGGCATGCCAATGGCGTAGCTGTGGCATGGCGGTATGCCAGTGATGTTGCGGCATGGCCAAAGCTAAAAATTGGCTCCGTGTCCAAAGTTAGGGTTTGGCGCCGTGAAAGAATTAGGGCTTGGCGTGGCCAAGGCGCCGTGGAAGAATTAGGGCTTGGCGTTGCCAAGGTGCCATGGAAGAATCGCCGTGGAAGAATTAGGGCTTGGCGTGGCCAAGGCGCCGTGGAAGAATTAGGGCTTGGCGTGGCAAAGGAGCCGTGGAAGAATTAGGGTTTGGCGTGGCCAAAACTTGGCGTCGTGGAGTCAGACCCACATGTGACGTGGAAACATTGGCCTTGTTTCCACGCCAATCCCTTTGCTTCTGGGAAACGTTATTTGGCTTTGGTAGCAATTTGCCCAAATTAGGGTTTGGCATGTCGAAACCCTAATTAGTGCACGTGGCATGCGGTTGCGGCATGATGCTACATTTGTGCAAATGGCGCCATGGCTATACCAAAGGAACTATGGCAAGGCCATAGTGTGGAAACGACCACAGGAGTAGGACTTGCCATGGGTGGCTATTTATGGAAGGTTGTCACGAAGTGGCATATTTGCGAGGTAGCATGTTGCGAAGTTGGCATAGTGCGAAGTTGGATGTTGCAAAGTTGGCATGTTCTGAAGTTGTCGTGGTAGAGTGGCATGTTGGCATGCCGACCAATATGGTGGCGCGGCAGGGTGTGTTTGGCCTTTAATGTATGGTGGCAAGTTCAGAGCAACTTGATTGTCCCAAAAAGGGGGTCGTCCAAACATAAGGCGCGACTATACTTCTGGTGAGAGTGTGGCGCGTTTAAAGCGACCTGATTGGTCGAGGAAATAGGGTCGGGGCGTGGCCAATGGCGCTAGATAGCCTTGGGCATGGCCACGCCTCTTTTTGTTGTTGCGGCTCCCTGTTTTTTTCTTATTCTGAGCGAGGTTTTGCACCTGCTAATCCATGGCGGATTAATTACTTAGTTTGCTTAGGCTTAGTATTGACAAGGAAATTTTGGTATATTGCGCGAGGCGCGAAACCCTAACTTCTGCAAGTTAGTTAGGACGATTGACTGAATTCTATGTGTCGACGCAGAGCTTTTTTAAGTTCGTTGCCAGAGAGCAGCATGTTTTTCTGATTGAATACCTTATGCAAAGATCTTATTATTGATACTTGGAGATTCGTGCAACTCTGCTGCGAGTGAACACAAATCGTAATGCCATATCAACATTAAGAGTTCAGCTGGAGAATATAGCATAGAAGGTATTCAGAGGAACTTATATTAAGTGAACATACGCGAGGCGCCGAAATTTACAGAACATTTGGGATTCGCCAGTCTGGATAAATTTCATGTAAGTATATTGAGCGGCTCAATAAATATGCCAGTGGAGAGGTTAGCACACGTGGCTCTGTTTCCTTGTAGAGTGACGACACATCAGATGCAAGGTTTTACGATTTTAACCCTAAGCTAAAAACCACCATCAACATTAGGTCCCCTGCTTAGCTCCGAACAGTGGCATTGTTGCGGGGTAAGCATGAGATGGTGACAGAAGAGGATAAAATCGAAACAACAAGTCATGAAGAGATTTTCAGGGAGATTTGGATAACCTTTGCCAGGAGGTACGAAGAACCTGCGATCCTTGCATCGGCGATTTCGCATAAATTTGGTTTGGTCATTGGGTGTTGGCCTCAGCACTGCAACTTTGGCTACTAAACGGCAGAGGTGGTACTGCGAATTGGTCCGCGGAGCGGCGAATGTTGCTAGCTGGCTAGGTTACGGAATGCATGAAGATGGCGATGTCTTGAACGGCCAAGATGGTGTTGCTTTGAATGGTTACGGAAAGGTGGATGGCGTGGTTAGCTTGGAAAGGCCAATGGAGCGTTGGCTTGCTTGGAATGGCCGATGGCGAGGCTAGCTTGGAAGGTCCAATGGGATGAATAGCTTGGAAGGATCAATGGCATGACTAGCTTGGAAGGGCCAATGGCGTGGCTCGCTTGGAAAGGCCAATTGAGCGTTGGCTTGCTAGGCTGTGAAACGGGCGGAGATGGCGTCATTTTTCTGGTGGAGCGCGTGGAGATTGTGTTGCTTTGAGCGGTGAAGAAGGCGCTCCTTTGGCTAGGTCACGGAATGGCGGAAACTGGCTCCAGTCCACGGAATGGTGGAAACTGGATTCAGTCCGCGGAATGGTGGAAACTGGCTTCAGTCCGCGGAATGGTGGAAACGGCTTCAGTCCATGGAATGGTGGAAACAGCGTCGTTCTCTTGACCACGGGACAGGTAGAGATGACGTTGAAACTTTGGCTCGACCGTGGAGCTGGAGGATGGAGACGGTGTTGATGGTACCGTAACTTCGACCACAGACTGTTGATGTTGGCGCTCGGAGTGTTGGCGCTGGCCTGACCACGGATCATTGCAAGTTGAGCGGTTGGTGTTCCTCGTGATGGCGCGCTGTTGGTTTGGTCATGGAGCGGAGATATTGGCACACGGCTTGTTCGTCTATGGATCATGAGTGTGATTCGCCCAGTCATCTATTCTCGTTCATGGAGCAAGGAGGAATCCTGCTTCTGTTCAATCTCTAGAAACTACGTTCGTATGGAAAGGGGTATCGACCCTCTTCTGTTTTTATTGCTCGTCCGGATCCGTGCTTTTGTCTGCAGCGTCCGGCTCCTCTTCGTCATTTGTCAGCGGTGGTAGAGCAACCATTAATGGCAACAAAGCAATCTCCAATAGTTATAATCAACAGCAAGGCAAGCCAGGAGAACTCAAGGTAGATGCTCTCGCATGTATCCACCCAATAGTACCGTCGATCTTCTCCAGAATGTGTAATAAGGCTCTGACTCCAAAAAAATGAGCATCCAACCTCTCCAGTGGATTTCAAAATTCACCAAACTCCATTGCGATCTTGGGATAGATGGATGAAACTGACATTGGAGTCGGTGGCCTGAGTCGACTTCAACGGTTCATCGCCCGTCTGGTACGGGAGGTAAGACTCTATCCACCCACGAATCTCCTGTCAGTGGGTTTTATTTTGTGTGACAACTCACACCCCTGCAGTAGAATGTCGAACTGGTATTACAATATCCAATACAATGAATATCCGACCGAGTTTCAAAATGGACGATACTACTTTGACCAATATAGTGTAAATAATGGTTGGGAACATCAGCCTTTTGAGGATTATGGTCCATACCATGGTGAGCCCAATTACTATCCACATACGCACCGGTCATATGAGCAAAATTCTTATATTTCTCCTTTAGAAGAGTCTCTCAGGAAATTAGAAGAGTCGACACGTAGGATAGCTGAGATGAATAACTTAGTTTATGACGAAAGAAAACTTTCTTCAGAGGAATCCCTCAAGCTGATAGTTGAGATGAACGAAAGAATTGCTCGAAATAATCTTAATTTTCATTACAGTGTCTCCAATAATACCCTTGAAAATGAGGATAGTTATTTGCATAATCAAGATGACGAGGATATAATTAGTAACACTACTTGATGTTTAGATGAGGTTCAACCATTTTCATGTTATTATAATGATTATGATGAGGATAGTGTTGATGAAGAATTTGAAATAAATAGGCATAGTGATCAGGAATTTGCTACTCCAACTGAGCTTAATAATAATATTATTTCTAGTTCAAATCCAAATAATTTTAATAATTATTCACCTATTCAAAAGGACGAGGATTTGAATAGAGAACCCCGTTTTAGACGATGTAGTATTTCCTTTTGATTACGAAGCTAATAATGGTTTAGAGGAACGAGTATATTTTGAGTCTAGCGATTTAGAAACAATAGACTTAGGAAAAGAAAATGAACTCGTCGAGATGAGTGGGGATGTACCTGACTTAGAAGAATCAATTGACCATTTTTCTGAATTAGATGACCTTGAAATTAGGGAAGTTGTGACTAGTCTTTCTAGAGACACACAAAACTCTAAGTTTGGGGATGATTATCATTCTCCTTGTGCCTTACCTTTAGCTCTTACAGAGATCCCTCACTTGGGACTTGACATATGTGCCTCAACCATTTTACAAGATTATCTTCATACACGTTTTCCTGAACCTAGTGATGTCCACAAGAAATTTCAGTTGTTAGAAACCCATCCTCTGGTTGATGTGGTTTACCCAGGCTATGATACCCAGATTGACTTTGTTTTCCCACCAAATATTTTTGTTCTAAATGTGGGAATGTTTGATTTTCAAATGTGTCGAATATTAAGTTTTGAGACTAAACCTAATTACTTTAGGAGATTAGAATCGACATACTTGTTTAAGGAAGATCACCACTCTCATTGTGGTCAGCTGTGTAAGTAAAATCTGATTGACTTAGAGGATCCTCAATTATTCAGGTTATTATTGTGTGCTTCTAAATTTTTCCAGACCTTAAAACCTGATATTTCAGATCTTACTTATGAGGAGGTGCAACCCATGAAAATATTTTATTTAGACCCCTTTATTGAACCTGAACCTGAACCAAAACTTGATGTAGTTGTTTTAAACAGGAAACTAGGCAAGGGTGTGCTATGTTTATTCACTTTCTTGGTTTGTTGCAGTTTCCTTTTGTCTGTGATAACACTTTTTGATGCAGATGATCCAAAATTGTTTCCATTATTGCTATATGATTCAAGGTGATTAATTTTTTTTCTTAGTCTGGCTGAAGACTTTAAACTTAGCACTTCTTGGGAGGTAACCCATGCTCATGCAACATGGTAATATCTTTCCTTAACTCTTTTGCATCAAATGGTAATAGTTTCTCCTTGTTCATGCTTTAAATTTTATCTTTAGAACATTGAGGACAATGTTAGATTTAAGTTTGGGGGTATGGGAGAAACTTTTTAGTTGCATTATGTTAAACTCCAGAGCCTAGAAATTTTTGCTTATTAAGGATGGCACTAACCGATCTAAGTGGATGGATGCATCTTGGTTGTAGGAGTTGAGGAACCAATCTGATTAGATGGAAACATCTAAAGAGTCTAATCATAAAAGCACAAAGCTCAGGTGTTAGAAATAACATGGTAGTTTCGCAATATATCGTTGAGTCATTTTCACTTCTGTTCTTATTTTGTTTTCTTTTTAAAATATGCTTTTCTAAGTGATTTGGTGGGGCTCACGATTCAAGTTGTTACCACTGCTAGGGTCAAATAGAGTGATTGAGATACCCCAAAAAAAAATGAAAAAGAAAAAGAAAGAAAGAAAGAAAAATATGGAAAAAACAAACGCACAATAGAGCTCTTTTCGGCTTGCCGGGACAGACATGCATGGGAAAGGCTCTAAGCTAAGCTTCCTGAGAATGGCTATCATCAATAGCTTGCCCCTTCTTTTTAACCCATACCTCGCACTGCGAAGAAAAAAAAAAGACCAGACCACTAGACCAACCGGAATAAATTCAATAAAGTCGACCACTGGTACCCTTGTATATGCCAGTTGTGTTGACCTAGAGTTGGGATTATGAACCACTGGTTCCCTTGTATATGCCAGTAGTGTTGATATTAGTCAGACTAGTATCTCAATCCATTAGGATAGGTTCATTTTGGCAGTGGCCTTCAGACAGATATGAGAAACACCGTTCACCTAGTCAACATCAAAACCATCTATGATTTTCTCTATATCCATCTCTTAATCTATCCATGTGATTTGTTGACTCTGGATATTGATGTCCATAGTGCGACTATCTGAGTAGAGCTCTGTCACTTATATATGAAATTTAGTATGCTTGAGTGCAAACTCGTGTACAACAATTGAAATTTCGCATCAGGGTACTTCCTCCTGTAGTCAATGACAGTATGCCAACCAAGGAGATTCTTTAGTGCCTTCCGAGGTTTTGCATAGATAGTTAGGGTCTGGAGTGTAAAGTTTTTGTGGGTATATCTCTTGTAAGCCCTCCCGAGACTATAACTCGGCCACTAGGGCCACCTAGGGGTTTTAAGGCTTGTTGCATACGCTAAATGCAATCGACGATGCCTGCGACTGTGAGTTAGGATTTTATTTTCTAAATTTGCTTTGCTCGAGGACTAGCAAATAATAAGCTTGGGGGTATTTGATAGACGCATTTATGTGTCTATATTAGTCTCAATTCTCTGTAATGTTAGTACTCGATTCTGTGCTTTTTTTGGTATTTTATGTCTTTGTAGGTGTTTTTGGAGAAATAAACATGTGTGGAGAAATCGACTCGAAAAGTTGGTAAAAACGCCCGGAGGATACCTACTAAATGGACCCAAGATTTGGATAAGGGGGACCTCATTTGCTAAGGGGTAGCCCAACTGCTATTTACACCCCATCAGAGGATAAGTGGCGTCCCATTTTCCAGGGAAACTGCTATTGGCATACCGGAACTGGATAGGGGGAGGTCATCTCCCAAATTCAAATTCACAATTTGGCAGGAAAACATGTTCACTCACTGGCAGCATTTAGGGTTTGTGATTTGGACGCGTTTTAGGCTGATTCAATCGTTGAAACTTCTTGGGAAGACTGTATTGGACTAAACATGAATGATATGTTCTCCGGAATCGAAAGAAATGGGCTAGATAATCGTGTTGAGGCGAAACAGGAGTTGAATAATACTCGGGTTGATATTTGGATTTTTGAGATGTTTCAGCGGAGATTCAAACGTTGTTTTATCTTGGACTGGACTCGTAAGAACTAACCAGGGTTGGTACGCCAGTTTGGATCGACTAGAATTGGCTGGATAGTTGATTCTTGGTAAATCAGGTTGCTGTGACAAGACAAGAAAGTAACGCGGCCAGATTCGATAAAACTGGGAGGAAAGATATTCCAGGATGTTTTTGGATTAAATTTTGGCAGTTACGTGTGAAATATTCTCCCAGGATTCGTACAAATAAAAGTAAGGAAGTTTGAGTATACATGGAAGCTCAGCAGATGCATAGAAAATCGAAAAAAAGGTAATAATTCTGTGACTTGCAGCGAGAGAAGATTTCTCGGGATTCTTTGCACCTGTTGTGTATAAATAAGGTTGGTAGGGGTCTGAAAAGGGAGTCGAGGGTTTGGGGACGACAAAATCGGAGCAGAGAAGCGCAGGTGAAGTTGCAGGAATATTCACCTGCTGCTGGTGAAGAACAGAAGCTGAAGAACATGGACAGACGTGTACAGTCGGAGAGGCAGTCTTATTTAAACAGCACAACAGAAGTATCGTTGTTCAACAGATCACATATATTATAAAGTTGTCATCTTTTCTCTGTAACAGTTTAACACCCGTTGTAACAGCTGTTTGTAACGCCATTCTAGCGTTGCAAACTGTATGCTTTATTAGTTTTCTCTTGTTTTTCACCTATTTGAGCTATGAACAACTATTTTGAGCACGTGAATAATATGAGGAGCTAAACCCCAACACTGGGATGACGGAGGAAGCCATTTTTCATGCGTGTGGTAATTATATTAATTCTTTTATGACTTATTGCATGGATTATTAATTGTTTTATGGTTTTTATTGAATGGTTGTGATTTCAATTGATGGGTTATACTTAGGTTAAGTCTTTTGATATCCCATGCTTTAGATATACATTCGTTGCTTTTCAAAAATCTACCTTGGCAAGAAACAGAGTCAATATTCTATTTGAGATATAATTGTCTAGAATAAATATATGAATCGCATGGATGAATTTATTGGTGGAATTCTGAGTCCCAGTCTCTCGTAACATTGTTATCATCTTTTACAAATTTTCTAAGTGAAATCAAAATTAAGTCTAAAATCAAATCTTTACAAGTCTGAGTGAACGACATCTTTTCTTACCATTTTCTACAACTATAAAAAACCACATCAAGGAGTGTGGTGGCTATGGGCACGAACCTTGGAAGGAAGGAGCGTGGAGGCTACGGCACAATCCTTGGCAGGAAGAAGTGGCGTCTACGGCATGATCCTTGACAGGAAGCAGGCGTTGAAGCGTATGGAGCAAAACGCTGAAGCTTCGGCTTCGGATCCTAGAGCAGTTTATGGAGAGAACGCTGAAGCAGAGAGGCTGCTGGAGCGAATGTTGAAGCGAATCCGCTGCTGGAGAACGTTGAAGCGGAGCGACTTCTGGATAAAACTCCAATGAGGGTGCTATTAACCCTTGACTTCGAAAAACGACTTGATACGATATGGCGTATGGGAAGACGGCACGAATAGTGTTGGCTGGAAAATCTTGTTTTTCTCCTTATAGGAAAGAATACGCTTATTCTGTTTGATTTTCCCTTTCCATTCTCATAGCCTTAATGGTTACAATGTTGAAATCGGAGGCTGCGTCAATCAGTGTGCTGTCAAACTAGACATCCTTCAAGTGAACAGCGGTTAGGAGTCCCCAGTTCCATCTATCAATCGTGCTTTCCAGGAGAGGTTGGGGTTTGGGAACGGCTTCCCTGGCTGGAAACAACTTTTTTCCTGATACAGTGTGGTTGAGGGATGCAAATATGTCTTGACGCTGCGCCTTGGAGATATACAAAATCTCACATAAATGTTTCATCATAGACTGCACGATTTTTTGGGCGAAGTCCCCAGAAATCATGCAAACGGGAAGAGGGTCTCTATGAACTCGGGAGGGTTGCTGATTTTCTTTGCCTCGATTTTGGAGAAGTCGTTCCTGATCTTCACGTGTGATGAAATTGGATTGCTGATTCCCTTCTACTGGGCGTTCAAGAGCAACACGAGCTTCTTCATCTATAAACGCGTGTGATGTTGAAGTGCCTGCGCCGGATGTTAAAAGTATTCCTTGTCAGCTTCATCTGGGGTTGACGTGACTCTTGTGGTAGCCGCTTCGTTAGTGTCTTGAGGAAAATAGGTATCTCTTTCTGAGTTGTAGCCATGTCTGTCTGAGCCTTACGAGAACCTTTTGTCTTTCCATCAAATCAACAGTGGTAAGAAGAGGTCGGCTTCTTCTGGATCCTCCAGTTTCTCGTCCTGTTGGTGAAGTAGCAGCGGCTATGGTGGCGGTTGGAGCTGTCACACTTGAAGAGGCGTTGGGAGTGGCAGCAGCGGCTCTGGCTCTGGTGATCGGCGGTGTAACACCTGAAGGAACATTTTTCGCACCGCTGGTGTTGGCAGGTGGTGTATTAATTCCACTGGAAGGAGCGTTAGTACCGGGGATGATTTCAGCGCTAGTATTCTCAGGGTTTGTTGCTGATCCTGACTTGAGTTCTACCATCTTGAGATCGGAGTTGAAAGATAAAATCGGGAATTGGTAAATTGATATTGTAACCGAGAGATTAATCTCCCACTGTAGTCGCCAATTTTTCGTGGGTGAAAACCGTTTCTACTGATTTTGGTAATTTTGGGTTTGTGTGGGTGAGAAACGAATCTAAACCCTAAACAATGTACTGCACGGGAGTACTTTTGATTCGAGAGATCAATCTGTACAATCCTGGCCTAAACCAAGAAATGGTCGTTCCAGGCTTGCTTCGGTCACAAAGTGAAGGAGAAGGGTTGGTCTTAGGGAGGGAAGCGAAGAAAGTGTTGCCAGAATAGTTGATTCTGGAAGTGTGGCGTTTTGCGACGTGTAAGTGTCAGACGTTATGCTTCCATGATGAGGGAAGTGAATTCGTGTAACCGCCAGTCATTACGCTTCCATGATGAAGGAAATAAATTGTTTACACCGTTACTTTTCACCACAACTAATTATCCCACTTCATGACACTTTTTTGTAACGGGCGCATTGCACGCCGCACGCTGTAAACCGCCAGACCAATACCCTTATGAGCATCCCCCAGTTTTATTTTGATGTCTCGAGTATTTTCGTGGAAAACATGTAGCATTTTGCTACGTGTGGCAAGTTAAAATCGAGAGGCTTTCCGCAGTTAAATATCATGTGATTCTAGGCTCGTTTTGGCTAGTCGCCTTAAAACTTGTCGCGAGCTTACCGGTTTGGTGGAGAACTTTGATGGCTGAGATCGCATCTCATGAAGAAGGATGACCATTGATTATGGCCACATCTTGTTGTATAGCGAAGTGGCGTTAGCCACATGCTAATGGAATGCCAGTGGCGTAGCCACGGCATAGCGGCATGCCAATGGCGTAGATGTGGCATAGCGGTATGCCAGTGATGTTGCGGCATGGCCAAAGCTAAAAATTGGCTCCGTGTCCAAAGTTAGGGTTTGGCGCCGTGAAAGAATTAGGGCTTGGCGTGGCCAAGGCGCCGTGGAAGAATTAGGGCTTGGCGTTGTCAAGGTGCCGTGGAAGAATTAGGGCTTGGCGTGGCCAAGGCGCCGTGGAAGAATTAGGGCTTGGCGTGGCCAAGGAGCCGTGGAAGAATTAGGGTTTGGCGTGGCCAAAACTTGGCGTCGTGGAGTCAGACCCACATGTGACGTGGAAACATTGGCCCTGTTGCCACGCCAATACCTTTGCTTCTGGGAAACGTTATTTGGCTTTGGTAGCAATTTTCCCAAATTAGGGTTTGGCATGTCGAAATCCTAATTAGTGCACGTGGCATGTGGTTGCGGCATGACGCTACATTTGTGCAAATGACGCCATGGCTATACCAAAGGAAATATGGCAAGGCCATAGTGTGGAAACGACCACAGGAGTAGGAATTGCCATGGGTGGCTATTTATGGAAGGTTGTCACGAAGTGGCATATTTGCGAGGTAGCATGTTGCGAAGTTGGCATGTTGCAAAGTTGGCATGTTCTGAAGTTGTCGCGGTAGAGTGGCATGTTGGCATGCCGACCAATATGGTGGCGCGGCAGGGTGTGTTTGGCCTTTAATGCATGGTGGCAAGTTGAGAGCAACTTGATTGGCCCAAAAAGAGGGTCGTCCAAACATAAGGCGCGACTATACTTCTGGTGAGAGTGTGGCGAGCTTAAAGCGACCTGATTGGTCAAGGAAATAGGTTCCGGACGTGGCCAATGGCGCTAGATGGACTTGGTCATGGCCACGCCTCTTTTTGCTGCTGCAGATCCCTGTTTTTTTCTTATTCTGAGCGAGGTTCTGCACCTGCTAATCCATGGCGGATTAATTACTTAGTTTGCTTAGACTTAATTTTGACAAGCAAGGTCTGGTATATTGCGCGAGGCGCGAAACCCTAACTTCTGCAAGTTAGTCAGGACGATTGACTGAATTATATGTGTCGACACAGATCTCTTTTAAGTTCGTTGCCAGAGAGCAGCATGCTTTTCTGATTGAATACCTTATGTAAAGATCTTATTCTTTATACTTGGAGATTCGTGCTACTCTGCTGCGAGTGAACATAAATCGTCATGCCATATCAACATTAAGAGTTCGGCCGGAGAACATAACATAGAAGGCATTCAGAGGAACTTATATTAAGTGAATATACGCGAGGCACCGAAATTTACAGAACATCTGGGATTCGCCGGTCTGGATAAATTTCATGTAAGTATATTGAGCGGCTCAATAAATATGCCAGTGGAGAGGTTAGCACATGTGGCTCTATTTCCTTGCAGACTGACGTCACATCAGATGCAAGGTTTTACGATTTTAACCATAAGCTAAAAACCACCATCAACACATATATATCCGCCTTTTTCAAAAACTGATTATCTTGTCTTGGGATGCTCAATGTTGTAATAGTCCTACAATTTTCACTTATTTAACACTTCGTATGGAGAATACTGCTACAAAACTTCATTTCAAAGATTGGATTATCATATCTTCAATAAGAAAATCTGGTAGCCAAATTGTGGCATGGCTTAATAACTTAGATGTTCAGTTAGTGGAGGATAAGTTAAATATCACTACTGTCTCTTTTGAATTTTAAGGCACCCTCTATTATACTTCTTGTATGGTGCTTTAAATTCTCAAGGGAAAATTTGTCTGTGGGAATATATTCGAAGTTTAGGAGAACAAATAGGTCACTCATGGATGATTGTAAGAGACCTTAACTTTGTTTTAGACAAGTCTGATAGAGAAGGGGTAATGATTCAAATCCTAGTGCAGATTTTATTATTCAACTTTTAATTCAACAAGTAGGCATAATGGATTTGAGATTTAATGGTCATCCTTTACTTGGTCTAATTAGAGGAAAGGAGTTGAAAATATAAGAGAATGGGTTGATATAAGTATGGTGAATATGGACTGGTTTGAATGCTTTCTTGAAGCTTTAGTCCATCATTTAACTAGAATTGCTTCTGATTATAACCCCTTGATTATATATTTTGATCCCATTACAATTAAACAGAACATACCTTACAAGTTCTTTAGTGTTTAGATGGAACATAAAGAGTATAAAACTTTTATAGAAAATGTTTGAAAAATGAATAAAATGCATACTAATATGATTTACACCAAGGGATTTCAAGGATTGGAATAATAATGTTTTTTAAAACATTTTTAAAAATATAGAGAAATTTTTTAAACAAATTAATAAAGAGAATGCAAAACCTGATAATTTGGTGTCTAATTTTTTTTTTTTTGAGAAACCTTGAAAATGAACTAGAAACTTGAAGTAAGATTAAAAACATATATTGGTTAGGGAACAACACAAAAAATTTATTCAAGAAGCATGACAAGTGTACTAAATATTTTCATGTTAAGCATTATACAGTTCTTGAATGGATAGTTCTAGTCTTTAGATGGAAGAAAGTGAGAAATTAGATTTGATTTTAAGAGATCATTTTTTAGGTATTAGTACTACTGAGGGAAACAAGAACATATTATACACAAAGTTATCACTGAGACGAAAATATTGATTTAATCAAAATTTTGGATAAAGATGAAATTAGAGATGTGTTATTTCTTCCCTCCAACAGTAGGTGGTTGAATGAGTCCAAAGAGATCCATATGAATTAAATCAAGTGGAGCCTTGGTGGTAATTTCTCGAGATGATTTATGTGGAACTCTTACTTGTTTACCTTTTTGACAAGCTCCACAAAAACCATCGATATTAGCATCGATTTTGGGAACACCTCTGACAAGTTCTTTGTTAATTATCTTGCCAAGAAGGCGAAAATTGATGTGACCAAAATGCGTAGATTCCACTTTTGATAAAATGGAATGGAAGTTCATTGTGCATATTTTAATAATTTTAGGTTTAGTGGAAAATATTTAGATTTGATTTTTGAGTTTATTTCAACTGTTAAATCCATTGTGCTGCTAATGGGATACCATGTGTTCATTTTAACCCATCTAGGGGTCTACGACAAGCAGATTCGTTGTCTTTGTATCTGTTTATAACAACTTTGGAGGGGTTGTTTAGATTGTTTTCTTATGTTGAGTAAAATAAAACTTTTTCGGGTATGCAGATTAACAAAATTTGTTCGGTTATATATTATTTCCTATTCGCGGATAATTTCTTTATTGTTAGAGCAATGCTCGGTCGAACTCGCAAGCGTTGCTATCTCAAGCTTGTTGTCAAGTTTAGTTTCCAAAATTATAAGTCTTGATTTCTAGTCTACTTATAGCTAAGTCTCGGATTAGGATATAAAGTTTAGTTGAGCATTATACTTTACGTCATTCATCGGTTGAAGACGAAGAACTACTAAGGGGATCTTGTGGAACATCATCAACAAAATTATGTGGAGACTTGAACTCATCTATCAGTCAAAAATCTATCTACTCTATCTCCTGTTTGAGACAAAAGCCGTATAGCTATATAGAATTCGATTATACACATTTGATATTTCGAGTTGAGTTTAACTCGCTTACATATTTCTCGAAATGCGTGTTGGTAAGGGGGAGATTGTTAGAGAATAGATCGGTTGAACCCACCAAGCGTTGGTATGTCAAGTTTGGTTGTCATATTTTAGTGAATCAAAACTCATCTAAGGAGTCGCTTGATTATGTACTAGAGACAACTTCGTATAGGTTAGACTAGAAAGTCTAGAATTATGAGACATACAAGTATTACTCGATGACTTGAAGAATGTGAAGAAGTAACAAGCTACAACGAAGACATCATCCTTCCTCTTGAGGTTAGTAATATTTGACTTGAATTGTTTCATTCCTAACGTATCTTTCAAGTCGTGCTATATTGAAAACATAACTGCGAAGATGTGAATGATTATACTCTAGTAGTAAGACATGATCACATGATCATAGTGTTAAGGAATTAGGTTACAAAGTATAATGCTTATCTTTGAACTTCGTATATATGACATCGACATAATCGTATGAATGCTATTGCGATTACGTGTATGGGTAAAGGTGAAGATTTCGTCCGAGGAAACAATGTTTACATTTGTTTAAAGGAAGTACATTCATGAACTTGTTTATGAATCGAAAGGGAAATCGCTAGGCTTATTCATATTGTTATTCATTGCATATCTTTGGATTACCAATATGTGTGAGTTAGTAGAACTGATCATAACTTATTATGTATCTTGGTATAACTAGTCACAGTGCCTGACTTATGAATTGGTATGACTTTTATTAGTGTAACCGATCCTAAGTAATCACCTGAGATGGTATGATTTATATTTGTAATTTGTGTGACCGATCCTAGTAATTGGTGTGACCTATCACAAAAGAGTTGTGTAATTGATCTTTGTAATTGGTGTAACCGGTCCTAGTAATTGGTGTAACTGATCCTGGTAATTGGTGTAACCGGTCCTAGTGACTTGTGTAACCGATCACAAGTAATACCATGAGTATATGGTAACCGTTCCTGGTAATTAATGTAACTGATCCTGGTAGCTGATGTAACCGGTCCCAGGAACCATATTAAGGTAGGACCGATCCTTGTGTTTGGTAAAACCGTAGACCCATGATTAGTGAATTTATATTTGATCAATCACATAGTTTTCTTGGAATACAGATGAACAAATTCTAAACTTGTTTGGAAGTGTGGTATAATCGATTCCAAGATTATAAATATGAAAGAGGATTTACAAGGAAAAAATGTCGACATACTTTGAACATGATCAATAACTCTTATCTTTTATTGTTCAAAGATATTCCTCAATAAGTCAAGGAGATCCCGGACCGAAATAAATTAAGAATCTTTTAATTAAGGTTGTTAGTTTTATATGCTTTAATTACTAGCAATTAAATGCATATCTCTAGAAAATAAAAATTGGTAATGTGCATTTACTAATTGGAGATTTTCTATGAGAGATTTCAGAAATATTGGACAAACTATTATGAAAACCGATTTGGTATTTATTGCATATCCTGAGAATATTCGGTTTTGGAAATTACTTGGTTTCCAAGCATCCTTGGTCTATAAATACCAAAGTTTGCATTTCGAGCAAACTATCCTAAGAGCCAGGAAAAATTCATCTTTTTGTTGTTTCTGGTGGAGCCGTCTATCCGGAGAGGAAAGTACCATAATTAGGAAAAATCTCTTACGACCGCTCGTTTAAAGACTTCCATGGGATCAAGAATCTCTACGAGTACCGTTGGTGTTAATCTAGATAATTGCAGTTTATGTGCGTGATTGATCACAAGAGATTCAAGTGATGTTGTGCAGGTGTTTATTGAAGATTAAAGAAGATTTGAAGACAAATAAGATTTCTGATTTGGCTTTTATATCTTTGGGTGTGTACAAACCTTGATCAGCTAGGATCCAACTAGAATCAGATTTATTCGATTGATTAGTTCTGTAAGATCGGCACCACCTTATAGTTTCTTGTTTGAATCTATATTGATTGATTGCAAATCTAAACTTTGCTACTTCGGTAGTTGTTGGATAGATTGATCTAACCTGGAAAAGGAGTTTATTGGTTAAACAGAAGAGCCTTTGCATATGACTTGATATATCTTCATCTGAAATAATCAAGAGAGTTGTTACCAAACAGATTTATTGTTCCTTTGTTGTTTGGAATACGATCCAAATGAATTGTTCCAGTGCGTGCACTTATTGTATGTCGGAAGCGCAGGGATACTGAAGAAACTAAGTGAACTATAGGTTTAGTTGCTTGGTCTCAACTATACGAAGTTTGTTTAGATTTTTTTTAGCGGCTTAATTTTGAGAGTATTCAATTCTGGACTAGGTCCCAGGGTTTTTCTGCATTTGCGGTTTCCTCGTTAACAAAATATTTCTGTGTCTTTTACTTTTATATTTCCGCAATTATAATTGTTGTTATTATAATTTAAAATAAATTACACAAATGTTAATTCCGTATTACTTGATAGTGATCCTATAGTGTTTGGTAAAGTCCAAACCTATTATCAAGTAATCACACTTTGATTGTTGTATTGTCTCGATCTCGTATCTATAGACGATCACATAAAGTGTGAACACCGATCTGTCGTATTTTTCTAAATTTTTTCCATAGACAATCACTTTCGGTGGAGGAATATAGGTGGATAATTTAAAAATTGTGGTGTATTTGGGCACCCTCATCTTTACAGTAAGCTTTCCCTGTAACCAAGTTCATCTTATATTCTTGACAAAAGTCAAAAGATGATCATGTGAAAATCACCTGGTAACATCTTACATGATTTGTGTGAGACAGTCATTTGATGTAGACTCGGAATGTTTCGTATTGATCATTCGATCACTTGAAAATTTCTTTGAAGCTAATAGTTTGTGTGAGACAGCTACTCCCGTCTTCCGAGAATGCTTCAATGATTAAAATGGGAGTTTAGAACAATTAGATATAAGCACAGTATGCGTACTTGCATATGTGTAATCCAAGTCCGGGAACCATGGTATGCATACTCGTATGCGTACTGATTGGTTTAGTCAAGGTCCGGGAACTCAGTACGCATACCGGTACGCGTATTGGCGTGATGTTCAAGTTCCGGGACTTTACTGAGTTTGTGGTATGCGTACCAGTTCGCGTACTGGAAAATCCAAACTTAGTTTGGATTATGTTCTAAAATCGGTTTATGCATGAACAAATACATTTATATCTTAAGAAATGCAATCTTTTGCAAACCGTGGCTATAATGTTCTTGAAATTGATTCGAGTGAATCAAAATCGATTTTGCTTCAATTGTGTCTTATATACTTCAATGAGAATATAAACAATCGAATAACTTTAGAAGTAGTTTCATTTGAGTCATTTAAACTAGTTATGGTTAAGATAAATAAGGTTGATATGAAAGTGTTCATATGGCTAACTTCGGTTAACTATTGTTGAGCCAACAAAGGTGTACATGTTTAGGTACGGTTACTTATATCTAAATGAAGTCACTTTTCAGTTGTGTGTAACAAGCTAAGTTCGATCTAACGGTTGAAAGATATTAGCTTGAGTCTAATCAGGTTTTCATCTAACCGCGAATATTGAATGCTTTGTTACCAAAGTAACATTGATTGCAAACCTTGATTTGAAGACTATATAAGGGAGAACTCTAGCAACTGGGGAACCTAATCCCCACACCTCCTGTGTGATACTAGTTGCGACTAGAGTCGATTCTCCTTTAACTTTAGGATTTTCTAAAACCTCGTAGGTTAACGACTTGAAGACTTCGTTGTGATTGTGAAGCCAGACCCAACTATTTTCTCTGTAGTTGCGTGTTCCGATCTTGCTGTTTTCTATCATGATTGAGTACTATGTTATCTAAGATTTTCTCGATGCCTAATCTTCTATAGGCAAGATAAAAAGTAGTCACAAACATCTTCGTCTGTGATTCCACAATATCTTATTTTGCTACCATACGATTAAGATTATTGTGAGGTGATTGATATTTTTAGGATGTTCTTCGGGAATATAAGTCTGGTATATCAGTTGGTTCCTGTTCACCTTGATTTATCAAAAGACGTAATAAAACTCTTAGATTTATCTGTAGGAGACAGATTTATATATTCAATAGACTTTTATGTGTGAGACAAATTGGTTTATCAAGTCTTCGACTTTGGGTCGTATCAACTCTTAGTTTTGGGTGAGATCAGCTAAGGGAATCAAGTGCGTAGAGTCCTGCTGGGATTCAGAGACGTGAGGAGCGCAACTGTACCTTGATCAGTGAGAGATTGTTTAGGGCTCAACTATATTCCAGTCCGAAGTCAACTTATAGTAGGCTAGTGTCTGTAGAGGCTTAATACAGTGTGGTGTTCAAATGTGGACTAGGTCCCGAGGTTTTTCTGCATTTGCGGTTTCCTCGTTAACAAAACTTCTAGTGTCTGTGTTATTTCTTTTCCGTATTATATTTGTTTATATAATTGAAATATCATAGGTTGTGCATAAGTTCAATCAATTGTGAATCCAACATTTGGTTGTTGATTGAATTGATTGACACTTGGATATTGGTTTTTGATACCATCCAAGTTATTTCTCATATTCAATCGGGCTCGCAAATTCCTATTTATTTGATTGCAGATTGAATTGAGAAATTGAGATACTACTCTTTGATATACTTTTTTTTAAGATTGAGTCTGACTGTCTAGTTGATTCTCTTGAAAGTATATTGGAGTTAGTCCATACAGATTTCTAAGAGAAATATTGGGTGTGGTTGTTATACCCCCGCTTTTTCAATTGGTATCAGAGCAGGCAAACACGTTTAAAACCTCATAAGTATGTGTTTGTAGCGATCTGACTCTATGGACAATAGTGTTATCTCTGATAACGCAACACCAGTTCAGAAACACTCTGATTTCGTTCGAAGCTTTGAGTCACCTGAGAAATCTCTCACATGTTATCCATTGTCTAAAACAACGTTCAACTGGGAAAAGTGCCTATATGAACGGTTGGATGAGCTTTCAGATGAAAGTGACTCAGAAAGGGGACAAGGTGTTGATGAGGAAGTCTCACAATATATCAAGTTTTTTGACCATCGCATAAATAAAAAGAAGTCAACAGCTTGCTTGGATGAATATCTGACTCCTCTCTGTCAAGAAAACAAGAAATTGAGAAAAATATTTAAGGGATATGATTGTGGTTACAAACTCTTATAATATATTCTTAAGAATCGTGAAGAAGATGTGCATTCAAAGAATTTTGAATGTGATAATCTTCGTCGAAATATCTTTGTGTTGAAAGAAAGACTTGCAGAAACTGAAGCAAGATATGACTCTCAACAAAAATGTTTAATGACAAAGAAATCAGCCTTCTCGCCAGAAAAAACAATTGGAGACTGATCTAGCTGCTGCTCTTGATAAGGTCAAATCACTGGAAGAGAATCTGAAAAGATTCAATTCTAGTTCAACAAAATTATCCACTATGCTGGGAGCATGTAAAGATCATCGTGATACACGTGGTCTGGGCTATAAAGGAATAGACGCTCCAAGTACTGGTAAGATCAATTTTTTTGTGGTAATGGCAAACTTCCAAGTGAAAATTTCACTGATGTCAAAAAGGAAAGACTACCTTCAGCAGCTGATGTTCCTAAGGACAAAAATTGTCAATCTTCAAAAAAAGACTCATATGAGAACAGTAAAAAACATTCCCTTTAACTGTTATTATTGCGGAAACAAATGTCATCTTGAAAGAATATGTCGTTTTCAACTGCGGAATGAAAAACTTCATAACATTCTTGTATGGATGTCTAAAGAAGAAATCAAACCTGCCTCTCATTATGCTGGTGTTAAAGGTCTAATCTATAATCAAGAAAAGTGTAGTGATGGGACAATTCTTGGTTGTAAATATGACAAAATTTTTGTTGACAATTATAACGGGAAGAATGTCATATGGACGTATGACTCTTTAAATTGTTCTCTGAAGAGAAAAAGTAATCGAAGGAAGAAGAAAAGTTCAAACTCCTTGCCTCTCACTGAAGAAAGTTTTAAATCTAAAGTGTCGGTCCCTGAATACATTCACATCAATAATCGTGTCTCGGAGCTCAAGACCAGTATAAATAGACGTAAACGCAGCATTAAGAAAGCAAAAACAACTGTTGCATCAGGTAACACTTGTTCTTCTCATATTAATTCTTTTGAAAAGTATGATGTTATTTCTGATGATAGTCAAGAAAGAAAAGGGAAAATGTCAATGCCCTTGATAGGCTATTTGCTTGTCAAACTACAACTTGACTGCTTACTAATGAGCATCCTCTTTGAGATCGTGTGAGGATGCTCATAATTCTCAAGAAGCTTTTCTTATTGTCAAAGTGGTCTCTGTTGTATCTATTTTTTTCGTTCAAAAATAAATTGATCAACTTACTATTGAGCCTTGCTCTGGTTAATTATTACATTTGTAATATATTTGACCAGTAACCCTTGAGAAAGTTCTCTTTGTTGCTCTCTTTGAAAACCTTCGCTTTTCTTCCTTATGACAGTCGATTTGATGTCTTTCAACAATTATCTTATGTTCTTTCTATATGAACTAAGATCTTCTGTCAGTGTGTTTAGAATTTGGGTTTGATTTTCATCAAAACTACTTCTACATTAGGCTCCCCAGTCCTCTTGGTTTTGAACATGGTTCATAATCATGAGTGTACGTGCACCTGACCCATTACCGAACGTAAACGAGTAACCCTAGGATTTCCATATGAACATATATATATCATGAACTCTTCCCCTGATATATACTCGTTCAGTGACGTCAAGTATTCTCCGGTGAGATCACGGCGTGCACAATGGATGAATGCAAAAAGGAAGATAATGTTGAAGGCAGCAAAGTTATTGAGTTTTACGAAAAACCTCTCTCCATAACCTTCTTCCATGCAGTCGATCATGAAAAAGATCTATACCAGTTCAGATGTCGTCTCATTTGGTGGGAAATCTTCTTCATGATTTTAGGATTGTTAGTGAACAACTTGAAATTGCAACAAAGAATCTTGAATTTCAGAAAAACGAACTGAAGAAAGCAACTGATGAACTTTCCTGTGTTCGATCTCTGGTTGTTGATTATGTCTGAGGACGTTCAGTTTTTGTTTTTAGAGTTATTTTATTTTGTCTAAGAAACTTCTTACGAGAATTTATTCTATGTTTTAAGAAGGATACATAGGGTTTGGAATAGCCATTATTGTGAGTACACATAGTTATTGCCAATGATTTTCATCTTGCAATGTTATTAGATTTATTTATTTAAATTCTGAAGTATATTTAGAAGATGATTTTGCAGTATTAATCTTTATGGTTTTATATATTGCAACTTGTTATGGGATATGTGTGTTTGCGTCGGTAAATTATGATTGTCCCATATATGTCAAAAGTTAAGTCTATCATATGTCATTATGCAAATATTGATAAAAGATTGAATGAACTTTTGACAACAAAAGTTAAGCCTATTATGTCATTATGCAAATATTGATGGAAGATAAGATGAACTTTTGTATATAAAGATTAAGTCTATTACATGTCTCTATGCAAATATTGATGAAATATAGAATGAATCTTTGAATATTCCACAGTATTGCTCTTTTTCTGATCCACATCTTTGTGTAAGTATTGTGCGGCTCCGTAAGTTCTCTTATATGAGCATTTCCGATTAAATTAATCATGGGTTCTCTCGTGGTTAATTTAATTGAGTATTTTGGATACAAATTCATGTTTCATGTGATTTGTTAATGTCCAAAGAAATCCTTCTTTTCTTGTGAAAGTAAGGTCGCTCTTGTTGTTCTTTCAGGAATGACATTTTATGGGGGAGAGTTCTGAACTTTTGCTTAATTGCCAAATCTTTGTGGGGAGTACAACTGCGGAATATTGTAGTAGTTTTCTTGTATCTTTATAAACTCCTTGATGAATATACTAGTTTCGACTACGTGAAATCATCGAAACAAAGTTGATATATTCTCTTTTGGTCATGAAGTATCTCTACGGAAATTTCATTAGGATTCCACTAGTTTTCGTACCTTTGCCAATTTTTATTGACAAAAAGGGGGAGAATTAATGTGTAGTTCAAACTACAAATACATATGGTTTACGGATTATTATGTAAGGGGGAGTGGTTTTCATGTGAGATGAAGTATTGACTAAGGGGGAGTGATACATATCACCATAGTATTGTTGTCAAAGTTGTGATACAATTGGACTTTGATGATGTGTAATAATACTACGACACTGTGTAACAATGATTAAGAGCTAATGTTTTCTCATTTTTATAGCTACGGATCTTCAAAAACTATGATGTTGAGTTGAACACATTCAGAATCACTGGAGTACTTGGAAGTGACGAAGATTTCGAGTAATATTGAAGAACCAAGGAAATCAAGCATTTGGATTGAGAGCTATAAAGTTTATTTATTTTGTATTCCATATGTATTGATAGTTTCTCACTAAAATTGACAAAGGGGAGATTGTTAGAGCACTGCTCGGTCGAACTCGCAAGCGTTTCTATCTCAAGCTTGCAGTGAAGTTTAGTTGCCAAAACTATAGTCTTGATTTATAGTCTACTTATAGCTAAGTCTCGGATTAGGATAGATAGTGTAGTTGAGCATTAGAATTCACGGCGTTTATCGATTGAATACGAAGAACTACTAAGGGGAGATTGTGGAACTTCATCAACAAAAGGTATGTGGAGACTTGAACTCATCTACCACTCAAAAGTCTATCTACTCTATCTCCTATTTGAGACAAAAGTCATATATCTATATAGACTTCGATTATACACATTTGATATTTCCAGCTGAGTTTAACTCGCTTACATATTTCTTGAAATATGTGTTGGTAAGCTTTCGCTTTAATCAAGTTCATCTTATATTCTTGACGAAAGTCAAAAGACGATCATGTGAAAATTACCTGGTAACATCTTACATGATTTGTGTGAGACAATCATTTGATGTAGACTTGGAATGTTTCATATTGATCATTCGATCACTTGAAAACTGCTTTGAAGCTAATAGTTTGTGTGAGACATCTATTCCCGTCTTTCGAGAACGTTGCAATGATTGAAATGGGAGTTTACAACAATTGAATATAAGCATAGTATGCGTACTTGCATATGTGTAATCCAAGGTTGGGAACCATGGTATGCATACCCGTATGCATACTGATTGGTTTAGTCAAGGTCCGAGAACTCAGTACGCATACCGGTACGCGTACTGGCGTGAGGTTCAAGTTCCGGGACTTTACTGAGTTTGTGGTATGCATACCAGTTCGCGTACTGGAAAATCCAAGCTTACTTCGGCTACTTAGGCATGTGTACCCGTTTGCATACTTGAGTGGATTATGTTCTAAAATCGGTTTGTTCATGAACTAATACATTTATATAATAAGGAATGCAATCTTTTGCAAACTGTGGCTATAATGTTCATGAAATTGATTTGAGTGAATCAAAATCGGTTTTGCTTCAATTGTGTCTTGTATACTTCTATGAGAATATAAACAATCGAACAACTCTAGAATTAGTTTCATTTGAGTCATTTAAACTAGTTATGGTTAAGATGAATAAGGTTGATATGAAATTGTTCATATGGATAACTTCAGTTTACTATTATGAACTCACTTTTCATTTGTGTGTAACAATCTAAGTTCTATCTAACGGTTGAAAGATATTAACTTGAATCTAATCAGGTTTTCAACTAACGATGAATATTGAATACTTTGTTACCAAGGTAACATTGATTGCAAACCTTGATTTGAAGATTATATAAGGGAGAACTCTAGCAACTGGGAAACCTAATCCCCACACCTCATGTGTGATACTAGTTGCGACTAGAGTTGAATTCTCCTCTAACTTTAGGTTTTTCTAAAACCTTGTAGGTTAACGACTTGAAGACTTCATTGGGATTGTGAAGCCAAACCCAACTATTTTCTCTGTAGTTGCGTATTCTGATCTTGCTGTTTTCTTTCGTGGTTGAGTAATATCTTCTCTAAGATTTGCTCGAGATTTAATCTCCGATAGGCAAGATAAAAAGTAGTCACAAACATCTTCGTCTCATCGTCCGTGATTCCACAATATCTTGTTTCGCTACCATACGATTAAGATTATTGTGAGGTGATTGATATTTCTAGGTTGTTCTTCAGGAATATAAGTACGGTATATCAGTTGGTTCTTGTTCACCTTGATTTATCAAAAGATGGAACAAAACTCTTTGGTTTATCTGTGGGTGACAGATTTATCTATTCAATAGACTTTTCGGTGTGAGACAGATTGGATTATCAAGTCTTCGACTTTGGGTCGTAGCAACTCTTAGTTGTGGGTGAGATCATCTAAGGGAATCAAGTGCGTAGAGTCCTGCTAGGATTCAGAGACGTAAGGAACGCAACTGTACCTTGATCGGTGTGAGATTGATCAGGGATCAACTACATTCCAGTCCGAAATTAACTAGGAGTAGGCTAGTGTCTGTAGTGGCTTAATACAATGTGGTATTCAAATCTGTACTAGGTCTCGGGGTTTTTTGCATTTGCGGTTTCCTCGTTAACAAAACTTCTGTTGTCTGTGTTATTTCTTTTCCGCATTATATTTGTTTATATAATTGAAATATCACAAGTTGTGCGTAAGTTCAATCAATTGTGAATCCAACCTTTGGTTGTTGAATGAATTGATTGACACTTGGATATTGGTTTTTGATACCGTCCAAGTTATTTCTTTTATTCAATCGGGCTCGCAAATTTATATTTGTTTGATTGCATATTGAATGGAGAAATTGAGATATAACTCTTTGATATACTTTTCTTAAGATTGAGTTTGACTATCTAGTTGATTCTCTTGAAAGTATATTAGAGTTAGTCTATACAGATTACTAAGAGA
Source organism: Papaver somniferum (assembly GCF_003573695.1). Lineage (NCBI taxonomy): Eukaryota > Viridiplantae > Streptophyta > Magnoliopsida > Ranunculales > Papaveraceae > Papaver > Papaver somniferum. The sequence continues at coordinate 39,120,194 of NC_039361.1, read as the reverse complement.
AATATTGGGTGTGGTTGTTAGACCCACGCTTTTTCATTTATATTCTGTAAAGTAGATATTTCAGAAGTTAGACAACTTATGAATATTTTGGATATTTTCAGTAAATCTTTTGGGCAGAACATAAACTACCATGAGTCATGAGTGTTTTTTAGTTAAAAAAAATACATAATAAACACGTGAAGATATTAGCTAGGATGTTGAGAGTTCATAACATTTTAAAGGATGAAAAATACTTAGGGATGCCCCAATTTTTTAATAGACAAAAGGCATTAAACTTTGAATCATTACTTGAGAAATATTATAAGGCTTTACATGGATGGAAAGCAAAGCTCTTATCTCAAGCTGGCCGCACGATGCTGATTAATTAAACTATATTCATATCCTTGTTATCTAATGCAGTGCTTTGAATTCCATTTATCTGTGTTAAAGAAGTTTGATACAATCCAAAAGGGATTTCAAGTGGAATAAAAATAGCCTCAAAAAGGCATATTATCCAAAAGCTTGGTGCAAAGTTTGTACGCCTATATATTTTGGAGGTTTGGGTATTCATAATCCTCGTAAAATAAATATCTCACTACTGCAAATTGGCCTAAATATTATTGAATAACCCAAATGATCTTTGGGTTATACTGCTTAAGGGAAAGTATTTCCAAGCAACCATCCATTCCATAAGAGCAGTAATTACAATGCTTTTTGTATCTGGACAATCATTAGGAAAGGTCAATAACTCATAAAAGATAATAGTGTGTGGGAGGTAGGAAAAAAGAAAAGTATTTAAATCTCAAAGATTGTTGGATGCCTAAAATGGGCGTAATGAATAATTGGCAGCATAAAGATTTAATATGTGTTTGTGATCTTATTGATACATATGGTAATTAGAGTATGGTTTTAATTGATTTTGTGTTACCTATCACTTTTGCTTCCAGAATAAAGCTCATTTATATAAACTCACACAATCAGGATATATCGAGATGGGTAGGTAACAATGAAGGTGAATTTTCTATTAGATCAGCATATAGGATTCTTTCTCATGAACATCACATCCGCATGGATAAATTTTGGAAAAAAAAATCTAACTTTTGAAAAAAAAATCCTAGAGTTATTTTGTTTACCTGGAAAATGGCAGCCGATGTGTTAACCTTGAGATTAAAAATGAATGTATACTAAAACATGTAGAGCCTTCTGTCTGTAATGTAATACAAATCAGGTGGAAATATCTGCACATTTATTTATTTCCCGTGATTTCACAAGAGTTGTTCGGTATTGGCATTCAAAACCAAGTCATAATGCAGTTTTTGTTTTGTTTGCTTGGGTTAAATCTTGGTTCCCATCTGAGTTATGGGGGAAATTTTAAGTATCATATGCTGGTAGATATGAAATCACAAAAATGAGGTTAAATTTAACAAAGCTAAGCCAAACCCTACGGAGTGCATAAAAATCTAGTATCAAAACTCATCTAAAGTCGTTTGATTAAATACTAGAGTCAACTTCGTTTAGGTTAGACTAGAAAGGCTAGGAATGTTGAGACGTACAAGTATTACTCCGAATACTTGAATATTGAGAAGACGTAACGACTGCAACGAGGACATCATCCTTCCACTTGAGGTTGGTTATAGTGAATTGACTTGTTCCATTCCTAACGTATCTTTCAAGTCGTATTATATTAAAAACATAACATGTGAAGCTGTATATATATATAATACTCTAGTGATTAGACTTGGTCATATTATTATGATCAAAGTGTCATAGAATCTATTATTACGAAGTATAAACCCTTATCTTTTGTAACTTGGTAAATACGACATCAACATAATATTTGTATTTAGTTACTTTATTATGTGTAAACTATAGGTGATGATTTCATACTAGGAAACAATGTTTTATAACATTTGTTTAAAGGAAGTACATATACGAACTTGTTTCGTAATCGAAAGGAAATCGTGATTGGTCATGTTCTTTATTGAATATTTTTTGAATGACCAATACAAGATGACAAGGTAAAACCTATCTTAACTTATGTTGAGAACTATGGTTTAACTGGTCATGGCCTATAGCAAGTTGTAATCGGTCACAAGCTACATTGGGAAGTTATTTGTAATTGGTCACAAGATACCTTTGGAAGCAAGGTGTAACCGATCACAAGTGTCTCGGGAAGTAAGGTGTAACGATCACAAGATACCTTTGGGAAGCATGGTGTAACTGATTACAACCTACTTTGGGAAACATGGTGCAACCGGTCACAACCTAGTTTGGGAAGCATGGTATAGCCAGTCACAACTTACATTGTGAGTTTGGTACAACCGATCCCAATGAGCCAAATCGAGTTTCCAATATTCACATCTCTTTATGTTTTCTGTGAACTTGAAATTAGGGTTTGCTGAGAGAAACTTCTAGATGTAGATATCATTTGAACATGTACATAATTCTTATCATTAATTGTTTAAAGATATTCATTGATGCTTAAGAAAATTTCATACCGAAATATTTAAAAACATTTAATTATATTTTCATTATATATGTTTTAATTGCCAACAATTAAAGCATATCCTCTGGATAATATTATTAGTTAATGTGCTACACTAATAATATAAGTTTTCTATGAGAGTTTTCAGAAATATGGTTTGGTAATTAATTAGAAATAGGAAAACCGAATTTAGGTAGTTTAATGAATATTATTAGTTAATGTGCTGCACTCAGCTATATAAATCTTCACCAGCGGACGCCATAGATTCATGAGAAAGTGAACTCTCCTTTCTGACAGCTTCCAGTTGGCCTTGGACTTCATCTTGTTGGACTGGAAGGACTAGAACCACTTGTCGTTGTTGTTAGAAAGGAAGGACTAGAACCACTTGTTGTGGGGCTGGGAGGGCCGGAACCTCTTGTAGTTGTTTTTTTGTTTCTTGATGTTCACATCGAAACCCTGTCAAAGTACTCAGATGGTTAGAAATTGACAGAAGGTTGAACACACTAATGTAAAAAAAAAGTACAAGACAAACTAGTATGCAACATGAAGCTTTCAACAAAGTTGTCCAACATTAAGACGTTGCTGAGCCCTATCGAGCCGAGACCATTTGTCCTACAACTTTTAATATGTTAGCAAGATAATTTACAATGACATAATATTTATCCACCCTAACATACATTAGCAAGATAATATTACATTCATATTATTTGTAGTTTTTTCATCAAGAGCTTGAGCAAACATGGGGTTTGTTTTAATACTGGTCCACCTTTTTCCAAGAAGAGTTATCCCATGTAGAAAAGCTATAATATGAGTATTGATCCAACCTCCCTACTCCAACAAAATAAAAGCGCATTAAGTAAATTGTTCTCTCTATATATATATAGTCGTCAATTCAGAATTATTAATTATATGTTACCAAAGCCAAAAATCTACGTTACCTGAACTTCTTCTTCAGCTATCTGTACGCCAGCCTGTTGAATTGCTACAACAGGGTCCACATGTGGCTGTTGCACATTCAAAACATCAGCAACAGATAATCGAAAGCTTTTGTTGCTGCATCAACATCCAAAATCTCATTCCAGGCATCCTACAAAAACGATAACCTTGTAATTAAATATAATTATACCTTATATCCACACCCATGAAACAATAAATAGCATAGATAATACACCTACTTACTTATAATTCGAATCCTTACCTGCCCTCGTTGAATAACATATTATCATCATGTAATATGGCTTCCCAGTTGCCAACCCCATGAATCTCGACACCATCCGTTAAAGCTTTCGTCTCAGCTTCAGTCCAATCAACTAAACGACTGTGTCCCCAACCGTAGGACAAATAACAAGGTCGCCTAATGGGTGAACATGGACTCCATGTTAAAGCATTGAAAATGCTACATTAACAACTAAACATACAATAACATACAAAAATAACACAATCATCGAATAACATAAACTTTATTCTTTAAACAACCTGAAGTAGTGAGCATAATGTAAGAGGATCTACGAGATTTTCCTGATCTTTCATAATTTTATCCCCCTGAAAAAAATTAACAACGATAACTTCAATACGGTAAAACAAAATTGGATTAAATCTAATTAACCGAGAATTACAGTAAAAATGCTATAAATTAATGATGTTGGGACCTCAAAAATTTATTAATTAAGAGAGATATTATCTTATTAACTTATAGATAAATTTATTATCAAATAACTTTTTCTATATAAACACAATATTTATATCAAATCATATTTTTATTTTCTATATAAACATAAATAATACCTATTTTTATTGTCTCTAAATTTTTCTTTCTACTAAGTTTTGGTCCGCCGCACTTGGATGATTTCCTAAGTCATTTAGAGTGGTTTTGCCTGACTACCCTTTCATCTTCTCTTGATACTTTACTTTATTCTTTTTATGAATCCCACTTTTGATGATTGATATGAACGAGAATATCCATAGTTTTACTTTGTAGCAGTCCACTTTTCAGTATCATAAACTTTTTATCCTTTTTTATTCCTCACGATGTTACCAATAACAGCAAACAAACCAGTCGTAATAACCCTATAACTATCCCTATCACCTCCCCATGCAAACAAGTTTCTACAAGTTTTCCAACAAGTGTTATACATTCATTATGCAAAGAAACGACAAATTCTCTAATTATGACATGCTTATCTTTATCCGTTTAAGCACAAAATACCCTGAGAGATTTCCTTTTCTCATGAACCTTCATATCAGTGGCTAAGAATAAGATGCAACCTACTTCTATATCTGAGAGACTCAAAGCCTTAAAAAAACAATATTATCTTCCTAAGATCTGATATGGGGTGAAAATCAATGGAAATTCTGTTTCCTAGGAAAAATCTATGCAAATAAAGAGTATTATGTTGGAGAACTATATAGAGATCTGAAAAACTTTAGGTTAAGAGTACAGACATCTTTATAAAGAAATAAGATAATGATTGTTATATGATCAAGTTTTACTCTCAGGAAGAGGAAGAATATGATTTGGTTTAAGCTTAGACCATGGTTTTTGGAGGGAGACTTACTAATTATGGAGCTGTGGAATCCTATGATCACCAAAAGCAAAGTGGATCTTATTAAACAAATTTTCTAGTTAAGACTCTACAAACATGCAACCGGAGTTTTCTAACCCTTATATTGTAGAAAGTATTGCTACTGTAACGGGTGAAGTTAAGGATCTTGATCCACCGTATCGTATTGTTGGTGTATTTTCAAATGTTGTAGTAATACTGATTAAAATCTGGGTTCTTTTCGAACTTGTGAAGGTAACTTTTTTTTTAGATTTATATAAATTTTATAAATAAAATTAAAATAGCAAGTGATTGAAGTCTTTTTGGAGGAAACTGGGGCTAAGGATTCCACTTTTCTACCAAATAAAAATGAGATTTCTAATATTCATTATGCAGATTTTTCCTTTTTTAAATAGTTTTAATTATTGCAAAAATTGATTTTGTAAAATAATAATTGTAAGTTAAAAGCATGGAGTATCAAAAACTTCTAAGTCCAGCATAATCCATCAATCAAAATAACAATTATTTAAGAAAATCTCTAGAAAAATTCTATATACTCAAGGCAAATAATTAAATAAATTTAATTGCATAAATAATAAAAATAGAAATTACCAAATTTTTATTATTGGTGGAATTGCTTCCTCCGTTGCCCCAGAGATTAAGATTAGCTCATCATGGTGTAATTCATCTCAAAATATATTATTATTGCTCCAAAGTTGATTACAAATGAGTAAACAATGCAACAGAGAAATCGCAACAGCAGTTCCTGTTGCGAAGACGGTGTTAGACTGTTACAGGGAAACAAATGGTGACGGAAAATAAAATTCTGTGGCTGAATATGCTGTTGCAAATCGGTTGAAGAACTGTTGCGAAGATGAAGAAACTCTTGCGATTCGGATGAAGAAACCGTGGCCGATTCCTTGTTCTTCACAGCAGCAGCAGCAGTTTCTCTGTCAATTTTTCTCTCAATTCCTATGGATTCTACACTCCTCCTATCGACCCCAAACTCTCGAAAACCTCTCTACTAAACCCAAGGGGTCCTTTTATACCCAACATGCGCGTTTAATCTCGCCATAACTCGAGATAATCTTCATTATTGCCGCTGTCCAAAAATAGGGAATAATTGCCAAAAATAGAAGATTCTTACGTACTCTTGCTTCCTGCACACTCCCAATTGCCTTCTCCACGCCTCAGAACTCGTCCAATGCTAGTAGAACTCCTCCATGCACGCTATAACTCCAGTTTTGCTTGCTTACAGTGCGTGTTGCTCTGTTTTGGTTTGGTGAATCATCACGCGTTTTCCAGCCAATTCCGATCAAACCCACTGCCCAAAATGTCTTCCTTAGGCTATATCACATCTTCCTACCAAGTTTTAGCCATTGAATCGCACCACAACACCTTCATTTTGTCGATTGAAATTCTGCCAGTTGATGAACCAATTTTCCCGCCAAAATCGAAATTCAAATGAAGAAAAGGGTGTCCTGGGGGTGCCCCTTAGTAATTAGGTTACCCCTTATCCAAAAGCGAGAGTCCGAATAACACTTGTCCTCCGGGTGCCAAAATCAACTTTTCGAGCCAATTTTCCAAAAATGTTTATTTCCTAAAAATACATAAAAACACAATATTAGTACAAAAATAGAGTTCCAACAATACGGACATTGAGGACAAATTAGACACAAAAATGTGTCTATCAAATACCCCCAAACTTATTATTTGCTAGTCCTCGAGCAAAATTTATTCTTGAAAAGTGACTGAGTTAATCTCGGGTGGGTTTATCAGAGGTGTACCCACAAAAACCAATACTCCAGTCCCTAGCTATCTACGCAGAACCTTGGAAAGCACTAAAGAACCTCCTTGGTTGGCATACAATTATTGACTCTAAGAGGAAGAACCCTGATGCGAAATTCCATTTGCTGTACACGAGTTTGCACTCAAGCATACTAAAATTCATATAAGTGATAGAGCTCTACTAAGATAGTTTCACGATGGACATCATACTCGGAGTCAGACTAATCACATGAAAAGATTAAGAAGATGGAAAGAAAAATGTAGATGGTTGAAAAGTGAATGGTGTTTCCCATATCTGTCTGAAGGCCTCTGCCAATATGAACCTAACCTAAATGACTTAGATACCGGTCTGACTAATATTAACACACAGGCATATACAAGGGAACCAGTGGTCAATAACTTAAATCTAGATCAACAAACTGGCAAATACAAGGGAACCAGCAGTTGAATACACATAACAATAACCATTTTTTTTTAACTTAACGGCATGAATAGATCTTTTTGATCCAAGCGCATGCTTCTTGTCAGCAGATTACACGATAGTTCCCACGGGTCCTGCATTCCACGCTTGCTTAGGCGACGGAAACAGGGAGAACACACGCATATTGCTATCCAAGTGTTAATACTTATTCCGATTGGTCTAACTGGTCCGGTCTTTTTTTTTTTTGGTAACTCAGTCACTCTATTTAACCCTAGCAAAGGTAACAACTTGAATCGTGTGCCCCACCAAATCACATGAAATAAAAGAAAACTAAAAATAGAAAGTGAAAAGGACTCGACGAGATATGGCAAAACTATCATGTTATTTCTAACACCTGAGCTCTGTGCTTTTATGAATAGACTCTATAGATGTTTCCATCTAGTCAGATTGGTTCCTCAGCTCCTAAAACAAAAATGTTTCCATCCACTTAGATTGGTTAGTGCTATCCTTAATAGGCGTAAATTTCTAGGCTCTGGAATTTATTTATTGCAACTTAAAACTAACAAAAAGTTTCTTCCCCACCCCCAAACTTAAATCTAACATTGTCCTCAATGTTTCTAATGAAAGAGCAGTACCAAAAGTAACAAAACACGAGGAGAAGTTGGAAAGATAGTACCTGGTTGAAGAAAATCAAAAACTAATATACAACATACAATCCGCCTCGATGGTCAATCAAGGGTAAATAGGGTCCTCCAGAGGGACCTCCTCAACATCACCTGTAGGAAAGGGCTCTAAAAAGGGTTTCAATCTCTGACCGTTAACCTTCGAAGAACTACTACCATCCGGTGTCTCGATCTCAACAGCTCCATGAGGAAAAAAAGTGCGAACAATAAAAGGACCCGTCCACCGAGAACGCAACTTCCCAGGGAAAAGATGTAAGCGGGTATCATACAGAAGAACTTTTTGACCTGGAGAAAATGTCTTTCTTAGAATATTCCTATCATGCACAAGTTTCATTTTGTTCTTATACTCCTTCGCACTATCATACGCATCTCTATGAATCTCTTCCAACTCATTGAGCTGGAGTTTCCTATGGGCTCCTGCCTTGTCGAGTGAAAAATTTAGCTGCTTAACAGCCCAATAAGCTCCATGTTCTAACTCAACAGGTAAATGAAATGCCTTTCCATAAACAAGCCGATAAGGCGACATTCCAATAGGGGTCTTAAACGCAGTACGGTAAGCCCATAAGGCATCAGTAAGCCTAGACGACCAGTCTTTCCGATTAGGATTAACTATTTTCTCTAATATACGTTTTATCTCCCTATTAGAAACCTCAACTTGACCACTAGTCTGTGGATGATATGGGGTAGCTACCTTATGAGTAATACCATATTTTTTCATTAAAAGCCTAAAAGGTCCATTACAAAAGTGTGACCCTCCATCACTAATTATAGCTCGCGGTGTACCAAAACGTGTAAGTATATTTTCTTTCAAGAACTCTATCACAACCCTATGGTCATTGGTTTTACACGCAACCGCTTCAATCCACTTAGAGAAATAGTCTACAGCGACAAGGATGTATAGGTTACCAAAAGAATTAGGGAACGGACCCGTAAAGTCAATACCCCACACATCAAAGACCTCAACAATCAAAATCGGGTTCAAAGGCATCATGTTCCTACGGGAAATGGTTCCTAATTTATGGAAACGTTCACAAGTAACACAGTAACTATGGGAGTCTTTAAACAACGAAGGCCAATAGAATCCACACTGCAATATCCTAGCAGCAGTCTTCTTAGCACTAAAGTGACCCCCACAAGCATGATCATGACAAAAGGAAATAATACTGGACTGGTCACTCTCAGGTATACATCTCCTAATAATCTGGTCTGGACAATACTTAAACAAATAAGGATCATCCCAAAAGAAGTGCTTAACCTGGCTAAAAATCTAGAACGATCTTGTTTACCCCAATGTTGGGGCATTCGACCAGTAACAAGATAGTTCACTATATTCGCATACCAAGGTAATTGGGTAACAAAGAACAATTGTTCATCAGGAAAGCTATCCCTTATAGGAAGGGAATCATCTGGGGAACTAACAACTAGCCTAGACAAGTGATCTGCTACAACATTTTCGGCACCCTTTTTGTCTCTAATGTCTGGAGAAAACTCTTGCAACAACAGAATCCACCTAATCAATCTAGGTTTAGTATCCTTCTTAGACAAAAGATATTTTAAAGCAGCATGATCAGTATATATGATGATCTTAGAACCTAAGAGATAGGGTCTAAACTTGTCTAAGGCAAACACAATGGCTAATAGTTCCTTCTCGGTAGTGGTATAGTTCAACTGGGCATCATTCAGAGTTTTGCTAGCATAGTAAATCACATGAAGTAACTTATTTTCTCGCTGACCTAGCACAACACCAATAGCATAATCTGAAGCATCACACATGATCTCAAAGGGTAGGTTCCAGTTGGGTGCCTGGACTATGGGGGCGGTAGTGAGTAATGACTTAAGCTTCTCAAAAGCCTCTAAACAAGCATCATCAAAGACAAACTTAACATCTTTTGCAAGCAAATTGCAAAGAGGTCTAGACATCAAGCTAAAATCCTTAATGAAACGACGATAAAAACCAGCATGCCCTAAGAATGACCTATCTCTTACGGTTTTTGGGACCGGTAAAGTTTTAATAAGATCAACTTTGGCTCTATCTACCTCTATACCCTTTGAAGATAATATGCCCTAGAACAATTCCTGAACGAACCATAAAGTGACATTTCTCCCAATTAAGCACTAAATTCTTTTCCTTACACCTAGTCAAAACTAATGACAAATGATGCAAGCACTCATCGAAAGATGAACCAAACACTGAAAAATCATCCATAAAGACCTCTAAGAACCGTTCTACCATGTCAGAAAATATGCTCATCATGCAACGCTGAAAAGTCGCAGGGGCATTACATAGCCCGAAAGGCATGCGTCTATACGCAAAGGTACCAAATGGACAGGTAAAAGTGGTTTTCTCCTGGTCTTCTGGGGCAATAACGATCTGATTATATCCAGAGTAGCCATCTAAAAAGCAGTAGTGACTATGTCCAGCTAATCTCTCTAGCATTGGTCGATGAAGGGAAGGGGAAAGTGGTCCTTCCTAGTGACCTTGTTCAATTTCCTATAGTCAATACAAACACGCCAACCCGTGGTCACTCGGGTCGGGATTAACTCATTGTTATCATTCTGGACTACAGTAATACCAGATTTCTTGGGAACAACCTGAACGGGGCTGACCCACTTACTGTCTGAAATAGGGTAGATAATGCCTGCATCTAATAGCTTAAGAACCTCAGTTCGAACTACTTCTTTCATATTGGGGTTTAGTCGACGTTGCATCTCCCTAGAAGGTTTGGTGTCTTCTCTAAATAGATCTGATGCATACAAACAGTAGGACTTATACCCTTAATGTCTGCTATGGTCCACCCTAAAGCTTCCTTGTTGTTTTGAAGGACGGTTACTAGCCTACTTTCCTGATCTCTATCCAAGTCGGAAGAAACAATCACAGGTAAAGTCTCAGACGGGCCTAAAAACACATACTTCAGGGTATCTGGCAATGGTTTTAGGTCCAACTTAGGAGGCTCTTCTAAAGAAGGAACTAGGGTAGACTTAGAAACTGGTAGTGGTTCGAACTTAGGTTTCCATCCATTACTAGTATCTAACAAAGGGGTTGAATCTAACAAAGCATTCACCTCATTAATCACATTATCATCATCAAAATCAATCCCAAAGTGAGCTAGGCATTTCTCTAATGGATCTTCTAACAAAGTGTTTGGTAATGACTCCTCGACTAATGTTCCTATCATGTTCACCTCTTCTATATTCGAGTCATCTAGTTCAGAGGGCAGCCTACTAATATTAAAAATGTTCAGCTCAATAGTCATATTACCAAAAGACAAATTCATAATACCATTTCAACAGTTAATGATCGCATTGGATGTAGCTAAAAACGGGCGACCTAAAATCACTGGTATTTGGTTCTCTGGGTCAGGGACAGGTTGGGTATCTAGGATAAAAAAATCCACCGGATATATAAACTCGTCTACCTCTATGAGAACATCCTCGATCACACCACGAGGAATTTTAATGGACCTATCAGCTAACTGAAGTGTCATCTGGGTAGGTTTCATCTCACCAAGTCCTAGCTTAAGGTACACATGGTATGGCAGTAAGTTCACACTGGCTCCTAAGTCAAGCAACAACACGGTACTTACCTATTGTACAAGCAATGGTAGGGGACCCTGGGTATTTATACTTAGGAGTAGTGGTATTCTGAATGATAGAACTCACGTGACTAGCTATGAAGGATTTCTTCTGGACACCGAGCTTACGCTTTCGCGTACACAAGTCCTTAAGGAACTTGGCATAAGAGGGAATCGGCCTAATTGCATCTAATAATGGAAGGTTGATATTAACCTGCTTAAAAACCTCCAATATATCATTAAAGTTGGACTCCCTCTTAGTCGGAACTAGCAGCTGGGGAACGGGGCTCTGGGAACAAAGTCGGGCTCATCAGGACCCTCATTGGTCTCTTTGGAGACTCTATCAGTCTCTCATTTCTGGCTCATAAGGGTGAACTACACATGTTCACTATCAGGCATGGCAACCTTGTTGTCTACTTTCTTTCCACTCCTAAGGGTTGTGACAGCATTCACATGATGTATGATTTCTCCCCTTTGGGATTAGGTTCAGTATGACTAGGGAACTTTCCATCTTCTCTCTCACTTATAAACTTAGCTATTTGTCCTACTTGAAGTTTTAATTCGGCAAGACTTTGGGAAGTATTCTTCAATTCTTGCCTAGTTTCTTGTTGAAAGCTCATGTGGTTCTTTGATAGCATTATGAGATTTTCCTCTAAGGCAGAGATGTTTTTCTCGGAAGTGTTCTGAAACTGAGTTTGACCCGAAGAGTTCTTAAAACCAAATCCTGGGGGAGGCTGAGAATTACTAGACTGTCCTTGATTCTGACCCTTAGACCAAGAAAAATTAGGATGGTTTCTCCAACCAGGATTGTAGGTCTCTGAGTATGGGTCAATCTTCTGACGGTTCTCAAACCTAGCATTGTTATAGACAGCATGAGCTTGCTCTTCACTAACCTGACCTTCCCAAAATGAATTATCGGGCTCTATTCCACAACTAGAGACTTGAGAGGCTCTATTAGGTTCAACAAGGGACCTATTTTTAGACTGACCCATTTCCAAAGCTTCTAACCTTCTAGACAAAGCAGCAAACTTAGCATCAGACACAAAACTCGTATCTACCACATTGGTGCTACTTCTATTGACCAAGAGTCTTTTAGGGGGTTCAACACAAGATTCCCACTGTTGGGATTTTTCAGCGATAACTTCTAAGAAGGTAAAAGCATCATCAGCACTTTTACTAGTGAACTCACCGGCGCACATAGACTCAACCATGGCTTTGGTCGAATAGTCTAAACCATCATAAATAATTTGTACGAGTTTCATCTTATCAAATCCATGGTGAGGACACTGAGATAGGAGATCATTGAATCTCTCTAAAAATCTATAAAGAGACTCTCCCTCTTGTTGCACACTAGCACTAATTGTCTGCCTAACAGCTGCAGTTTTATGCTTAGGGTAGAATTTCATATAAAAGCGGCAATAAGTTCCTGCCATGTTTCAATGGATTCAGATGGTAGGTTGTTCAGCCAGGTCTTGGCTTTATCTCTCAAGGAAAAGGGAAACATCTTAAGTTTCAAGACTTCATCAGTAAGGTCTTTTATTCTAATTGTCCCACAAATTTCCTCAAAGTCCCTAATATGGAAATAAGGGTTCTCAATCTTTTCCTAAGAATATAGGGATCATCTGAGAATACTAGGTTTTATCTCGAAATTAGCCGTAGTGGCTGGCAATTTAATGCACGAAGCTCGGTTGGTCCTAGTTGGGAACATGTAATCTTTCAAAGTTGCCATCGCTGGCACAACAGAAGTACTAGGGGTTATGAGATTTTCACGAAGAGACAGATTCTCAAAACTGAAGTTTCCAAAAACAGGGCTCTCAAAAGAACAATCTTCGAGCTCCCTGCTTAAATCAGAAGAACTACTAGGTTTTTCGCTAATCAATCGACCTAGAGTATTCTTTTCCAAGCCCTATTAAAAAATCGGGCATACACAAAAAAAATCAAAAAGAAATAAAAATCCTAACAGGAAGGTTCTAGCAATCACACAGCAGGCTGACTCGACTTTACCACAGCAAACCTAGAGATTTCTAGCAAACAACAAGCATGATGGCTCACTTAGATTGTTTCTAGACCAGCTTCTATCTCTCGAAGGGGAATTCGTTACAATTTAAGCAAACCCCTCTGGAATCAATCCGAGTCAAAGTAAGTTGAATCGAGGCGAGGGAAGCTTAGTGGAGCTTTGATACCCAAGGCCTCACCGCAGTACAAGGCGGCGCAGTCACGCATTCAACTCACAGAAACCGTCATGAACTTCGAAGTATGCTAAAAGAATAACCAATATCCTTCGAAAAATTTTCCTAACAAGCTCGATACCCTATAGGTCTCTTTCTAATCAGATTTTAAAGGGTTCGCGTTAGGTTTTGTTCTCCTAAAGCGGGCAAGAAGGGAGCGGTGATGAAATCCGAACCCTTATCTTGTTTAGGCCAGGCCTTGCCCTTTACTAGGAAAATAAAGACAGTCCGGTTCGTCAAACAATTAGCACCTTAAGGAGTACAGTAACTCGCTTGCAGGGATTCGCGAGTGTTTCGATTAGACTTACCTCCCGTACCAGACGGGGGATGAACCGTTGTCGTCGACTCGGGCCACGACTCCTATGCCGTGTACGAACCCGAGGGGACGAGGTGATATTGTAATCACCGTTCTTCCCTGCACACAGTTTGTATTTAACTACCCTTCCGTAGGGTTTAAAAAAATAATAATAAAGTCCAAGAGTCCAGTCCAAAGTCCAAATAAAGTAAAGTGCAAAAGAAAAAGAAAAATAACCTAAAAAAAAATATATATATAAAAAATCTCTCTTTTTTTTTTCTCTCTTTTCTATATATAAAACAAAAAAAAAAATCCTCTTTCGCTCCTTCCGCTTTAAGCTTTTCCTTCCAAGGTCCTTAGTACTCCACTTCGAACCTGCAAATCAAAGACAAAAAGAAACGTAAAAAGGAAAAAAAAAAGATAATAAACCTAAAAAAAAAATTCTACCTAAGCACAGGTCCGCGTCGGCGGCGCCAAAAACTTGGTGTATTTTCAAATGTTGTAGTAATAGTGATTAAAATCTGGGTTCTTTTCGAACTTGTGAAGGTAACTTTTTTTTTTAGATTTATATAAATTTTATAAATAAAATTAAAATAGCAAGTGATTGAAGTCTTTTTGTAGGAAACTGGGGCTAAGGATTCCACTTTTCTACCAAATAAAAATGAGATTTCTAATATTCATTATGCAGATTTTTCCTTTTTTAAATAGTTTTAATTATTGCAAAAATTGATTTTGTAAAATAATAATTGTAAGTTAAAAGCATGGAGTATCAAAAACTTCTAAGTCCAGCATAATCCATCAATCAAAATAACAATTATTTAAGAAAATCTTTGGAAAAATTCTATATACTCAAGGCAAATAATTAAATAAATTTAATTGCATAAATAATAAAAATAAAAATTACCAAATTTTTATTATTGGTGGAATTGCTTCCTCCGTTGCCCCAGAGATTAAGATTAGCTCATCATGGTGTAATTCATCTCAAAATATATTATTATTGCTCCAAAGTTGATTACAAATGAGGAAACAATGCAACAGAGAAATCGCAACAGCAGTTCCTGTTGCGAAGACGATGTTGGACTGTTACAGGGAAACAAATGGTGACGGAAAATAAAGTTCTGTGGCTGAATATGCTGTTGCAAATCGGTTGAAGACACTGTTGCGAAGATAAAGAAACTCTTGCGATTCGGATGAAGAAACCGTGGCCGATTCCTTGTTCTTCACAGCAGCAGCAGCAGTTTCTCTGTCAATTTTTCTCTCAATTCCTATGGATTCTACACTCCTCCTATCGACCCCAAACTCTCGACAACCTCTCTACTAAACCCAAGGGGTCCTTTTATACCCAACAGGCGCGTTTAATCTCGCCATAACTCGAGATAATCTTCATTATTGCCGCTGTCCAAAAATAGGGAATAATTGCCAAAAATAGAAGATTCTTACGTACTCTTGCTTCCTGCACACTCCCAATTGCCTTCTCCACGCCTCAGAACTCGTCCAATGCTAGTAGAACTCCTTCATGCACGCTATAACTCCAGTTTTGCTTGCTTACAGTGCGTGTTTCTCTGTTTTGGTTTGGTGAATCATCACGCGTTTTCCATCCAATTCCGATCAAACCCACTGCCCAAAATGTCTTCCTTAGGCTATATCACATGTTCCTACCAAGTTTGAGCCATTGAATCGCACCACAACACCTTCATTTTGTCGATTGAAATTCTGCCAGTTGATGAACCAATTTTCCCGCCAAAATCGAAATTCAAATGAAGAAGAGGGTGTCCTGGGGGTGCCCCTTAGTAATTAGGTTACCCCTTATCCAAAAGCGAGAGTCCGAATTACACTTGTCCTCCGGGTGCCAAAATCAACTTTTCGAGCCAAATTTTCCAAAAATGTTTATTTCCTAAAAATACATAAAAACACAATATTAGTACAAAAATAGAGTTCCAACAATACGGACATTGAGGACAAATTAGACACAAAAATGTGTCTATCAATTGTCCCTAAAGGTAAAGTTCAAAAGGTTCAAATTTTGATAGATATTAGAGATTCTTTGCGCAAAGGTTTCTAGATGAATAATGCATTTAGAAAACAAGTATGAATTAGATTTTTTTCATGAAAAACAACCCTTCAATATTTGAGGGTGCTGCTATACTATAGATCAAAAAGAACATGAATGTGGAGCCATTGCAAAACTTTATTCTTCAATAACAAAAAGGGTTTCTTTCGTCTAATTCCATTCTGGATCCACCTTCTTGGAATAATCCAGCTACTAGGGGAATAGGGGTTACTAATAATACGTAGCAAGAAAATAAACATGCAATGGTTGCCTCAAATGATCAAGCATAAGCATCGAATGAGGATCAACAAATAAAAACTAATGTCATTAGTGGGGAATCACATCAAGTTTCTGCACCAATGATAACTGTACTAATCAACAAATCCATATGAATAATTTGCGAGTTGACTCAGTGACTCTTATTGAGCCACTACAGTTGGGTAAACAACAAGGTATAATTCAACTCAAATTTATCTGAGGCAGAGATAAGAAAGATATAATTCACATGAAAGGAACGAGAATTTGAATGGATATATACGGGAGGCCCTAGTAACTCTAATGTTAATTATGGGTCTTTTATGTCCAACTGATACTATCAGTGATCCATCTAATATTTAGGAATATACCTCATTTTCAAATCTTAACAGGGGAAAAAAATCTTAACAATATATCGAGTATAGAAGATGGTCTAGATCCAAATCTTATCATTACCCATTTGGCAATCAGATAATTCGCTGTCTCTTTCGGTAATTAAAATGCTCATAACATAGATCCGACCATTATATATCCTACCATAGCTCTTAAAGAACATATCCATACCCTTATTCATCAATTTGAGCAAAATCAATCCAGTCAAAATTCATCTAGCCACCATGATGAATCAACTCAAATTATCCCAGATGATCAAAATCAGTCTGTTAATTCTTATTCTTCTTGTAATGGGACAATTTCAGAGCAGAATCATTCTTAAAGATTCAAAGGAAAATCCCTAAGCGTTGGAGATTAAGTACCGTTCACTTCTTATAATCAATTGTTATCTAATTTTTATAATTTCGTCTTCAATTTAATTGAAAGCTGCATCTATTTTATTTTTTCTCTTAGTCAGATTAAGAACCCTAAGTTTGGCGATATAAAAATCTTGACTTCGAATGTGCAAGGATTTACGGCCAAAGATACTAGAGACCTTTTAAATAATATAGTTAAAATACATAACTCGAATATAATCTTTCTTGATGAAACAAAAATTAGTGATTTTAGAGCTAAGGATTTAACTCAAAGTTTCCGCTATCCAAATTCTCTTTTCATAAGTTTAGTATGACTATCAAAAGGTATTTTTCTTATTTGAAAACAAGGATTTCCATGTGATATAGCATGTAAAAAGGATAATATGATTCATATTTTAGTTATACTTCTAATCCGTCAAAGCGAGAATGGTTATTATCTTATGTGTATGGTTCCACTTATAATGAATTGAAAAACTTGCAATTGGATTTCATCAAAAATCTCGGTGATAATGTACCTTGAATAGTAAAATGTGACCTTATTAATGTTCACCCTAAGTAACAAGGGTTAGTCTTCAGATCAATCTTTGTTTCTTTTGCCTTTCTTTGGTACAGATCACTGTACCATCTTACTAGTGACCGAAGGAAATAATGTCAAACCTGGAAATTCTTGGAAATTTTACAAATATTGTATTGGCTAACAATCCCAACTTTTTCTTAGCTAATTTAAATCTCCTAGACTGCTTCTATTGATAAGCACTTAACTCAAAACATAAATCATAAACTTATCTCTACTATGAGAAGTTTATCTAAGTAAACTAGAGAGCATTTTGGGCAGATGAATCAACATATTAGTCAGCTTAAGAATCAACTAGCTCTTATCCAGTCTTTTTCTTACAGTGATCAAACTAGCTATCAAGTTCACAATACCATATATGTTCTACAACGCTGGAAAAAAAATTGAGGCTGAATTATGGCAGCAAAAATCAGGTGACCATTGGATTAAAGATGATGATAAGGATACTTATTATTTTCATGCTTTAACCAATAAAATAAGAGAAATAGATAATATTATAGATCTAATATATTTTAATGGCCAGTGGTTTCATACTAGAGATGATCCGGCTAGTTTCTCACAAATTATTTTTCTACTATAGCTTATACCGCCGATCCAGTTACACAAGATTCTTCCTTCCATCATATTCAACATGGCATCACTCTAGCAGATAATGAAATTATTATTATGAAGATGCCAACTATATAAGAAGTATATGGAATAGTAAAGAGTTTAGCTAGTTGAAATTCTCAAGGGCCAAATGGTTTTCAGGCAAGCTTCTTTCAATCTCAATGGGAAACTGTTGGGGATGATGCAAAATTTTTTCTCTACGAAAATGCTACCAACTCATCTAAACTAAACATCCATCTATTTAATCCCGAAAACTAAGCATTGTGCTTCTTTAAATGTATCATGTTTCTCCAAATGATTATATACCAATTGGTTTGTGTAACAATATATACAAGATCATATCCAAGTTAATGGTTAATAGGATGGAACCCATTCATGGAAAAAATTATCTCCCCAACCCAAACTGCTTATGTACCTAAAAGATTCATAAATGATAACATTGTTATTTCCCATGAATTAATCCACTCCATGAAGATATCCAAGAAGAAAACTGGTTACGTTGCTCTAAAGGTCGACATGTTGAAGGCTTTCGATCGCCTTGAATATACATTTTTAGACAAAATGCTTCAATCTTTGGGTTTTTGCGATGACTGGAAATCTCTTAGTCCGCAATGTATCACCACTACTACTATTTCTATTAGGTTAAATGGTAGTTCTTGCGATTGTTACAGTTCTACTAGAGGGCTAAGATAGGGGAACCCTTTATCCCCATATCTTTTCATTATTTCCACAGAGTATCTCACTAGAATTTTAAACATTTATGAGGAAAACCTTCTCATCAAAGGTTTTCAAGTATACAAAAATTCCCCTCAATTAATCATATTCTTTTCGCCGGTGACTGCTTGCTCTTTTTTCAAGATGATCATAAGAGTATTAATCATATTCTCAAAATCCTTAAAGACTTTGGTGATCTTTCTGGACAGATGATCAATTTTTCTAAATCTGCAGCTTTCATCACATGAGAAATGTCGCATGATGAAAAATTAGCAATTAATTGTGGAAAGTCTGGGAGTAAAGTAACTTTTCTCTTCTGATAAATATCTAGGTTTAGCAATTCTTCGTGGTAAATTTAAAACTAGCACTTTTAACTCTATTAAAGGATCTTTTGAAAATAGATTCAAGGTTGAAATTCTAAAATTCCAAATCAAGCAGCAAGAACAACAATGGTTAAGTCATCTTTGAATTCTATCTCAGGCCACTATATGAAGGGACAAGATTATGAATGTTGACGATGAACATCTGACAATTTGAATGTAGTAATTTAAAGGTGCAACCCTTTATATACATTGGATGAATCAGGAGATTCTAGAATAAATAAAGCACACCTTCTTTCTGGTTTGTTCATAATTGCTGTAAATCGTGTTAAAAGATTGGGATATAATATAAACTCATAAAATAACTAACAAAGCTAGAATTAATATTAGCTTCTTTTGACTTTTTGAACAACATCCAAGTAAATTTGTAGATGTTGTAAGGGATAATGTAATTTTAGATTGGATATATGAGTTAGATACTATATAAAGAAGATTTTGATGGGGGAAAAAAGTAATCAAGGTACTAATTTTATTTCTTGGAATTCTGTTTGTTTCTCCAAAAATGATGGTGGTCTTGCTTTTAGGAATTTGGAGCAATACAATAATGCCCTGATAACTAAATTGGCCTAGAGACTATATACTGACTCTTATCAACTATGGGTTAAAATTCTCAAACTTAAATATTCACCCTATTGTGATTTGATTCATTTACTGAGTGAATCTTACAACTCCCCTTGGATATGGAAAGGTATAAAACAAGGTTTAAAGAATGTCATGGAATTCCATAGATGGAATGATAGATGTGGAACAATTTTTTTGGTTTGGTATGATAATTGGGTGAAAGGTTTAGATGAACCTCCAGCTCCAAGTAGTAGGTATGCAGAACCGTCTAGAATAGTTACGTTTCTGATATCACGCATCGGAATCCGAGAAGACGGAATGGTCATCTCATTCAAGCTCTTTTTTGTCCAAAACATACAACTGATCTCATTTTCAAAATGCACTTAGTCCAATATGGACAAGATACAATTATGTGGGAGCCTAGCAGGAGTATAATCTTTACAGTAAAGTCTGTCTATAAAGCTTTAATACCAAACTCTTATCAGAGGCACCAACAAAAACAAA
Source organism: Papaver somniferum (assembly GCF_003573695.1). NCBI lineage: Eukaryota > Viridiplantae > Streptophyta > Magnoliopsida > Ranunculales > Papaveraceae > Papaver > Papaver somniferum. The sequence goes on along the minus strand of NC_039361.1, from coordinate 39,099,807 downwards.
TCATTCCTAAAAAAGTGTGGAAGAAGCTCTGGAGAATCAATACGCAACACAGAATTAAATTATTTTTCTGGAAATGCCTTAAAGGAAATTGTTCCAACCAAAGTTAAGTTTACCTACTATAAAAGTGACATATGTACCCTCTGTCCACATTGCAATAATAAAGAGGAAATTTTAGATCACTTTATTATCAATTGCGACTACTCCGGATCCATTTGGTTTTCCATGAATGTTAGCATCTGTAACATTCAGATTCAACGCGCTACGGTAATATCCTGAATTAGAAGATGGTCTACTTACATGTAAAACATGAATCAAGATTCATGGAATCCCTGGATACTCACTATGATGATAACCACCTGATATATTTGGAAGAATAGATGCGTTAAGGTGTTACAGAATAAAGATCCTTATAATTTGATGACCATAAAAAATGTAAACTATCTGGTTAAAGAATGTTGCGTTAAGGCATTCCAAAATAAAGATACTTATAATTTGATGACCATAAAAATTGTAAACTATCTGGTTAAAGAATGCTGCAATGACAACCATGTTTTGTCTGCCTTTTATTGTTTGGATAAATAGATTCCTCCACCTGCTAATCAATTCAAGATTAACATTCATGCGTATTTTGATGATATGCATAAAGTTTTTGGTATTGGTCTAATAATTCAAGATCATACATGTTCCTATTACGACATCAGAGGCAGACACTTCTGTGAGACAAAATGCAGAGCAGACAAAAATTTCGGCTTTGAAAGAAGCTATTTCATGGGACAAGATTATGAATGTTGACAATGAACATCTGACAGTTTGAATGTAGTAATTTAAAGGTGCAACCCTTTATATACATTGGATGAATCAGGGATTCTAGAATAAATAAAGCGCACCTTCTTTCTGGTTTGTTCTTAAGTACTTTAAATCATGTTAAAAAGATTGGGATATAATATAACTCATAAAATAGCTAACAAAGCTAGAACTGATATTAGCTTCTTTTGACTTTTTGAACAACATCCCAAGTAAATTTGTAGATGTTGTAAGGGATGATGTAGTTAGCCTGGTGTTATATAATGTTAACTAATGAATGGATTTATTCTTTGTTTCAAAAAAAAAAGGAGGGGTCTATACCGATCTCACTTGTACCTTTTCTCTCATATACTGATCGCACACTGCCACAAATGATTTTATCAGAACACTAATAGGGCATGTTATATTAATTGTAAGAGTGTTGCACATATGATATCTTATTAATTAAACATATATGTGAGCAACGTGATGCTCAACTCGATTCCAAATGCTCAAGATGAATAGTTTTAATGGAGTGATCAACCTTTTCCAACTCAGTTTTCACCATATCAAGACCTTTGAGAGTATCAACAAGTTGTTGTTTTGCTTCCCCAAAGTACTTAAGAAAGTCATGAACAACTTCAGCATAAATTATATCATCCTTTTCAGCATCTTCATGAGTATAGGCAAAGAAGCATGAGGCATTGGGATGATCTTCATCTACAAGTGTTCTCTTCCTATTGGAATCAACCTCAACACCTTTGTTAAGAAATCCTTTTGAAAAACCATCATAGCAAGACGAGGAGGAAGACATTCTTTGAAAATCCAAACACCACCACAGGTACACGTACGTGACTTGTAACCCTAAGAGGTTGGATATTTTATCCTTGGGGACAACAATTTAGGGTTTCAAATAAACGGTTGACTCGGGACAGAACGGAATCCGTTCGAGTACAACAAATACCCACGAACAAAAATTCTTCAAACATATGAGAACAGGTCCTAAAAACAAATTTTAAGGCAGTATGCAACAACTTGACTTAACCAATACTTGATCTTAGCGGATCCGTCAACACGAGTTTATCTATGGACGATAAGAAAATAACTTAATTTAACAGATGCAACCAACAAGTATACTTATTTTTAATTCAACTTACTCAACATGATTTTATATGAGTAAGTTCTTGAACCTTGTGATTAATTAGCACAAGTACGAGCCACATGTCTTTGCTTAAGTTTGTTTTTCCTCTTAGTCTTATAGAGGGATACTGTTTGACATGAGAAATTGTCATAAAATTTACTGTCATCAAATAAGAGACATAGTTAGATAATCTGTTGACAATCTCTTTAATATCTTTTCTTATCTTATCAATCTTCCTTTCTTCCGGAATGACTTTCTCAACAGGAACAATGTTGCTTTTAGAGACAAAGCATTGAACTTCCTTTGGACGATGTTTATTAGGACGTCTATTCTGCCCTTGAAAATTGGAGGAACTCACTGTTCTGACTTTCCTGGTTGCATATACATGATAGGTACGAGAACCAATTGGCTCAATCATACGGATGTCAGTCACACCTTTGAGAATCAAATTTAGGGTGTGTTGAAGTTGAACTAAGGAGTCTTTATTCAACTTGGAGTTTATATTTTGTCTAACAGAACACTTGGTCTCACAAACAAGACATACCTTTTGATCATAGGAATGATTGGAGGATGCAGTCTTAATATCATCGTCAGAAGAGTTATCCCTTTTACAGGATGTCCTAAGTTCAAGATTGAAGGAAACATTAGGAATATCTGTATTTACTTCGGAAAGAAAAGCATCAGAAGTTCTTGGTGCATTAGATTGCTTTGAACATCCTTGAATGGAGAGTTTATTCAAGCGGCGTTCAATATCCAAGGCATCCTTTTCGAGGCTAGCCTCAAGAGTCAAGCATGAAGAATGATCTTCAGCATTGCCATGGACTTTGCAATCTCTTACAATACCAAGAAGAACATTGACATGGTGTTTTAACTGATTTATTCTAACAGCTTGAATTCTAACAAGATTTAGAATCAATTTACTCTCTTCAGCTGTATCCCGTTCATTAGAAGAGAAGGTCTCTTTCGAAGGGTAGTCGTGAACACTCATGTCATTGTCTGTCTGTCTCGTCGAACCACAAGGTTTCTCTATATTCGAGATTGAACTTTTCTCTTTGATAGATTTATACGAGAGAGAATCTTTATTACTAGTGATGCGTTTATCATAGATAGTACTTTTGTCCATAGAGTCAGATCGCTACAAACATAGACTGATGAGGTCTTAGCGTGTTTGCCTGCTCTGATACCAATTGAAAAAGCGGGGGTCTAACAACACCACCCAATATTTCGCTTAGCAATCTGTATGGAGTAACTCCGAAATACTTTGCTAGAGAATCAACTAGACAGTCAGACTCAATCTAGATAAAAGTATCTCAAGGAGTTAATATCTCTCTCTTGATTTGATTTTTACTCAAGCTAAAATCGAGTCTTTATCAAATACAAGGAATAACTTGGACGGTACAAAAGACCAATGTCCAAGGATCAATCAACATCAATCAACAACCAAAGGTTGGATTTCCAATTGATGATCACGAACGCACAACCTGTATTATTTCAATTATATAAAATATAATGCGGAAAAGAAATATCACAGACACCAGAAATTTTGTTAACGAAGAAACCGCAAATGCAGAAAAACCCTGGGACCTAGTCCAGATTGAATACACATTGTACTAAGCCGCTACAGACACTATCCTACTCCAAGCTAACTTCGGACTGAACTATAGTTGAACCCCAATCAGTCTCCCACCGATCCAAGGTACAATTGTACTCCTACGCCTCTGATCCCAGCAGGATACTACACACTTGATTCCCTTAGCTGATCTCACCCACAACCAAGAGTTGTTGCAACCCAAAATACCAGACTTGATAATAAACAAATCTGTCTCACACAGAAAAGTCTATCAAAGGATAAATCTGTCTCCCACAGAAAAACCCTAGGTTTTTGTTCCGTCTTAACATATGAAATCAAGGTGAACAGGAACCAATTGATAATCCGGTCTTATATTCTCGAAGAACAACCTAGATTAATCAATCACCTCTCTACAATCCTTCCTGACTACACAGGCGGTTTGTCGAGGAATCACAAACAGTGAGACGAAGATGTTTGTGACTTCTTTATCTTGCCTATCGGAGAACTCTCACGATCTCAAGCCAATCAAAAATTGTACTCGTAGGATAGAAGATGCAAGATCAGATCACACAACTATGATAAAAGTAGTATCGGTCTGGCTTCACAATCCCAATGAAGTCTTTAAGTCGTTAACCCGGTTTTAGAGAAGAAAACCAAAGGCTAAAGGAGAATCGACTCTAGCGAGCGCACTAGTATCACACAGACATGTGGGGATTAGTTTTGCACAATGTTATATGTCTCCTTTATATAGCCTTCAAATCAGGGTTTTGCCTTAGTTACAAAGCAATCCATACTCACCGTTAGATGAAAACCTGATTTAGATTCAAGCTAATATTTCTCAACCGTTAGATCGAAAACTTAGCTTGTCACACACACTTGGGTAGACGTTTACTGGGTTTGTGAAAACCATGCCCAAACGTGCACGTGTATGTTGGTTCAACATAGTAACCCAAAAGGTTAACCATATGAGCATTTCATATTAACCTTGTTCTTCTTCACCATAACTAGTTCAATTGACTCAAATGAACTAGTTAAAGAGTTGTTCAATTGCTATGAGATCTTATGTAACTACACAAGACATAATTGAAACATGATGATTCGATTCGATTGAATCGGCTCATGAACTTTATAGCCACGGTTTGCATAAAACATTCCTTAGTAATTTAAATTTCATGTTCAGAGCACATCTTTAGATCATAACCTCTTAAGCTCACAAACAAGTTCGCGGACTTAAGACAACCGGTGGATTTTTCCAAACTCAGCAGAAAATCTCGGCAAAGAGACTTTCGCCAGTCCGCGGACTTACACGCAAACGAGTTTTTGGAAAATCCCAGCAGAAATTCTCGGTACAAGAACTTCCGTCAGTTCGCGGACTTGGCAAAGCCAATTCCTCCGGTTTGTCTCAATCAACAAAGTTCGAAAACTTCGGATTAAGGTTAACCATATGAGCATTTCATATTAACCTTGTTCTTCTTCACCATAACTAGTTCAATTGACTCAAATGAACTAGTTAAAGAGTTGTTCAATTGCTATGAGATCTTATGTAACTACACAAGACATAATTGAAACATGATGATTCGATTCGATTGAATCGGCTCATGAACTTTATAGCCACGGTTTGCATAAAACATTCCTTAGTAATTTAAATTTCATGTTCAGAGCACATCTTTAGATCATAACCTCTTAATCTCACAAACAAGTTCGCGGACTTAAGACAACCGGTGGAGTTTTCCAAACTCAGCAGAAAATCTCGGCAAAGAGACTTTCGCCAGTCCGCGGACTTACACGCAAACGAGTTTTTGGAAAATCCCAGCAGAAATTCTCGGTACAAGAACTTCCGTCAGTTCGCGGACTTGGCAAAGCCAATTCCTCCGGTTTGTCTCAATCAACAAAGTTCGAAAACTTCGGATTAAGGAATACATGGTTATGTAATCTAAACTCTCATTCCAATCATTGAGACATTCTTAGAGGATGTTATATAGACGTTATTCACAGACCGTTTCGCGTCAGAGCAATTCTCAAAGTAATTGAAACTTTTCATGACTTTCGTCACTAGGTGAAGATAAACTTGATCAAAGCGAAACGCTTTACCAACACATGATTTCGAGATATAGATAGGCGAGATATACTCGGCTCGAAATATCAAATGTGTATGATCCAGTCTATATAGCATACGACTTTTGTCTCATAAGAAGTAGGAGATAGAAGAGATAGACTTTTGAGTGATAGATAAGTTCAAGTCTCCAGATACCTTTTTGTTCATGAAGTTCCACGGTTCCTTGAGTAGATCTTCGTCGTTGTATGATGAATTGCCATGAAGTCCTTGAGCTCAACTGCACTTTTCTATCCTACTCCGAGACTTAGCTATGTAGGCTAGAAATCAAGACTCATAGTTTTGATCACTAACATTGACAAACATGCTTGAGATAGCAACGCATGCGAGGTCGACCGAGTTATGCTCTAACAACCGTATTTGTTCATTTTCAAAAGTTTTTACTAACTTTAAAGTTGTAAGCACTTGATAAAAGCTTGCTCTTTGGCGTTTATGCGCACTCATTGCTAATTGTCATGCTGCGAAGTTGCTATCATCTTCATTTTTGACTATTTTATAGTGCACAATATGAAACTATCTATAAGACATGTGGTGTTTCTCATTGGAAACGAGAAGTAAGGTGAGACTTATCCTTGAATTCGGACTGTCGTCAAACCCATATGTATTCCAACAGCTTAGTCAGTCGGGTATCATCACTGACAAATCCAAATTGGTTGCACCTCTTTGTTTGATGGCCCCACTGTGCTCTGCAAATTCTTTTACGTGTTTAAATTATTTTTTTTTATAACAGATTAGGGTCCGAGAGAAATAAAAAATAGTTTGGGCAAAAAAAATGTTAGTAATATGTGCTTAATCACATGTCACTAATTTATTCCGTGAATACGCAATGTGGGACCTTTATTTTTTTTGATATCCTATAAATTACTAAAGCATATAAAACTTATTTGCAGATCAAATTCAAACTTGGTTTTGTAATTTTATTACCTCTAACGGGAGTTACTGCAACGATCATTCCAATCCTGCGTGATGTGGAGTTTTTAATGAGCTTTGAGTGTCAGTTCCTGACTAAAGGATTAACTATCTTTGTTTTGAAGGTATCCTTTGAGAATAATTTTCAGAAATTTTGGAATTGCTTTTACGTTGGTTTCCGCTTTTAGTTATTATCGTAGGTGAAACTTTAGGAACTGTTGATATACATTTGTATTTCACTTTTTCGGTTAAACTTAATTGCTTGATCTATCTTATGGAATGGGTACTTCAGCTTATTCATATTATTAGGCCGACACCTCTAAAATAAAGAGAAAAATAAACTACCTTCTAAGTAACAACAAAGGGAAATCTGTGCCATTTGCGCCACTATCATTCCTTAACTGATTTTATATATATACTTTATTTATTTCAGAAGCTTCTTCCATGCAATATGTCAGATGCACCTGTAGGGCCATTACATCAAAGTGCATGTTGCACCTACTAGAGCCTCTCAATATTTTTCTTTACTTATCACATCACTTTTAAGGTACATGTCTCAGGATTAATTTACTTTCATTTTTGCAATGTTCAGGTGCTTCAGTCTTTGTTGGCTGACAAAGCAAGTAATGTCGGAGCACCTGATAGAATGCTAGGTGAAATTCGAGGGGAATTCCAGGTGAGAGATGCTTTGAGAAATCTCTAGGACTTCATTTATGTCTTTTTGTTGAGTAATCATTTTTCTCGAATGTAGTAGTACAACAGTCATTTGTTATACAGTGACTGGAGTAGGGGGTGGCTTGGGGGTGCTCCAGCCACTCCCAAATCGACAAAATACACTCAAAATCAAAATTTTCATTTGTGTTTTCCAGAATTTTTTTTATTAGACCCCCCTAGAAACTTAAAAATTAACCCATAGTATGTTTTTAGCCCACCAAAGACTTGGAATTCTGCTTCCGTCGATACCGGATTTAAGCATGGATGTACCACTCAGGAAAATGATTGTTAATTGTTATCAGCATCTTTGTGAAAACAACTTATCAGGTATAGTTTCAGGCTTAGGCAATTTTTCTCCTTCTGGATAATGTTGATAGAAATTTTAAGTTTTGCAAGACATGTTTGTATATATTTTGTCTAACACGATCTATTTAACTATGCCATAGAAAGTGTATTATGATTCCAAAAGTTGGGGTCCCATTCTGTTTTGAAAGTTGCTTAGTGAAGGTAGCATCTGATCTAACTTGCATTTCCACGGTGTAAGTATACGTGGCTGGATTGCATCTGAAATGCACATGATGATCCAAAGAAATGTACATTTCTCATCGTCCCTGTGGCTGTATATGTGGCTGGATTTCTTCTGTTAGATGGTTCCGCCATTTATATCAAACTTTCATTTTTGTGTTTTTTGTTTCTTCAATGGAACGAGTTTCAATCCATCGTATTTGTTTCTTCATGTGCAGGTTCTGTATTTGTTAGGCAAAAATCATTTGTAAATGGTTCCAAGGCCTCCTCTTTGTTGTTTTGAGAGGGCAGAAAGATTACATCTGTTAAGGCGGAAGTAAATGAATTTTAGGAATTCAATCACTTTCTCTAGAGTGCAACATCTGATTCAAGAATAATGGCAAAACCTGCTACTGGAATTTGGAACTCATCATGGTTCCTTGGAACCTCATAGGCTCATAAGACGTGGATGTTGAGGCAGACACAAAGTTTAGTATTTCGGTTCATTAATTTTGTAACTATGTGAGAATGGGAAATCTATCGGTGAGGTACAATTTTGAATTGGTATATACCGCTTAGGAATTGCTTAGGCATTTGTCAATAACTGTCGTAGCTTTCCATTTTGAACATTGCATCTCAAATACTAGCTCAGGTAACAATCTTTTCTTGAAATTCTTTTTCTTCTATATTGGTACTTGCTATCTTAGCTCAAATGGAAGAGCACATGGTTTTCAACCATGTAGATGTGTGGTTCGCCTCCCACAGATAGTATTCTTATTTAAGTAGGATAAAACCTTACATGATTCCGATGACAATATTAACTCTTAATTAAAAGGGGCGTCATATATATCATTTTTGGTCGCGTAATGATCTGGCAGCCCCATAGTGCATCGAGATTATTTAGATTTACATAAAGAGCCTTAGACAAGAAATTAAGGGTAGCAATATTATGTTTTTGTATGGTTGAAATGTCTTAGTTAATAATTAGTTAATCATCACTAGTTTGCCTATATGTTTTATTGTATATAACAACAAAAGTGTTAATGTCATGATACTTACAGGAAGACAAAGCAGGCAATACACGATGGATCAACTGAAGTAGAGAAGAGGAGGCTGCTCGAGCAAAAAGCTCATCAAGCAGTTGTAACTATGTATGTAAACCCTGTCTTTCAGTTCACCATTATCAGCAGGCTAATGTTGAAAGCGGATACCATCATTGTTCTACCAGATATTATTGCTTCCACAAATTGAAAACCGGCTTTAATTTCCTTTATGCATTCATATCCACCACACTTTCTGGATGTTTTACAGATAACTAATAAGATACTACAATGATATTACTGATTATGACCATGAGACGCGATTGGTCTTGGAACCCTCATTGCGTCCACTGCTACTAGCACCTTTTCAAGGGTATATTTAAAAACCTAAAACATCAAATTTTAGCAAAAAATAAGTAAAAGCCTTTACAAGATCCATCTAAAAAGACTTTATAATTTAATTTGCAGGGAACCGTTAAGCGTGATCGTTCTATCGGTGGGGAACAATAAGTGTGTGTTAAAAGAATGGGAACCAGGACAGTCACTATTGGTTGTTGATTGATCAGGAGGAGAAGCTGATGTTATCATCGTAGTCAGGATTGTGTTTCCACACACGGAAACAGAAAATGAATGATGAGCAGCGATGGTTGACTGAGCTATGGTCGGAGATCATCATAACGATGATGCAGCGTGGAGCTGGGGTAATTACCAGCTGAAGAGTTCATTCCTGTTGTCACTGTGATATTGTAGCTTCTTATTGTCTCTTCCATCGGGTAAATTAACCCACCATTCAAGAGTGGTCCTATATGATAGAGACATGCTATACTTGGAGCAGAGGGTGTAATGCAGCCAAACCTTGGCCAGGATGGTTGTATGATAATCAAGGCAAGTGTTATGTTATTAGTAATAAATGTTTTTTGTAAATTGTTCTAGATAAGGTATTATGATCAGTATATGTTTCTCAGAGATCTCTTTCAAATTCAAATAGTAACTAAAACATGTATGGTACTGTTAAATCCTTCTAATAGTTTTATGACTCTCTTTAACCTCTAAGAGCAACTATAGTGGTGCGATCAAAACCAAAGACAAAAAAAAACGATCAAATTTGAGTTTAGTCCGTGGTGTTACACTAGGATGGAAGAGTAAATTTGGTCAGGATCACATATAATGTTCACCCCATCACAAGGATCACATATAATGTCCGCCCCATTTGGTCAGGATCACATATAACGTGCGCCCCATCACAAGGATCACTTTATACGTTCGCCCCATCACAGGATCACTTTATACGTTCGCTCGACTATATTTGGATTTGGTCTTGGTCCCAGACCAAATATAGTCTGGGATTTGGTTTTGGTCCAACTTTTACTCTATAGTCTGTCCCGTTGTGTCTCGTTTCTTGACAAAATATATAGGTTTGATTGTCCATTGTGGATGCTCTAAATGCCTATATAATGTGTTGAATAGAATCTTCTAGAGTAGCAAAACCGTAAATAAAATTTGAGTTACGTTTCATAAAATTGATTTCTCACCATATAATAGGAATTTTCAAATGTCTGATTTCTTACATATATGTGGGTGATATTCAACTGTTCTTCTCAAATCGAGGCGAGGCGAAGCCGAGCCATACCAAATCAAGCCGAGCTTTACTAAATCAAAAATACGGTTAAAAGAAAAGAATGCCCGATTCGTAACAGACATGGACCAAATAATGGTGAATGGTTTTCGGGTCTGTCCGGTGCGTAGCACGGGCACAAAATCTAGTGGACCTATTATTGTTCCCTTGCACTACAAGCTTTTACAGTGTTCACAGGAACTATGAAAACTTCGGTCAACGCAAGACGTTGCCACATCTCTAAGCACTAGTGAATATTCAAAATTGGACCATAAACCTCAGCGAATTTCGTAACTATACAAATATTGTGTGCTTGGAATCGCCAAAAGAAGGGGGCAGGCCCTTAACTTGCAAAAGCTTCAAATTAAAGGTCACATAAGAAAACATATAGAAGAACAATAATCACACAAAATTCATTATATAGCTCTTAAATTTTCGACAAATCTTTACTCCTACAAAAAGGAAAACATAAAAGAGAATTTTAGACTAAAACAAGGAGATCATTCCCCGGCAATTTTACTTAGAAAGTTTATTCCATAATACAGGTTATATAGGTTCTTGATTGCAAGCATCATATGTATACATAACTATCTAAGGGTCTTACCGATTTATTCAGTAAGGTATCCAATAATAACAGCAGCGATGATAAACCTGGCATAGAGACTTGCAAAAGATAAAAAGACCGGCTCAAAGAGATATTCTTAGTGTTTTTGCAGTGTGATTCCTTGCCATTAATGTCCTCTGTCCATTTGTTTAGATCTGTCGCGAGGGCACCATACTTACGATTTTCCGTGTAGTCCTGAGAAGATCAAGTTTCAAAAGCAATTTAGGAATTCATTCATCAACCTCTAAATTTCAGAAGAATGAAATAAATTTTGAAAAATATTGTGATAGTTACTAACCTGCTTAATAATGTAACCCCATCCAGTTTGTATTCTTTAATCTTTGGAAAGAAACATTTAGTGAAGTTCAAATCTTGCCTGTGCTCCAACATTCGGCAACGCTCAACGGACAGCTTCTCTAGTCGCGGATAAAAAGGAAACGGTGGCTGTGCTATGCACCATTTCTCCAGGCAAGGCAAGTCAGTTAAGGTGAACTCGACCAACTCCTGAAACGGTTTGCATGCTTTATGGTCACCATAAAAATCATCACCTAGGCACAGCACAACATCCATTGTGGCAATCGTGAGAACCCTGAGTGATGGAAGTTGCCCAAGCCCTGGAAGTTGTTGACAGACATAGCAACCTCTGAGTTCTATCTCTACCAGATTTGGAAGAGCTGAAGAGATACTACTACCCATCATCCATGTTGGAAACTTCGGATCCAGATAGTTAACAATTTTCAACTTTTTCAAGCTACCGTTTGGCTGCAATTGTTTCATCACTGTACCATCACTAGCATCATGTGTTCTAAAGCTCCATTCCATTATTAAGCTTTGAATGTTCTGTTTCCTCTTCAAATTTGCTTTCTCGGCATCATCTGATCTTGTCACTTCTTCAAGATTACTGATCCACAGTTCACCTTCGAGGAGATTTAAGCATTCCAACTCCCTGATGGTACTAAAGCCACTTGTGTTGCACTTGCCCACCTTGAATTGCGTGAGTGTTTGAAGACGAGTTAGAGATCCAATCTCGTTTGGCTTTGCATTCCAGCTTTCTGTCTTGCTTAAGAAGAGATGTCTTAAGTTGATCATGTTTTTTATGTTTCCTGGAAGCTTCTGAATATTACGACAATCTTCAAGCTTCAAAGTCTGCAAGTTGGAAAGGTGAGTAATGCAGTCCGGCAATTCTTCAAATTGTGAACCAGAAATATCGAGGTACCTCATACGCTTCAATGTTCCCATTGTTTCGGGAAACTTTCTTAGTTTGACACAATAGCTAAGAAGCAAAGTATGCAAATTGTAGAGTCCAGTAATAAACTCAGGTAATTCTTCAATTTCGGTTCTGGATAGATCGAGATACCTGAGATGTTTCATGTTTCCGATTGAAGGTGGTAATCCTTTAATACTAGTACCCTGCATATCTAGCACACGAAACTGCTTATTCCTCAGGAGCTTTTGATAGTTAATGCTTTTATCCCCTCCATTATTATGAATGAATAAAGTGCGTAGTTTCAATGCAGTTTGCAATTGTTCTGCATATTCTAACGTACCTTCCTCCAAGATCAACCTCAGACGACGAAGTTCTGATGTATCTTTAGCAGCAATTTGACTAACCTTCAAAATCGAGCATTCATTACTTCCAACAATATCTTGTGCAAAATCATGCACAAGATGATGCAGTTTGCAAGATTGAGCAGCTCCATTATGATCGGGCCTTCCTTCACCTCGTAACAATGAATTCTTTAACAGACTATTGAAATAATCATTTCCAATATCCTCAAGCTCTTTGCCCCGATTTCTGTCAGACGGATGAACAAATCCTTCCGCCATCCACAACTGAATTAAAGTTTGCTTCTCAATAATGGAGCCTTTTGGAAACAATGAACAATATGCGAAGCATTGTTTCACAGGAGACGGTAAATGGATGTAGCTAAACCTCAATGCAGGTAACATTTCATTTTTTTCCAGTAACCTCCAATTTGTACCATCTCTAAGATTTGACCATCCAGCCTCATTCCTCGTAGAGTGTAATAGATCTCCTAGGTCTTTTGCTGCCAGTGGCACACCTCCACACCTCCTCCCCATATCCTTGCAAATAGCCACCAGATTTTCTGTCTCTTCTAGCCCTCCAGGAGCAAATGCTCTTTGCCTGATGATTGACCAACACTCATTTTCGGATAATACCTGTAAAGTATATGTAGAGTTTGCTCTGCCTTGAACAACATCAGCAACTTCACTGCTACGTGTAGTAACAATTATTTTGCTTCCATGTTCCCCAACATTTAACTGATTTTTCAGTTTATTCCATTGATCAACTTTCACATTCCATAAATCGTCAAGGACAAGCAAGTATCTTTTACCTCCCAATTTTTCCTTCATTATGCGTTCAAGAACATCCATATTTGTATCTCTGTCGTAAGAACTTTCTGTTACAGATGCAATAATATGTCTCAGAATTTTCTTCACATTAAAATCAAAGGAGACGTGGACCCATATTTTCTCTTCAAATATATCAGATACCACTTCGGCATTGAAGATTAGTTTCGCCAAGGTGGTCTTTCCTAGTCCCGCCATTCCTACAATTGGAACGACTGAAACTGTCGACGACGAAGAAGAGGAACTACCCCCCATCAAGAACGAATCTATTATAATCTCTTTATCCTTTTGTCTTCCAATAACTTGTTTTTCATCTATGAAAGATGTTGTTTCATGATAATCTCTATGTTGCTCGTTAAATGAGCTTAAGCGCAAGGAATGACCGTTTCGCAAATCTAACAGAACCTTATGTGTAGCAATATCATCCATTTTACCATTGACGTTTTTGAGTGCATCAGCCATGTGTGGATGAAAACGCAGGTTTGATATTGAAAAGATCATACGCAGCTGATCCCTCTTACGAAAGCTCATTTCATGAGAACGCATAATTTGATAGGAGAACTCGTCTAGAATGTCGTCGGCTTCATATGCAATATCTTTCAGCTCTTTCAACCAAATTTTGAGCAGATCTTTTCCTATTTGTTGTTTCTCAGCTTCTTCTAGCACTTCTTGAATAATCATCACAGTTCGTTGAAGCTTTTTTAGCTCTTTCTCCATATCCGATGCCATTCGAACCTCTTTCATAACAAATAAGAGCAAGCTCTTCAACATCTCCACAGCACAAGCTACAAGAAATTCCTCAAAAGCCATTTTTTGTTATTGATCAATCTGAAAATCTGAATTTTAAGTAGCAATACTAAAGTTGAAGTAGATGTTAAATGATAATGAACGAGCAAGGGTGTATATAAGAATATAGCAATGCATGAAGTCTTGCAAACTTTGGCGCGGCCCGGACATTGAATGTGGAATCTGTCACACGCACAGTACGCGCAATTTCTGTAAACCATCATGTATTCACACTTTACACGAGCACTTTACACGAGCACTTTGGGAAATACTGCTGTGTACACGCAGCACCATACACATTTTTTAAATAAGGTGGTACCAATTACGTAACTTAACTGCTTAATTCCTCACCATCCTTTGCATTAGTTGAACCCGCAATGCTGTATTAGCCAGTAATAAAACCATCAGCATAAAATAGCGTTTTGGTTTCTGTCAACTAGACGGTAACACATACTTTTAACATCATACCATAGAGCCAATAAGTTATATTATCGTTAACGTAGTATTGGGTTAGTCATAGGTCATAGCATTAAAAAAAAGTCTGAAGGAGAATGGTAGAAAAGATGATAATGTTCGTGTGGTTCGAATAAAAGAAGAAAAACTCGTTTTTGTTTTATCAGTGTACACTAGTCATGTGGTTCTTAAGCAAACGACTAGTCCTCATCCAAATCCCCTCCGTCTATAAACACTGCCTGCCTTTGTTGACTCTGAATGAAATTTCACAGTTCAACTGCATAATTAACAAGCTAAGTTTTTGACCTGGGTTGGAGTAATCACCACCAAACGAGTTTCATATTAAACAGGAAACTAGGAATCTACATATATGATATTTCTCTTTTGTGTGGCAATGATCCTCTTGATTTCTGTTCTAAACGTGTGCTGAAACTGTCCATCTATTTGCCCACTCTTTATTCTTTAAGAAATTATGATACCTATTTCCAAGTTCACCTAAAAAACCAATTGTGTAACTAAGGAAGACTTTTCAGCCAAGTTCAGTCTAAATATAAACCCTAACGAACCTTCCTATACAGAGAAAACAAATAAAAAGATATGGTTATAGTACCTTCAGCGTAAGCTACCGAACTGATTACATCCGAAATGTAAAAGATAAAAAAGATCAGGGACGGAGCTATGTAAAAGAAGGCTGTTATTGGGGCGTCACACTTCTTTAGAGGGGCGTCATTTAATAAGACAAAAACGGGTCACCTGTAAGTTATATCAAAAACCCCTTATCTTATATAATTTTGTGATGACCAAACAACCCTTGTCTGGCTAATTTTAATTTAGTTTAATTAATTACGTCTAGGTTGGACATATAGCAAACCTAGGCGTAAAATTGGAGTTACGCTTGGAAATCAACTAAACCTAGGCGTAAAATTGTAATTACGCCTGGAAATCAACTAAACTTAGGTGTAAAATTGGAATTATGCTTGATAATCAACTAAACCTAGGCGTAAAATTGGAATTACGCCTGGATATCAACTAAACCTAGGCGTAAATTGGAATTACGCCTGGAAATCAACTAAACCTAGACGTGAACGACATGCAAATCAAAGTTTACGCTTGAATTGAACTAAACCTAGGCGTAAGTTCTTCAAAAACTAAATTACGATTGAAAAATCTAGTACCGTACCCAGACGTAACACTAGCAGAAAGTAAATAAAATCCTAATTTTACTTTGATTTCATTCGATTTAAGCACAAAAACGAGTACAAAAAGATGGGTTTGTTCGATTATTACCTTTATACACCATGGGTTGTTGGGTTGTTGTTGAGGAGTTTGAAAAATTCATTCTTCAATTGATTGAATCGGTGGAATGAGTTGAGGATGAAGTTGAGGTTGATTGAGATGTTGATTACCATCACTAGGATCAGTATGCTTCTTTCTCATCTGTTTTTATTAGTTTTAATTGAAGGGTCATTTTGGACAAATTGTTATTGAATCAAAAGTATCCCTTAATCAGATTTTTGATCACCAGATATCCAAGTGACGCCCTTCTAAAAGAATGTGACGCCCCAATAACAGCCTTAATGTAGAAGCCAGGGGTGGCTCCCGCCTCCCCTAAAACCTTTGAAATCTATTAAAAGTCCCTTATAAATTCTATTATTGTAAAACAAATCTATTATTTCGCCCCCCTTAAATTTTTTATTTTTTAGATTAGCCCTCCCAGTATAGAATTTCTAGCTCCGTCCCTGAAAAAGATAAAACACTACAGAGAGGAAGAAATTAAACACTTACAGCGGGGAAGAAATTCTTGATCTCGGCCCAGCGACGACCATGGAGTCTTTGTTGAAAGGCAGTGAAAATGGAGAAAAAAAAAGTATCAGAAAATCAGTTAACAGGTGTACCATCAAAGAGTTATGATCGTTCAATCAGATTCATATGTTTTTAGTTCAAAGGCTAGAATTTATCTATATTTTAGACAGTTGTTGGAGAAGCATCACCAGCAAAACAGCAAAGAGTTGGGAAAAGACTCTACTCAACTCACTTTGTGATGTGATTAACTGTTGCCATGCCATGGATCCTATGGTCTCTCTCAGCTGGACATGTGTTGTACACGACTACAAATGGCAGGACAAGACTTGCAAACAACCAATGGTTTACAGCATGGAAGTGAATTAGTTGGGGTGAAAGTGACCCAAAGTGTCTTCTAAGCCTCTTAAACTGAAATACTGAAATTCTTTGGTTGAGATATGAGCTTTTATAGCTGATGGTGCAAGTGCTGTTGAGATCAAAGAGTTGGATGACGATTGACGTCCAACTCAGTAGACATTTAACATGGCATCCATACAATCATCAAAATGACTAATAGATAGTTCTGAACAAAGGTCACATTCAATACTAAGCAGCAACATATGATAGAAGTTTCATAAAAAGTGTCATTCTAATTCTATCTCATACTTCAAATTATGAAAAAAGAAACACCAAATGTATAAAGGTAATTAGACCCAATCATCAAAACTGTTGTTCATACATTTATCTCCTAATAGAACTTAAACAATAACATAATCCCCTTCAGAATTTGACAAAAGAAACTAATCCAGCACAGGTCTCCCCATTCAAGAGAATGGATATCTTCAAGCTCCCAACAGTAACACCACTCTACCTAGATGGAAGTCCAACCTAAGCAACAAGAGTACTGGCAGTTGTAGATTCACTGCACAAGCAAAGGAAAACAAGTATTTGTTAGGCAGAGATCTTTCCAACCAGAAAACATAATGGATAAATGACTGGTTGCAAGCACAGAAAGTGTAAATGAACTGCAATCAGATAACAAACTGATACTTCAGTTAAGATCTAATTTGTTGAGTGTAATAGCATTTGGAGGCAGATTTGTGAGAAGTATGATTCATAGGATGATTAGTTGATCAATTGTGTAAAGAGAGGATTAGGAAAGAAAAGATAAAGACCATTAATTCCCCAAAAATCTCAATACAAACCAAACAACCAAAAAATCCCACAATCAAAAGCACAAAATCCGTACTATGATTCCATCTTTTCCAGAAACAGAAATTGATACAAGGGATAGAATAGCTGAGCACCTTGCAGAAGACCTGCAAGTATTTCAGAGCTACTGAAGAGCTCTCCCCAATTTGCATCAATCCCTTAATCTCTTGAGATAATATCTAACCATGAAATAATATGATACGGGACTACAGAAACTAAAATGGTACAGAACCACTCATATCTGCTAATCATAGAGTGCACACTCAGTGACGAAACAATAGTAAAGTAAGCAGCAGTTATCTATCCTGGATCTTGGGAAAGGGAAAACTTAATAATATTAGGTTATCTATTTCATTTCACAAATATAATGCTATAATGCTAGCGAGACCTTTTAGTGGTTTCAATACATAGTTTACATGTAGTGAAGTTCACAAATTATGCTATGCAGTCACCTTTTATAAATGCAAAAACATTCAACCTACAATTAACACAATGGAAGAGACAATTTCTATTAAAATCAGATCAAAAAGGTACTTGTTAGCTAAAACTTACTATTTCCAGACTGGGGGAAGCTTCTTGGTCCTCTTGTAATAACGCGCCAGACGGTGAATCCTGCTCTCAACCAAAATCAATCTAAACTTCGAGTCCTTGTCCTTCCTGTTCCTCTCCAAATGTTTCCTGATAGCAACAGCCTTCTTGATCAAATGGTACAAATCCTCTGGGATCTCAGGTGCAAGCCCTGTAAGAAACAATCAAAACCCCACATCAAAAAACAAATCACCATTAGAACATAAATCTCAACAAAAAATCATCAAGTCAAAAAACGAAGTGATAATCAACATACCATGAGCCTTAAGAATACGCAAGATCTTGCTTCCAGTAACACTCTTAACCTGAGCAATACCATGTGAATCCCTTAGAATGACACCAATCTGAGATGGAGTCAAACCCTTCTTTGCGAACTTACAAATATTATCCTCAACCTGAACAAATCAAACACAAAAAACCCATCATCATCATCAGTTAACAGTTGAGATTCTCAAAATGATACATTAAACTAAAGAGATTTGGATTTATTTTCTAATTTTTTTACTTACATCAGGTGAAGAAATCTTCAACCAGCTTGGTGGTGTTCTTTTGTATGGCAAAGCTGATGATGAAATACCCTTACCTCCACTATGCATACGCCCCATCTTAGCTGAATGAGGATTGAACTCTGAGTTTTTTCTCTAAACCTAAAAACACAGCAGCTGCTCTCTCTTAAGACTCAGAAACCCTAACAAGTGAAAGATGACGAGGGTTTATATTGCGGCAAACCCTACTCATATTTCTTAAACTTCCGATTTTGCCCCTTGTATGTCATTTTGGGCTTCACCTAATTGGCTCGCATAAGATGGGCCTGATAGTATGATCAGTAGTCCATGAAAATATTGCGCAACTCACATTCTCACTTGTGGCCGAAGGACTTCTTCCGGCAGTTACAATGACAACTGATAGCTTGCTCTGTGATGTCTAGCCGACTAGCCGATGCATACACATCGTATATGCATGCGATGGCTTGCTCACAGTAAAATACTATAGTTGCAGTGAAACTTCCGTTTTTATCCGCGACGGGATACTGGAAATGAATGGAGCCTTGAGATGCCCTCACATTTTGTTTCATTTCAGGTTTCTTATTGTTGTATTTGTTGCAAGGAACATTAAACTTTTGTAGCTGAAATTTAGTTCGCGTGGTAGTAGCACGAAGAGTACGCTAAGAAAGCATTGCAAGACTTCAAAGCGACAGCAAAAGGAAAACAGCTTTCACAGCAGGCTTAATTTTAGTATTTAGTGCACATACCCATATCAAAATAAACTTTTCATACAGAGGTTGGCCATTTCAAGTCACCTCTTATCCAAAATGCTAGCATCAATCACATTGTTGAAGAAAGTCTTCTGCAAAGATTTATTCATTCACAAAGGAGGTAGATAGAGAGGAAACTCTGTTATCTACAGTTGAAACATTTAAAAGTACATTTCTGTTATGTTCTCACCACAATCAGCTCACAATTTGCAGCAATCCTATGGGAGAGTAAAAAAGCAAAAGACACACTGTCAACTTGTTTACAAACCACATTAAAGCAGGAACATACTACACATTCTGTCTACAATTCAAGCTATGACACCGAGTATTGTACAAATTTCCTAAATACAAAGATAGCAGTAAGTAAAGAACTGAATATGACTGAGTAAGTTCAACAGCCTGAGTAGCTGATATCAATTGAATTTCCATGACCACTCTAATATCCAAAAGCATAGGTTTCAATTGCCCACGTAAGACAGATGCAGTATCTCTAGGTATCACTTCATTAACTTTTTTGGAGCCATCATTGCCGCCGTTGTAGTCTGAAGCTGCAATATGTATAGGATCTTTAGAGGTGGGATTTGAACTGCTTTCACCACTATTATCATTCGAGGGGTCATTATAGGCACCTTCTTTTTCCTTATTCTTGGCATCCCTAGATGGTGATCCTTTAGAGTTATCCTTCGGAGGCTCGTCGGAATCTTCTTTTTCCTTATTCTTATCACTTGAACCTCCACCACTACTGTCCCTGCGGTTTTGCAAGCCTATATCCGGCTTTGCTTCAACTCCAACCCGTCTCAAATGCAGCTGCCAGGTTCCATTAACCAGAAACACAAGAAAATTGAGACGATAATAAATGTCACATTTATGGGAAGACGCTGGGTAAAGCTATGTAAGTTTGTGAATGCCACAACGTTCAAGAAGCGCTAATACTAGTTCAAGGGAAAAACTCTGCATGATTTTGCAAACACAACGCAAAAGTAGCCATAAATTTGAGCTCTAATGAGCGAAGCATTTATCATCAAAAGCAAAAATGATTTTTGTGGATTTTTCTTTATGTAAAAAAATTTCCTGTAAAAATGAAAATTTGTCTGATACACTGCAAACAGAGAAGAATCACGCGATACTGAAAGAATATTCTACACTACCTGAAGATGTAGGTTAACTTCATCCGGACGCGAAAGAAATGGAAAATCGCCACCTGATTTTAGGGATGCTCGCCTTGCTCCAGGATACTTCTCACTTACTTGATCTTTCAATTCTCGAGGAATGGCACAATAATCATTTGTCTACAAACGCACAAAAGTAAAAACATGCAAAACTGTAAGCAAGTGTACAATATTCAACTCTTACATTAAAATATAAAAATATGATCCAAACCAAAAAATTGGGAAAACATCAAAAGCTCCCAATTTGCTCTACCACATAATACTACTTGAGCATGAAGATAGTGTACTACAGATACTAGACAACAATAATCGTAAGGTATTACGGGGGGAAGTTCAGAGACATTTATCAAGCTATCCAAGTCGACCCAATTCACATTAAGCTCTTACTATGCTCTTATCTCACTCTGATAATGCACACTGGTGCACAAACTAGTAAAACTCTTCGATAATCTTTAGCTTAAAATGTGTTCATGGAAAAACCTTGTTTTATATTAACTGTGAAAGTACATAAAATGATATTGAAAGAGTTAAAATGGTTATGACTTGTTTTCATATACTAACGAAGATGCATTACAAACAAATAGTACTAGTCGGTATTTACTGACAAGTGACAAGAGAAGAAATATACTCAGATCACATTATTGAGTGCTTTCAAGGTCTCTGTCATATTTCTATTCTAGTAGTCTTTTTAGGGAGATGTGGTCTCCTGGAAGAGAGAAGGGATACATAAGCGGAAATTAGAAACGAACCACAATTAAGTTACTTACATCCATTATTGTGATAAATGAATCTGAAAGTAAGAGAGGTCCGATAGAAGCAGCGCCAGATGTCAAAGTTAACCTTGAAGCAAGATCCTCACGGGAGAGAGTCTCAACCTGAACACGATTCAAAGTTTATGATACGCAGATATGAGTTCAAGGATCTCAGATTCAAACATGTTACATCCAATACTGAAAAAACAGGTAAGAATTTTTTTTCCTTTCAAATATGAGATTCTTGAACTCATTTTTTTGGCAAGGATGACTATAAGAAGTTAATTATATTCAAGGAAAGCTGATAAAGTATAACTTTATGCATTGAATTGGCCGATGATAGCTTTACTTTTTCTTTTTAGGCTTAAACTAGATACCTAAAATAACTCGGAATTCTAAATATAGGAAATACTAAAATATGAAATATGAAAATAACGATCACTTCTAAACTTCAAGTAGGAACAAACGAGCCTATATCCAGATTGCTTTACTGAAGATAGTAACACAATATAGAATAAAAGGTCAACCTGGGATACAACAAAATCCACCGAGTCTGCAATGAATGGTTCATGTGGACCATCACGAATTCCTATTAGAACGTATCGCTTCAGCAAAAAGGAGGGTGTCCAAGAGACACTGCAATGAAAGGCAAAAATCAAAATTTTGACAAAGTCTTCAGTATTTGAAGTGCATTTAAGAAAAACATGGAGATGGGATTGATATTAAGAATATGGAGTAAAGAATGAACCCATTGACGACCACAGACAGGAAAAATTGCTGTGTTAATACTTGATAAATCATTCTATCTAGTGACAAAGCATTAAAAAATAGGTTCAATATAGTCTACGTTTGATGTATAAAATTTCAAGTGTCAAATGGATAGTGCCTAGAACCTAGCCTAGAAACAAGGTCAATGAAGAGCGAAGCCAATTTCACTTTCAAAGAGAGAAACATCTGCATCAAAGCTGATGTGCAAGTCGAAATATAGTTTAGTTAACAATCATTATTGGTGACAGGTGCAAGTATAGGATCCACCGAAACATTTATTGGATACGACTTTTGGCTGCATTACGGACCCAAGCTTATAGAAATCACAACACTAATCATCAAGATGATCATTTAACTAATAGTTGCATGAGAGATGTATCAAATTACATACACGGGTGCCCATGGCATAGAAGCTGAGAAACTTTGTGTATCAAGAAAAGTATTTGAGAGTATTAACGATCGAACACGTCTTGGACGATGCTGAGCAAAGAGTTGTGCTAGAAAGCCACCAAGGGATGTCCCATACAGATGCACCTGTTCAAAGTATGCAGTCAGCATATTCAATACTTAAATTTTATTCCGGTATAAAATTCTCTACATATCAAGAGGCCATTGTAAAATTCGAATGCCATAATATGTCTGCTAGAAAGAAAAAAATCAATTGCTGAGTGTTCTCATACTGATGTAATTGTTAATCTGCAAAACGTCGCCCACAGAAAGATACTAAGTTCCTAGCATCTTCTTGCATAAAGATACATAAATGCAGGAATCCAATCCCATATGGATATCATATTTCATTACTGGTAAAATCAAACGCGTATATGACTATATGTTATTATTTTGCGTACCTAGATCTAGGTTACTCATCTGTTATCACTGTTTATAGGTTGATTCCAATTTCTGCTACCAAACTGAGTTCCCATTCTCTAACAAGAAATCTACAGTGTAAGACTTGGGATTCTAATTTTATCTACCTGCTTTGTAGTATTTCTGAAATTGAGCAGTGGTCGTTTTAACATAACCGATAAACAAATCAACAATGTGGATAAAGTATAGAGATGATGACTGTTTCTGGAAGGAACAACAATATGTAAGTCAAATTATACAGGAAGTAATTTAATACATACATGGTGAACATCGATAGCATCTAGAAACTTTTCGAATGCTTGAATCCATTCATGATGATTCCACACACGTGGTATATCAACAGATATTACTCGATAACCCTGAAACACAAATTTCACATATTAAAATACAGAGACACTAAGAACTCTGCTGCGATCAATTAAAAGTACATCCTGAGCTGCTTATATAGATAGGTACATAAAAAAGAACTAGAAAATAATAGAAGCGCATATCTCCTACCTTATTTGACAATGACATAATTTGTTTATAGTAGACATCAGCAGTTCCCGGTGTCCCAGGAAGACAGATAAGTGGAGGCACCACTTTTGGACCAAACTCATAATACCTCCATTGTCTTGACCCAATCTGCAATAACTAACTGAACAGAGTAAGGGCCATTTACTATATAACAGCATGGCAAGGAGGATTAAAAACAGCCGCCTACTTTTCTGTAACCACAGCAACTCCCCCGGAATGTAAATAAGAAACTTTGATTAATAATTCGCAGACCAAACAACTAAATGGCTGGATTGACATAGTGAAAACATTATGCTAAGACTTTGCGAGCACATATAGGTAGTATAGCTTCCTTATAGCATACTCACACTCAACGTCCTGTACATTTAAAAAAGGCACGGGGCAAACAGACTCGACTAATTACTGGGGAATCCCACAAGCACAACCAAAGCTGAATGTATACCAGGAAAACACTGAAATTAAAAGAAAGGTCCAAAAATCCATATCTCATCACTTAGTTAGACAACAGTGAAACGCAATACAAAGATGTCAAGGGATGTAATGAGTGGCATCAAAGCTACTTAGTATCTAGGGAAAGTTTGTGTGACACAAATGACAGAGAAAAACCATCATGTTCTAGAACATATACTGAATTTTGACTGATAAGTTGCGAAATGGGCACTCATTGATAGCCAATAATGGTGGTGATCTTACATACTATAGGTATCTACCACTGCACCTAAATAAATCAATGCACCTTTGCGAACTTTTTTTCGGATACCAAATAGAATCCAAATACAGTGTTGTTTACAAAAATTACATACTATAGGTGCTATCAAATTCTTGGAAAACTATATGAGATGCTCAAAACCCTATGCCCAATATATGACTAGGATATCCAACATCAAATTTAGCTCAATTGACAGAAAAAGGTCAACAACAACAACAACAAAAAAAAACTCAATTACAAGATGAAACTAAAGAAAGATAGGGAAATTAAGGAAGAAAACATACAGAGATCTTGTGAAGTGGAACTTGAGATTTGAAATGAATATAATCCCCAGGCGCCGAGAAGACGCCTTTCATTGTTTTTTCTTCTTATTCTGAAAGAATTCTCCCATCAAAATTGTGATCTAACAGGTTTTCCAATTCATTCCGATGTCAATTTTATATATCTAGGTATGAATTTTTCTGACTTTGAGTTTTGGATTGAAGAGAGAATAATGAGAAAGAAGAAGAAGAAACCAATGCGGTGGCCCTAAGACTTGATGATAATTCTAACAGTCAAAGAGAGAGAAGAAAGAAATCAAACGATTGTTGCTGATACTCTTCTTTAACAGCTTGTCAAACAACAAGGAACTACTTCTCCATGTGTGTAGTCATTCGATGTATGCACGATTGTTAGGGAGCTGCACATGGGCCGGTACAGTCCGGGTTTCCTAGGAACCAGGTACCTTATGTTCACATGTTCTTTATTATGAGTACCTGTACCTGTAAGACAGGTTCGGTTCCAGTTTGGGACCGGGTTTTTACCTATGATTTTGATTCACATACATAATATCTTCTTCTGTCTCTGTAACTCTATCAACGAAGACCAAAATTTCTCTGTAACTCTATCAACGCAGACCAAGATTTCTTTGCAATCTCACAGAAAAATTTCTAACCCCTTCCACTAATCTCCTAGAAGAACTTAACAGAGAAATTAAGCACACAAAATCCCCAATCACGAAACCCTAATTTCGAATTTTTACACCCGTGTCTTCAATCCCTTCACATAAGAATACCAAAAATCTTCAAACACTCACATAACCCTTACTTCTGCGTCTTCAAAGTTCCAACCCAATCTTCTAAGTTCTAACACATCAAAATTTTGGTTTCTTATCAGCAACAGATCTTCTCAACCTTGACTTCGAATACCCCTTCAACAGCATATATCAATTTCTACCACAACCATTTGTATCTCTTGTTGAATTTCTGCAGTAGCACCACCATCTTCTCATCAATCTGTTCACCGTTGTAACCTTATTTCAGATTCAAATATGCAATTAAACAGTTTAATTAGACATGCAATTGATTATTAAGAACCCTAAGTTGATCAATTAAATTACTCAAAATTGGATGGATGGATTACCTGTTGTAGACTTGTTGTTGGTAATTGGTGGTGGTGAATCTGATTGAGACAGAGATGATGGTGAAGAAGAAGAGTGATGGAGATAGAGATGGTGAATCTGTTCTTCAGGTCCGAGAAAAAAAGAAGAATGGCCGATGGTGTTGATATACATCTATACACGGATGGCCATGATTAATCTTAATCGAAAAATCTACGGCTACTATACACCGAGACTTATGGGTCGGGACATGTCGAGACTCACCCCAGAACCAGTACCGGTATCGGCCTACTCCGATTCTCAGTTTTAAGAACCGGTACTTGTCCCGGCTATTCTGGTTCCGGTTCGGTACAAGTCTGGTTTTTCCGGTTCCGGACCGGTACATGTAAAATGGATCGGGTCTTGTGTAACTCTAATTATTAGGTGGAAACTTGAAATTGACATTATTTTTTTACCAAACTTACACCTTGCTTACACCAAGTAATTGTTTAAGTCATAGGCTGGTTTCATACAACTTTGATACACACAACGAAGTTTTACACTTCGTTGTGTCTCGAATGGGATCGAACGGGCAGGATGGGTAGATAGAAGTGGGTCCCCCATCCCTCTCACAAAGTACAGCTTCGGGGTTTTTTTTCTCGGTACATTAATCATTCTTGGGTTTCATATGTAACTTGGATTTCGATTTGGCTGTTAACTTTGATACTTGTTTTAAAGATTATAATCATTCGATGGGTTTCGGCATTTCTCTTAATAATGAAATGTGAAGCAAAAGGGAGCTAGAGCAAGACCAGGATGGGCTTCCAATACTTAGATGCAGAAGAAAAAGCAAAAGTATTCTTAGAAGCACTTAAGCGGATTGAAGATTTGAAGATCAACACGTGCTATTTTTTCAATGATTGTAAGAATCTAGTCTCGGCGGTTCATAGAGAACAATCTTCTCATTTTCATTGGAGATTGCATTATTTTATCTTGAAAGGCAAAGACTTGTTTAGTTATTCAGTAATGTTTGCTTTAAGTTAAAGACATAGAAATTTTTCGTTTTATGTAGAAAAGGTAGCAAAAGAAGCTAGAGTTTTAAGTGTCAAAGGTTTCTCTACCGAAAACCTACTGTGAAATACAAACACAACTTTTTGAAAACCCGAGAAGGAACTTGTTTCTCAATTCTCAATTAATGTAACTTCAACTTCTTCTTGATTAAATTGGTAGTTATCAAAAAAAAAAACAAACAAATGAAATAGTCTATTTAGTTAGTTATTTACAACAATGTGGTGAATCTCAGATCGTGGCCTTGTCTTGGTCGTTTTCAGGACAACTTGATAGTTGTAATTTTGGAGTTCTTGTTTCCAAATTTCATACCACTTAATCTAGTAATTGATGAACACATTAGGGACGTAGACTAATTTAAACTTGTTTCTACTTATATGGTTTACAATTTTGCATAACAAAATAAATATTAAGTATTTTAGGGTCGGTTTTGATTTTTTTTTTCTTTTATTACTATGAAATTCTTATATTGCCATTATCTCGGAAATTTTCTCATTTAAATATCGTTTCGCTGATATTGAGAAATTTCTCTCGCCAGAAACCTAGTATCTTGTCCGAGAATGACTATATTGAGCTCTTATATTGGATTGTTAACTTTACTAGTACCCTATTAACTATTAAGATGTTATTTTCGATTCATAGCACATGTGAAATTGAACTTCGCTTTTAGAGAAAATATGTCACATGAGCAAATTTGCCTTATGACCTGAAATCTTTCCCAATAATTCAGAATATACCATTGATATAATAATTTCTAACAAAACCCGCAATATTTTTACAAGACTTTAGATTTGTTGTAGGTGGAAGCCCAGGTAACATGGAAATATGATCATTTTTTCCCAAGCGAATTCATGTTGTAGTTTTAGTATTATATCTTTAATTTTTTTTCTAGATTTGGTTATTTTTTGGCGATAAAGTAGCTCATTTCTTGCTATCCATAAGGACCAGATAAGAAAAAAAAAAGGTAATTAATGATAGATGAATGGGCTTTTGTTTGTAGAATTTGTGGGATTGTAGTTTGAGGAGTTAGAATATTTGGAGAAATTTGGGTGGATTTGATTAGATCATGTACTTGAGTTGTATAACAACTTTGCTTGAACGATCTCAAAAACCAATATCCAAGAATCAACCTAGTATGTACCTAAACTGTATACGAAATAAATTCCAACAAGAAAAAGTCTTGTAGTCTATATTCTAAGATAAGAATTCTCAAAAATAAATCTTATAGGTTCAACACAGTCTTCTAAGATTAAAATTTGTCTATGTTGTTTAACGTACTTGTTAGAGATTGCTCGGTCGAATTCAGAAGTTTTGCTATATCAAGTTTTTTGTCAATGTTAGATGAAAAATTGTATCTTCATTTATATAGTATATTAAGTCAAGTCTCGGACTAGGTATAGAAGTTGGTAGTTGAGTATACATCACTGAATAACCTTCTAAGAACGAAGATCGACGAAGACATTTAGAGAACTTCATCAACCTGAAACTTCATGTTCTAGTTGATTGCTAGAGTCGTCCTATATTGGCCTCGGTTTCGTCTGAGAAACATATATAATTAGGTTCACGACTTAAAGACTTCACTTAGGGATTCATGAATCCAGGTACGACTATCTTTACCTTGATAGTTCGCATATCCTGATTTTGTTTTTCTGTTATCGAGGTAATTGTGATCTCTTTCAAGCAAGATATATAAAAATTACAAAGTTTTATTCATCTCAGACTTTTTGATTCCTCAACATAGATAGCTGAAAAATATTCTTAGTTGATTAGTTCATGATTGTTCTTGAGAGGTGGTTAAGAATACATGATTCTCATCTAACTGGGTGTAAGTTGTTAGAGCACTGCTCGGTCGAACTCGCAACCGTTACTAGTTCAAGCTTGTTTGTCAATGTTAGTGATCAAAACTATAAGTCTTGATTTCTAGTCTACTTATAGTGATGTCTCGGACTAAGATAGTTTTGTGTAGTTGAGCCTTAGACTTCACGACGTTCATCATTTGAAGACGAGGAACTACTAAGGAGAGCTTGTGGAACTTCATCAACAAAAGGTATGTGGAGACTGAAACTCATCTATCACTTGGAAAGTCTGTTTCTACTCTATCTCCTATATTGAGACAAAAGTCGTATTACGATAGTTTTTGTTTATACACATTTGAGACTTTGACCTGATTTTAACTCGCTTATCTATTTCTCGAAATATGTGTTGGTAAACTTTCGCTTCAACCAAGTTTATCTTATATTCTTGACGAAAGTCAAAAGATGATCATGTGAAAATTGTCAAGTAACATTTTACATGGTTTGTGTGATACAATTATTTGGTGTAGACTTGGAATGTTTCGTTATGATTATTTCGATAACTTGAAAATCGCTTTGATGCCAATAGTGTGTGAAAACGACTATTGCCATCCTCTAAGAAAGTTTCAATGATTGAAATAGAGTTTAAAACAAGTGGATATAAGCATAGTATGCATACTTGCATATATGTAAATCCATTACCGGAACCAAAGTATGCATACCCGTCAGTGTACCTATTGGTTGTGAAAGTCTGGGTCCTAAGTACACATACCGGTACGCGTACTTGCGTAAGGTATTGGGTCCATAAATTTCTGTTGTGTTTTGAGGTATGCGTACCCATTCGCATACTGGCGAACCAAAACTCAGTCCGGGTATTTCAAGTATGCATACCCGTTTGCATACTTGAAGGTTAAAATTCTAAAATTGGCTGTGTACATGAACTAATAAATTTATATGATAAGGAATGTAATCTTTGCAAACCGTGGATATAATGTTCATGAATTGATTCAAGTGAATCAAACCGATTTTGCTTCAATTGTGTTCTTGTATACTTCTATGAGAATATAATAATTGAACAACTTTGTAACTAGTTCATTTGAAATCATATGAACTAATTGTGATTAAGATGAATAAGGTTGATATGAAAGTGTCCATATACCTAACTTCGGTTAACTACTGTTGAGCCAACCTGATGTACATGTTTAGGTACGGTTACTAAAACCTAAATGAAAAGTGAATTTCATTTGTGTATAACAAGCTAAGTTCGATCTAACGGTTGAAATATATTAGATTGAGTTGAATCAGGTTTTCATCTAAATATTGAATGCTTGGTTACCAAGGTAACTTAGATAGCAAAACCTGATTTGAAAACTATATAAAGAAGAACTCTAGAAACTGGGAAAACTAATCCCCACACCTCATGTGTGTTACTAGTTGCATAAGCTAGAGTTGATTCTCCTCTAACCTTAGGTTTTTCATGAAACCTTATAGTTAACGACTTAGAGACTTCATTGGAATTGTGAAGCCAGACCCAAATATTTTCTCTGTAGTTGCGTGTTCTAATCTTGCGATGTTCTATCGTGATTTAGTATTATCTTCTCTGAGATTCTAAGATTTGCTCGAGAGTGATCTCCGATAGGCAAGATAAAAATAATTCAAATACATCTTCATCTCATCGTTTGTGATTCCATAATATCTTGTTTTGTTTCCATACGATTAAGATTATTGTGAGGTGATTGATAATACAAGGCTGGTCTTCGGGAATATAAGTCCAGTTTATCAATTGGTTCATGTGCACCTTGATTTATCAAAAGACGGAACAAAAACTCTTGGGTATTTCTTTGGGAGACAGATTTATTCAATCTATATACTTTTCTGTGTGAGACAGATTTGTTTGTCAAGTCTTCGACTTTGGGTCGTAACAACGCTTGGTTGTGTGTGAGATCATCTAAGGGAATCAAGTGTGTGGTATCCTGCTGGGATCAGAGACGTAAGAAGCGCAACTGTACCTTGAATAAGTGTGAGATTGATTATAGTTCAACTACAGTCCAGTCTGAAGTTCATTGGTAGTATGCTAATGGCTGTAGCGTCTTAATACAGTGTGGTGTTCAAAACTGAACTAGGTCTCGGGGTTTTTCTGCATTTGCAGTTTCCTCGTTAACAAAATTTCTGGTGTATGTGTTATTTCTTTTCCGCATTATATTTTGTTATATAATTGAAATATCACAGGTTATGCGTTGAATCGATCAATTGATAAATCCAACCTTTGGTTGTTGATTGGAATTGATTGATCCTTGAACATTGGTCTTTGGTACCGTTCAAGTTATTTCTCTTATTCAATCGGGCTCGCAAATTTCTATTTTCTGATTGCGGACTGAATTGAGAATTAGAGATATTAACTCTTAGATATAATTTTTTATATATTGAGTATAAATGTTTAGATGATTCTCTTGAAAGTATATTGGCGTTTGTGTATTCACATTGCCGAACGAAATATTGGGTGTGGTTGTTACACCCCCCGTTTTTTCATAAGTGTTCAGGATTTGTGAGGTTTGCTAACTTTATCTATTCCAAAAGAATTTCCAATACTTAATCTTTAATCTAAAGGGAAATCAAATAGGTTTATTTTTTAGAGGCGGGTTGGTATCAAAAGTTTTCTTTTAGTTAAAAAAACTCTTAGTATGTAAAGGACGTCATCTAAGGGAATCAATTGCGTAGAGCCTTGCAAGGTTCAAGAGAAGTAAGAAGCGCTACTGTAACTGAATTTCCTAGAGGGTGGATTCGGTCTCAACTACATTCTTGTCCAAAGTCTGATAGTAGGCTAGTGTCTTTAGCGTCTTAATATAGTTTGGTTTTTATATTTGGACGAGGTCTCGGGGTTTTTCTACAGTTGTGGTTTCCTCATTAATTTTTTTATGGTGTCTTGTGTTTTTCCTTTTCGGAATTACGTTGATTATCCATAAATATGATTCACACAAGCAGTACATATTTAATTCTAGTAGATACATATATATAATTAAAATCAATTAGGAGACTTGTTTCTTGTAGAATTCGTATCTTGAAAGATAGATGACAAGTTTCATAATTGATAGAATTCAGATTTGAATATATTTGATACGACTAGATTTATCATGGATATTGATATTTGAGATCGTCCATGTTACAGCATTGCTCGGTTGAAATCATAAGTGTTTCTATCTCAAGCTTGTTGTCAAATTTAGTTGATCAAAACTATATCTTGATTTCTAGTCTACATTTCAAGTCTCGGATTAGGATAGAAGTGTATAGTTGAGTACGAGACATCATTGCTGTAAGGACCCTCAAGCTCGTCAACTCTATTAAACTAGTCAACAGACGATTTAGTCGTTCATGAATCGATTAGTTTAACACGAACATTAATAAATAGAAATTAATCTAACACCGATATAGATACGAAATCAGTACTTCTCGATAGGTTTCGAAAAGTTATGCAGAATGGAGTACTCTAACGTGTCAATCGGATACCGAACGAAGAAGATATCAACGGATAAGTATGAAGGGCCAAATAGTAACTTCGTAGCTTAGTTGTGTGGCTTCCCTTATCTTCAACGAGTGTCGTGGAATTTGGTGTGGTCGTGTCAATACCAAACCGAGAGGATAAACTCGCTCTCTTTCTTTTTTCTTTTTTTTTTAATTATTCTTCGTTCTTCTTTTTCTGCTTCTCTTTCATTCTTCTCATGTTCCTCTTCTTCTGCGAGTTCGAGTGATGAATTTGAGAGCACGTTTGAGAGTTTTTGATTGATAAAAATCAACTGATGAAGATGTATAGATGATGGAGGAGTCGAGGTTGTTATTAATGAAGAAGAAAAGATGATTCAGAGAACCAAGTTGGGGTTGTCTGTGATTATGAATTGGGGTTTCGAAATAGTGATGATTAAGATGAAATTGAAGATGGGTTTGTTCTTAATTGGGTTTGATAGAAGTTGTGGGGTTGTTCTGAGGTTGATTTGAGAATTGAATCAAGAGCTAGGGTTCATAAGAAAAGTTCAGGGGAGAGTTTGAAGATGAAGTTATTGGTTTAGGAGATTGAATTAATGATGGGTGTGTTCTGAATCGAAGAATAAGTGGATGTATTGGGTTTAATTGCAGTACTGTAGGAAATTGAATCTGAAATTAGGGATTCTGATATAATGGAGATTTAGGGTTCTTGGACTTGAAGTTTAACTGGAGAAGATGAAATCGACAGTTTAGGGTTTTGATGAAATCAAGGTAGAAAATTAAGCATAGGGTGAATCATCCATTTCAATTTGGGATTTAGTCTGATAACAAAGAAGAGGTTGAATTCGAAGTTGGTTGAAAGAAACTTCTTTGAGGTAATTGTTATCTGAGTTGATTTAGTAAAGTCATTTATTTTATTGATTGAGTATATACAGTTGGTAATTGAATTAAGAATAGCTGGGTGTTTGAGTAGATGTTGTATGAATGGGGATTACAGGTAGTGGTGGTGTTATCATCGCTGTTGTGTATTGTGGAATGCAGGGGAGAAATTGGAGGTTTGTTTTGGTTCCCGGGGAGTTGTTATTTGAATTGAGAAGTAGGTGAGCTGTGTTAACTGTAGTGGTGCTATAAGGTGAAGAGAATGTGTGGATGAGTGTATATGTATTACATTTGGTGGTGCAAGTGGTGGTTATATGTGATGGGAAGAATTGGGAATTGTTAGGTTGCAGGTAATGGTGTTTAACTGATGTTGTGTTGTTTTTAGTGAAGAAATTGTAGTTGATGGAATTGTTGTAATGAATAGTTGCAGAAGATGGATTACAGATATGTCCAACTGTATAGGGGTTGCCTGTAATGAAGGTGATGTTGTTGTTGGGATTCAAATTGAGCGTGCAGATTTGCCTGAGTTGGTAGTGTTGAACTGAACTCAGTTGAGTGGTTTGTGGTTTGGGTTATAACTGATAAAGAATATGGTTTGTATGTAATTGCTGAATTTAAGTTACATCAGGGGAGAGTTGAGTTGTAGTGAAGTTATAATGGTTATGATTGATCCAGTTGAATGAGATAATCCGAGTTGAAGTTGGTTTGGATGTTGTGTTGGAATGAGTAGATGTATTGTTGAAATGGCAGTTGATAGACACATTTTTGTGTCTAATTTGTCCTCGATATCCGTATTGTTGGAACTCTATTTTTGTACTAATATTGTGTTTTTATGTATTTTTAGGAAATAATCATTTTTGGAAAATTCGGCTCGAAAAGTTGATTTTGGCACCCCGGAGGACAAGTGTTATTCAGACTCTCTCTTTTGGATAAGGGGTAACCTAATTACTAAGGGGCACCCCCAGGTCACCCCAAGGCAGCTGCTATTCGCACCCCAGTTCTGGTTAGGGGGAGGACATCTTCTTCCCAAATTCAAAAACCAAAAATTGGCGGGAAAAATTGTTCTTGAACTGCCGTGACTAGGGTAGAGGATTTGAAGGTGTTCCGGTGAGATTCAATGGCCCAAATTAAATGGGTTTGTTCCTAGGGCCTAGATAGAGCTGGTATGGGTGTTGGATTCGGTCAAAATTGGTTAGATAACCGGTGGTAATCAAATCAGGGAAGATAATCTAAAATAGGAAAAATATTCTATTCTTGGAATTCTTGGATGGAAGAGACGTGCATGGGTTGATTCTATTGGCTGGAAACAATCCCTACAGCTCAAGGATGACGCGTGAAGAGATAAAACAGGGAACAATCCGTAACAAATCAGAGAATTAAAGAAAAAAGATATCGGGAATATTTTCATTCACTGCCGAGTAATGGGAAGATTTTTTGGATTAATGAGAAGTTATTCTTGGTCCAAAGGTGTATAAATATAACTCTTGGGTTAGCATATAGGGGTGTCGAGATTTTGGGGTCGAGAGGAGGTCCAGAGAAGCAGAAATCAAGAGTTGATGAAACTCTGTTGCTGCTGCTGATGATGAAGAACACCAAGAACGCGAAGAACGGACCTGCAACAACAGTCATTTTTCTACAGCAATAACGACTCACACCTGTGGGTCGTAATCAGGCAGTCTTATTTTCCACAACATTTGCGACACAGCAGCAACAGTCTTATTTTGTCACTGAGGGTCGTAGGTCTCTGGTTTTATTGTATTTCTCATATTCTCATCATTTGTAAACCATTTTTGAGCCATAATAAATTATTTTGAGAGCATTTTTACTATGATGAGCTGAATCCCTCGTAACCAAGGCAATGGAGGAAGCTATTCACGCAACATAAATGTCTAACTATTTCATTTAATTATATAATTCACCTAATCGCTGCTTTTGCAGAGCTTTAAATTATTTGAATGATTGTCTTAATTATTTGTTATTCAGTTTGATAGGTCATGCTTGGTTTAATCTCTTGATAATCTATGCTTAAGGTTTACAAATAATGTTTGAGAATCTGTATGATTGATAGTGAATTAAAGATAAAAGAGGACTTAAGAATTGAATAGAGTTTTGAAATATTTATCATTCAATTTTGCATAATAGTGGAATCTAGTGTCTTGTTTACCTCTCGCACTCCTTGTTAATAATTTTGTATACAATTTTATTAAATCTTTAAATTTAATCTTCACAAGTCCGAGAGTTTGAACCTCATTACTACAAACCCCAGAAAAATCTTAATCATTTTGGCGCCGCCGACGCGGACTTGTGCTTATGTAGAATTTTTTTTAGGTTTATTATTTTTTTTTTAGAATTGTTTGTTTCTTTTTACGTTTATTTTTGTCTTTATTTTGCAGGTTCAAAGTGAAAACTAAGGACTTGGAGAGGAAAAAGCTTAAAGCGAAAAGAGAAGAAAAAAGGACAATTTTAGGATTTAATTTTTAATTTTTAATTTTTTTTAGAGTGTGTGAGGAAAACTGTAATTATTTATTTATTTATTTTGGACTTTGGACTTTAAACAATTGGACTTTATTATTTTTTTTTACCCTACGGAAGGGTATTATTATTGAAATTTTTTTTTATATAAACTGTGTGCAGTGAAGGACGACGATTACTATATCGTCTCGCCCCCTCGGGTTCGTACATGACATAGGAGTCGTGGCCCGTGTCGATTTCAACGGTTCATCCGCCGTCTGGTACGGGAGGTAAGTGCATCGAAACACTCGCGAATCTCCTGTAAGCGAGTTACTGTATTCCTTAAGGTGATTCATTGATTGAGGACGAATTTTGACTGTTTTTAAATTCCTAGTAAAGGGTAAGGCCTGGCCAATAAAAGATAAGGGTTTGGATTTCATCACCGCTCCCTTCTTGCCCGCCTTAGGAAAACGAAACCTAACGCGAACCCAAGCTTAAAATTTGGAATAGAACGAGACTGATAGGGTAACGATATTAATAGGAAACTCGTTCGAAAAATATTGGTTTCTCTTTAAGCACACTCCAAAGTTCATGATGGTTTCTGTGAGTTGAATGCGTGACTGCGCCGCCTTGTGATAGCGGTGAGGCCTTGGGTATCAAAGCTCCACTGAGCTTCCCTCGCCTCAATTCAACTTACTTTGACTCGGATTGATTCCAGAGGGGTTTGCTTAAATTGTATCGAATTCCCTTTCGAAAGATAGAAACTGGTCTAGAAACAATCTAAGTGGAGCCATCATGCTTTTTGTTTGCTAGATTTTATAGGTTTGATTTGGTCGAGTCAGCCTTGTTTTGTGTAGAATTCCCTTGCAATTAAGAATGTCGAGTTGGTATGTTAGAAGCCAATACAATGAATATCGACCTGAATTTGAATATGGACATCATCAGTTTTATTACCATGGTGGGAATAGTGGTTGGGAACGCCAAACTTTTCAAGGTTATGGTTCATACCATGGTGAGACCAATCACTATCCTCACAACCATCAGTCATACGAGAAAAATTCTGCTAATTCCTCTTTACTTGAGTCGACACGTAAGTTAGCTGAGACAACACGTAAGTTCGCTGAAATGAATAACTTAGTTAGGGACGAAAATAATGCAATGAGTGAACTTTTTTTACCTGATTTCCTAGATTACGTCAGGAATTCATGTGAGTCGGCCCAAAAGCTTTTGTTAGAGACCCAGAATAGAACTTCTCTAAAAGATCTAAATTTCCAAAATAGTGTTTCCAATTTTACCCTTGATGTAAATAGTGAATAGTTGCCTAATCTAGAGGACGAGGTTAGAATAAAAAACACTACTTATTTAGATAAGGTTCAATCATCTTCGTACTATGATGATGAGGATAGCAGTAATGAAGAATCTGAAATATGTAGGCATAGTGATCAGGAGTCTAATAATCCAATTGAGCTGTATAGTGATTATATTATTTCTAGTTCAAATCCAAATAATTTTTATGATTATTCACCTATTCAAAAAGACGAGGATTTGATTAGGGATACCACCGTTTTAGACGATGTAGTTTTTCCTTTTGATTACGAAGCCGATAGTAGTTTAGAGGAACGGGTTCATTTCGAAAATACTGTCTTAGAGTCTAGCGACTTAGAAACAATAGTCTTGGAAGAAGAAGATAGACCCGTAGAGATGAGTAAAGATGCACTACCTGATAATAACTTAGAAGAATCTCTTGAATATTTTAAGGACTCTGAAGATACGGAAATTCAAGAAATAATTAGAGGTCTATCTAGAGACACTGAAAACTCTAAGTTTGGGGGTGATTATCACTTTCTTAGTGCCTTACCTTTAACTCTCAGAAAGTCCCCACACTTAGGACTTGATATCTCCGCCTCGACCATTTTGCAAGATTACCTTCATACTCGTTTTCCCGAACCTAATGATGTCCAGGAAGAAGTTCAGTCGTTAGAAACCCATCCTCTGGTTGATGTGGTTTGCCCAGGCTATGATACCCAGATTGACTTTGTTTTCCCACCAAATAGTTTTCTTCCAAATGTGGGAACGTTTATATTTCAAATGTGTCGAATTTTAAGTTGTGAGACTAAACCTAAATGCTTTAGGAAATTAGAATCGACACATTTGCTTAAGAATGACCACTACTCTCATTTTGGTCAATATTGTAAGTCAAATCTTATTGACTTAGAGGATCCTCAGTTATTTAGGTTATTATTGTGCGCTTCTAAGATCATATATGAGTTTTTCCAGACTCTAGGACCTAATGATTCGGATCCCACCTATGAAGAAACGCAACCTATGAAAATATTTTATTTAGACCCTTTCATAGAACCTGAACCTGAATCGCAATTAGCGATAGTTTTCAGGAAACTAGGTAAGGGCATGTTATTCTTGTCCATTTTCTTGGTTCACTGCAGTTTCCTATGGTCAGCTCTATTTGGTTTTGATGACCCACAGTTATTTCGACCGTTACTTTATGGTTCGAGTTGACTAATCCTTTCCTAAGTCTGGCTGAAGACTTTAAACTTAGCACTTCTTGGGAGGTAACCTAATCTCACGCAACACGGTAATATCTTTCCTCAACCCTTTTTGCTTCAAGTGGTAATAATTTCTCCTCGTTCATGCTGTTATCATTGGAAACATTGAGGACAATGTTAGATTTAAGTTTGGGGGTATGGGAAAATATTTTAGTTGCAATAAATAAACTCCAGAGCCTAGAAATTTATGCGTATTCAGGATGGAACTAACTAATCTAAGTGGATGGAAACATCTTGGTTGTAGGAGTTGAGGAACCAATCTGATTAGATGGAAACATCTATAGAGTCTATTCATAAAAGCACAGAGCTCAGGTGTTAGAAATAACATGATAGTTGCACCATATCTCGTTGAGTCCTTTTCACTTCTATTTTTATTTTGTTTTTAAACTATGTTTCTCTAAGTGATAGGTGGGGCCCACGATTCAAGTTGTTACCAATGCGAGGGTGAATTAGAGTGATTGAGGTACCATGAAAAAAAAAGAAGAAAAAAAAAAGAAAAAGAAAAAATGGTAGTTAAAAAAAAAATATATTGAGACCAGACCATTTGACCAAAAGGAATAAATTCAATAAAGTCGACCACTCGTACCCTTGTATATGCCAGTTGTGTTGACCTAGAGTTAGGTTATCGACCACTGGTACCCTTGTATATGCCAGTGTGTTGATATTAGTCAGACTAGTATCTCAATCCATTAGGATTTTGGCGGAGGCCTTCAGACAGATATGAGAAACGCCGTTCACTTAGTAAACATCAAAACCATCTATGTTTTTTTATATCCATCTCTTAATCTTTCCATGTGATTAGTTTGACTCCGAATATGATGTCCATAGTACAACTATATGAGTAGAGCTCTGTCACTTATATATGAATTTTAGTATGCTTGAGTGCAAACTCGTGTACATCAATTGGAATTTCGCATCAGGGTACTTCCTCTTGTAGTCAGTAAGTATGACAACCAAGGAGATTCTTTAGTGCCTTCCAAGGTTCGTTGTAGATAGCTAGGGCCTGGAGTATAAAGGTTTTGTGGGTACACCTCTGGTAAACCCTCCGGAGACAACACTCCGCCACTAGGGCCACCTAGTGGTTTAACGGCTTGCTGCACGTGCTAAGTGTAGTCATTTTACTTTCTAGATTAGATTTGCTCGAGGACTAGCAAATAATAAGTTTGGGGGTATTTGATAGACACATTTTTGTGTCTAATTTTTCCTCAATGTACGTATTGTTGGAACTCTATTTTTGTACTAATATTGTGTTTTTATGTATTTTTAGGAAATAAACATTTTTGCAAAATTCGGCTCGAAAAGTTGATTTTGGCACCCCCGGAGGACAAGTGTTATTCGGACTCTCGCTTTTGGATAAGGAGTAACCTAATTACTAAGGGGCACCCCAGGTCACCCCCAAGGCAGCTGCTATTCGCACCCCAATTCTGGTTAGGGGGAGGACATCTTCTTCCCAAATTCAAAAACCAAAAATTGGCGGGAAAAATTGTTCTTGAAATGCCGTGACTAGGGTTGAGGATTTGAAGGTGTTCCAGTGAGATTCAATGGCCCAAATTAAATGGGTTTGTTCCTAGGGCCTAGATAGAGCTGGTATGGGTGTTGGATTCGGTCAAAATTGGTTAGATAACCGGTGGTAATCAAATCAGGGAAGATATTCTAAAATAAGAAAAATATTCTATTCTTGGAATTCTTGGATGGAAGAGACGTGCATGGGTTGATTCTATTGGCTGGAAACAATCCCTACAGCTCAAGGATGACGCGTGAAGAGATAAAACAGGGAATAATCCATAACAAATCAGAGAATTAAAGAAAAAAGATATCGGGAATATTTTCATTCATTGCCGAGTAATGAGAAGATTTGTTGGATTAATGAGAAGTTATTCTTGGTCCAAATGTGTATAAATATAACTCTTGGGTTAGCATAGAGGGGTGTCGAGAGTTTGGGGTCGAGAGGAGGTCCAGAGAAGCAGAAATCAAGAGTTGATGAAACTCTGTTGCTGCTGCTGCTGCTGATGAAGAACACCAAGAACACGAAGAACGGACCTGCAACAGCAGTCGTTTTTGTACAACAATAACGACTCACACCTGTGGGTCGTACATCAGGCAGTCTTATTTTCCACAGCGTTTGCGACACAGCAACAGCAGTCTTATTTTGTCACTGAGGGTCGTAGGTCTCTGGTTTTATTGTATTTCTCATATTCTCATCATTTGTAAACCATTTTTGAGCCATAATAAATTATTTTGAGAGCATTTTTACTATGATGAGCTGAATCCCTCGTAACCAAGGCAGTGGAGGAATCTATTCACGCAACATAAATGGGTAACTATTTCATTTAATTATATAATTCACCTAATCGCTGCTTTTGCAGAGCTTTAAATTATTTGAATGATTGTCTTAATTATTTGTTATTCAGTTTGATAGGTTATGCTTGGTTTAATCTCTTGATAACCTATGCTTAAGGTTTACAAATAATGTTTGAGAATCTGTATGATTGATAGTGAATTAAAGATAAAAGAGGACTTAAGAATTGAATAGAGTTTTGAAATATTTATCATTCAATTTTGCATAATAGTGGAATCTAGTGTCTTGGTTACCTCTCGCACCCCTTGTTAATAATTTTGTATATAATTTTATTAAATATTTAAATTTAATCTTCACAAGTCCGAGAGTTTGAACCTCATTACTACAAACCCCATAAAAATCATAATCAACAGTAGCTTGTGAAAGCCTACAATTGCAGACCAAGGTAAGCTTAGCTTACATTTGTAAATAGATTTTGTAATTGTAATTGTGTTACAAAGTTATTTGAGATGTTTAAGTTACTGCAATAGAGTTTTTAATTTAAGCTTGTTAGTCTTCCCAATCAGTTTAGCTGACTTAGTGTGACTAACTGAGTTAACTCAGTAGACCAAGACCGATTTGATCAGTTAGCCATTGACTTGACTTTGACCTGGACTTAGATGTTGACTGTTATTTGACCTTGTTGACTGTTATTTGACCTTGTTGACTCTTAGAGACCATTAGTTAACCCTAGTGGACCAGGCCTTGTGTAATGGGCTTGTTTAGTGGACTTGGGTTTTGATTTAGTGTTCCTATTTTGATGTGTTGGACCCTTATGGTTTGATTTAGCCTTCGGCTTCTTCTACAAAGTTGTAGATACTCATTTGACTTAGCTAATGGATTATAGAATCAACCTAATTCGATTAGTAAAATCTTTGTTATGTTAAGGATAGAGAATGAGATACCATAATGGGCTTAGAACCATTAGATATAATTATATGATTCTTCTGTGAGCCTTTTGGCTAAACTCTTAGAGTTCTTGTATGATTAACAGTTAGTCTATTAACAACGATCGATTCAAAGGATGAACTAGTGGAACGTGGATCTCGAGATAGGCGTGGCTTGTCATCAAAAGAGGTGGGAATACTTTAACTCTTTTGCAACCATTGTTGTTGTTTCTTTTATAAAAGGCTTTGTTTAACAAACTCATGCATTGCCTGATTGTGTATTCCATGCATTGTTTATTTTAAATTCCGAAAGTAATGTTGATTCTTTTAATCTTTCCCTTGCCTGGAAAGGAATTGTAATGCTTTGTGTGTCTTTATGATTGTCTATGGGAAATGAGAATTTCCAACTATGGTATATTGGATACGCTCCTTCGTTATTTTATTTTTGTGCTTTATTCGGTGTGAAATTAGCATCAATATTACGGGTGTGTACATTCAACCACAAACTATCTAGGTGGTACGACCATCAATATTACGACATGTAAATGTCGCCACAAAAAGTTATCAGGTGTGTAAATGTCACCGCATAAACTAAAGAAGGAGTTTAGGTCCATATACATGATTGTTTATTTCAGTGGTTTGGTTGTCTTCTAATGTTTGGGAAAACATGTATTGTTTTCCAAATCATGCCAATGATTACTTAAAAGTTAATTGTTATTCCTACAGGACACCCCTTTTAGGGATGATGTGCTCACCCATTCCCACTTTCAGTTTCAGAGACAGATCAGAGTTGTGCAGCGAAAGCTTCGAGACGTTGAGTCCGTTAGTTGGTTAACTTCGGCTATGATTATTATGATGGATATTATATTCGTAAACCATATGACTATTGTATATGTATCATTTGAGAGGAGTTCTTGTATATATATACTTTCCAGAGCGTGGCTAGTTTTGGGGTTAAGTTTTGAAGCAGATTTCTTAATTGAATGTTTAAGTAAATGATTTTGATTCGTAGTGCCTCTTTATTTAGTTAATCTCTCGGATTAGTTCAGCTGCTAGCTTAGGGGGCGCTACAGTGTTGGTATCAAAGCTCAATATTAAATCTTAAATGGGAAACAATAGATAATAGCCAGTGCCAGATATACTAATAGAATAGTTTAGACTGGGTTGGGTTTGTGAGATAAATCTTAATCACTAAAAACAATCAATGAACTAAAATATTTTTGAATTGAATTGATTTGTTGGATTTGTATAACATGTTGATTGTTTGTTCTTTGTTTGTGTAGATTTGTTATTTTATAATTTATGACGTAAAAATTGTAAGTTGAAACCAATTATGGTATAGTCTAGAAATTTTATTATAGAACTAGAGATTAGTTAGTCTCAGTTTTTTTGACATGTAATTAATCTAGCACTGGAGAATAGTGAGGTTGGAAATTCTGGTGTGATTGTGTTGTCTTTGTTCGTGGGAAACCATCGTCGGGTCTTGCTAACCTGGACAGACCAACTACAAGCATGGATCACTATTCATATTAGGAAGACTTGCTTCTGTTAGTGAACTGATAGATCCCAAATTTTACTTAGAAACTTTATCATAGAGTATTTTCTCTCGTAACTAGAACCATTGTATTTTTGAAATAGAAACTAGTTTGTTGAACCTAGAGTCATAAATTTTAGTTGTAAAAAGCAATGTAGGTTTGTGCTTTGTTTGTTGTTGTTTGCGCTTAGACAAGAGATAAGATTATTCTGTAAGGTGGGGAATTTTTGAGGACCAGAAGGATGGTTTGATTTTTGAGGACGAAAATGATACAAGGTGGGGAGAATGTAAGGACCCTCAAGCTCGTCAACGCTATTAGACTAGTCAACAGACGATTTAGCCGTTGATGAATCGATTAGTTTAACACGAACGTTAATAAATAGAAATTAATCTAACACCTATCTAGATACGAAATAAGTACCGCTCGATAAGTTTCGAAAAGTTACGCAGAATGGACTACTTGAACGTGTCAATCGGATACCGAGACGAAGAAGATATCAACGGATAAGTATGAAGGGCAAAATAGTAACTTCGTTGCTTAGCTGTGTGGCTGCCCTTATCTTCAACGAGTGTCGTGGAATTTGGTGTGGTCGTGTCGATACCAAACCGAGAGGATAAACTCGCTCTCTTACTCTTTTTTTCTTCATTATTCTTCGTTCTTCTTTTTCTTCTTCTCTTTCATTCTTCTCCTGTTCCTCTTCTTCTGCGAGTTCGAGTGATGAATTTGAGAGCACGTTTGAGAGTTTTTTATTGATAAAAATCAACTGATGAAGATGTATAGATGATGGAGGAGTCGAGGTTGTTGTTAATGAAGAAGAAAAGATGATTCAGAGAACCAAGTTGGGGTTATCTGTGATTATGAATTAGGGTTTCGAAATAGTGATGATTAAGATGAAATTGAAGATGGGTTTGTTCTTAATTGGGTTTGATAGAAGTTGTGGGGTTGTTCTGAGGTTGATTTGAGAATTGAATCAAGAGCTAGGGTTCATAAGAAAAGTTCAGGGGAGAGTTTGAAGATGAAGTTATTGATTTAGGGGATTGAATTAATGATGGATGTGTTCTGAATCGAATAATAAGTGGATGTATTGGGTTTAATTGCAGTTCTGTAGGAAATTGAATCTGAAATTAGGGATTTTGACATAATGGAGATTTAGGGTTCTTGGGCTTGAAGTTTAACTGGAGAAGATGAAATCGACAGTTTAGGGTTTTGATGAAATCAAGGTAGAAAATTAAGCATAGGGTGAATCATACATTTCAATTTGGGATTTAGTCTGAGAACAAAGAAGAGGTTGAATTCGAAGTTGGTTGAAAGAAACTTCTTTGAGGTAATTTTTATCTGAGTTGATTTAGTAAAGTCTTTTATTTTATTGATTGAGTATATACAGTTGGTAATTGAATTAAGAATAGCTGGGTGTTTGAGTAGATGTTGTATGAATGGGGATTACAGGTAGTGGTGGTGTTATCATCGTTGTTGTGTATTGTGTAATGCAGGGGAGAAATTGGAGGTTTGTTCTGGTTCACGGGGAGTTGTTATTTGAATTGAGAAGTAGTTGAGCTGTGTTAACTGTAGTGGTGCTATAAGGTGCAAGAGAATGTGTGGATGAGTGTATATGTATTACATTTGGTGGTGCAAGTGGTGGTTATATGTGCTGGGAAGAATTGGGAATTATTAGGTTGCAGGTAATGGTGTTTAACTGATGTTGTGTTGTTTTGAGTGAAGAAATTGTAGTTGATGGAATTGTTGTAATGAATAGTTGCAGAAGATGGATTACAGATATGCGCAACTGTATAGGGGTTGCCTGTAATGAAGGTTATGTTGTTGTTGGGATTCAAATTGAGTGTGCAGATTTGCCTGAGTTGGTAGTGTTGAACTGAACTCAGTTGAGTGGTTTGTGATTTGGGTTAATACTGATAAAGAATATGGTTTGTATGTAATTGCTGAATTTAAGTTACATCAGGGGAGAGTTGAGTTGTAGTGAAGTTATAATGGTTATGATTGATCCAGTTGAATGAAATAATCCGAGTTGAAGTTGGTTTGGATGTTGTGTTGGAATGAGTAGATGTATTGTTGAAATGGCAGTAGCTTGTGAAAGCCTGCAATTGCAGACCAAGGTAATCTTAGCTTATATTTGTAAATAGAGTTTGTAATTGTAATTTTGTTACAAAGCTATTTGAGACGTTTAAGTTACTGCAATAGAGTTTTTAGTTTAAGCTTGTTAGTCTTCCCAGTCAGTTTAGCTGACTTAGTGTGACTGACTGAGTTAACTCAGTGGACCAAGACCGATTTGACTCAGTTGG
This sequence comes from Papaver somniferum, assembly GCF_003573695.1. Classification (NCBI taxonomy): domain Eukaryota; kingdom Viridiplantae; phylum Streptophyta; class Magnoliopsida; order Ranunculales; family Papaveraceae; genus Papaver; species Papaver somniferum. Next base: position 39,054,938 of record NC_039361.1, on the reverse strand, counting down.
CCATTGACTTGACTTTGACCTGGACTTAGATGTTGACTGTTATTTGACCTTGTTGGCTGTTAGAGACCGTTAGTTAACCCTAGTGGACCGGGCCTTGTGTAATGGGCTTGTTTAGTGGACTTGGGTTTTGATTTAGTGTTCCTATTTTGATGTGTTGGACCCTTATGGTCTGATTTAGCCTTCGGCTTCTTCTACAAAGTTGTAGATACTCATTTGACTTAGCTAATAGTTTAGAGAATCAACCTAATTGGATTAGTAAAATCTTTGTTATGTTAAGGATAGATAATGAGATACAATAATGGGCATAGAACAATTAGATAGAATTGTATGATTCTTCTGTGAGCCTTTTGGCTAAACTCTTAGAGTTCTTGTATGATTAACAGTTAGTCTATTAACAACGATCGATTCAAAAGATGAACTAGTGGAACGTGGATCTCGAGATAGGCGTGGCTTGTCATCAAAAGAGGTGGGAATACTTTAACTCTTTTGCAACCATTGTTGTTGTTTCTTTTATAAAAGGCTTTGTTTAACAAACTCATGCATTGCCTGATTGTGTATTCCATGCATTGTTTATTTTAAATTCCGAAAGTAATGTTGATTCTTTTAATCTTTCCCTTGCCTGGAAAGGAATTGTAATGCTTTGTGTGTCTTTATGATTGTCTATGGGAAATGAGAATTTCCAACTATGGTATATTGGATACGCTCCTTCGTTATTTTATTTTTGTGCTTTATTCGGTGTGAAATTAGCATCAATATTACGGTGTGTACATTCAACCACAAACTATCTAGGTGGTACGACCATCAATATTACGACATGTAAATGTCGCCACAAAAAGTTATCAGGTGTGTAAATGTCACCGCATAAACTAAAGAAGGAGTTTAGGTCCATATACATGATTGTTTATTTCAGTGGTTTGGTTGTCTTCTAATGTTTGGGAAAACATGTATTGTTTTCCAAATCATGCCAATGATTACTTAAAAGTTAATTGTTATTCCTACATGACACCCCTTTTAGGGATGATGTGCTCACCCATTCTCACTTTCAGTTTCAGAGACAGATCAGAGTTGTGCAGCGAAAGCTTCGAGACGTTGAGTCCGTTAGTTGGTTAACTTCGGCTATGATTATTATGATGGATATTATATTCGTAAACCATATGACTATTGTATATGTATCATTTGAGAGGAGTTCTTGTATATATATACTTTTCAGAGCGTGGCTAGTTTTGGGGTTAAGTTTTGAAGCAGATTTCTTAATTGAATGTTTAAGTAAATGATTTAGATTCGTAGTGCCTCTTTATTTAGTTAATCTCTCGGATTAGTTCAGCTGCTAGCTTAGGGGGCGCTACAATTGCGTTATACCGTTTGAAGGCGAAGGTTAACCAAAGCTTTTGAAGAACCTCATCAACAAAAGGTAAGTGAAGACTGAACCACATATTACTCAAATTTTCACCTTTCTATCCATGAGACATTGTCGCATGACTAAAGTAGATACATGCACGACACGAATTTCGAGTCAAGTTTATCTTTTTAATTATTCTCGAAATATATATGACTAAGTTTAAGAACATTTGTTTATACTTGATAAATTCGGTTAAGAACAATTTATTGTTTATGACCTAAATCGTGATTCAAGATTTAATCATTTGAAAATATCTTAGAACGGTGATATTTTCATTGATGTTATTCAGGAATGTTTCACAATGATTATTAGAGAGATATAAAACTATTGTTAATCTGGATACAAGACAGTATGTGAAAATACGGGGTTACCAAAATACACCACCAACTATATCTTAGGAAACATGTATGGACAAAACCTAAATACAATTCCGAGAGTTCAAATTAATTAATCTCAATCAAGGAATAATATTCAGAGTTTATATATCTTTCTCCCATAATCAGAAAGTTTACACATCCTAGTCCGGGAACCTGATTTACGGGTGAGAGTACTTGGACGATTTCAAAGATCAATATCCAAGAATCAATCAAGTCGTATCCAATCAATTACAATGGACGTATCTCTTTGATTGATTTACGTACAACCTGTGATATTTCAATTATAAAGATAAACAACATAATGTGAAAAAGAAAAACATACATACACCATAAATTTTGTTAACGAGGAAACCGCAAATGCAGAAAAACCCCGGGATCTAGTCCATATTGAACACCAAACTGTATTAAGCCGCTACACACTCTAGCCTACTATCAATACTTCGGACTAGAATGTATTTGAGGCCGATTTAAACCCTCACAATTCAGTTACAGTCGCGCTCCTTACGCCTTTTGAATCTCAGCAGGACTCCGCGCAATTGATTCCCTTAGCTGACGTACTTTACAGCCTAAGAGTTGCTTCAACACAATTGAAGACTTTATACCAATATTCCTCCCACAGATAAGCCTATATGTGATTTCCTTTCTGATCAACTATCACAGTAGAAAAAGTCTAGCAAACCTCAAAATCCGGACTTGATTATTATTCACCTCACAAATATTAAACATGTGGAATCACAAAGTCTGAGACGATGAGAAATTCTCAATTTATGTCTATCTTGTTTGATGGAGCAAGGCTCAAAAATCGAAACAAGATCAAGATACGCAAACTATCAAAGATAGTTTGACCTGGCTTCAAAAATCCCTAAGTGAAGTTTTTTTAGTCGCTAAATCCAAGAAGGGTTTGACGGAAAGGATGACTCTGGTTTACATCTAGAAACCACAAGAATGTCGTCGGGATTCAAAAATCCCAATTGCTTAGGGTTCTCTTGTAACGAGCCTCAAGCTCGTCAACGCTATTAGACCGGTCAAGAGACCATTTAACCGATAAGGACTCGATTAATTAGAGATGAACGTAAATTAATAGAAATTAATCTAACAACGATATAAATACGAAATTAGCATCATTAGATAGATATGGAAAATTCATGCGAAATAGATTACTCGATCGTGTCATTCGGATACCGGACGAAGAAGATATCTTTGAATGAGTGCAAGGGTAAAAATAGTTTCTTTTCCTTAAACCGACCTGGCGGCCCTTATCAATTCAATGGGTGCCTTTATAATTTTTGTTGCCTTATCATCACCAAACGTGTCGATGAGATGCATTTCTCTCTTTTTCTTCTTCTCTCTTCTTTTCTCTTATTTTCTTCTGTTCTTCATTTCTTCCTCTCTGTCGATCTCAGTTCAGAAGAACTGAGTTGTTTGTGTGTGAGTTTTTGATAGAATGTTAGGTAGCTTGATGAATCAAAGAAGATGAAGTTAGAAATGAGGTTGTTTGAGTTCCAGGAGAAGAAAAAAGTGATGTTGATGTTGAATTGAAGCTAGGGTTTCTAGTAATTTTAATTCAAGTTGATTTCGTGATGGTTAAGGAAGGATTGAGAACTGGGTTTAGTTGATTGAGGTTTAATTGAAGTTCCGAGGCTGTCCTGGTGATGAATCAAATTCAAAACTCAACGGAAAAGGTAAATCAAGGATTTAAATTAGGGTTTCTAATTTATTGAATTTCTTTATGAAATTGAGTTTTTCTTGGTGAATTATTTCATGGGTTTGTTGTTATTTGAGGCGTAGATTATAGCATGAGGTTTAATTTTAATTTCTTAGAAAATTAGGGTTTTCCCCTGTTCTTCCCCAAATTAGAAGTTAGAGGTTCAAGTTGAATCACATGTGATGGAGATGAATTAGATAATGGCAGTTATGATGGTGGTGTAGTTATGAAATGGTTTGGGAATGAATATCTCAGTTGGATGAAGATCTCAATTGTAATTGGTGGCTGGTCATGGGAGTGGTGGTGCTGCTGCTCAGTTGATGAAGGTCATGTATGAATTGTTGGGGTTCATTGTCCAGAAAGTAGAGCTGGTGTTGCAGGATGTTATAGAACTTAAATGGGGATGTGAATTGATTTGCAGGTGGCAATGTTTGATGAGTACAGATCTTTGGAGATGATGTTGCAGCTTAGATTCACAATTGTGATAGGTTGTATGCAGGACATGGTGAAGAAACTAATATGGGTTTAGATGAATGAAGTGTCGCAGCTGGAATTACAAGTGGTGTTGCAGGTCGTATTAGATGATTGCAGTTGAACTGTTGCAGGTGGATTTGTACCAAGGACGGACCCAGAAAGGCTAAATTTCCTTTTAAGGCCCTGACTAGAAGCCTTGGTGGAGTAGAATTTTTTTTTTTTTGGCTTGTGGACTGGGAGGACTACCCGGGCTAAAGCCCCCTTTAGCCCAGCTGTAGGTCCGTCAGTGATTTGTACCAGAAGCGTTGAGGCACAAACTAATTCTGTGGGTGTTGGTGATGTCGTGAAATGATGACATTGACAGGGTTGTGTCACAGAAATTGGCGGGATTAGTGAGTTGAGCTGGGACTATAACTTGTGAAGATTTTAGGCTAGCTATGATTGTTACTGTTGTTCGAATGTAATAGCTGAAGTTGGCTTGAGTCCGAGATGCTATTGGTTAGACAGTGGTCTGGTGGTGGCATGAATTTGCAGTGAAGAGTTAGAATGAGGCTGTGGTTGTAGTCTAGTTTCGGTTTGATTTACACAGGTGATGAATCTGAAGATTAGTTGAGGCAGTCATTGTATTACCACAACTATTGGAATCTAAATGAGCAGATGACTGTGTTGTTGGGTTGAAGATGTAGTATTAGTCTGAGTTAAGGGGGAATAGATTGCAGTGTATTTAGTATTTGAAGTTGAGGGTGTAATGCTTATGTAATCAAGATAGTAGTTAGAGTTGGTGTGAGTTAGATCTAAGAAGTTGTCTTCTGCTAGAGCTGGCCTTTGTGAATTTATATTTTTGGTGTTGTTTGAATGAAGTTTTGTTTCTTGATTTCAGACCTATTAGTCATCCTAGTCAGATTGTCTGTCTGACTCTGTCCTTAGCTGACCTAGGATATCTGACTGAGATGAGTCAGTCTAACCCTGAGTTGACTCATTAACCAGTCTTGACTCAGTGGACCTTGACCGAGTTAACCCTTTGACCTGGACTTGACCTTGACTATTGACGTGGACTGCTGTTGACCTTTGACTGTCAGTTTGACTGTCAATTGACCAGATTGACCGGGCCTTGTGTTAATGGGCCGAGTTTAGTAGACTTGGGCTTAGAATTAGTTTTCTTATCTTGTTGAATTGGACCCTTATGGTCCGAATTAGCCTTTGATTTCTTCTACAAAGTTATAGATGATCTTAAGATGTATCTAATGAATTATAGAACCAACCTAATTGAATTAGTAAACCTTTATTTGTGTTAAAGATAGATAATGAAAATGTTTAGAATCATTAATGGGTTTAAAACCATTAGATAGTTCACTTAACCTATGATTAGAGAATTGTATGAGATTATGATTTGAGCCTTGTATGAGCCTTTTGACTAATCTTTAGAGTGATTGTGTGGTTAATAGTTACTCTTTATTAATAACGACCGATTCAGAAGACGAACTACTGGATTGTACATCTCGAGGTATGCGAGGCTTGTCATCAAAAGAGGTGGGAATCGATAACGAACTCTCTTGTATTCAGTATTGTTTTAAAAATCTATCTTTTATGAAATGCATGCATGTCTTTGTTACTATATGATATGTGTACGCATGTATCATATGTGTTTATTACAAACTAGTTTTCTTTTACATTTTGGGATGGGCTTGGATCTTTAGAATCAACTAATATGGAGTATTTACTTATTTTCCAAAATGTGATTCTTTCCATTGACTGGAAAGTGGTTACAATCTTTATTTGTTGTTAACACGAAAGGGAGAAGTTTTCCTTTTGATTGGTGTGAGATATGTGCTCCCAAATGTGATATCTATTTATTGCAAACCTAGATAGGCCTCGTTGGGCTGAATATTATATAGGTCTGGTTTTAATTTGGCCATTATATTTTCCCTATTTTTGTACATGAATGTTTACTGTTCTTTTAAATTACTTTCAAAAGATATTATATTATGTTTTGGTGTTTAGAAAAAGTGATGTTGAGAATCTTATATAAGATTGTTGGATTTACGCGGTGTATATGGCTCTGCACTGTGTAAGCACTTCGGTCGGATATAATGTTGTTACCATTTGTTTCCTTTGAATACTTGCTATGTAGAGTGCGCGTAGAATAAGGTACTGGTAAGGTACATATCGTTTATGACTTGAGGACGGAAATCTCATGGGCGTTTTAATGATCATTGAAGAATCCGCAACAGTCATGCCTTGCTACTTCGAAGGAAGACGTCGCTCAACTACTATTTATGTTGTGAATGTGTGCCGGTTTATTGGTTGGAGAACTTTATAATTTCAGTATTACTATTATTTTAATATGCTTTATATGTTTTTTTGTGTTTTATCGGTTTTTAGTAAAACCTGCATTATCTTTAAATCATTTTAATGATTACTTGAAAGTTAGTTGTTATTTCTACGGGGAACCCCTTTTAGGAATGATGTGCTCACCCATTCCCACTTTCAGTTTCAGAGACAGATCAAGTTGTGCACGTGGCAATGAAAGCTTTGAATAGTTGGTTTCGTTAGTTGGTTAGCTTCCACTATGTATATTTTGTGTTTATATTCTATTTGTAAATCAACTCAAAATTAAATATGTAACACTTGAGAGGAGTTCTTGTATTTATTTCAGAGAGGGTTTAGATTCGGGTTAGTCTTTGTTTAAAACTTCTTTCTTAATGTTTAAATAGATGTTTTAGACCGTTAGTGCCGCATTTTATAGTTAATCTCTTGGATTAGTCAGCTGCTAGCTTAGGGGGCGCTACATCTCTCTTATATAGACTTTCAAAAAATATGTTGCTTTAGGTTTAAGCTAAGATAGCTTTGGAATCAAGCAGACAATATCCATTGTTAGATGAATCTTTGAAATGATATTAACATAACAAGATATACACTCTGGTTAGGATGAACCACAACCAAACAGTGTACAAAGACGTTGTTCATAAACGGTTAGCCAAAACTAGCCAATTTAACCATAAGTTTAATCATTTCCATATAACACTTAATACTTTAATCTTGAGTCACAACCATAGGTTATAATGTGATCAGATATTTCTATAATTTTTTTAGAGATTTATTCAAATGCCAATTATCTCACATAAATAATTTTATGTGTATATGAATATAGTTCATATACGGTCTGCATACAAGGTATGCGTACCATTCCAGGTTCACGAGCAACTGACTTTTTATGGTATGGATACCGGGTATGCATACCATAAAATTGTCGTCGAACTATAACTACGACGGTACATGTACTGCGGCGCCGGTCCTATAACAGTTTTCCCAGCGGCTCCAGACCTATAACAGTTTTCCCAGTTTGTGAAACTGGTATGCATACTGTCATGTATGCAGATTTACGGTAGTTATATATTTCTCTCTAAAAATCAATTCTAAATATCCCAAATAACGTTAATGACATATATCACTGTTCCAGGATATTTTCGAATGATAATCTTGAATCACGATTTAGATTATGAACAATAAATTTTTCTTAATCGAAATTCATCAAGTATGAACAAATGTTCATTAAGCTTAGTCATTGATTTCGAGAAGGATATTACCGAGATAAACTTGACTCGAAATGATTGGTATGATTTCGATAGTCTAATTAGTCATGTGACACAGTCTCATAGATGGAAGGATGAATATAACTTGAGAAATAGGTGGTTCGGTCTTCACTTACCTTTTATTGAAGAAGTTCTCCAAAAGCTTTGGTTGATTTTCGCCTTCAAACAGTAGAACGCAGTAATGTCTGAATCTCAACTACACACTTGAGACTTATATAACTGTAGGCTATAAATCAAGATATAGTTTTGATCAACTAAATTTGACAACAATCTTGATATAACAACACTTTTTAGTTCGACCGAGGAGTGATCTAAAAGTATGCATACCAGTTCACATACTGGCACAACTGTTATAGGTCCGGAGCCGCAATACATGTACCCAGTACACGTACCGGCGTATCTATAGTTCAGAAGTGACTTTTTGGTACGCATACCTAGTATGCACACCTTAAAAAGTTTGTTGACTCGTGAACCAAGAATTTACGCATACCTAGTATGTAAATCGGAAAAGATATGTGGATTCCTGAACCAGGACTGTATGCATACCCAGTATGCAAACCGAAAAAGATATGTGGATTTTCGAATCCATTTTTTTCCTTAAGGGTACACATAACCGGTACATGTACCATGAAAAAAATACTTACGAATAGGAATACGATACACGTACTTACTATGTCGAATATTTTCAGATGCATCAGAATTATTTCTTTGAGATAATCGTTATTTGAATAAATCTCTGATAACACTATATAGACATAGTTGATCACATTATAACCTATGGTTCTGATTCAAGATTAAAATTTTTAATATTATATGGAAATAGTTAAGCTTGCAGTTCGTCTGGCTAGTTTCGGCTAACGTTTCATGAACAAGTCTTTGTACACAGTTCGGTTATGGTTCATCCTAACCAGAGTGTATATTTTGTTGTGTCAATCTCAAATCAAAGATTTATCTAACGTTCGATATTGATTGCTTGATTCCAAAGATATCTAGCTTAAATCTTAAATAACCTTTGATTTTGAAAGTTTATATAAGGAGAACCTCAAGCAACTGGGATCTTTGAATCCCCGACACTATTTTTTGTGTCATATTTGTAAACTAGAGTCTTCTTCTCCTTCAAATCCTTTTAGGGTATAGATACTAAAAATACTTCACCTAAAGATTAGTGAAGCCAGGTCCAACTAATTTTATCTTGATAGTTCATATATCCTGATCTTGCTACTGATTGTTGAGTCTCACTCCGAACAAGAAAGATAGATATAAATTGTAAATTTTCTTCGTCTCAGACTTCGTGATTCCACAAGTATATTCATCCATAACGATTATTTGTTGAAATCGAGTAGGAATTACTTGTGAGGTGAATAATAATCTAGGATGCTCTTAGAAAGTCATGAGTACCGGACTTGTGGTTTGCTAGACTTTTCTATTACAAACGATTTCTTATCCCACCTTGATCTTTGATCAAAACGTAAAACACATATAGGCTTACATGTCGAAGAAAGATTGGTTTAATGTTTTCAATTGAGGTGAAGAAACTCTTAGGTTGTAAAGGGCGTCAGCTAAGGGAATCAATTGCGCAAAGTCTTGCGGGACTCAAGATATGTAAGGAGCGAAACTGTATCAGAATTATTGTGAAGGTTTAATCCGGTCTCAACTACATTTTAATCTGAAGTTTTGATATTATGATAAAGTTTGTAGAGTCTTAATCAGTTTAGTGTTCAAATCTGGATTAGGTCTCAGGTTTTTTTATGCATTTGTGGTTTCCTCGTTAAAGTAGATACGTCCATCGTAATTGTTCGATACGACTTGATTGATCTTGGATACTGATCTCTAGAATCGTCCAAGTACTCTCACGATATAATCAGGTTCACGGACTTGTATCCGTTTACATATAGATTGTGAGAGAAAGAGATATTATAAACTATTGTTGTAATTCCTGATTGAGGTTCATTAAGAGGTTCATTAAGTTGTCATTCTCGGAATTGTATTTGGGTTTGGTCCATATAGATTTCCTAAGAAAAATTTGGTGACAATATTCTGGTACTCCCTCATTTTGAGTCCAAGTACTCTGTTTAACAATCAGGTTTATGATTGAGTAGAGGTTGAGATATAAACTATATATACATATTATCAAGGATCATTCATTTAGTCTACTTGTTATTGTATTAATTTTTGTCTATACATATTGTTGAACAAAAAAAGTTGGATATTTTTGTTATCAAGATAAATTACATAATCCATAAAATAAAAAAACACACGACACCGTAAATTTTATTAACGAGGAAAACTGCAATGTGCAGAAAAACCTTGAGACGTAGTCCAGAATTTGAACATGATACTGTACTAAGCCACTACGGATGCTAGCCTACTATCAGAATTCGAAATGGAATGTAGTTGAGACCTGAAAACACAGGGGTACCAAGTACATTTGTTAGACAAACCGCATGGACAAAAATTAGTAATACACTTGCAAGTAGACCAACTGAATGATCCTTGACAATATGCATATATAGTTTATATGCCTACATCTTCCCAAATCAATATCTATATAGACAAGGAGTCCATGAACCTGATTTTCAAGAAGAGTACTTGGACGATCTCAAAAGTCAATATCCAAGATCAATCAGTCGTATCCAAATAATCCAATCGGAATTCTGCAAGTAATTAAACTTGTCATCTATATTTCAAGAGACGAGTTCTATAAGAAAAGAGTCTCGTAATCGGTCACAATTTGATGTATGTATCTACTAAGATTGAATACGTACAGCTTGTGTAAATGCAATTATAAAGATAAACAATATAATGCAGAAAAATAAAAACACAAGACACTCGAAGTTTTGTTAACGAGGAAACCACAAATGCAGAAAACCCCCGGGACTCCGTTCTGATTTGGACACCTGTACTAAGCTGTTACCCACTATCATACTTTAGACTGGAATGCTGTTGATACCAAATTCACACTATAAGAAATTCAGTTAGAGTTGCGCTCCTTACATCTCTTTAACCTCGCAAGACTCTATACAATTGATTCCTTTAGTTGACGTCCTTTACAACCAAAGTGAAGAATTTTGATACCAATCTGCCTTTAACATATCAACTTATTTGATTTCCTTTAGATCAAATATCAAGGTGTGGATATTTTTTCACAATAGACAAAGCTATAAAATGTCACAAATATGGAACTTACGACTCCTGAACAGAAACCTATATTTTTAGCGAACTCTTTGGCCGGTTCCTATGGGGGTGGCTAAACCCCCCATTTTCCATGCCAGCTGGCCTGGAAAACTGGCTGCGCCACTATGGGAAAATGATTAACCGGTTGAGTTTCCACCGAGTGGTGGAGACTAGACCGCTAGCGGTGTACACTCGACCGCTAGCGGTTTTCATAAAACCGGTCGGTCTTATATTTGTCGGTTATTAAAATGTAGTAACAACTATTTCCCCCCCACATCTCCCTATAAATTCACCCCATTCAATTCAGTTTAATCACACCTCATTTTTTCATTAATCCTATCATCTTACTCTTTTATACCTTTAATCCTTTTTAATTTTTATTTCTAAATCAATGGATTCCTATGACGACGAAGTGCGTATTCATATGGATCCATTTGAAGAACAACAACGGATACTCGTTCAGGCGCTTCAACAAATTCATGATGAGTCAGATGAAGATAAAGAACTAAGCAACAATTTGCTGCATCTATATTCATCGGGGAAAATACCTAGAGATCCAGAGCCAAGAGAAGTGTTCACAAGAAGATATACGTACAGGTGTCGGGATGAATGGCACCAGAAGCTGATGCACGATTATTTTCTACCCAATTGTGTGTTCTCTAATGAAAATTTCCAAAGCCGGTTTCGCATGCCCCGACATTTGGTGCTAAGGATTATTGGTGAGCTTTGTCAGGTAAAACCTCAATTTAATTATCAGTATGATGTACTGAATATTAGAGGTCATATCCTAGGATATGGCAGACCTCCAGATTCTAATGATGAGTACCTTTGCATTGGAAAAACAACCACATACGAGTATCTTTCATTGTTTTGCGAAGTAATGATTAATCATTTTGGTCCAACCTATGCGGATGTTAGAGAGCTATTAAAGACAAATCAAGAAAGGGGATATTCCCTGGAATGCTGGGTAGTCTTGACTGCATGCGTTGGGTATGGACAGGGTGCCCTAGCTATTGTGCCGGTCAGTATAAGGGTCACCACACAAAACCAACGGTTATACTTGAGGTTGCTGCTTCTTATGATTGTTGGATATGGCACGCTTTTTTTGGCCTCTCGGGATCTCAGAACGATATCAATGTCTTACAGAAATCGCCTTTGTTTGAAGATTTAAAGTATGGAATTTCACCTCAGGTAAATTTCACTATCAACGGGAATCACTACACTCATGGTTATTATCTTGCAGATGGAATTTATCCAAAATGGTCAACTTTGGTTCAATGTTACCGTCAGCCACCTTCGAGGGAAATGGAACGTTCATATTCATATTTCAATAGTAGACAAATGGATCTGAGAAAGGATGTGGAACGAGCTTTTGGAATTCTCAAACAGAAATTCGCCATCGTGTGGGCCTTATCGTGGTCTAATTCCTCGTGAAATGCATAAGACTATGCTGACTTACATCATTATGCATAACATGGTAATTCAGGAAACCCGTCGTAATAAGGATTGGACTAACCATGCATATGAAGATTTAAGGCCCGAGGTTCAACCAGAAAGAGGAAGCCGCAAGGGACTATGCGCAAATAACAAGTCACATTGAGAACAAAACTTTGTATAACAGGTTATGGGAAGATCTCAGGGCGAATATTTGGGCTGAGTTCGGAAGAGATGGAGGACGAATTTAGTTGTTTTTGTTATTTCATAACTTTTTTGTTAAGTTGTTTAAGTTTCATTTGTTGTTAATTGTTAAGGTTACATCTTGTTGATGGTGGATTTTAGTTCAAGGCTAAAATTGTAAAACCAATATTTTATGCGTTGTCACCCTGCAAAGGGAAAAGCCGTTTAAGAAGTGAGGAGTGCAGAAAACCTCTTCACTTTATTTGAAGCAATTCAATAAATACACAAAATTCACCCAGAATGGTGCGTGCAACGACAATCCCAAATATTCTGTGAATTTTTAGCATTATTAATTAATGCATTATTTGCCTGGTATTTTCCGTGCTATGTTCTCAGCCGAACTCTTATTATTGACATGGCATGATGATTGAATGTTCACTCTCAGCAGAGTAGCATGAATCTCCCGATCGAAGTGCCAATATAGAGATTTGCATGAAATATCCACACAGGCTACATCACTCTCTGACAGAGAGAGTCTCGCATCGACGCGCTTTGGTTAGCCCGATCGAGCATGCTTAATTTCCTTAAGGGAAATCTAGACTGTCCATATCAGTCTCAGTAACGATCGCGGCCACACAAGTTGGATGCACAATTTAACAAGCCTAGCCAAACCCTGACAAGAATAGGAGATTGTCGTGATGACCACCGGCGGGCCCACTTATTCCCTAGCCGGTCGGACATCACACGAACATCTCCTAGCACCGTCAAACGCCAACCCTAAGTAGGGTGGCCATGCTGCTTTGTGGAAATTTGATCGAACATAGACTGTTCAGGGCAGTCTTAAAATGATCACGATCGTCCAACTTCGCCAGCCTGGTTGGACGGATTAGATCATCCCATGAATGATCAGGGAAGCGCTAACGCACACCTTGGCGGGTCCACTTCTCCCTCACCCGATCGATTTTCTCACGACAAGGCCATGGAGCAATGAAACGTTTGCTCAAACTATGGTAGGCGTGATGCTTCTAAGGGTCGCGGAATTTCACAATTGTCTTAAATCGATCACAACCATCCAATTTAGCCAGCTTATTTGGGTGGCTAAGTTCATCAGGAAGGTGCACATACGTTCAGGCCTTGCGCATAATTGTTTCAGTTCAGCAATCTTCATCCTCCGTTGTAACTGAAACATGTATGACATAAGCAAATCATTAGAAGAACTAAAAAAAAAAACATAAAATAAATCAGATTATACCATAAATAATAACTAAGTACCTTATTCTTTTTATTTGAAACCCCTCCTTTCTCATTCTGGTTGTTGGCATCTTGCTCTTCTTCTTGATCTGAATCAGTGTCATCTTTCTTCTTTGTTACCTTTTTCTCCTCTTCATCCTTCTTATCATTATCCTATATAAATGACACCACAAACCCCAAATCCAGAACCCAAACCCAAATCAAAAATTATAAACGAAAAACACAGACAAAAAGAATAAAACCTCAATTCAAAATCTATGAATTTATTAACTCTGCATCAGCAACTTCCTTAACATTAAACTTCTCAAAGACGCTCTTCAACTCGGCGTAAGCATCCCCAAATTAAAGGTTCTCGGTGACATACTCAATTTCAACTTTTTCAAGAGGATGTTAATTCTCGAATAATCAACACATTAGTAAACCCAATTACAACATTATACACAACATGAAACCCTAATGCGAATTATAACATAGATATAACAAAAACCCTAACACTATAATGAAGAGAGTAAAACAAACAAAAAAGAAGAAATAATTACCTGGTGCGGATCGAAGTTTTCTCTAACGTTGTCATCACTATCATTATCAGTTTCAGTGATGTTATTTTGTTTCTTATTTTTCTTTTGCTTTCTCCTGCGTCTACGCTTCTCGCTCTCTTCAAATTTATTGTTGGTATTGTTTTGCTTTAAATCTCCATTAGGGTTTTCAATTTCGACTGCCATTCCGCCAAATCTGAAGAAGAAATTGAATTGAGAAGAAGAAATCGAGCGAACAACGAAGGGAGTATATATTTAGGGATATTTTGATTTTGGTCCCAAAAAAGTGACGCGTTTGGGTCCTAGAAATATACTAGTTAGAGTTTGGGTCCCAGGACTAAGGTTGACCATATTGACAGTTACGGAATCTGTTTAATTATGTAGATGATGAACATAGTATAAGAATTGGAATTATTTACTAACCTAGCCATTCTTCTTCCGTTAGCCAGACGTGTGGAACCATCAAAATATTCTTTTTAACGAACGCATAAAAGTTTACATCTCCAAATTAAAAAAACAGATCGAGCTGGTTTCCTAGGGTTCTAAGATGCGACTAAATTGGGGAGTTTATGTTGGAAAATGGGTTCAAACAGAGGATGAAATAAACTGAAAAGAAATTGTTGTACACTTGACTTTCAACGCTCGAATAGGTTTCTTTTAGACGATTATTTCTACCCTTCGAATATCAATTGGTGATTACAACAGGTATGTGAAATAATGCCTTCAGGATACAATGAAAGCCCTACAACAGAAAATTGGATTCAAGGTTTGTACCCCTTGACCCAACCAAGAACACACGAGAGAGGTTTCTGATGATGCTTTATAAAGAGAGAAAACAAGTTTAATTGATGATTAGAATGGGAGAACATCTTCGCTATTTATAGGGATATCCATGCCTGTTGGTAGTGTCGTTTCATCACCAACATACGCTTCCAAAAGCCATCAATGGTGACTTATGGGAAGAGACGTGTCTACTCAGTTTCAATGGAAACTTCTAGGTTTTTTTTCAAATTAAAACCAGAAAAAAATTCCACGAGACGCTGTCTCAGACTCTGCTAGGGGGCGTTGTCCCCTAGACCCCCACGACCTGACCTGTCAGGTCGAACACAGCCGAGAGGGGCTACGCCCCCCTGGACCCACCCGAAATAGCGGAACACAATATTGAAAATATCCAACAGTTTATTCTTAAATTATGGATTTATCAAAATCCTAGTTTGTACGGTTTAATTTAGGATTTTGGTTTAATCTGAGATGGTTGTGTTGATTTGGGTTTGGATGAGTGATGTGATAGAGACTGCTGATGATTTCGTAAAGAGAAACAATATTCGAATGATGATTTATAAGAAATCCACATAAGGAATTTAAGGTTGATTTAGGTGGTTAATCAAAAACGGAATGATATCGTTGTCCTCTTTATCATCAATTGGATTATCGTTTCCGTTAAGAACTCAGTTTGTTCACTGATTACGAATTGTGATTGAAAAAAATGTCTGTATTGACTAGCCATTTGTGGCCGAGAAAAAACTAATTTCCGGTCTTAATATTTGGACTCATGTGTAGTTGTGTACCCAAGTTTACATCATCACTATTTTTTTTTGTAAATGATGCACGACTGGTTCTTGATTTATTTCCAAAACTGTTAGAGCACTGCTCGGTTGAACCCACCAAGCGTTGGTATGTCAAGTTTGGTTGTCATATTTTAGTGAATCAAAACTCAATTAAAGAGTCGCTTGATTATATACTAGAGTCTACTTCGTACAGGTTAGCTTGAAGTATTAGGATTTGAGACTTACAAGTATTACCGAAGACTTGAAGACGTGAAGAAGTATGGAGCTACAACGACAACAATCATCCTTCATCTTGAGGTTAGTAGTATTTGACTTGAAATGTTTCGTTCCCTAACGTATCTTTCAAGTCGTGCATATTGAAAATGAAACTGCGAAGCTGTGTATGAACTCTAGATATACATAGTATTAAGGAATACGATACGAGGTTTATTGCTTAACCATTAAACTTTATATATAAGACATTGACATAATCGTTTAAATATTATTGTGATTATGTATGGGTGTGAGTGAAGATTTCATCCTATGAAACAATGTTTACATTCGTTTAAAGGAAGTACGTTCACAAACTTGTTTGTGGATCGAAAGGGAAATCGTTAGGCTTATTGGTGATGTTATTCATATTGCAGATCTATTATGAACTAACAATATGGGTGATGTGTATAACCCATCATAAACTTGTTTATGTGGTTGGTAAAACTAATCACAGAGGTCCGTCTTAAGTTATTGATATAACTTTTATTAGTAAAACCGATCTTAAGAAATCACTCAAGATGGTATGATCTATACCTTGCAAAATAGTAACTTTTATTAGTGAAAAGGAAACGGATCCTAGTAAGAGGTGCAATAGATTTTGCAAGAAGGGAATCGATCCCTATAGGAGGTGCTACAAGTAAGTAGTGTGAGGGGAACCCATCCTATGAACATGTGCAACAAGTTCTTAGAAAAAAGGGAACCGAACCTATGCACATGTGCACCAAAATACGGGTGGTTACCATATTACGTGGGGAACCGATCCTAGTACCTAGTCAACTGAGTTTTGGTAACTAGTGTGACTATTTAAAGTACTCACTGGAGGTATAACCGAAACTTGTTTTGGTAGAACCGATGATACCCATGGTTAGTGATTTGATAGGATGATCAATCACATGGTGCTTAGAAATCGAATCTTCGTTTCTAAGATTGTAAGTTTGAAAGAGAACTTATAAAGTAAGGATGTTGTCATTCTTTGAATACGAGTTGTAATTCTTATCATTAATTGTTCAAAGATATTCCTTGATAGCTAAGGAGAATCCCGGATCGAAATTAATTGAGAATCCTTTTTATTAAAGGTTGCTTGATTTTACATGGTATTTAATTTCCAGCAATTAAATAACATATCGTTAGAAAATATTATTTAGTAATATGCATTTACTAATTAAAGAATTTTCTAAGTGAATTTCGTTCAAAGTTGGACAAACCATTTCCAAGGAATTATGAAAACCGAATCTGACTTTATTGCATATCTTGAAATTCCTTGGTGTCCAAACTTCCTTGTCTATAAATATCAAAGTTTGCATCTCTAGCAAACTAATCCTCAGAGCCAACAAAACTACCTCAGTTGTGTTGTTACTGGTGGAGCCGCCTATCAGAGTGGAGAGTACCCTAATTAGGAGAAATCACTTACGGCCGCTCGGTTTAAATACTTCTTTGGGATTGAGAAGCTCCATTAGTACCGTTGGTGGGAAACTAGATAATTGCGGTTTATTATTAGTTTTCGATTGATTTGATTGACTAATGGTGGTTGAACTTTGATTGCACCTAGTTTGTTTATGCTTGAGAATTTTCTCTCATGATATAAGATTCGCTCAAACTAGATCGAAGTTTCGACGGGAATCTTTAGACTGTTTTTAGATCTAAAGATAATCTTGTGATAATCCAACGTTAACAGACTCCGTTCTGTGTGGATTGATCATAAGATGATTCAAGTTGATTGTGTGCAGGTGTTTATTGAAGATCAAAGAAGATTTGAAGACAAAGGAGTTTGCATTCATAATATTTGGTGTGCACAATACTTTTTTCGGCTGGAAAGGGATACGACTTCAATCAGATTTATTCTTGTGATAATCTTGGATTAGATTGTCGTGTAGATCTACATCAACACCGTTATTTGGATTAAGAGTGTTGATTGCGTGTGTCTTATAATCACCGGGTGATTGATAAGAATGAGATCTAAGGACCCGACAAAGGTGTTTATGTGATTTAAACGAGAGAGCCTTTATCAGACTCATATCACTGGTTTGAAAAGAGTTGTTACCGAACAGATTTGTTGTTCCTTTACAGTTTGGAATACGAGCCAAAGGAATTGCAACGGGTGCATGGACTTGGAGAAGTTGGAGGCGCATGGATACTGAAGGACCTAGGTAAGCTATAGAGTTAGTTATTTAGTGTCATATATACGAAGTGGGTTTAGATTTTGTATAGCTGTATAATTCTGAGAGTATTCAATCTGGACTAGGTCCCGGGTTTTTTCTGCATTTGTGGTTTCCTCGTTAAGAAAATCTTGGTGTGTGTTTCACCTTTCTATTTCCGCAATTATAATTGTTTATTATAATTAGAAGTAAAATACACAAACGTTACATCCCATTTACTTGATATATAATCCTATAGTGTTTGGTTAAGTCCGAACCTATTATCAAGTAAACACACTTCGTAGATTGTATTGTCTCGATCTCGTATCCATAGACGATCACTCGAAGTGTGATGCCGATTAGTTTTATTGTCTCGACTCTATCCATAGACGATCACTTTCGGAACAAGGGACTTATAGGTGCAAAAGTTTTAGATTGAGGTATATTTGGGTACCCTCGTCTTTTCAATTGGTATCAGAGCAAGCAAACACGAAAAGATCTAACAATCTGTGTTTGGTGCGATCCAACCTATAAGAAATGAATTCGAGTTCTCACGAATCGACTTCTATTAACGTGCCGCCAAGATTTTATGGATCAAACTATCTATGGTGGAAATATGATATGAGATATTTTGTTCAATCACGAGACTTTAATACTTGGCTATTAGTCGTCGATGGTTATGATCGTCCGAAAGTTGCAAATTCGGAGACAGAGTATAAACATTTGGTTGATTACTCGACAGAAGAAAAGGCTTTTGCTAAGCAGAATTCAGATGGTTTGAATGCTATTATACATGGTGTAAGTCGTGATCTACAACATCATGTATCATCTTCTCTTTCTTCGAAAGAAGCTTGGGATAATCTTCAGATAGCATTCGAAGGAAATACTGCAGAGAAAGAAGGTAGACTTCAAACTCTTTTATCCGATTGGGAAAACCTTCGAATGGATGACAACGACACTTTTGAAGAGTTTTACCTCAAACTCTCTGAGATAGTTAATGCCTCTTTCTCACTTGGAAAGACTATTTCTGAAAAAGATATAAGATGCAAAATTCTCAGGTCGTTGCCATAAAGATATGATTCCAAGAAGCATGCAATAGTGGAAGATAACGATCTCTCTTCCTTGTCGAGATGTTCACTTGTTGGAAAACTGAAGATATTTGATCAAGAGTTTTTGCCTAAACAAAAAGAAAATTTATCATTTAAGGCTAACAAAACATCTCCGACCCCGTGTCTGAAACTCTCCAAAGATCTGGAGAATCAAAATGGTGATGAAATCACCCATCTACTCTCGCTCGTCTCTCAACAATTTAAAAATTTGTGGAGATATCAGAAGAGAGAATATCCTGTGACAAATGGGATACAAAAATCTACGACTCGTAGAAAAGACACTTGGGATGACGATGACAATGTTCCTCAATGCTACAAATGTAGAGGATTTGGTCTTATCTTTCCTGACTGTCATACCAAGGAGAACCATTGGAAGAGAAATGCTTACTCTGCAACACTAGATTATTCTGATGAGGATAATCAAAGTCTGGAAATGGACTATGTTGCAACAATTGCAGAGGTCTCTAACTCCGAAACTTCCTCGATAATAGATACAAAAGAAGAGAACGCATCCTCGATGTTAAAAGAAATTTATCCATATGCTAATGGAATTATTTCATATCTTGATCAACTCAAAACGAGTTTTCTCAAAGACAAAGAGAAGTTTAATAAGCGACTTGAAAAAATCGAGGTTTATCAGTGTTCTGAAAAGATTCAAGTATCTAAACTAATTCTTGATATTAAACTATGTCAAGATGAAATAAGGAAGTTGAAAGCTGAAAATCAAAAGCTTAGAGACAAACTTAAATATTTCAATAAAACAATAATAGATATCAATCTATCAAAAGAAAAGGATTCCTGGTCAAACAAGTCTGTAAAACCAAAGTTCTATAACCAGAATACTTCTGGATCTTGCTTTCGGTGCAAGAAAAAGGGGCACTATCAATGGCGGTGTCCTGGTAATGGAAAAAAGAGTGGTTGCAAAACCAAGAAGCAAAGATTTCGATCTTCAATTACGTCGAAAGGAGTGAAACTGATGGATGTTCATCAGGATCAGTTATTAAACACTGAACCATGTAATACAGGCATGATGATCTCCCAAAACATTAAAGGTTATGATGTCTTCGACAGGAGAAGATTAAGTAATCGGAATGTGATAATCTAACAGATTATCATAACTCCTTACTTGTTACCCTCAAAAGTACACAGTAAGGATAAAAGTGTAAATATTTGAATAAAATATTTCTAAAAGTATTTTCGGTTAAGAGTTTAATTAGAATAATATTCCATAAGATTTTTGGGAAAAGTATGTAGTACTATAAGAGAAAGGTTTCACTTGCTTCATTTTACAGAGTTTGACAGAATGTCTTCCTCTAGCTGCAATTCTCGCAAAACTGAAAATGTCTGGACGATTTTGTTTTCTAACAGGAAACTCCATCTTGAATCATCCGACTGTATTTCAGATCTATCTCCAGATGATCATCAAGATTTTCAAAATGAAGAATTCTCTTTAATCAATGATAATATTCTCAAGAATATTTCATTAAAATTAAATCTAATTTTATGTGAAGTAAGGAACATGGAGAAGGATTTGCGAAAAGAGGTAAAGGAGGTCAATAACAGTGTTGATAGTCTGGAATCCAGACTTGTTATCATAGAAGAAGATTGAAATCCTGAAAAATCTTCTGATCCGACCTCATCCCTGGAAGATTCCCTAAAATTAAAATAGATCTTCCAGTTAGAATAGACTTTAGTGTTTTGGTTGTTTTTTAATAAAAGTCTATTATGAATAAAACTATCTTTATATTATTTGAATAAAATTATTTGGTTATAATTTTTATTGTGATAGTTTTGGTTTACATAGCTTGTGCTTAATTGCTTTTTAATATTGCTATGTATGATTATGAGATGTTTGATTTCGGTTTTACTACTGTGATATTCGATCTCATATTATGTAGACCCTTATGGTTTGCGTGACTTTTTGATTTAGCGGGATTAAATTCTAGCCCTAGTTGGTAGGCTTTATCAAAGGATCATGAGGGGTGCTAGGAAACAATATGCGAAAAAGTCATAATATGTTGGATTTCGGTTTAGCATAAAAGCATATGTGTTTCAAGGTTCTAAATTTTGCTTGCAATAGTTAATACCGGTTTTCAACCTTTCTCTGGTAAAGGTTGGTTGTTGTTATTCTTTGCTTAAGGATGACAACATGATGATACTTCGTATCAATGCTCCCGGAATAAAGATGCAAATATATGGAGTTGAGGATGCGAAAGTGGAGGTAACAATGTTGTTAGTTAATTGTTTTCCTGTTTAAGAAAAGCCATGATTTTATTTTATATTCCTATTGCTTTTTCTTAACAAAATGTTTCGGTTCATTTGATGTTTTATTCCATTATGCTGTGTGGATGTGTGTTTCAATTGGTTTCGGTTAAGAAAAACATTTGTGATCTTTTTGATTTCAATTGTTTAGGCTTACAAAAGGTGTGGTATAATTGATGTGTTGTTTCAATTGGTTCCGGTTAAGAAAAACTCTTGTTATCTTTTTTATATCAATTATTTAGGCTTACAAAAGGTGCAGTACAATTGATGTGTGTGATTCAATTGTTTTCCGGTTAAGAAAAACCATTGGTGTCTTTGATATCAATAGTTTAGGCTTACGAAACGATGGTGCAATTGCGGTGCTTTAATGTTTATGTTGATTCAATTGCTTCCGGTTAAGATAAACAATTTTGCAAGTTAATTTTTTGGTTTGTATGGATTGATTAAGGCTTAACGAAAATTGGTGTTTGGTGTCATTTGTGTAGTCCAAATGATTTCCGGGTAAGAGAAACTAAGATCTTATGATACAAGTTAGACTTATCAAAAATTGGAGGATCCGTCTATTCAAGTCTAGCCGTAAACCTTAACGAGAATTACTAGTTAACTAACCTAGTATTTGTCTTGTTAAAAGGGTAGGTCATTGTTTTTCTTTGAGAGAAACTAGAACCTAGACGAGTAAATAAAGTTAAGTTCTTATCTTTATTTAGATCTTGTCCAACAAGCGATTGTATTTGTACAATCGGTTTAGCAAAGAACTATGTGATTATTCGATTTTTTATTTGCTAAACTATTCACTATTGCTTTATGCAATTGGGTTCTAAATAACATATTAAAATCAAAATTACTTGTAGTTTCGGTTTTAGTATTGTGTATCTAAAGGTGGTGTGTAAAACCCCCATGCTTAACTCTTATAGGTTTATATCTACTCTTTGTGAGATTTGTAAGATCCTTTCGGTTTGTCCTTTGTTTTTTCGTTTCTTTGTCATTTTTGTGACAAAAAGGGGGAGAAATATATAGAGTAAACAAGTGATATTTAGCTTATGCTAAGTTGGTAAGTTGGTATCACTAAGGGAAAGGACATTTGTGCTAAAACGTTTATTCTAACGAATAGGGTGAAAGCATAGACTAAGGGGGAGTCGCATACCATGTGATATGTCGTAATGAGGTACTACATTGGAATAACAAAGTTGTGCGGATTGAAAATCTACCTAACTTGCCTTTAGGGGGGAGTATTATCTTTGTTATTATGATGTCATCAACGACATTTGAAGATTGAATTTAATGCAGGTTATGTGCTGTTGAACTTGGAATCAAGCGTATGTGTATAATGAATTCTTGTAATTTGTTTATCCATATGATGTAAAAGTTTTGTCACTAAAATTTACAAAGGGGGAGATTGTTAGAGCACTGCTCAGTTGAACCCACCAAGCGTTGGTATGTCAAGTTTGGTTGTCATATTTTAATGAATCAAAACTCAATTAAAGAGTCGCTTGATTATATACTAGAGTTTACTTCGTATAGGTTAGCATGAAAGCATTAGGATTTGAGACTTACAAGTATTACTGAAGACTTGAAGAGGTGAAGAAGTATGGAGCTACAACGACAACAATCATCCTTCATCTTGAGGTTAGTAATATTTGACTTGAACTATTTCATTCCCTAACGTATCTTTCAAGTCGTGCATATTGAAAACGAAACTGCGAAGCTGTGTATGAACTCTAGATAGACATGGTATTAAGGAATACGATACGAGGTTTATTGCTTAACCATTAAACTTTGTATATAAGACATCGACATAATCGTTTAAATATTATTGTGATTATGTATGGGTGTGTGTGAAGATTTCATCCTAGGAAACAATGTTTACATTCGTTTAAAGGAAGTACGTTCACAAACTTGTTTGTGGATAGAAAGAGAAATCGTTAGGCTTATTGGTGATGTTATTCATATTGCAAATCTATTATGAACTACCAATATGCATGATGTGTATAACCCATCATAAACTTGTTTATGTGGTTGGTAAAACTATTCACGGAGGCCTTTCTTAAGTTATTGGTATAACTTTTATTTGTAAAACCGATCTTAAGAAATCACTTAAGATGGTATGATAGATACCTTGCAAAATAGTAACTTTTATTAGTGAAAGGGGAATCGATCCTAGTAAGAGGTGCAAGAGATTTTGCAAGAAGGGAATCAATCCTTGTAAGAGGTGCTACAAGTAAGTAGTGTGAGGGGAACCGATCCTATGAACATGTGCAACAAGTTCTTAGAAGAAAGAGGAACCGATCCTATGCACATGTGCACCAAAATACGGGTAGTTACCATATTACGTGGGGAACCGATCCTAGTACCTAGTCAACCGAGTTTTGGTAACTAGTGTGACTATATAAAGTACTCACTGGAGGTATAACCGAAACTTGTTTTGGTAGAACCGATGATACCCATGGTTAGTGATTTGATAGGATGATCAATCACATGGTGCTTAGAAATCGAATCTTCGTTTCTAAGATTGTAAATTTGAAAGAGAACTTACAAAGTAAGGATGTTGTCATTCTTTGAACACGAGTTGTAATTCTTATCATTAATTTTTCAAAGATATTCCTTGATATCTAAGGAGAATCCCAGATCGAAATTAATTGAGAATCTTTTTTTATTAAAGGTTGCTTGATTTTATATGGTATTTAATTTCCAGCAATTAAATAACATATCGTTGGAAAATATTATTTAGTAATGTGCATTACTAATTAAAGAATTTTCTAAGTGAATTTCGGTCAAAGTTGGACAAAGCATTTTCAAGAATTATGAAAACCGAATCTGGCTTTATTGCATATCTTGAGAATATTTTTGGTTTTGGAAATTTCTTGGTGTCCAAAATTCCTTGTCTATAAATATCAAAGTTTGCATCTCAAGCAAACTAATCCTCAGAGCCAGCAAAACTACCTCAATTGTGTTGTTACTGGTGGAGCCGCCTATCGGAGTTGAGAGTACCCTAATTAGGAGAAATCTCTTACGACCGCTTGGTTTAAAGACTTCTTTGGGATTGAGAAACTCTATTAGTACCGTTGGTGGGAAACTAGATAATTGCGGTTTATTATTAGTTTTCGATTGGTTTGCTTGAATAACAGTGGTTGAACTTTGATTGCACCTAGTTTGTTTATGCTTGAGAATCTTCTCTCCTGATATAAGATTCACTCAAACTAGATCGAAGTTTCGACGGGGATCTTTAGACTTTTTTTAGATCTAAAGATAATCTTGTGATAATCCGACGTTAACAGACTCCGTTCTGTGTGGATTGATCATAAGAGGATTCAAGTTGATTGTGTGCAGGTGTTTATTGAAGATCAAAGAAGATTTGAAGACAAAGGAGTTTGCATTCATAATATTTGGTGTGCACAATACTTGTTTCGGCTGGAAAGGGATCCGACTTTAATCAGATCTATTCTTGAGATAATCTTGGATTAGATTGTCGTGTAGATCTGCATTAACATCGTTCTTTGGATTAAGAGTGTTGATTGCGTGTGTCTTATAATCACCGGGTGATCGATACGAAGGAGATCTAAGGACCCGACAAAGGTGTTTATGTGATTTAATTGAGAGAGCCTTTGTCAGACTCATATCATTGGTTTGAAAAGAGTTGTTACCGAACAGATTTGTTGTTCCTTTACTGTTTAGAATACGAGCCAAAGGAATTGCAGCGGGTGCGTGGACTTGGAGAAGTTGGAGGCGCATGGATACTGAAGGAGCTAGGTAAAATATAGAGTTAGTTATTTAGTGTCATCTATACGAAGTGAGTTTAGATTTTGTATAGCTGTATAATTCTGAGAATATTCAATCTGGACTAGGTCCCGGGGTTTTTCTGCATTTGCGGTTTCCTCGTTAACAAAATCTTGGTGTGTGTTTTACCTTTCTATTTCCGCAATTATAATTGTTTATTATAATTAGAAGTAAAATACACAAACGTTACATCCCATTTACTTGATAGATAATCCTATAGCCTAGTTAGCAATTCGGGATACAAAGGGGAGTTCGGGACAACATACATCCCGGAATTATACGGTTTCAGTAGGTCGGATTCGGTCAAAAATGCGGTCAACGGTTGGTTGTTCGGAACGGCATATGTACGTGTATAATTCGTTTTAGAAATATAAGTTCGGTATCGAAAATTCAACACGCATTAAATTATTGGAAAATGCATTCTAGTGTAGAATCATATAGAAATATGATTTAATCTGAATATAACAAAGATATCTAATTCATAATCATCAATCAACATGTAGTTCATAGGTTGGAAACTTATTTAACACCCTTGAGGTCAGGGGTTCGAACCCAAACTTCTGACCCACCCATATTATACGCGTACTGGATTCGGAGTTTAAGTAATTCGGAAATATCATTCGAATTCGGGCGATTCGGTTCGGTTCGCGAATTATTCGGGAATAATTCGCCGAATTACTAACTAGGTCCTGTTTCGCGACAAATTCGGCTGACCCATATTATACGCGTACTGGATTCGGAGTTTAAGTAATTCGGAAGTATCATTCGAATTCAGACGATTTGTTTTGGTTCGGGAATAATTCGCCGAATTGTTAACTAGGTCCTATAGTGTTTGGTTAAGTCCGAACCTATTATCAAGTAAACACACTTCTTAGATTGTATTGTCTCGATCTCGTATCCATAGACGATCACTCGAAGTGTGATACTGATTAGTTGTATTGTCTCGACTTTGTCCATAGACGATCACTTTCGGAACAAGTGACTTATATGTGGAAAAGTTTTAGATTGAGGTATATTTGGGTATGCTCGTCTTTTCAAAAACAAGCTTTTATGAGAGCTTTTTTTTGTACAACTTTGATTACATGGGTTCCATACTATGCTTATGGAGTTCTTGTTCTTTAGCAAATTCTACAGAAAGCTTAGACGAGACGGATGATATCCGTAACCGTCCACGTATTGTATATGAACTAATCTAAACAGTCAAGTAAACTCATGTTTGCCTCACGAGTTAACAGAAACTAACACCGTTAACTTATTATCAATTAACTAGCACAGGCTCAAATTGGTTGTCCCTTATAAGTTGTCTTATTCAATGCTTGTTCTGAAGTACCACTATCAAATAGTACCAACACCACATTGTGATCTTTTAACATGAGAAGAACAGTTGGAGATTAATCTTTATAACTTGATTTTTCATACATTTCAATTCTGATATGCTAAGAGCAACTGCAGTGGTGCGAGTATAACCAAAGATCAAAGACCAAAAGAAATGATCAAATTTGAGTTTACTCTGTACTGTTACGTTAGGGGTAGAAGATTAAATTTGGTCGAGCGTAAAATTAATCACCGCATGAAATCGGGCGTAAATTTGGTGTACGCTTGAATGGGGCGTAAAACTGGTTTACGCCCGAAATTTGAATGGGGCGGATGGTTTGGTGTACGCCCCATTGAGTAAGTGAACGGACGGATGGTTGGGTGTACGCCTGATGAGATTTCATTTTGAATGGGGCGGATGGTTGGGTGTACGCCCCATTGAGTAAGTGAACGGGCGGATGGTTAAAGTCACGCCTGATGATAAGCGTAACTTTGGTATACGCCCAGCAACAAGCGTACTTTAAATTTACGCCCGACTATATTAAGATTTGGGATTTGGTCGCGACCAAATATGGTCTGGAATTTGATCTTTGGCTGGGATTTAATCTTTACTCTGTCCCACTGCATTACGATCTCATCCCAAATTTTTGGTTATACTCGCCCACTGTGGATGCTCTAAAGAGAACAAAAAGAAGATGCTATAGAGAACAGGAAGACAATCCTAGACTTACTAATCCCATTCTAATATTACTTCAACCACGCACTAACTATTTATATGGCAAAAACCACCATGTGGTGTAGTACTGGAAATTCCAATGAACCAACAGTCACCACCTATCAGAGATTTTAGTTCAATGTAGCATCTTCTCACTCTTTAACAAATACTATAGTTGCCATGATCTCTTCATCATAATCCAGTCTCGCCCTATCCTTGATTTCGCAGAAAGCGACGTTCGAAATGGGTAAACCGAAGGAAAGATTACACCTAGCTTCCATATCATTTTTCAAATATCCGTGTGCAGACTATTAGTGCTGCAGGGTGCAGAAAAACATTGATTTGCAAGAGACTTCAGTCTCCACTGTCTGCAAATTCAATGGAAGATTACTTAACTAATGGAAGATTACTTACCTAATCGTTCCATCGGTAAGAGACTTCAGTCTCCACTGTCTGCAAAAACTTTGTATTGTCATGTCAGAGTTTCTATAAAATCTCAAGGCCCATTAATGTTAAATCTCGAGACTTGTATTCTGCAAATGAGTACACATTACATCATAAAGTTTCCTGAACTCGTTATCACACTGGTTTTGAGAACATATGCCCGGGTTTTATATTATTAGGACTGATCACCCTAAGCGAACATAAGACAGCAAATTTAATGTGCTCAATTAATGAATCGCAATTCATACAAACTATTCACAGCTGGAACTGGAGTTAACAACACTACATTACAATAAGTGGAAAATAATAGCAATCCTAGCATTTGCGAACGTATATAAATGGCTAAAGTAAGTCTGGTCCTAGCACATACATGCTAAATGTGCAAGTAAATGTAAGCCATTGCACATACCAAAGGATAATTAAATTTATCATTCAAAGTTTCAGTGTTATGAGATATCTATTAAAGTACAAAGTTGAAAAGCTTAATGTAACAATGAACTAAATTGTTTCAAAAATAAATAAGATGAGATACTAAATATATTTCATCCCCTATACAAAAATAGGAAGGCAGCTCTAAAGTGTTTACATTTCATCCCCTATACAAAATATGACATGAAACGAACTCAAGTAACCATTTTCTTATGTTCCGTAACTTGTATTAAAACTCAAAAGAGGCCTGAGTTTACTATATCATACTATTAATTATTTCTTTTACTCCCTGCAGTTAGGATGACGACATACATTCAAGCTAAACTGAACTAAACTACCTCCGTTTCACAGGAAAAGTGTTACTTTCACTTTTTCGATTTGGCCTATTTTTAGGCTAAAATGAAAAAGTGAAAGTAAAACTTTTCCAACAAAGGGAGTAGCATATTTTTAGAAGGCTGTTATTGGGGCGTCACACTCCTTTAGAGAGGCATCACCTAATAAGACAAAAACGGGTCACCTATAAGTAATATCAAAAACCCTTATCTTATATAATTTTGTGATGACCAAACAACTCTTGTTTGGCTAATTTTAATTTAGTTTAATTAATTACGCCTAGGTTGGACATATAGCAAACCCAGGCGTAAAATTGGAGTTATGCTTGGAAATCAACTAAACCTAGGCGTAAAATTGGAATTACGCCTGGAAATCAACTAAACCTAGGCGTAAAATTACGCCTGGAAATCAACTAAACCTAGGCGTAAAATCGGAATTACGCCTGGATATCAACTAAACCTAGACGTGAACGACATGCAAATAAAAGTTTACGCTTGAATTGAACTAAACCTAGGCGTAAGTTCTTCAAAAACTAAATTATGATTGAAAAATCTAGTATCGTACCCAGGCGTAACACTAGCAGAAAGTAAATAAAATCCTAATTTTACTTTGATTTCATTCGATTTAAGCACAAAAACGAGTACGAAAAGATGGGTTTGTTCGATTATTACCTTTATACACCATGGGTTGTTGTTGAGGAGTTTGAAAAATTCATTCTTCAATTGATTGAATCGGTGGAATGAGTTGAGGATGAAGTTGAGGTTGATTGAGATGTTGATTACCATCACTAGGATCAGTATGCTTCTTCCTCATCTGTTTTTATTAGTTTTAATTGAAGGGTCATTTTGGACAAATTGTTATCGAATCAAAAATATCCCTTAACCAGATTTTTGATCACCAGATATCCAAGTGACGCCATTCTAAAGGAGTGTGACGCCCCAATAACATCCTTCTATTTTTATCATATAAAAGGTCCTAAAAAATATGAAATAATTCATAAAATTTAATAAAAACCCTACCAAACACAAACAAATAAATTTTTTGTTGATAAGGATCCCACAAAACACAATAAAACATACTACTTTAATAGAATTTGCCATTTTTATCAAAGTAGTTTACCATGCCACGTGATATGGCAAAACAACTTTTATACACCTCCACCATAGGAACCGGTCTTACTTACGTTAAAACGAGGGGAGATTGGTGGGCCAGGTGGCGTGGTGTCATTTGTACTTATGGTAAAAAATGATGGCAGTGGTAGTTTTTGGCAATTTTCTATTACTTCATTTTCTTTCCCTTTTTTTATATTTTTTTCATTTATCGGTCAAAAAGTTTGGTACCGACAAGTTTCAAACTCAGGTCACTAATCTGTATTTATGGGATGTGGCAGTTGTGCTACTTGATTATCTAGAACCATCTACTGGGTACCCAGTGATTTACTTCCGGAGCAAATAACTAGGAGTTCGGACTAGGAAACAGAACATTGCACATTCAAGCTAGATTAGATTTCTTTACAGCTAAGCCATTCTGCATCCATGTAGCATATCCTCCTCCTCACCCTCAAACGAAAAAAAAAGAAGAAGAAGCAGACCAATGTTATTCTATCATTACTTCGGTAAGCTCAGAGAGGCCGCAACTCCTGATAGTTGCTGCCATTTCACTTTTTTTTTTTGTTTTTTTGAAACAAACTCGAATACATACTTTCTTTTCACTTTTTCATGAAAACAGTGTGATCTTATAGACTATAACTGGGAGTAGTCGCTCCCAATAGAATATAAGCACAAGCTTGGGGAAGGCTAAAAACTCCCGGCTGTAATCCAATACTGATGACGACAATGTAAGAACTAAAACAACAGAATTCTCCATTTTTAATGAAAAAGCTGATATTATTCATTAGGACACAGAAATTGATCAACAACCTATCCATTATAGTGCCAACTGCTCTTTTTCTATCCTAGCCTAGCTAAACAGACACCATTATTGTGTTTCTGTTTGACCTGTTTCAAACATACCTGCAGAAGACGTCAATTCAATTTAAATATTTCCTGGATCAATCTGTTTATCCTTTGGAATGTAAAAAGACATCAACAACAAAATGCTTTAAAGTAATTTCAGAAACACATTCCTGTACAACTTTACGCCAGTGAAAGCAAGAACCAGGATTACAAAATTCCTTAAGGTTTCTCTTTTCTCGTATCATCTTTGTGTATCGTGGGATGATTTACATTATACTGCGAGAGGTCTAGACACTACCCTTGAGAAACCATACATGACAGAGCTTCTGCCAGCTTCACATAGCTGCATAGACTTTTTAGAATGTTGGTCGACAAGGAAACCATGATACATCAAGTCTAAATCAGATGGGGTTGTGTTTCTCTACATGTACATTATCACAGTGTAGGGATTCCATATACAGATGTCTGGAAGGGTTTTGCTTTGCAAAAAGAGAACCTCCGTTGTCATTCTAATGAAATTCAAATCCACATATTTTTTAATACAAACAGAAGTAAAAGGTGATTTCACCTTGATATGGGTGTGTAAGTGAGTGGTGGGTGTGTACAGATCCTCACCCTCAAACGAAAAAAAAAAGGTAAGAAGCATACCAATGTTATTCTATCATTACCTCGATAAGCTCATAGAGGCCGCAACTCCTGATAGTTGCTGCCATTTCTGCCATAGGCAACCTAGCCTAAAAAAGAGGAAACAAGAAAGCTCAGTAACACTTCATGGAAGGAAAAAATCACCTTGATAAAAGATGGGGAAAAGACAAGAAAGAAACCGATATATCTGCTTACCTGTGCTAGAACGGCAGCAGTAACTGTAGACTTGGCTCTAAAGTCTCTAGGACAACCTGGTAAGTGAGTTGATTACATTGTGCACATTATCTAGAACAGCAACAGTAACTGGAGACTTGGCTCTAAAGTTTCTAGGACAACCTGGTAAGTGAGTTGATTACATTGTGCACATTATTAAGTGGAGGTGTTGTGACAAATCTTGAAAGGGCTCCAAATCCTTATAGCCATTGGTTGATTGGTCAATGGAACTCTATTAACCAAAATGTCCTTTTCACTTTGCCTATTTTTTGGGTATAGATGGAGCATACAATATAACTCATATAAAATAATAACGTCGGGACCGGTAAAATGTATCAATTATCGCGATATTAAATAATCAAATAAATTAATAATTATTAAATTATACTCCATATTAATTCTTTTTTAACTAGTTTATCAAAATATTGTTTAATTCTAAAAAAAAAGTAATCAACAAAATGAACCAATACACCTTATTCCATTGCAAATTGTTTTCGTCATTACAAGATTTGTTCAATAGATGACACCATATCAAAGAATCGAAGTGAAGCGTTAGATAATAAAGGAACTAGAGAATCCCAAAATTCAATCAATGGGTTGAATTATCACAGTAGAATGGATGTTAAATTTCTTTTAAACATCCCTCAAAAGGATATTATCTCAGATTTATTAACCGACGATGAAATAATTGAGAGTGTCATGGGAAAATATGAAAGTGATGATGTGGAAGTCAAAGATGAAAGTGTAGTTACAGAATCACCTTCCCGTAAAGAAGATACCAAAGCTACAAAGATATTGAATATGTTTTTATTGCATTGACAACACCAAAAAATCTTCTATTGTTAAGAAAAATCCAAGATGAAATTCAACGTGACATCAATTTTAAGAAAAATCAAGTCACGATTAAATCATTCTTTACCAAATTAGTATAAATGTAATACTAAATTTATATAAATTGAAGAGTTATTAATTTATATATTCGAATTGACCTATAAAAAGCTAAAAAAAATTATTATTTTAATTTATGTTGCAAGAAGATGAAAAACTCAGGCAGCCTCATTTTAAGACCATAATGACGAGTAGGGCACCATCTAACAGCGAAGATTGGGATGCAGATAAGCAAAAAAGGACAGAGAAAATAATACATACTATGTAGTCTCCCCTGCAATATAAGTTGAAGTTTCAAGATTAAAGAGTATATTCCTCAGTTAACAAGACTACAGATGAGACTTACTTATAAACTCAGCTCAAAACATTTAAACCAGTGCAGGACATGAGAGAAACTTCTGCCAGTTAGAAAATGCTAAGAAAACCAAAATATACAGATCCAGTGCTTTCCGCATACTTTCCCCAGGCTCTGTTACTATTCAGTTACTATTCTAACACAGGTACAAATATTACAATATCTAAAACTTGAAATCTTTCTTTTTTGATTTCCCATCCTTCTCGTGCATCTTTCTCTTCCTCTTCTTCTCATTCTGCACAAGTCCCATCAAATTTATGAGTGAAACAGGTGAATATATAAAACTACCATGAAAATGGCAAACTGCAGAGACGTCAAACATACCTCCGCAACCATATCGCTGAAATCCTCACGCTGGCTACGCTGTTTCTCTTCTTCCCTTGCTTCCTCGTACCTGCAACAGAGAGAGATCAAACATTAGCAATATATTCCTCACAAAGCAAAATATTAACCCAGTCTTTTGACAACAATCTCTGTTACAGTTTCTCTCTTACTTGGCAGCCAGAACACCATCCAGGTTCTCCAACCCTTCCAATTCCTCTGGTTTGAAAGAGACATCAACTTTATCTGCCTTTTGACCTCGCGGAAGAACACTAGTAAGACGAATGACTAGGACTTATCTTACAAAACTATGAGTGATCAAACCAGGAGACCGCATACTGCAGAGTGGAAACAACTTAACTCGAAATTACTTTTTCATCTCCTAGGAAATTTTGACATTAATTCAAGTAATTATGACAAGCTAAGCCACTTCTACATGTAGCCCAGCTTCATAGACATTGCAAAACATAGTAGTGCAGAGAACTTTCAGATACTTGGTGCAATCAATATTACAATGAGCTAACCTACTATCCAGTGCGCCATACCAAAAACCCAACATGCTTATAGCAGTCAGATTAGAATAATTAGTTACATAACATTGGTTTTGTTTAAAGTCTCTGCTATGTATATAGTTAGCTTTCCCCTAGTTAACATTCAAAATTTACTAGAGCAATGAATTCCCTATTAAAATAAGGATGGAAGAAAGGAAGATAACAAATCAATACCCTTTTGGAAGCTGCAGCCTTTTCCTGTGCTCCAGTACCAACCACATACCTGAATCCAGAAACAAATGTTAAAGACTTTTTCTAAATCATTATCAAATATACTATAGTCAATTCAACAAAACTACGTGACTATCATTGCCATGTACATACGTGTGTGTTGTCCCAAGCAAGGTTCCAGGAGCGATCTTTTCTTCTTTTTCTTCAAGCACCTATATGAGAAGGACCACAAGAAGGTAAGCAAGAATACAAACAATGACTCTGCTGCTTCCGTAGTTCAATGACATCCGGTGTCTCCACACCACCGGAACTGCTGAAAAAAGAAAAAGCTCATTAGTACACATTATCTAGCACACGCTACCACTAACCATATTATGCAGAAGGAAGAAGTTACCTTGACAGTATACTCTCATAGTTAAGTTGTTCCTGTTGCTGCACTCCAAAGACATCTCCGTATAATGGACGCCCATACTATACAAATATTGAGAAGAATTCCCAATGTTAACAAGCATTCCTCAAATTAGCGAAACAGAATCTAATAAAAAACTGAAGAAAAAAAGTGAACTCACTTCGTCAACAGGCGGTTTACCCCAACCTCCAGGATGATAACCGAAGCTAGCACCGGGAGGAATAGGAGCATTCAGACCAGGAATTTAGAGATGTGGATAAGACGGAGGGGGGCCATATCTCTGTTGAACAAAAATAAGAGAGACTGTCTCAATTAATGAATCAAGAAGCTTGTGATACCAATTAATGAAATCAGTAATATATTAGCTAAAATTGACCTGCATATTAATAAGCCATGGGGGAGGCGCACCCTCTGGCATACCAAGGGCTTCTTTTAAATCCTGTGACAGCATACCTGGCTTCATCTCTCGTAATTTCACCTGTACACACCAAAATAACTGTAAATACAACTACTAGATTGGTTTCTATGAACTCAGTAGATTAACCACAGAACCTATACCTCAAACTCTTTCCCTTCGTGATAGAGCTCGCCATGACTAGTAAGCTTAGGCTTGGTCTGATATTTAAAGAAGGCATCATGGAGAACCTGTATATGTAGAACCATTATGATTAGCCAGAGAACATAATGTGTAATATACAAGACTGGACTTTCTGTATAGAAGTAAAACAACGAAGGAGAGAGACGCGTGATAATTCATAATATCATAAAAAGTTGCTCAAACCTGATAATCAATATCCATCTTTCCCATCTTTGGTTGCATTCGCTCACGTTGCTTCTGTTTCAACTTTTTACTGTCCTCTTTCTCAATGTACGCCTACATATGACACCATTGAAACCATTAACTAATAGAATAATTAATAGAATATAAACCGAGAGAACATGACAAATAATTGGAAGGATCATTATCTGGCTACACAAAGAGGAAAGCAACAGAGTTATGTAACCATCTTCCAAAAGAAGGTGAGAGGATTCTAACAGCTCAAAACATTCTTCAAATATACTGAAGTGTTTAGAAAACAACTGATAGCACAATGGCTAGTGGCGCAAAAAGAATAAATGTCTCAAAATTGGATAACATTTAATCATTGCAGACCTAAGCATCCAGTTATACCTGTCTAATTTTCTCGATTCCGGTTGCCGCAATGAAGTCAGGGAGTTGAAAAGGCTGTTTCTCAATACCACGTTTTCCCTAAAAAACACATAAAAGATGGATTAGTGATATTAGATTCTCCGTATCAAAGCAGCCAATGGGCATAATTATTCCAGTGGACTATACTGCCGCAATAAAAAAATACATCCAGTCCATGTATTGCGCAAAGTAAGCCCACACAAGCTGCATTGCAACATCAAACATAACCCGACGACCCGCTCTCACTCAAACTTGTCTAGGCACCTTAGTTTGATGTATAATTCAACGTCAAACGTAACCTGACAACTCATAGCTCTCACTCAAACTTGTCTAGGCACCTTAATTTGATATAGAACAAAAAACCTACATAACCCCTAGCAAATATGTTAAAAAATAAACATATCAAAGATTCTTTTCAAAAAATACCACCTACTTCTGTCTCCATGATTGTTACAGCCAGTCCCCTGCAAGAACCTTATTGATTCTATTATTTTCGCTCACCCTCTTACATGAACCCCTTTTACAGTGTAAGTTCATTTATCATGCATGTACATACTAAGTAAACTATTATCTATGTCCAGTCGACCACTCACCTGTAAGAATTTCCTCTTTTGACACCAGTGCAGGAACAGTATTTCAGTACGATTTGAGAAACACTAGCAACTTTGGGTCTGCTGCTGTTGCATCCCACACCTAAAAATATATGAAACATCCAAATTTTTTTGTCAAACAAAAAAATACAACTGAATACACCAAAAAAGAAGAAGATATCATAATATCATATATATATATATATATACATACATACAGTATGGCATACCTCAACCACATCAGGCCTTGCGCATAATTGTTTCAGTTCAGCAATCTTCATCCTCCGTTGTAACTGAAACAGGTTTGACATAAGCAAATCATTAGAAGAACTAAAAAAAATAAACATAAAATAAATCAGATTATACCATAAATAATACTAGAGAGCATCACTGGTAGAAAAAATTATCTGAGTGACAATTTGTTTCGGGAATCTGCTTAAATTTTTACAACTCAGGCTGATCAAAGAAATAATGATGTGGTTCCCCATTGAAAAATTTGGCTTCGTATTAATGAGATAGTTAGAAGAACATATTTGCCAAAGGAAAGTTTACTCCAATAAGACAATTCAAGGTCATCAAATTTCCTAAATATAGACCATTGTAACATGCAGTTTTTGAACAGCCGTAAAATTTAATTAAGATCTATACACCATAAAGTTTACTTTCCTATTATATTTGATTTCAAACGGCAAAATCAGTTAAAAATGCTTAATCAATGAAATTGATAAACTATGATTCCGTAGGTGCAATTATAAAGGCAACATAGAAAGGGATCACATCAGGATCAAGATCATAAAGTAATAGGAAAGGTGTAGGACATACCAACTGTTTTGGGGACAACCTGGCCATACAATCCAATTACCAATCTACCTGCAGAAAGTGCAAAGGCAGTTCTCAGAGGCACATAAAGTTAATGACCGGATACATAATACCACAAACTTAAACATGCTGTTTCATTTTTAACAATACTGTTTACTGAGTTATCAAAACACTGCAAACATCAGAGACTGGTACAAAAGTAAATACACAAAACTCAAAATGTTAAGCATGTGAATAAAGGTAACCCATCAATTTGGGATCCAATTCCAGATTTTCCTTGGAAGGTATTGGAATGCAATTTATACCGATTCATAAAGAAGAAAAAAGATTGCTACTTTGAACTCAAATTTAAAAACAAAAAACAATTGTCTGTTTTTCTACGAAAAATATATAACATAGCAGGGCAGGAAAACAATTATCTAGTGAAACCGAACCTCAGCTATGGAGTTAGAACTGTTACAATAGTATATTAGTATGTCACGGAGATATGACCCATTGTTAACTTTAAGACCCCACAATTATCGACTCAGAGTTGTCCTCGGCAATCTACATAGTTTATTGATTAAAAATCACACACGAATGAAGTTTTAAGCAAATCCACCATGGCGAAATTGGAACAGATATAAAGAGCAATAGATGGACCGCACATATACTTCTGACTTCTGAGCAACTTACAGCATGTTGTAAAGCAAAACACATGTCTGCTTTTCCAGAACCACAAGTAATGCAGAAAAGGTAAAATAAACTGCATTTTCAGTTTAAGCTACTTCACATACAAAGAGTAGTATATAGCTTTTTTACCTATACGTTGTTCACCAATATCAACATCCAAGAACATCCTGTGAGTAATTTCGTGTACCTCTTCTGCCTTATCTTCTTCCTAATTTGAGATTACTTGTGTCAAAAAAATGAAAATTTTCATTAGGCAGACGCAAAAAAATGAAAATTTTCATCTACAAGACTACTAGTGAGACTGTATCTGTATTGTGTAACATTGTTAGCTAGCTAACGTGCTAATGCACAAATTAAATGCTCTGAACGAACAGTTGGCAAAAACAAAGGCAAAACAGATCATCTAGAAACACATGTCAGATGATTAAACACTAATGCCATGCACAGTCAAATCATTTGCAACGTAGTACTTCTTGAAGAGTCAGATTTTTTCATGTTTCTTCATCCCACTTGCTCATAAGTATCTCTCCTGAGTCTGCAATCACAACCTTCTTCCTGGGTTTACCGTTGTAAGTTCCAGCTCCACCATCTATTGCATATACAGTGTCCATCCCTTGAATCACTTTACCAAATGCAACATGCTCCTCATCCAGCTTTATTCATACAAACAAAACATATGGTAAATAACAAGTAGTTAGCCCTAGCCAAAGCATGAGAAGAGAACAGGAGAAACTGAAAATAGATATTCAATATGTATACATGCATGTATATGCTCATGTGACCACCATAAAATCATTAAGCATGCAGTTGGATTTAATTGGATATCAAGTGAAGTGACTTACCAGCTGGCCTTGACTGTCGTTATGAAGAATTGTGAGCCATTTGAATCAGGTCCAGAGTTCACCATGGAAACAATACCTACAACCACCAGCAGCCTACAATTCAGAAATCTGCATCACTTCAGGGAACATTCAGACGAATGCATTCTCATAGGAACCAAAAAAGAATGATAACGAAATGCAATCAATAAAACTCATGTAATTTAGCTCACAATGATTTAGTGTATTTTTCTTAAAATAGAAACACAAGTTACCTTGCGTTATATAACATATAATACGAAGGAAGGATAAAAAACTCGGGATGTTTTTTTTAGGTTGTTCTAATTGAATATGCCAAGGACCTACCTGCATCTGAATGTTTGACCTTGAAATTCTCATCATGGAAGGTGCCACCGTATATAGATTCAGTTCCCTTCCCATCCCCATGAGCTATATCACCACCTTGTACTACAAACCCAGAAATTATTCGATGAAATGGTACTCCCTTGTATTGGAGTTCTTTTCCATTGACACCCTGACCCATTTCTCCTACACTTGAAATAAAACTTGATCATAACCAGAGTCTTGCAGAAGTTTGGTATTGGGTCTACAGTTATATGTTCATCATATCCAGGAACCATGCCAGGAGAGATGATACACAGATCTAAGTAGAAGTTACGATGAAACCAGATCGGACGTTATTACCATGATGCTGGGATGAGATGTATATGATAAAAATATACTGGAAAATGTGCTTCTCATAAGTGATCAGTTAATTGCTAAAGAGATCAGGAAGCTTGACGCACCTGTACACTGAGCCCTGAAATTTTCTGCAAAAAACAGATATAGCTAGGCATCAGGCATCAATTTATATCCATGTAAACAAAGTATGACTTGCTAAATAGATCAAGTATTGTTTGAACTTCCAATACGGAGTATATATAGTGGTATATCAAGCAAATGAATCAAGGAACACATGAAAGAAATCTAAAGTAGAGAACATCACTGGTACAAAAAAAATATCTAAGTAACAATTTGTTTCGGGAATCTGCTTAAATTTTTATAACTCAGACCGATCAAAGAAATAATGATGTGGTTCCCCATTGAAAAATTTGGCTTCGTAATAACCAAAGGAAACTTCACTCCAATTTGACAATTCAAGGTCATCAGATTTCCTAAATATAGACCATTGTAACATGCAGTTTTTGAACAGCCGTAAAAGTTAATTAAGATTTATACACCATAAATTTTACTTTTCTATTATATTTGATTTCAAACGGCAAAATCTGCTAAAAATGCTTAACCAATGAAATTGATAAACTATGATTCCATAGGTGCAACATAGAAAGGGATCACATCAGGATCAAAATCATAAAGTAATAGATGAAATGTGTATGACATACCAACTGTTTTGGGGACAACCTGGCCATACAATCCAATTACCAATCTACCTGCAGAAAGTGCAAACGCAGTTCTCAGAGGCACATAAAGTTAATGAAGAGATACATGATACCACAAACTTAAACATGCCATTTCATTTTAACAGATATTGTTTACTGAGTTACCAAAACACTGCAAACATCAGAGAATGGTACAAAATAAATACACAAAATTCAAAATGTTAATCATGTGAATAAAGGTAACCCGTCAATTTGGGATCCAATTCCAGATTTTCCTTGGGAGGTATTGGAACGCAATTTATACTGATTCGTATAGAAGAAAAAGATTGCTACTTTGAACTCACTTTCATAAACAATTGTCTATTTTTCTACGAAAGATCTATAACATAGCAGGGCAGGAAAACAATTTACAATTATCTAGTGAACCGAACCTCAACTATGGAGTTAGAACTGTTACAATAGTATATTAGTATGTCACAGAGATATGACCCATTGTTAACTTTAAGACCCCACAATTATCGACTCAGGGTTTTTCTCGGCAATCTACATAGTTCATTGATTAAAAATCACACACAAATGAAGTTTTAAGCAAATCCACCATGGCGAAATTGGAACAGATATAAAGAGAAATAGATGGACCGCACATATACTTTTGACTTCTGAGAAACTTACAACATGTTGTAAAGCAAAACACATGTCTGCTTTTCCAGAACCACAAGTAATGCAGAAAAGGTAAAATAAACTGCATTTTCAGTTTAAGCTAATTCACATACAAAGAGTAGTATATAGCTTTTTTACCTATACGTTGTTCACCAATATCAACATCCAAGAACACCCTGTGAGTAATTTCGTGTACCTCTTATGCCTTATCTTCTTCCGAATTTGAGATTACTTGTGTCATCATTAGCTACATAATGAAAGTAATAATGCACATTTGCTTCACTAACTCTTAAAACAGTACAGAGTGAAACAAATTAAACAAATATAAATGGCAGTGCCTGTTTTTCGTAATAACAACATGATAAACAATAGCATCCCTACTTGGAACCCCGTAGATGGTCTCTCTCACTCTCTCTTTGTTACTACTAATTGTTTCTAAAAGTTAAATTAGGGTACATCCAGGTCAAAAAATAGATCAAGGACAGATCAGAATGAATAATTACTTACTTTGCAATCTAATGATCAAACGAAATTAGAGAAATCCCAAAAATGTTATCAAATTAAAAGCAAAAACTGAAAGAGACGATGAAAACGTACACTTACCCATTGAAAATTTGAAAATGCCAGAAAAATAACAATGAATATAAGAAGAAATCTAGGTTGCAGATAAGGTGAAATATCTCAACGCATCATTTTTTTTGTGTCTAGTTTTCTTCTTTACGCATCATTGAATTTCTCTCTGAGAAGTGAGATCTCTCGCAGTTTCTCTCTCCTTCTCAACTCTGAAAGCACACTGAAGAAGAGGAGTGAGACTCATGTTTCTCCTCGTTTCGTGAGAGTGTTGAAAAGACAACATTAGATTTTCATCGACCCATGGCCCATTAAGAACATGGACCTATGGATTGGGCTTTACCGCTTACATATGAATTTCCCCCCAAAAAGGAAATTCTTCGATCCGTCAATTAGTTATGGATATCACCAAGGGTTTGGAAGAGGAGTTGAATTCTTCTGTAACAGGGGTTCGGTTCGATTCTCAGTGAATTATATTATCAAAAAAAAAAGATGATGAAAACGAAGACGGAAAGACGAATAGAGAGGATGATCGAGAGATTACAGGGATCATATTCTTGGGAAAATTGAGGATATACCCCAAAATCCGGTGTAATTTTGGGAATATGTCCCGAGATTCCAGTTTTGGGTAATATGCCCCAGCCGGTTATATTTCCATCCAAAAATGTTAGTAGTCAATATCTCGATCTTGACCGGTCAACATCTCGATCTTGACCGGTCAACATCTCTGCTTATGAAGAAACTGCATACAAATTTAAAATGGAGCAGCTGTATTCATTATCTAAAGAAACTGCATACAATGAAGAGCTTTTGATCTAACAAATTTAAAACCAGAATAAGTACTAGCTTGACCTTTTCCCCACGTCTTTTGTTCACTATTAGAACAAAAAAGAAGATGACCTTCCATAATCCCTGAACTGCTATACCACCATTATTGAACGGCAAGTTCTTGTAATTGATGATGATTTCTTCTTAAACCGATGAAAGGGTACTTCTTAATAATGTGAAATTCTAGTTTTATAAGTTTGATTTTTCCAGTTTCAACGTTTGGGGTTTTCAGATGTAATTAGGGTTCATATGTGAAATTGAGGATGATTTTATGGAAATTAAGATGCCTAGTGATTGTGGTGTTAGTTATTACTAAAAGAGGTGGACTTGATAATATAATTGAATCTTATATGCTTAATTTCGAATTGATCTACAATGATCTTCAGGCTTCCCCGAACTAGCTGATATTGTTAATGGTGTTCTGTAACATTGATTCTTGGTCTGGGAAAGACGATAAAGAAGATGGTCTAAACTTATGCATGTGGTTTACACATGCGTTGGGAGGGTGCAAATGTATTTATTTACACGTGTTATCTCGCATGTGTGCATACATTGACTACTAACATTTTTGGACGAAAATATAGACGGTTGGGGAATATCACCCAAAACTGGAATATCGGGACATATCCCCAAGATTACACCGGATTTTGGAGCATATTTCCTATTTTTCCTATTCTTTACTACCTCGAGAACTAACTCACAAGGTTTAAATTATCAACTCAATTTTAGTTAGTCTGGGAGAAATTATTGACTTCTAAGGATTATATGATAGTAGTATATGATTAGATTATGTTGATTTTCAGGATCAAAATGGACGACGGCCTAATCATCGATGTTTTGTAAATGCTTTGAGTGGCCATGGAGATTCAGTTGTAGCTTTGTGTTTCTCGGCTGATGGTCGAAATTTGGTTACAAGTGAAATTACTCTTTATTGTCGTTAGTTTATGTTTCATCAACTTGGTTTGGGAATCAGATTTTGGTTTTACAATGCTAGCAACTGATGCACTGTAAAGTGTAAACAACAATTAGCATTGCAATTTGAATGTTCTCTGTATATTTATATTGTTTATGTGTGAACTTACTTTTTGAAAAGAGAGAAACTGCCTTTTGACATAAAAAAACACCACGATAAAATCCGCGTGTATTTGAAGATAAAATTGTCTGGAAAACGTACCATCTTTACATTTCGAAACTTGATGACTGTAGAGGCGTTCCATGTAAGTTTAATAGCTCAGATACTTGTAAGTTGGTTCTTCAACGCAGACCTAACCTTCCACTTACTTCGTCTAGGGTCATAATTGGGTAAAGGCTAGCTAATTTATCCCAATAGTTTGTTGAGTGACTCTGAACTGTGATTTACCTCGCCACTGTTACTTGAATTACATGGATGATCATATTGGGAA
Organism: Papaver somniferum; assembly: GCF_003573695.1. Taxonomy (NCBI): domain Eukaryota; kingdom Viridiplantae; phylum Streptophyta; class Magnoliopsida; order Ranunculales; family Papaveraceae; genus Papaver; species Papaver somniferum. The sequence goes on along the minus strand of NC_039361.1, from coordinate 39,012,020 downwards.
AGTCCACTTGATGACATTCGTGATTCCTTTGACGGTTGAGAAAACTTTAATGATTTGATGACAAGTTAATTTGGATTTCATGTTAAACTAAGACTGTCATTCATGTTTTTATATAAATTACATTTTGTTTACAGGTTGTGCTGATGGGGTTGCCAGGGTATTCAAATTGGATAATGTTCAGAGTTCAAGCTTCAAGTATGTATGTGTATGGAAATTTATTAAGAGTTATCACTACCTTGATCAATCATCACCAAGTTGATCATTTAGATTATTACTTCTCGTTTTGCAGAGTTGTAAAAATTCACTTACCGGCTGGTGGACAACCAACAACAGTTTCCTTCTCTAATGAAGATTCATCTGTGGTTGTGGCAGCTCAATATAGTTCTGGTTCTAATTTGTATATGTACGCTGAAGGAAATTCAAATACCTCAAAGCACAAAAAGCATGAGAAACCTAAATCTCTTGTTCCGGAAATGAAATGGCTACGCATGAAAGTCCATCAGACGAGGGCTATTGTAACTCTTGCTGGAACTACTGCCAATTATGACACTGCTGGTGGAAGTCCATTCATTGTTTCGTGTTCCGAAGGTAATGACATCATTATTTGGAATGGAAAGAGTGGGAAGATTTTTGGAAGCACTGACACGAACGAGCTAAAAAATAGTATGGCCAGAATAATCCATAACGGGAGGTTAATAGCTGCTGCTGCAGCGTCTTCTGCAGATGTGAAGATATGGGAGATCATACTTACCAAGGCTGGATCAGTAAAAGAGATTACAGGAGCTATGCAGCTGAAGGGTAATGAGAGTGTTGTGACTTGGTTATGCTTTTCATCTAATTCGGAACAAATCATAACAACATCAAAGGATGGTACCATAAGAATATGGAATATTAATGTTCGGCATGATTTTTATCAGGATCCCCAGATTCTAAAGGTGTTCCCAATTACACTTCATGACTTAAAAGGGAACACGTTGCACTATTAGCATATCTATATCTCGCCTGATGGAAATATATTAGCTGCCACCCATGGTCCAATACTACAATGGATATGTGCTGAAACTGGGAAAGTTTTGGAAACACATTATGAGGCACATGATGGTATGCTAGTTTCTTACCACTCTTTTCAATTTTTTCTTGTGAAAACTTTTCTCAGTATGCATAATATTCATCTCATTCCCATCTCTTGACACTAATCCCCTGGTAAACCTCATCTTTCGTGCAGAGAAAATCAAGGTCGTTGCCTGTGCTCCGAAAGAACTTCGTGTTGGTTAGTAAACTTTCTTTTCTTTTTAGTCTTCTCCGTTGTTGTGAGGATTGTTATTTTATCTATTGTTTCTCTTTTATAGTTTGATCTTACATCATGGTATCGTGTTGTTTTGCAGGACGTGACCATAAGATGGTTTTAGCCACAGCTGGTGATGACGAGCGAGTGAAGCTTTGGGTGGTTCCAGGTGACCCGCCGCTTTGATGTTGATTTGGTTGTGCAATAGACAAATGGGGGTGAAATTTTCCAATCTTCACCTTCGATCCATAACAAGGTGCAGCAGTGAAATGGGACTAATGAGCAAAAAATGCCAAGTGTTTTTTTTAGACTCGGGACTATCAGAGTGTCGGCAATCCCTCTTTAACTCTATTGAATTAAAGTGGTACTGGCATATCTGGTTGTGTAGATGTCTTCCTAATAGTATATCTAATCATCTTTGTATTATGTCCTTAGTCATTGTAGACATCTAAATACAATGTGCTATCCATGATCTTACTATGGTTGAATTAATATATAAAATGTTTCATTCTTGTTTAGATCAGATAGACATTGATTTGATTTCGAGTTTCATGCATCATTCTTGTTATTCCATTTCCCCAACAAAAAAACAAATTGTCACTTGTATATACACTTATCAGATTTTATGTGAAGATGGTGGTTACACCTACCAAGGTCATCACAGCTGTTGATGGTGGTTTTTAGCTTAGGGTAAAAATCGTAAAACCTAGACTTGACGTGACGTCACTCTGTAAAGAAATAGAGCCTGATTACTAATGTCTCCACTAGAGCATTTATTGAGTCTTTCAATACGTCTACGAGAAGTTACCAGGGTACCTTTTTTACATACATGCTATGTTCCACGATAGAACCTCAGTATTGACTGGCATCATCTCCGCACATGCCAACCGCGCACGCTACCCAAGCATGCCAACCGCGCATGCTGTATATTCTAATTAGAGTTTCGACATGCTAAACCCTAATTTCCGCATCTTCGCGCCAAAGGCATACCATGCCAGCCGCACCACTGTGCCAACGGCATGCCAGCCATGCCAGCCACATCTCCACGCCAAAGGCATATCATGGCAACCGCACTACCGTGCCAACGGCATGCCAGCCACATCTCCGCGCCAAAAACATGCCAAAGACATGCCGACCATTCCCCCATGCCGCTGGCTTCCAAACGGAGGGTTGCAACAATCAACGGCAATCCTTCCTTTTGAGATGCAAATCTCAGCCGTACAAGTTCGCCACCAAACGCGTGGCAACTTCTGACTTAATGCCAAATTCCACGGTTTATGCCAAAACCCTAATTTGACCGCGCCTAAAACATGCCAAAGCCATGCTGGCCATGCCTCCATGCCGCTGGCAACGACTCCCTTCCAAGACGCAAGCACTTCCCTTCCAAACCGCACGCTACCAACGGCTCCCGTCCAAGACGCAAGCGCTTCCCTTCCAAGCCGCACGCTGCCAACGACTATCCTTCCTTCTGAGATGCAAATCTCAGCCGTACAATCTCGCCCTTAAACCAAACGACTTGTGGTAACCTTTGGATACGATGCCACCTCTTTTGCCACGACACACACTTAGCTATGCATATTCTTTGGTCAGGGCACCAAACCCTAATTAGCCACGCCAAGAGCATGCGCAAGCCATGCCAACACCGTGGCCACGCTACTGGCTACTAACGGAAGGTAACCAAAATCAACGGCTAACCTTCCTCTCAAGATGCAAAATCTCGGCCGTCGAAGGTCACCACATAACCGACAAGCCTCTCAATCTTAACTTGCCAAACAATAGCAACATGCTACACGTTTTGCACGAAAACACTCGAGACATCAAAACATGTCACAAACTGGGGGATGCTCATCAAAACATCTTTTCCAGCGCTGACAGCTTGCGTCCTTCCAGCGCCGACAACTTGCATCTTTTCCAGCGCTGACAACTTTCATCCTTCCAGCGCCGACAGCTTGCATCTTTTCCAGCGCTGACAGCTTGCGTCCTTCCAGCGCCGACAGCTTGCATCTTTTCCAGCGCTGACATATTGCGTCCTTCCAGCGCCGACAACTTGTATATTTTCTAGCGCTAACAGCTTGCGTCCTTCCAGCACCAGGAGCTTACATCCTTCTAGCGCTAACAGTTTGCTTCCTTCCAGTGCCGGCAGCTTGCATCTTTTCCAGCTAACAGCTTACATCTTTCCAGCGCCAGCAGCTTGCACCCTTCCAGCACAACTTCTCCGCCCATAGCCGATTGCACCAACAACTCCACGTCCCAAGACGAGCCAACGACGTTGACGGCTCACCAAGCCAAGATGGAGCACGCCGAGCCAATGCTAGCGGCTCCATGTCAAGCCGACGCCAACAGCTCGCGTCCTAGCCGGCAGCGCCATGGGACATTCCTTAGCCGGCCGGGGCAGCGCCATCCCCCTTTCCATATCCAGCCAGAGCACCGTCTCACGGACTAAGTTACAATGCCACCGCTACCGATCAGTGGCCAAAGTTGCAGCGCTGACGCCAACACTCAATGGGCAAACCAAATTTATGCAAAGCCGCGAATGCAAGGATCACAGATTCTTCATGCCTCCTATCAGAGTGACATTAATACGCCACCTTTCAACACCAGCGACGCAGAAAATGTCCCTTCAGGCGTTACACCTCCGATCACCAGAGCCAGAGGCGCTTCCGTCACACCCAACGTTTCTTCAAGTGTGACAGCTCCAACCGTCACCAGAGCCGCTGCTATTCCACCATCAGGATGAGAGACTGGAGGAGCCAGAAGAGGCCGACCTCCTTTTACCACAGTTGATTTGGTGGAAAGAAAAAAGGTTCTCGTAAGGCTTAGAGAGACATGGCTATAACTCAGAAAGAGATGCTTATTTTCCTCAAGACACTGACGGATCGACCACCATAAGAGTCACGCTAACCCAAGATGGAGCTACAAGGAATGCTTTTAACATCCGGCGCAGGCACTTCAGCAGGACGTGCGTTTATAGATGAAGATGCTTGCGTTTCTATTGAACGCCCATTAGAAGGGAATCATCAATCCAATTTCATCACACGTAAAGATCAGGAACAACTTCTCCAAAATCGAGGCAAAGAAACCCTCATGAGTTCACAGAGACCCTCTTCCTGTCAGGAGCTGCACGATTTCTGGGGACTTCGCCCAAAAAATCGTGCAGTCTATGATGAAACATTTATATGAGATTCTATATTTCTCCAAGGAGCAGCGTCAAGACATATTTGCATCCCTCAACCGCACTGCATCAGGAAAGTAGCTGTTTCCAGCCAGGGAAGCTGTTCCCAAACCCCAACCTCTCATGGGAAGCACGATTGATAGATGAAACTGGGGACTCCTAACCACTGTTCACTTGAAGGATGTCGAGTTTGACAGAACGCTGAGTGACGTGGTCTCCGAATTCAACATTGTAACCGTCAAGGCTCTGAGAGTTGAAAGGAGCCGCTTCAAAGTTCTCTCTTGAAGTGGCCCCACTTCAACGTTCTCCAGCAGCGGCTCCGCTTCAACGGTCGCTCCAGTAGCTACTCCGTTTCAACATTATCTCCATAAGCTGATCCAAGATTCGAAGCCTAAGCTTCAGCGTTTTGCTCCATAAGCTTCAACGTCCTCTCCATGAGACGAAGCCGCTTCAACGCCTCCTTCCTGCCAAGGATTGTGTTGTAGCCGCCACACTCCTTCTTTCCAAGACCTGGGGACTTTTGTTCGTCTATCAACCCGTCATCTTCCTGGTGCCATCACCAACCCAAATGATGCTCACTCATGGGAGAGCCTAAAATACCCAAAGCCCAATCATGCGCGAAGAACATGCCTAGCGGAGACAGAGCTAAGTAACTATCCTTAAACTAAATGCTTTATATCTATTAGGCGTATTCAATAAGTTTTAAAAATATCTTAGCGTGTCGAGACGTGAAAATTCCTCGACACTCACTACTGTGTTGCCAGGCATACTGCCTCAACACACCTTTTTTAGTAGTGTTGAGACGTGCAAGTTCCTCAACACTCACTACTGTATTGTCAGGCATACTGCCTCAACACACCTTTCCTATTTCGTGTTGAGACGTACAAATTCCTCAACACCCACTACTGTTTTGCCAGGCATACTGCCTCAACACACCTTTCTTAGTAGTGTTGAGACGTGAAAGTTCCTCAACACTCGCTACTGTGTTGCCAGGCATACTGCCTCAACACACCTTTCCTAGTAGTGTTGAGACGTGCAAGTTTGTCAACACTCACTACTGTGTTTCCAGGCATACTGCCTCAACACCTTTCCTATTTTCGTGTTGAGACGTGCAAATCCCTCAACACCCACTACTGTGTTGCTAGGCATGCTTCCTCAACACACCTTTCCTATTCGTGTTGAGACGTGAAAATCCCTCAACACCCACTACTGTGTTGCTAGGCATGCTTCCTAAACACACCTTTCCTATTCGTGTTGAGACGTGCAAATTCCTCAACACTCACTACTGTGTTGCTAGGCATGCTTCTTCAATACATCTTTCCTACTAGTGCTGAGACGTGCAAATTCCTCAGCACTCACTACTGTGTTGCTAGGCATGCTTCCACAACACATCCTTCCTCTTCGTGTTGAGACGTGAAAATTCCTCAACACTCACTAATTTGTTGTCAGACATACTATTCAATGCATTATAGTACTGATGGCTCCACCAGCTCAACATTCATCCTTGTATTCAAGACTATGCCAGCAGCTCACGCACGCCAAGTGTATCCCAACGTGCCGCCGAGTCGATGCTAACGGCTCCGTTCCAATCCGACCAATGCTAACGGCTCCGTTCCAATCCGACCAATGCTAACGGCTTACTTCACGCCAACCAACGCAAGCGGCTCCACTTTGAACCAAATCCGCACGGAACTGCCAACACGAGAGTCGCAGATTTTTCTTACCTCCTAAAAGTTTAGCCGAATCTTCCTGACCATATTTCATAACTTTCCGTTTCGATTTTTTCCTTGCCTGTCACCATCTCATGCTTACCTCGCAACAAAGCCCCTGTTCCGAGCTTAGCAGAGGACTTAATGTTGATGGTGGTTTTTAGCTTAGGGTTAAAATCGTAAAACCTAGGCCTGACGTGACGTCACTCTGTAAAGAAATAGAGCCTGAGTACTGACGTCTCCACTAGAGAATTTATTGAGCCTTTCAATACGTCTACGAGAAGTTTACCAGGGTACATTTTTTTAATACATGCTATGTTCCACGATAGAACCCTCGGTATTGACTGGCATCATCTCCACACATGCCAACCACGCACGCTAGCCAAGCATGCCAACCGCGCATGCCGTATATTCTAAATAGGGTTTCGACATGCTAAACCTTAATTTCCGCATCTCCGCGCCAAAGGCATACCATGCCAGCCGCACCACTGTGCCAACGACATGCCAGCCATGCCAGCCACATCTTCCCACCAAAGGCATACCATGCCAGCCGCACCACCGTGCCAACGACATGCCAATCATGCCAGCCACATCTCCGCGCCAAAAACATGCCAAAGCCATGTCGGCCATGCCCCTATGCTGCTGGCTGCCAAACGGAGGGTTACAACAATCGACGGATATCCTTCCTTCTGAGATGCAAATCTCAGCCGTACACGTTCGCCACCAAACGCGTGGCAACTTCTGGCCCAATGCCAAATTCCACGGTTTATGCAAAAACCCTAATTTGGTCGCGCCTAAAACATGCCAAAGCCATGCCGGCCATGCCTCCATGTCGTTGGCTGCCAAATAGAGGGTTGCAACAATCAACGGCTACCCTTCCTCCTGAGATGAAAATCTCAGCCGTCCAAGTCCGCCACCGAACTAAATGACTTGTGGCGACTTTTTTGGCCACAACGCCAAATTTTTTGGCTTGTGCCACCAAAACCTAACTTTGGCCATGCCGCCACCCATCCTGAATTCCTCCTGAGTTTTACTGTCGGGCTGTTTTCACCCCCTAAACGAGCTCAAAACCTAAATATTCTCGCGTAGGGAGATAGAGAAATTCTTTTCCGATCGGAATGGAGGGGCGGACCGTCAAAATACGAGTCCGTACGGGAATTATACGGAGATTCTAATAAAGGGCTCTAATTAGGGTTTCGGCATGTCAAACCCTAATTTAGACAAAGCCGCAAGCGACTCCCTTCCAAGCCGCACACTTCCAGCGGCTCCCTTCCAAGCCGCAAGTGACTCCCTTCCAATCCGCAAGCGATTCCCTTCCAACCCGCAAGCGCTTCCCTTCCAAGCCGCAAGTGCTTCCCTTCCAAGCCGAAAGCGCTTCCCTTCCAAGACGCACGCTGTTAATGGATCCCTTCCAAGCCGCAAGCGCTTCCCTTCCAAGCCGCACGCTTCCAACGGATATCTTTCCTTCTGAGATGCAAATCTCAGCCGTACAATCTCGCCCTTAAACCAAACGACTTGTGGTAACCTTTGGCTACGATGCCAACTCTTTGGCCACGGCACACACTTAGTTATGCCAATTCTTTGGTCACGACACCAAACCCTAATTAGACACACCAGATCATGTGCAAGCCATGCCAACACCATGGCCACGCTAATGGCTACCAACGGAAGGTAACCACAATCAACGGCTAACCTTCCTCTCAAGATGCAAAATCTCGGCCGTCGAAGGTCACCACGAACCGACAAGCCTCTCAATCTTAACTTGCCAAACAATAGCAACATGCTGCACGTTTTGCACGAAAACACTCGAGACATCAAAACATGTCACAAACTGGGGGATGCTCATCAGGGTATTGGTATGGCGGTTTACAGCGTGCGGCGTACACTACGCCCATTACAAGAAAGTGTCATAAGAGTGAGGCGGTTAGTAAATACAACGAGTAATGGTGAAACGTTTCCTTCATTATGGACATCAATTCCAGGCGTTACCCGTTACCGCTTTCTTCCGTTTACTCAACCGTTTCCACTTCTTACGAGACCAGGGTACATTTCGTTGCGACTTGTATAAATAGGTCTCACCTATTTCCACCAAAAAAAAGTTTTTGGTTAGGAGCATACAACACTCAGAAATCACTTGTTAGCTTTCCAATCTGCTAGCGTTTCACTTTCTGATACAAGTCGTCAAACAACTACTCTTTCGGAATCAACTATTCTGGTCTCAACACTCTTTTCGCTTCCCTCCCCAAGACCAACCCTTCTCCTTCACTTTGTGACCGAAGCAAGTCTGGAACAACCATTTCTTGGTTTAGGCCGGATTTGTACAGATTGACCTCTATAATCTAAAGTACTCCCGTGCAGTACATAGTTTAGGGTTTAGACTCGTATCTCACCCACACACGAAATTAACGAAATCAGCAGAAACTGTTTTCACCCACAAACAACATCCTGACCAACGACTAAGACAACATAGTTGGAAGATTGAACGAAGTAGATATTTAAGAGGAGCGACTGTGATATGAGGTGTATATTAGCTAAATCGCTAAAAATGTTACCCATCAAGATAATGACAGCTGAAAGTGTTGTAGACATTGGAATTCAAGCATGTGAGTAGGACAAAGTACTAGCGGTCCATCCCCTGATAGACTTTTTTTTTCATCTTGTTATCACATGATTCACGTCGTTCCAACACCGTGCCCCATTGAAATTGCGCAGAATAAATGTGGTCGGTGTTTTTTCCTCGCACAATAAACTGATTTCGATTTTCCTACTATATTCATTGGAGGAAAATGCAAAAACAAAAAAAAAAACATACTAGAGAATCTTTCATTTAGTTAGAATTTTCATCTGCTCCTCCAATAGCTGAGAATTTCTAGAGGGCAATGACGTAGACAGAGGAAGGTGCAAACTGGCCCTCTTCTTAGTTGTTTGTATCTTGTACGAGCAAGAGTAAAAGCAACTTACAAAAATTGGCATTATGACTTGTGAACTCAACTGTATAAATATGAAGGAAGAGAATATGAATAATCTTACGGTAAAAGCAAAAATAAAGCTTGTCATTAAGATCATTAAGAATAACCTTCTATAGAGAAGGGGCACATGTAACATCATTGTTTCTAGATAAGCCGAAAAAATTGTCCAACTCTCATTCAAACTTGAGTGCTCTCTTAGCTGAGCTAAGGGTATTTGATAGAAGCATGGCTATGGTCAACATACCGACTCCACCAGATACTGGAGTAATTGCGGAAGCTACTTTACATGCCTCGTCATAGCAAACATCCCCAACCAACCGGTAGCCTCGAGGACTTTCTGGGTCCTGTCAAACATAAAAGCAATTTCAATAATCTAGGTACGCTTCAACCCGAAACATGACTACCCCCGAGCTAAGTTAGTCCAACTATCTTCTTTGAAATGCTTTATGGGGTTAGTAGGAAAAGAAGGCTAACATATCTTGATTACAGTATGGCTACATAAATTTCAAACTTAATCTTTTTTTTGCTGGTATTGTCAATATTGTGAACTAACAAAACAAAAATAAGAAATCAATAAGAATGATCTTTTCTTCAAAAAAAAAACATCCACATTCCGTTCAGTAATAACCTTTTTTAGCAGTAAAAATAGTTAGCACATCCATATAGAATAGCACAAAAATTGGACAGACCCTACTTACATCTATTGGGTTGATGCCGACATCAATAATAACAGCCCCTGGCTTAATCCAGCTACCTCTCACCATTTTCGCTTTCCCAACAGCAGAGACGATGATATCTGCCTGTCTCACAATCTCCTCAGGATTCTCGGTTCTAGAGTGTACAATAGTGATGATAGCATCTTCCCTCTACAAACATCACACATAACTATTTAAATCAGTAAGACACCATAGATGTGAAGAATAACAAACTAAAATAAAATTTAACAAACTAAATCAAGTTATATAGGTTGACATGTATGACAAATAACAAAGCAACAGACGTACTTGTCGCAGTAGTGACACGGGAAGTCCAACAATGTTACTACGACCAATTATAACTGCTCTCTTCCCCTTGATAGTGATGCCATATCTGTGCAACAACTCTATGCATCCTTTGGGGGTACATGAAACAAAAAAGGGCTCTCTTGGCAAGAAGCCCGATGTTTAGTGGATGGAATTCATCTACATCTTTATCAATAGTAACGGCATTCAAAATCCTTGCTTCATCCATATGCTGCCACAAAGACCATAGAGTTCATAAGATCCCTTTACCACATAACTCCCTAATCCCTAAATTCATCAAAAGAACAACTAGGGACTAACTAATAGCAAGTATCTTAACAGTCCAAGGTTGCACCACATTTGAACAAAAACTGTTTCTATTATCTTAACCTTCAAAATCGAACTTTGCAAGGTAAAGATTAAAACTCAAAATCTACATAACAAAGGTACATCAAAATTCAAATGTCAGTACTAAACCAAACAGTACTGAGACATTAATTGATATTCTATTATAATTTTTCAGAAAGCATATTTACACGAGGTAGAGGCAGCTGAATGAGGATACCATGAACTTTGGGATTCTCATTGTAATCAGCAATATGCTTGATAACATCTTCTTCTGTAGAATCCTCAGGCAAGCAAATTTCATAAGATGTAATCCCAACCAGTGCCGTCTCTAACATATTAGAGGCTTGGGGCGAGCACTCGAAAAAGGGCCTTTTTTGCTTATACACATGGGAAAAAAAAACATAATTATAAATGAAGAAATGACAATAGATTGAACAATCTATTAATGCGTACATATTAAATTTTAATAAGGGTTAAAAAGCAACTCCAATTTTAAGTGAAAGGTACCTATTGATAAAAAAAATAAGAACATCTGCGAAGTAGCAATAGAACTGCCAAAGAAAAAACATCATCCTATAAAGATTGCCCTTCCTGGGGTTCTGGTTGCGAATGCATTAGTTATCTTGTCAAGATCAAGATCATCCAAAAACTCATGTTCAATAGCTAAGATAGCCAACCCATTTAATCTTTCCTGTGACATAGTTGATCTCAGATAAGATTTCAACAACTTCAACTTCGAAAAGCTTCTTTCTGCAGTCGCTACATTCACGGGAACAGTCAACAATATTCTATATGCAATACACGCGACTGGAAAACACCCTTGTCTCTTTAGAAACCGTAAGGTTTCAACAGCAGTCATCTGTTCAGCAGGCAGAATCATTCGAATGACTTGAAGTTCACCAAATAAATCATTTGCATCGATGTCAGAAGATGATTAATGTTTTAATGCAGTTTCAAGACGATCACAACATGCTTTCAAACGAGCATCATCTAATGAACTTAAATTCACTGAACCACACAAGAAACCAAAAATATCCTCATATGCTTTGTAATTCTCAAACCGTGTCTTCAATGAAGCAGAAACTTGATCGACAATAAATAAGAAATAGTTAACTCTAAATGATTCTTCATGTGATTGTGTTGTATCTTCTACATCTCTAGTTTCATCAAAAAAAATCTTTCTAGTAATCTTTCTTGGTACATAAAATTCATGGTCTACTCCCATTTCGGTTGCAATTTCTTTAGCTTTGATCATTGTATCTGCAAACCCAGTATTTCTGTAATCTTCAAAATATTTAATAAGCCCTTCAATTTGTTTCATAGCAATGTCAATAAGCATGTCTTCAGATTGCAATGTTTTGCTAACAACGTTAACAACATTTAAAATATCATACCAAATAACCAAGCTTAATATAAATTCTATACTTGAAATTCCACCAATCTTACCAATAGCAAAAGTTTTTGCCAAACCTCTGTCGGAATCATCGTCATCACTTTCAGATAGTTTGAGTAGTGCCTCTTGTATTTTAGCAGTTTGAAATCTGACCGCTTTAACACTTTCAATTCTACTTTCCCATCTTGTGCCGGACAAAATTCGTCATCACAGTTTCTGCTTTAACACTTTCAATTCGTCATCACAGTTAAACCATCAACATTCTCCTTCAATATTTGACATCGTCTTGTGGAACCTGAAAACAATTTATATATGTTATTTAGCACACTGAAAAAGTCTTTCGCCTTAGTACAACATTTGGCCGTATCAGAAAGAGCCAAATTAAGACATTTGTAACACTTCTTTCCAATGTGCTTTTTCACTATTAATTCGAGCTTGAGCATGCTTATCAATTGTTTCATTCTTTTCCATTCTTATACGCATTTCAGCCCAATCTAACATGTGAAGAATGTGTGCTTTTCGTACTTCATGTTTACAAAGTTTTTCACTCATATGTCTCCACTCTGCAGTACCTTCATTTACCAACTTACCTCTCATTTCCGCTTTTTAAACAACTTACAGCAAAAGCAAAATACCCTGTCCAACTCCTTTGAATAAGCTAACCACTGCCTATCTTCTTTCTCACCGTTAGGTAGATGTCTTGTATAGTATGTTGAAGAGAAATGTCTACCAAACCTGTTTTTGGGACCATTTTCCAGCATAGGATCTCTTAACAGACCATTTTCTACTAATACTTCTCTTGACCTTATATCTAGATCATCCCAAGCCGCTGGATTAAAAATATTCACATTGCCTGGCAGACTTTGTGCTTGTTCATTACCGAATTCAGTAACATTAATCTCTGGTTGTTCGTGTTCATTATCTAATAAATACAATCACAAGCAAATAAAGCATAGTTGTTGTCAAATGTCAATGTAGAGAAAAACTACAGCAAGTATTGCATCTGAGAAATGAATTGGCTGCAACTTTTGTTCCTTTACTATAATATCCGCATAACACAAAAAGAAATCGAAAGAGATGTCAAAAAACATAATCATAGCAAATTCAATGAAAATGTTACCTTCAAAAGGAACCTCTTCAGTTTCATGTTCATGTTCGTCATTTCTTTCGACAATAACATTTTCAATTGATTCAATTTCATTTCCATCTGAATTTTCGGCTAAACGACGTGGTCTCTTAATAATAAACTTATCAAGCCCTCCTCTTTAAGAGTCAACAAGTCTTTCTTTTCTCTTTCTCTCCTTCATTTTCTGACTACCAGACTTATACTTGGGAGCCATTTTGACAAAATGCTTCACCTGCACACAGTTTAAAAAACACAAACTTGCAATTAGTAATATAACACAGCTCACAGATACAAAAAAAACTTTGAAATTAAGATTTATCAAAAACATATGATCATGTCCAAATCCAATTTCTTAAAACTACCCTAACCCCAAACAGAATTAAGTGAGAAATACTTCAATTGAGTCCAAATTTACTGTAAATGCAACATCAACTATTCAATTAAACTAGGCAAACATCAAATTAAAAGAAACATACCTGAAACCTCAAAGATCGAGACGCAGTTTTGTGCCCTAGCGGACTATTCACGAAACTTCACGCTGAGTTGGTTTTCCTCTTTACTTTTCACGGCCAATTGACACGTTTAGGACAGATATCTAAGGAATATATATAGGTTGGGGAAAAAAATTTTGGGCCCCCAAATTATTGGGCCTAGGGCGGTCGACCGTTTCGCCCTATGCCAAAGACGGCCCTGATCCCAACTGCTTCACAAGCCTTCTTCTTATTGCGCACATACGTTGCAGAATCCTTCCTGTCTCCAACTAGAATAACAGCTAAACCTGGTACAACACCAATTGCATCCTTCATCTTCAATACTTCAATTTTGATTTCATCTTTTATTTGTTTCGCAACCGCCTTTCCATGAATTACTTTCGCAGAAGTTTCAGTGACATAGCCACTGTAACAAAAAATTTTATTTAACCAAATACAATAAATCTTTAAGCATTTGGGTGAGAAGGTATTGAAATAGTATGCCCTAATAGAAAAATCAAATTATAAATGACATAGTTTAGAGGTTTTACACATACCAGCAGTGGAGTAAGAACTTCGCCGCTGCGTACTGAGAACACCAAAGCTGGGATTTCGAGGTCTGCAAGAAACAATAGCTGATGATTGTCTTAAATGAAAAATACCAGTTCGGATTTTATTGAATGTGAAACCCCGAGTTGTTGCGGATGAAGAACAATCTGAGAAAATTGTTGAGGCCATTGCTCAATTGAAGATGGCCTAGATTAGGGTTTATGGTGGTTGTTGGAAGTGAGAAAGAGAAAAAGAAGGCACGGTTTTAGGGTTTTAGAGGGAGTAGAATAGTGCGGCATCTGCAGAATGTAATGAAGTTAACGCGATTAAATCCCTCCAAATAAAGGTGGCACAGCTTCTGAGAATCTAGAAGAACCTTTATGAGAAGGTCAATTACAAATATACCATGTCATCAGAACTGAGTAGTTTCCGGGAAAATTTGTTTTCAGAAGCAAATGAGTGAAAATTTTGGTTTATTGACACGAGACTATGTTGGATTTCAGACCCTCTTGGTTTGAGTCGTATGGTTTTACACAAGTAAAGTTTCATTAGGCAGACGCAAAAAATGAAAATTTTCATCTACAAGACTACAACTGAGAGTTTATCTGTGTAGTGTAACATTGTTAGCTAGCTAACGTGCTAGTGCACAAATTAAATGCTCCGAACGAGCAGTTGGCAAAAACAAAGGCAAAATAGATCTAGATGATTAAACACTAATGCCATGCACATTCAAATCATTTGTAACGTAGTACTTCTTGAGGAGTCAGATTTCTTCATGGTAGATATCAAGTAGTTAGCCCTAGCCAAAGCATGAGATGAGAACACGACATGCGTGTATATGCTCATGTGACCACCATAAAATCATTCAACATACACTTGGATTTAATTGGATAGGCCTTGCTAATCTATCAAGTGAAGTGACTTACAGCTGGCCTTGACTGTCGTTATGAAGAATTGTGAGCCATTTGAATCAGGTCCAGAGTTCACCATGGAAACAATACCTA
Source organism: Papaver somniferum (assembly GCF_003573695.1). Taxonomy (NCBI): domain Eukaryota; kingdom Viridiplantae; phylum Streptophyta; class Magnoliopsida; order Ranunculales; family Papaveraceae; genus Papaver; species Papaver somniferum. The sequence continues at coordinate 38,996,994 of NC_039361.1, read as the reverse complement.
CAACCACCACCAGCCTACAATTCAGAAATCTGCATCACTTCATGGAACATTTAGACTAATGCATTCTCATAGGAACCAAAAAAGAATGATAACTAAATGCAATCAACAAAACTCATGTAATTTAGCTCACAATGATTTAATGTATTTTTCTTAAAATAGAAACACAAGTTACCTTGCGTTGTAAACATATAATACGAAGGAAGGATAAAAAACTCAGGATGTATTTTTTAGGTTGTTCTAATTGAATATGCCAAGGATCTACCTGCATGTGAATGTTTGACCTTGAAATTCTCATCAGGGAAGGTGCCACCGAATATAGATTCAGTTCCCTTCCCATCCCCATGAGCTATATCACCACCTTGTACTACAAATCCAGAAATTATTTGATGAAATGGTACTCCCTTGTAGTGGAGTTCTTTTCCATTGACACCCTTGCCCATTTCTCCTGCACTTGAAATTAAACTTGATCATAACCAGAGTCTTGCAGAAGTTTGGTGTTGGGTCTACAGTTATATGTTCATACATATCCAGGAACACATGCCAGGGGAGATGATACACAACTCTAAGTAGAACTTAGGATGAAACCAGATCTGACGTTTATCATGATGCTGGGATAAGAAGTAAATGATAAAAATATACTGGAAAATGTGCTTCTCATAAGTGATCAGTTAATTGCTAAAGAGATCAGGAAGCTCGGCGTACCTGTGCACAGAGCCCTGAAATTTTCTGCAAAAGACAGATATAGGCTAGGCATCAGGCATCAATTCATATCCAAGTAAACAAAGTATGACTTGCTGAATAGATCAAGTATTGTTTGAATTTCCTTGTACTAACAAATGAATAGATCAAGTATTGTTTGAATTTCCCTGTACTTGATATAGTGGTATATCAAGCAAATGAAACAAGGAACACATGAAAGAAATCTATACTAGAGAGAATAACTAGTAGAAAAAATTATCTGAGTGACAATTTGTTTCGGGAATCTGCTTAAATTGTTACAACTCAGGCTGATCAAAGAAATAATGATGTGGTTCCCCATTAAAAAATTTGGCTTCGTATTAATGAGATAGTTAGAAGAACATATTTTCCAAAGGAAAGTTTACTCCAATATGACAATTCAAGGTCATCAAATTTCCTAAATATAGACCATTGTAACATGCAGTTTTTGAACAGCCGTAAAATTTAATTAAGATTTATACACCATAAAGTTTACTTTCCTATTATATTTGATTTCAAACGGCAAAATCAGTTAAAAATGCTTAACCAATGAAATTGATAAACTATGATTCTGTAGGTGCAACTATAAAGGCAACATAGAAAGGGATCACATCAGGATCAAGATCATAAAGTAATAGGAAAGGTGTAGGACATACCAACTGTTTTGGGGACAACCTGGCCATACAATCCAATTACCAATCTACCTGCAGAAAGTGCAAAGGCAGTTCTCAGAGGCACATAAAGTTAAAGACGGGATACAGAATACCACAAATTTAAACATGCTATTTCATTTTTAACGGATATTGTTTACTGAGTTATCAAAACACTGCAAACATCAGAGACTGGTACAAAAGTAAATACACAAAACTCAAAATGTTAAGCATGTGAATAAAGGTAACCCATCAATTTGGGATCCAATTCCAGATTATCCTTGGAAGGTATTGGAATGCAATTTATACCGATTCATAAAGAAGAAAAAAGATTGCTACTTTGAACTCACTTTTAGAAACAAAAAACAATTGTCTGTTTTTCTACGAAAAATATATAACACAGCAGGGCAGGAAAACAATTATCTAGTGAAACCGAACCTCAGCTATGGAGTTAGAACGTTACAATAGTATATTAGTATGTCACGGAGATATGATCCATTGTTAACTTAAAAACACTACAGTTATCGACTCAGAGTTGTCCCCGGCAATCTACATAGTTCATTGATTAAAACTCACGCACAAATGAAGTTTTAAGCAAATCCACCATGACAAAATTGGAACAGATATAAAGAGCAATAAATGGACCACCCATATACTCCTAAGCAACTTACAATGCAAAGCAAAACACATGTCTGCTTTTCCAGAACCACAAGTAACGCAAAAAAGGTAAAATAAACGGCATTTTCAGTTTAAGCTAATTCACATAAAAAGAGTAGCATGAAGCTTTGTTACCTATACGTTGTTCACCAATATCAACATCCAAGAACACCCTCTGAGTAATTTCGTGTACCTCTTCTGCCTTATCTTCTTCCTATCTTCTTCCAAGTAGGGATGCCTTATCTTCTTCCTAATATGAGATTACTTGTGTCAATAATGCACATTTGTTTCACTAACTCTTAAAACAGTAAAGAGGGAAACAAATTGAACAAATATAAATGGCATTGACTGTTTTTCGTAATAACAACATGATAAATAATTTGATCCTAGTATAGTCAATAGCATCCCTACTTGGAACCCCGTAGATGGTCTCCCTCACTCTCTCTTTGTTACTATTAATTGTTTCTAAAAGTTCAATTAGGGTACATCCACTAATATTAGGTCAAAAAATAGATCAAGGACAGATCAGAATGAATAATTACTAACTTTGCAATCTACTGATCAAATGAAATTAGAGAAATCTCAGAAATATTATCAAATTAAAAGCAAGAAGAAACTGTAAAAGAGATGGAAACGTAAACTTACCCATTGCAAATTTGGAAATGCGAGAAAAATAAGAATGATAGCAACAATAAATATAAGAAGAAATCTAGGTTGCAGATAATGTGAAATATCTCGACGCATCATTTTTTTTTTGTATCTAATTTTTTCTAATCTAATTTTCTGCTTCACTCATCATTGATTTTCTCTCTGGATTTTCTCTCTGAGAAGTGAGATCTCTCTAGTTTCTCTCTCCTTCTCAAGTCTGAAAGCACACTGAAGAAGACGAGACGAGAGAGACTCATGTTTCTCCTTAGTTCGAGAGTGTTAAAAATACAAAGGACCCATGGCCCATTAAGAAAATGGACCTGTGGATTGGGCTTTTACCGCTTACACACGAATTTCCCCCCAAAAAGGAAATTCTTCGATCCGTCCATTATGTAGTTATTGAATGGGAAAATTATAAGGGGTTTGGAAGAGGAGTTGAATTTTTCTGTATCAGGGGTTCGGTTCGATTCAGTATCAGGAATTATAATTATCAAAAAAAGATGATGAAAACGAAGACGGAAAGACGAATGTAGAGGATGATCGAGAGATTAAAGGGATCATATTCTTTACTACCTCGAGAACCAACTCACAAGGTTTAAATTCTCAACTCAATTTTAGTTAGTTTGGGAGAAATTATTGAGTTCTAAGGATTATATGATAGTAGTATATGATCAACTTATGTTGATTTTCAGGATCAAATCGGACGTCGACGACCTAATCATCGATGTTTTGTAAATGCTTTGAGTGGCCATGGAGATTCAGTTGTAGCTTTGTGTTTCTCGCCTGATGGTCGAAATTTGGTTACAAGTGAAATTACTGTTTATTGTCGTCAGTTTAAGTTTAAGTTTGGGAATCAGATTTTGGTCTTACAATGCTAGCAACTGATGCACTGTAAAGTATAAACTATAAAGTATAAACAACAATTAGCATTGCAATTTCGTGTTTCCTTTGTCCGGTTTAGAAAACTTTAATGATTTTGATGACAAGTTAATTTGGATTTCATGTTAAACTAAGACTCTCCTTCAATTTTTAATATAAATTGGTTTTTGTTTACAGGTTGTGCTGATGGGGTTGTCAGGGTCTTCAAATTGGGTAATGTTCAGAGTTCAAGCTTCAAGTATGTATGTTTATGGATATTTATTACAGAATTATCACTATCTTGATCAGTCGTCACCAAGTTGATCAATTAGATTTTTACTTCTCATTTTGTAGAGTTGTGAAAATCCATTTACTGGCTGGTGGACAACCAACAACAGTTGGCTTCTCTAATGAAGATTCATTTGTGGTTGTTGCAGCTCAATATAGTTCTGGTTCTAATACAGCTAATTACAGAAAGCATGAGCAACCCAAACCTCTTGTTCCAGAAATGAAATGGCTACGCCATCAGACGAGCGTTATTGTAACTCTTGCTGGAACTACTGCCAATTATGGCACTGTTGGTGGAACTCCATTCATTATTTCGTGTTCTGCGGGTAGTGATATCATTCTTTGGAATGGAAAGAGCGGGAAGAATTTGGGAAGCACTGACAAGAACGAGCTAAAAAACAGTATGGCCAGAATATCCCCTAACGGGAGGTTAATAGTTGCTGCTGCAGCGTCTTCTGTGGATGTGAAGATATGGGAGATTATACTTACCAAGGCTTGATCAGTCAAACAGATTACAAGAGCTATGAAGCTGAAGAGTCATGAGAGTGCCGTGACTTGGTTATGTTTTTCATCTAATTCGAAATAAATCATAATAGCTGAAAAAGCGGGGTCTAACAACACCACCCAATATTTCACTTAGCAATCTGTATGGACAAACTCGAATATACTTTTAAGAGAATCAACAAGACTCAATCAATAAAAGTATATCAACGAGTTTATATCTCTCTCTTGATTTGATTTCCTCAAACAGAAACTGCGAGTACTAATCAAATACAAGGAATAACTTGGATAGTACTAAAGATCAATATCCAAGGATCAATCAATATCAATCAATAACCAAAGCTCGGATTTCCAATTGATTGATTCAAACGCACAACCTGTATTATTTCAATTATATAAACAAATATAATGCGGAAATAGAAATAACACAGACACCAGAATTTTGTTAACGAGGAAACCGCAATGCAAAAAAAAACCTCGGGACCTAGTCCAGATTGAATACACACTGTATTAAGCCGCTACAGACACTAGCCTACTCCAAGCTAACTTCGGACTGGATTATAGTTGAACCCCAATCAATCTCCCACTGATCCAAGGTACAGTTGTACTCCCTACGCCTCTAATCCCAGCAGGATACTGCGCACTTGATTCCCTTAGCTGATCTCACCCACAACTAAGAGTTGCTACGATCCAAAATCGCAGGCTTTGACAATAAACAAATTTGTCTCACATAGACAAGTCTATCAAAGGATCAATCTGTCTCCCACTGAAAAACCCTAAAGTTTTTGTTCCGTATTTTGATATATAATCAAGGTGAACATGAACCAATTTATAATCCGGTCTTATATTCCCGAAGAACAACCTAGATTAATCAATCACCTCACAACAATCTTAATCGTATGGTAGCGAAACAAGATGTTGCGGAATCAAAAACAATGAGACGAAGGTGTTTGTGATTACTTTTTATATCTTGCCTATCGAAGATATCAATCTCAAGCCAATCAATATGATTGTACTCGTACGATAGAAGATGCAAGATCAGATCACACAACTACGATAAAAGTGGTATCGGTCTGGCTTCACAATCCCAATGAAGTATTTAAGTCGTTTAACCTGGTTTTAGAAGAAGAAAACCAAAGGTTAACGGAGAACCGACTCTAGCACGCAAACTAGTATCACACGTAAGGTGTGGGGATTAGTTTTGCAGAGTTGCTAGATGTCCCCTTATATAGTCTTTCAAATCAGGGTTTTGCCTTGGTAACAAAGCAATCAATATCCACCGTTAGATGAAAACCTGATTTAGATTCAAGCTAATATTTCTCAACTGTTAGATCGAAAACTTAGCTTGTTATACACAAATGAAATGCATGCTTCTAAGTTTGTTAACCGTACCTAAACGTGTACATTGTTTGTTCAACAATAGTTAACCAAAAGGTTATCCATATGAGCATTTCATATCAACCATGTTCTTCTTCACCATAACTAGTTCAAATGAACTAATTAGAGAGTTGTTCAATTGCAAGGAAATCTTATGTAACTACACAAGACGCAACTGAAGCAAAGATGATTTGATTCACTTGAATCGGTTCATGAACTTTATAGCCACGGTTTGAAAATTGCATTCCTTAGTCTTTATAAGTTTAAGATCAGAAATCATCTTTAGATATATAACCTTCTTAAGTTCGCACACTAGGTTCGCGGACTTAAGCAACCGGGCAGAGTTTACAAACTCCAGCAGAAAATCTCGGCAAAAGAATTTCCGCCGGTTCGCGGACTGGAACTCACGCAACTAGTTTGTCAACTCCAACAGAATTTCTCGGGATGAGAAGTTCGGCAGTTCGCGGACTTGGCAACAAGCCATTCTTCCGGTTTCTCTTGATCAACAAAGTTCGCAAACTTTGGTTCAAGGAAGAGGACTTATGCACATATGTGTTTCCACAACAATACTTATGTCCATCATTGGTTATGTAATCTAAACTCTCATTCCAATCATCGAAACATTCTTAGAGGATGTTATATAGTTGTTACACCATTTCTCGTCAAAGCAATTTTCAAAGTGATTGAAACAGATCATGACTTTCGTCACATGGCAAAGATAAACTTGGTTAAAGCAAAAAGCTTACCAAATCATATTTTGAGATATAGATAGGCGAGGTATACTCATCTCGAAATACCAAATGTGTATAACCTAAGTCTATATATAGCATACGAATTTTTGTCTCAAGAAGTAGTTGATAGAATAGATAGTCTTTTGAGTGATAGATAAGTTCAAGTCTTCACATACCTTTTTGTCGAGAAGTTCCACCGGTTCCTTGAGTAGTTCTTCTACTTGTATGATGAATCCCCATGAAGTCCTTGAGCTCAACTACACTTACTATCCTAGTCCGAGACCTAGCTATAGTAGACTAGAAATCAAGACTTATAGTTTTGATCACTAACATTGACAAACATGTTTGATATAGCAACGCATGCGAGTTCGACTGAACAATGCTCTAAAAATCTCCCCCTTTATCATTTTTAGTGACAAAACTATCAATACATATGGAATACAAAAAAGATAATGAAACTTTAGTAGCTCATATTCCACATGTCTAATCTTCAATATTCCTCGAAATCTTCGTCACTTCCAAGTACTCCAATGATCCCAAAGGTTGTAAGTTTAGCATCACCTTTGTTGAAGATCCGTAGCTATAACAATGAGAAAACATAATTCTCGATCATTTTTATACAATGTCATAGTATTATTAGACAGTGTCAAAGTTCAATTGTATCACAACTTTAACAATAATACTATGGTGATATGTATCACTCCCCCTTAGTCAATAATCCGTCTCACATGGAAACCACTTCCCTTTACACAATGATCCAAAAACCATATGTATTTGTAGTGTGAACTACATATTAATTCTCCCTCTTTTTGTCAATAAAATTGGCAAAGGTAAAAGAACGAGATCATAATGAAATTTCCGTAAGAGACATTTCATGATTAAAAAGAAAGAACACACATCATATTATTTAGATGTAATCATATAGCCGAAGCTAATAGCATTCATCAAGGAGTTTAAAGATACAAGATAACCTCTCTAAAATTCCACAGCCGCACACCCCTCAAGATATAACCATTAAGCACAAGTTCAAAAGAACTCTCCCCCATTTGATGTCATTCCCAAGGGAACAAAAACGAGCGACCTTAATTTCAAAAGAAACAAAGGATTTTGAAAAGAAAAATGACACTAACACGACAAAAACAACTCTACAGAAACTGAACTAGAGTAATCCTACTGGAGTTTCAAACTCAATTGCCCAAAAGATAGAGATAAGCATAGGGGCAAGAGTTATGGAAACACTTAATGAACCAAAACAACACCAATAGACTTCCGAAAGTGTTGAAATGTAGCAGTGTCTAATGGTTTGGTAAGAATATCAGCCAATTGTTGTTCAGAAGGCACAAATTCCATACTTATGATACCATTTTCATAGAGATCACGAATAAAATGGTACCTTATGTCAATGTGCTTTGTTCTTGAGTACTCAAAGGGATTCTCAGTGATTCGAATCGCACCAGAGTTATAACAAAAGATCTTCATTATTCCAGTATCAACTTCATAATCAGCTAGCATTTGTTTCATCCATATGAGTTGAGTACAACATGATCCAGCAGCAATATATTCTGCCTCACATGTAGACAGGGATTGAGAATTTTTCTTTTTGCTATGCCAAGCTACAAGATTCAGTCTTAGTAGAAACCTCATGATGTACTTTATCTGTCTTCTACACATCCTGCCCAATCAGCATCTGAATAAGCAGATAAATCAGTGTTAGTATCAAATGTGTAAGATAACCCATACCCGGAAGTGTGATTAATGTATCGAATAATCCTTTTTGCAGCTGCAAGATGAGATTCTTTTGGATTCCCCTGAAACTTAGCACAACAACCAACACTGAAAGAAATATCAGGTCTAGTAGCGGTAAGATACAAAAGGCTACCAATAATAGATCGATACAACTTTTGATCCAATTTTGCTCCTTTCTCATCACTATGCAGTTTACCAGTAGTGGACATAGGTGTCAATTTTGGAGAAGACTTATCTAGACTGAACCTTGTCACAAGATCCCGTGCATACTTCTCTTGGGATAAGTAAATTCCATCCTTTAAAATTCCGTTTAGGAACGCGGATTTTATGTCCATTTGAAACATCTTAACTTTAAGAAAACAAGCATGAGCTAACAAAATTCGAATGGACTCAAGGCGTGCCACGGGAGCTAAGGTTTCGTCAAAATCAATCCCTTCAATCTGTGAATATCCTTGAGCGACAAGTCTAGCTTTGTTTCTGACAATTGTGCCAAATTCATCATACATATTCTTGAATATACATTTGGTACCGACAATATTGATATTGGAGGGACAAGGTACAAGTTCCCACACGTCTTGTCTTTGAAATTGATTTAACTCTTCATGCATTGCATTTACCCAAAATGGATCGTTCATAGCTTCATCAATATTCCTTGGTTCTACTTGCGAAAGATAACATCCAAAATTGCACATATTCTGAAGTTGTCCTCTTGTTTTAGCTGTAGAATCTCTTCCTCCAACAATATTGTTGGGTCATGGTTCCTTTGAACCCAGAGATGTCGTGGAGGGACACATTCTTTTTCGTCAGGAATGGCTTGATCAGTGCTCTTTTCCTCGTCACTAGAAATGTCAGGATCAGTAACAGTTGGGATAACTTCAGCTGATTCTGGAATTTCTTTGACTTTCTCAATTGTCTCGGTTGGAGGCAATTCAGCAGGAGGATTATCATGACGAAAGTTAAAAATATCTTCGATGATAACATTAGCAGATTCCATCATGACTTGGGTTCTGAGATTAAACACTCGAAAACCACGACTATCGGAAGCATAGCCAAGAAAGATACCTTCATCACTTTTGGTGTCGAATTTCCCTTTATGTTCTCGATCCTTCAGAATATATCACTTATATCCAAACACCTTGAGATAGTGTAAGTTGGGTTTCCTTCCGTACCACAACTCATAAGGTGTGTTAAGGGTTTTAGACCGTAAATACACACGGTTGACCAAGTAACATGCTGTAAAAACAGCTTCTCCCCAAAATCTTAATGGTAAGATTTTGTTATGGAGCATTACCCTGGCCATTTACTGAACATTCCTATTCTTTCTTTCAACAACTCCATTGTCTTGAGGAGTAATAGGTGGTGAGTATTGTTGAATGATCCCTAGTTCGTCACAGAATTCAAATAATTTGGTGTCTTTGAATTCAGTTCCACGATCGCTTCTAATTTTCTTTAGCTTGCGACCTTGTTCGTTATGCATCCTTTTATGAATAATCTTGAATTCACTAAGAGTTTCATTCTTACGAGATAAGAATGCAACCCAAGTGAATCTGGGGTAATCATCTACCATAACTAAAGCACACTTCTTACCAGCAACAGTGGGTTGTTAAATTGGTCCGAATAGATCCATATGAATTAAATCAAGTGAAGCTTTAGTGAGAATATCTCGAGATGATTTGTGGTGAACTTTCGTTTGTTTACCCTTTTGACAGGCACCACATACACCTTCAATCTTTTCATTGATTTTGGGAATGCCTCTAACAAGTTCTTTGTTAATGATCTTAGTTAGAAGACGATAATTGATGTGACCAAAACGCTCATGCCAAAGATGTGTAGATTCCACCTTAGTCAAATTGTAACGGTTACTGAACTGAGTATCGAGAAGATAACAGTTATTTTTACCACGAGTTCCTTGAAAAATTACTTTCCCAGTTTTGTCACAATGTCACATCCGTTTGCATTGAAGACAACTCGATGGCCTTTTTCACAAATTTGACTAATAGAAATAAGATTAGCAGTCATACTTTTTACGTATACTACATCATGGATTTCTGGAACATCGGGCAGTTTGATTGTTCCTTTCTTGCTGATGTAGCAACAACTCCCATCTCCGAACGTTACATAACCTCCTTCATAGTCAATAACGAAACAAACCATGTGAGATCGCCTGTCATATGTCTACTACGTCCACTATCAAGAAACCATTGAAAGGGAGACGTAGATCTTAAAGCAAAGGTACACATACTATTAGTACTTCTCTGTTTAGAGTTTCCTAATAGTTTTGTATGTCCTTTCAGAGTATCAAAAAGTTGTTTCGCTTTCTTACAAAGATCACTTGCAACATTTAGACTCCTTTGAAACGACATACAAACTTGTTGACGGTGATCGGAAAAGTCACAACACCAACATGTGCCAAGACTTTCAAGTTTGTCTGAGTGGTTCCTAGTCATATCAGTTTTCATAACAACCGGTCGTTGATTACCATATGATTTATGACTATTCTTTAAATAGGAACAACTGGAGTTACTCAGATTCACCAAGGGACTTTTACAAGATATCAAATCCTTAAGAATTGCAATTTCTGCAACAAGACCAGAGTTGATCCGGATTTGTTCATCCAACCATTTTTGAAAAGTAACCAGTTTATCAGACTTTTTCCTACGTTTGGTTTTTAAACCTGGAGATGCGTCAATTGAGACTTTATGGTCCATATTGTAGGATCAGAATCTCGCAGCAATAATTCCTCAACGAAATTATCAACAACACAACACAACAGCGTCGCAGAACAATTTTAGAAATGACATAATAAACGACTTCAGCTAAAATCATGAGAAAAATGTGATGGTCCTGCGAAAATAAGAGAGTTTGCGAGATTAACATTTGTAAGGTTGCGAGAATGTCGCAAGTCATATCCGAAAATAAAGGACAGATTAGCTGTCATCCACTATGTAATTCCCTATAAATAGCCGTTCAATGGTAAAGGAAAGGAGGGAGATTTTTTTTGAGTGAAAAGCAAGTAAATAGGAGAAAGAAAATCTAGAGCAGTGGTTATTCTTGATTCCTTTATCTTTTCTTGTAAGATTGTTCAAAGATTGATCAATAAAATTAAAATTGTTAATCCAAAAATGAGTTGAATGTTAATGAAATCTTGTGAGGGGTGTAGTGTAGGATTTCCTGCAACTACATAATGGTGCTAGAAACAGGGAAGGATTGAAGATTGAAGATTATTCTAGAAAAATTTGAAGATTAATATTGAGATTTGTGAAGATTTGGAGTGATTGATTAAGAATTTTACATAATCTCTTGCAATTCATTAATATTGAAGAAATGGCTAGAAGAAGAAATACATCAGACCAACCAACTACTGTTAGAAGAAGCAAGAGAATTGCTGGAAGGGAAAGAAGTGAAATGGGAGAATCTACTAGAATGAGAAATAATGTAGAAAATCAAATTCAACCACCAGTTCAGCAAACACTAGTACAAGGAAGGAATATAGATTATGATAGGGTGAGTATACACACTTGGCAATCAAATTCCGCAGAAGAAGTAGAAGAAGAGCAGCAAACCAGAAACCATAGACAGGTAGAGAGAAATCAAGAAGCAGATGAAGGAATAATTCATGGAGATGAGGAAATTGGAGCGTTAGAAACGTTGAGACGAAGAATACATGAAGAAAGAAGAGCTGAGGCAGAAGAACGTGCAAATCTAACAAGGCAAAATCACGAATTGAGAATGGAAAATATGAGACTACAGAGTAGAAGATCGAGAAGTATTACAAAATCATATTCAAGATCGACTAGAAGAGAGATGAGGCGAAATTCACCCACAGCTAATGCTGGAAATAATATTCGAGAAGAAATATCAAATCCTAATGAAGAACATCGCGAAGATAGAGAAAGAACTGATGATCGTTACATTCCACAAAATGAAACTTTTGATGATAGGCAAAATGATAGAAATCAAGAGAATGGACAACGTCAGGGACGAAATAATCAAGATGGCGAAGGGAATCGAGAGGAAGAAAGGAGAATTTTACATGAGAGAGAAGCTCAAAGAAATCAACAAACGATTGAAGAAGAAATTGAAAGACATTACGCTGAACAAGCACGTTTAATTTGCGAACGTGAAAGATTGAGAGCGGAAATGGAAGAACAAGAGATTCAGGAAATAATTCGCCAGAACAATCACGAAAATCGAGAAAGAAGACGAACACAAAACCGGAATAACGGTAACATCAATGAAGAGTATGATAGAGTACAGAGGATGGATGAAGACATCGAATGGAATTGATGAGAAATGAACAAAATCATGGAGGGGAAAATGAGAGACATCATCATATGTGAATTCACGATAGAGATGAGGAAGGGAATCGCAGAAAAAGACGAGATGAGGATGATGAAGAAGAAATGCAAAATTTCGCGAGAGAAGAAAGACATGAACGCAGAAGAAAGGAGGCGAAATTAAAAAGACCAATGGATCAAAATTCAGGTGTAAATAAGCAAATCTTGAAAGAATTAGAATAAATGAGAGGAATGATAAATAATAGAGGAGAGGTAGGCAGAAGATAATTAGATGAAGCTATAGAAGAAGCTGCGAAAACTCCATTTACAAGGGAAGTACAACTAGGAGGAATACCTCCGAAATGCAATTTGCCCGCATTAACCAGCATTTTTGATGGAACAACTTGTGCAATTCAACATATTAAAGCCTACGTGAGGTGCATGTTACAATGGGAAAATCATGATGTCGTATTATGCAAGTATTTTGCATCCAGCTTAACAGGGGAGGCGTTAAAATGGTTCGAAGGTCTACCAAAGAATACAATAACATCCTTCAATCATTTGCAGACTATATTCCTGGGGGCATATATAAGTGATAATTCTTCGCGGCCTGGTATTGAAGACGTGTTTGGATTAAAACAAAGGATTGGTTAAAGTTTGAAGCACCTAACTAAAATATGGAGGACTATGTGTAGCGAAATGGCTGGCCGTGTGGATTAGAGATATCTTATCTTATCATTTATCAATGCTATGTTTGCAACCAACCTATTGTATATCCAAATTTTCAGAGTCAAGAATACGATCACAATAACTGAATTGCGAGAACTTCAGGAAGAATATATTGCTCTAGAGGAAAGGCAAAATGAAATGGAATCATACCCAGTTGCGAACACCAGTTCAAAAGCAGCAAATGCAAGCTTATTACCCAAACTAATAAACACAGTTGTGAGCACTTCGCAAATACAACAAGAGAAGGTGACGAACAACAATCAACAGAAACTGGTGGCTATGGGAAGCCGAGATCAAGAGGAGTATGAAAGAGAAATAAATTTCTACAATCGTGGTGAAAATAAAAAGATTCAAAGACTCGATCAACCGCAAGAAACTTATGGAGGTCAAAGACAAAACTATAATAGAGGACAAAGAGGTCACAAGGTAGTATGGGAAGAAATCAAGATGCCACCTCTAAATGCAAGTGTGGAGAAAATATGGGAAGCTATAATTTTGATGGAGAATATACCAACACCATGGAACATGGGAACGGAACCACCTCCAAACCACAGAAGTCGTGAATTCTGTTCTTATCATCATTTTCATGGACACACTACAAATGATTGCAGAAATGTAAAAAGAATTATTCTGAGAATGATAGATCAAGGAAAACTAAACCACTTTTTTATAGGGCACCCACAATCTCAACCATTGCCACCACCACCAGAGCATCACAAAGTAAACACGATGAAAAAGAAAGAAACATTCTTTATAGAAGTTGGTGCAAAAGCAAAGAATCTATTATGTCACTCTAGCATACATTCATACAAGACAATTGAAGATTTTCATGACAATGTTTTAAGTAGAGTGTTCGCAAGAGATAATGATGGAAGAGAAATTATGAATATTGCGAAAATCTCGCCACTGGAGGAATGACAGAAACAGATTATTTCTTTTACCGCAGAAGAAATCCCCGAAGGTGAAGAGGTACATGATAATCCATTGGTAGTAAAATTATAAATTAATCCAAAACCGAAAGAATATGAGAATGATGAAGCTGAAGATTCATGGGCAATTAATAGGATTCTAATCGATACTGTAAGCTCCGTGAACATCTTATTTTATCATACTTACAAAACTATGGGAGGAAGAGATAATGATCTTATACCATCAACATATAAGATATATGGTTTTAATGGTACTGACAACAAGCCTAAATGGGAGGTTACTTTGCGAATTCCATTGAACTAGATAGAGAGTTGTTCAATTGCAAGGAAATCTTATGTAACTACACAAGACACAATTGAAGCAAAGATGATTTGATTCACTTGAATCGGTTCATGAACTTTATAGCCACGGTTTTGCAAATTGCATTCCTTAGTCTTTATAAGTTTAAGTTCAGAAATCATCTTCAGATATATAACCTTCTTAAGTTCGCACACTAGGTTCGCGGACTTAAGCAACCGGGCAGAGTTTACATACTCCAGCAGAAAATCTCGGCAAAAGACTTTTCGCCGGTTCGCGGACTGGCACTCACGCAACTAGTTTGTCAACTCCAGCAGAATTTCTCGGGATAAGAAGTTCGGAAATTCGCGGACTTGGCAACAAGCCATTCTTCCGGTTTCTCTTGATAAACAAAGTTCGCAAACTTTGGTTCAAGGAATAAGACTTATGCACATATGTGTTTCCACAACAATACTTATGTCCATCATTGGTTATGTAATCTAAACTCTCATTCTAATCATCGAAACATTCTTAGAGGATGTTATATAGTTGTTACACCATTTCTCGTCAAAGCAATTTTCAAAGTGATTGAAACAGATCATGACTTTCGTCACATGGCAAAGATAAACTTGGTTAAAGCAAAAAGCTTACCAAATCATATTTTGAGATATAGATAGGCGAGGTATACTCATCTCGAAATACCAAATGTGTATAACCTAAGTCTATATATAGCATACGAATTTTTGTCTCAAGAAGTAGTTGATAGAATAGATAGTCTTTTGAGTGATAGATAAGTTCAAGTCTTCACATACCTTTTTGTCGAGAAGTTCCACCGGTTCCTTGAGTAGTTCTTCTACTTGTATGATGAATCCCCATGAAGTCCTTGAGCTCAACTACACTTACTATCCTAGTCCGAGACCTAGCTATAGTAGACTAGAAATCAAGACTTATAGTTTTGATCACTAACATTGACAAACATGTTTGATATAGCAACGCATGCGAGTTCGACTGAACAATGCTCTAAAAATCTCCCCCTTTGTCATTTTTAGTGACAAAACTATCAATACATATGGAATACAAAAAAGATAATGAAACTTTAGTAGCTCATATTCCACATGTCTAATCTTCAATATTCCTCGAAATCTTCGTCACTTCCAAGTACTCCAATGATCCCAAAGGTTGTAAGTTTAGCATCACCTTTGTTGAAGATCCGTAGCTATAACAATGAGAAAACATAATTCTCGATCATTTTTATACAATGTCATAGTATTATTAGACAGTGTCAAAGTTCAATTGTATCACAACTTTAACAATAATACTATGGTGATATGTATCACTCCCCCTTAGTCAATAATCCGTCTCACATGGAAACCACTTCCCTTTACACAATGATCCAAAAACCATATGTATTTGTAGTGTGAACTACATATTAATTCTCCCTCTTTTTGTCAATAAAATTGGCAAAGGTAAAAGAACGAGATCATAATGAAATTTCCGTAAGAGACATTTCATGATTAAAAAGAAAGAACACACATCATATTATTTAGATGTAATCATATAGCCGAAGCTAATAGCATTCATCAAGGAGTTTAAAGATACAAGATAACCTCTCTAAAATTCCACAGCCGCACACCCCTCAAGATATAACCATTAAGCACAAGTTCAAAAGAACTCTCCCCCATTTGATGTCATTCCCAAGGGAACAAAAACGAGCGACCTTAATTTCAAAAGAAACAAAGGATTTTGAAAAGAAAAATGACACTAACACGACAAAAACAACTCTACAGAAACTGAACTAGAGTAATCCTACTGGAGTTTCAAACTCAATTGCCCAAAAGATAGAGATAAGCATAGGGGCAAGAGTTATGGAAACACTTAATGAACCAAAACAACACCAATAGACTTCCGCAAGTGTTGAAATGTAGCAGTGTCTAATGGTTTGGTAAGAATATCAGCCAATTGTTGTTCAGAAGGCACAAATTCCATACTTATGATACCATTTTCATAGAGATCACGAATAAAATGGTACCTTATGTCAATGTGCTTTGTTCTTGAGTACTCAAAGGGATTCTCAGTGATTCGAATCGCACCAGAGTTATAACAAAAGATCTTCATTATTCCAGTATCAACTTCATAATCAGCTAGCATTTGTTTCATCCATATGAGTTGAGTACAACATGATCCAGCAGCAATATATTCTGCCTCACATGTAGACAGGGATTGAGAATTTTTCTTTTTGCTATGCCAAGCTACAAGATTCAGTCTTAGTAGAAACCTCATGATGTACTTTATCTGTCTTCTACACATCCTGCCCAATCAGCATCTGAATAAGCAGATAAATCAGTGTTAGTATCAAATGTGTAAGATAACCCATACCCGGAAGTGTGATTAATGTATCGAATAATCCTTTTTGCAGCTGCAAGATGAGATTCTTTTGGATTCCCCTGAAACTTAGCACAACAACCAACACTGAAAGAAATATCAGGTCTAGTAGCGGTAAGATACAAAAGGCTACCAATAATAGATCGATACAACTTTTGATCCACTTTTGCTCCTTTCTCATCACTATGCAGTTTACCAGTAGTGGACATAGGTGTCAATTTTGGAGAAGACTTATCTAGACTGAACCTTGTCACAAGATCCCGTGCATACTTCTCTTGGGATAAGTAAATTCCATCCTTTAAAATTCCGTTTAGGAACGCGGATTTTATGTCCATTTGAAACATCTTAACTTTAAGAAAACAAGCATGAGCTAACAAAATTCGAATGGACTCAAGGCGTGCCACGGGAGCTAAGGTTTCGTCAAAATCAATCCCTTCAATCTGTGAATATCCTTGAGCGACAAGTCTAGCTTTGTTTCTGACAATTGTGCCAAATTCATCATACATATTCTTGAATATACATTTGGTACCGACAATATTGATATTGGAGGGACAAGGTACAAGTTCCCACACGTCTTGTCTTTGAAATTGATTTAACTCTTCATGCATTGCATTTACCCAAAATGGATCGTTCATAGCTTCATCAATATTCCTTGGTTCTACTTGCGAAAGATAACATCCAAAATTGCACATATTCTGAAGTTGTCCTCTTGTTTTAGCTGTAGAATCTCTTCCTCCAACAATATTGTTGGGTCATGGTTCCTTTGAACCCAGAGATGTCGTGGAGGGACACATTCTTTTTCGTCAGGAATGGCTTGATCAGTGCTCTTTTCCTCGTCACTAGAAATGTCAGGATCAGTAACAGTTGGGATAACTTCAGCTGATTCTGGAATTTCTTTGACTTTCTCAATTGTCTCGGTTGGAGGCAATTCAGCAGGAGGATTATCATGACGAAAGTTAAAAATATCTTCGATGATAACATCTCTGTATTTTTGTCCTTAGTAATTGTAGACATCTAAATACAGTATGCTATCCATGATCTTACTATGGTTAAATTAATATATAAAATGTTTCATTCTTGTTTGGATCAGCTATACATTGATTTGATTTCGAGTTTCATGCGTCATTCTTGTTTTTCCATTTCCCCAACAAAAAAAAACAAATTGTCACTTGTATATACACTTATCAGATTTTATGTGAAGATGGTGGTTACACCTACCAAGGCCATCACAGCCTGACCAACGACTAAGACAACAGAGTTGGAAGCTGGAACGAAGTAGATATTTAAGAGGAGCGACTGTGCTATGAGGTGTATATTAGCTAAATCGCTAAAAATGTTACTCATCAAGAAAATGACAGCTGAAAGTGTTGTAGACATTGGAATTCAAGCATGTGAGTAGGCCAGAGTACCAGCGGCCCATCCCCTGATAGACTTGCTTCTTCTTCTTTTTTCCATCTTGTTATCACATGATTCACGCCGTTCCAACACCGTGCCCAATTGAAATTGCGCAAAATAAATGTGGCCGGTGTTTTTTCCTCGCACAATAATATGATTTCGGTTTTCCTACTACATTCATTGGAGGCAAATGCAAAAACAAAAACAAAAACATAATAGGGAACCTTTCATTTAGTCAGAATTTTCATCTGCTCCTCCAACAGCTCAGAATTTCTAGAGGGCAATGAAGTAGACAGAGGAAGGTGCAAACTGGCCCTCTTCTTAGCTGTTTGTATCTTGTACGAGCAAGAGTAAAAGCATCTTACGGAAATTGGCATTATGACTTGTGAGTGGACACCATGAGTACGGATCAAAGGACTTCTGCTTGTCAGGGCAACCTGGTCTGAATCTAACCAATTAAAGAGCACATATATAATAAGATAAGAAGAGAGTCTTATCAAATGCTGATAGCAACGGATATCAACTGTGATTGTATACGTCCCTACCTTTTTGTTGGACATGCAATAAAATGCAAATCTATGGGATCCAAAATTAATTGACTAGTCATATACCATTATACCAACCAACACAGAATTAGACATAAATAAAATACAACGTGATTTCTGGTGGGGAAAAACATTTAAAATCTAAAGGGAACCTATCTCAAAGCCTGGGATAACTTTTGTAAATCATTAGAATATGGTGGTCTAGGACTCCAAAACATTGAACAATTTAACAAAGCAGTGTTGGTAAAGATGGGATGGAGGCTTGAAAATGAACTTGATTCCCTATGGGGATCAATTCTAAAAGATATTTACTTTCCAAATACTGACATTATGCATCTAGACCCTTCGCCAAAGAGAACGGATAGTTGGATTTGGAAAGGAATCAAAAGTGGGATCAGCATAATGCAACCCAACTGTTTCTGGTCTCTAGGTAAGGGTAACAAAATAAAAATCTAGACAGACTATTGGATACCAAATGTAAAACCACCTATAGTTAAACCTAATATAGATACTTCCACTCCAAATCATGTTAGTGATCTGATGACCCATGATAAATGCTGGGAGATAGCTAAATTACACACATGTTTTGATAATCAAACTGTGAACATAATAAAACAGATCGAAATACCAACTAATAACATTGAAGATAAAGCCATATGGACTTTAACTTAGGATAACAACTTCACTGTAAAATCCTTATACAACAGGTTAAACAACAGCGAACCAAGTACTACTGACTGGGGGAAAATTTGGAATCTGTAAGTATCACCATCTATAAAACTGTTCATGTGGAAAATAGCTAATTCAATACTTCCTAACAGCATGCTTGTAGCGGCTAAAATACCAAATATAAACATTTTTTGTCAATTGTGCAACAATCATAATGAAACTCTTACACATCTTTTCTTGGATTGTAACTTTGTTAAACAAGTTTAGAACCACCTAAACTTTCAGATGGATTATGTCAAAAACGGAACTACTACGTGCCATGATTGGATAAACAATTGGTTTAGAGATAAGGAAAGAGACAGTAGTTACATAGGATGGGCATAATTCTGTAGTACAATCAATTGGCACATTTGGAAGGCTCGTTGTGAAAAAGTCTTCAAAAAGAAAGATCAAAACAGTTGGTATACTGCTAATACCATAGTTAAAATACCTAAACTCTTATAACCACATACAATATGCTAGCTATAACATCAACCAAACCCTGTATTATAATCCTCTACATGATGTTGATCTCAAAATAACATATCTAAATAGATGGCAGTTACCTGGACAATTTAGGCATAGAATTAAATATCTTTAAGTACCTATGAGCAAGTGGGATGAAGAAACATGAAGAAATATGACTCCTCAAGAAGTACTACGTTTATACCTAGTAGAAAGCAGACAATATGTACCTTCTCAATTGGTATCAACTGTTGTTACAGGCCATAAAATGACTTAGGGAGAAATATTCTGAAGTCTTGTTCCAAAGGGTATTTTAGTAATGTATTATGCTTAGGGGTATTTGTAAAGTTCAAAAGGGTATATTTGTAATGGATCTCATAATAGGGGTATATAGATAATGTTCCCTTTTCTAAATAGAGATATGATTAGTGCCAAAAGCTCTTGGATCTGGAAGGTATATATAAATGCAAAGACATAATAAAGAATAATAGTTTCTGGTGTGTTAGGTGTGGCACTAAGATACATATTTGGTTAGACTGTTGGGTTATTGGTTTGGACCGTCCCCTTATTCTAATTGCAGGTTTGGCTATCACCCAAACTCTTACCGTGGTTTCTGATCTTTTTATAGCTAGCACAAGAACATGGAATGATATTTTGATTAATAGTGTCTTTACTATTTTGATTAATAATGTCTTTAGATGCTATCATTCAAAAAGACAAATACAACTTGCACTTGGATTACAAACCAGCACAACATATTTATCATAGGTGTAGCGATTAAAATGAGCAAAATGATATAGCATGATAATGGCAAAGATGTGAACTCAATTGTATAAATATGAAGGAAGAGAATATGAATAAGCTTACAGTAAAAGCGAAAAGAAAGCTCGTCATTAAGATCATTAAGAAAAACCTTCTATAGAGAAGGGGCACATGTAACATCATT
The DNA here is from genome assembly GCF_003573695.1 of Papaver somniferum. NCBI lineage: Eukaryota > Viridiplantae > Streptophyta > Magnoliopsida > Ranunculales > Papaveraceae > Papaver > Papaver somniferum. Next base: position 38,976,168 of record NC_039361.1, on the reverse strand, counting down.
GTTTCTAGATAAGCCGAAAAAATTGTCCAACTCTCATTCAAACTTGAGTACTCTCTTAGCTGAGCTAAGGGTATTTGATAGAAGCATGGATATGGTCATCGGACCGACTCCACCAGGTACTAGAGTAATTGCGGAAGCTACTTTACATGCCTCGTCATAGCAAACATCCCAACCAACCGGTAGCCTCGAGGACTTTCTGGGTCCTGTCAAACATAAAAGAAATTTCAATAATCTGGGTATGCTTCAACCCGAAACATGAATATCCCCGAGCTAAGTTAGTCCAACTATCTTCTCTGAAATGCTTTTTTGGGTCACTAGGAAAAGAAGGTTAACATATCTTGATTACAGTATGACTACATATATTTCAAACTTAATCTTTTTTTTGCTGGTATTGTGAATATTGTGAACTAACAAAACAAAAATAAGAAATCAGTAAGAATGATATTTTCTTAAAAAAAACATCCACATTCCGTTCAGTAATAACCTTTTATAGTAGTAAAAATAGTTAGCACATCCATATAGAAAAGCACAAAAATTGGACAAACCCTACTTACATCTATTGGGTTGATGCCGACATCAATAATAACATCCCCTGACTTAATCCAGCTACCTCTCACCATATTCGCTTTCCCAGCAGCAGAGACGATGATATCTTCCTGTCTCACAATCTCCTCAGGGTTCTCGGTTCTAGAGTGTAAAATAGTGATGATAGCATCTTCCCTCTACAAACATCACACAACACTATGTAAATCAGTAAGACACCATAGATGGGAAGAATAACAAACTAAAATCAAATTTAACAAACTAAATCAAGTTATATAGGTTGACATGTATTCCAAATAACAAAGCAACAGAAGTACCTGTAGCAGTAGTGACACGGGAAGTCCAACAATGTTACTACGACCAATTATAACTGCTCTCTTCCCCTTGATAGTGATGTCATATATGTGCAACAACTCTATGGATCCTTTGGGGGTACATGAAACAAAAAAGGGATCTCGATCTCGCTTGGCAAGAAGCCCGATGTTTAGTGGATGTAATCCATCGACATCTTTATCAATAGTAACGGCGTTCAAAATCCTTGCTTCATCCATATGCTGCCACAAAGACCATAGAGTTCATAATATCCCTTTATCACATAACTCCCTAATCCCCAAATTCATCAAAAGAACAACTAGGGACTAACTATTAGAAAGTATCTTAACAGTCCAAGGTTGTACCACATTTGAACAAAAACCGTTTCTATTATCTTAAATTTCAAAATCGAACTTTGCAAGGTAAAGATTAAAACTCAAAATTTACATAACAAAGGCACATCAAAAATTCCAATGTCAGTACTAAACCAAACAGTTTTGAGACATTAATTGGCATTCTATGATAATTTTCGGAAAGCATACTTACACGAGGTAGAGGCAGCTGAATGAGGATACCATGAACTTTGGGATTCTCATTGTAATCAACAATATGATTGAGAAGATATTCTTCTGTAGAATCCTTCTTGTCTCCAACTAGAATGACATCTAAACCTGGTACAACACCAATTGCATCCTTCATATTCAATACTTCAATTTTGATTTCATATTTGCTTTGTTTCGCAACCGCCTTTCCATCAATTACTTTCGCAGAAGTTTCAGTGTTCAGTGACATAGCCACTGTAACAAAAAACAAAATTAACCAAATGCAATAAATCTTTGAGCATTTGGGTGACAAGGTATTGAAATAGTATGCCCTAATATAAAAATAAGATTATAAATGGCATAGTTTAGAGGTTTTATACATACCAGCAATGGAGTAAGAACTTCGTCGCTGCGTACTGAGAACACCAAAGCTGGGATTTCAAGGTCTGCAAGAAACAATTGCTGATGATTGTCTCAAATGAAAAATACCAGTTCGGATTTTATTGAATGTGAAAACCCAAGTTGTTGCGGATGAAGAACAATATGAGAAAATTGTTGAGGCCATTTCTCAATTGAAGATAACCTAGATTAGGGTTTATGGTGGTTGTTGGAAGTGATAAAGAAAAAAAGAAGGCACGATTTTAGGGTTTTAGAGGGAGTAGAATAGTGCAGCGTCTGCAGAATGTAATAAAGTTAACGCGATTAAATCCCGCCAAATAAAGGTGGCACAACTTCTAAGAATCTAGAGGAACCTTTATGAGAAGGTCAATTACAAATATACCCTGTCATCGGAACTGAGTAGTTTCCGGGAAAATTTGTTTTCAGAAGCAAATGAGTGAAGATGGTGGTGGCAAGGTGGATTTTGGTTTATTGACACGAGACTATGTTGGATTTCAGACCCTCTTGATTTGAGTCTTATAGTTTTACACAAGTAAAGTTTCATTAGGCAGACGCAAAAATGAAAATTTTCATCTACAAGACTACTACTGAGAGTGTATCTGTGTAGTGTAACATTGTTAGATAGCTAACGTGCTAGTGCACAAATTAAATGCTCCGAACGATCAGTTGGAAAAATAGATCTAGATGATTAAACACTAATGCCATGCACAGTCAAATCATTTGTAACGTAGTACTTCTTGAGGAGTCAGATTTCTTCATGTTTCTTCATCCCACTTGCTCATAGGTATCTCTCCCGAGTCTGCAATTACAACCTTCTTTATAGATGTAACATTTTTAGCGATTTAGATAAAATACACCTCATAGCACAGTCGCTCCTCTTAAATATCTACTTCGTTCCAGCTTCCAACTCTGTTGTCTACTTCATATATATAAAGGCTTATGGACGTCTATAAAGAAGAAGGTTTCTGGGACTTACAACGATAAACCCTCTGAATATTGTGTGATGCCAAGTCATAAATTTTGTTGAAGAACATTCGAAAAATCCTATTTAATGTTGAATTCCCTCGAAATATGAAACCAAATCCGCTGAGAGTTAGAACAATGGAAAAATAATTGTTTTATTGTTTCATCGACAATATCACGAAACTTGCATCTCACTTGCACCACATAACACTCCTTGCTCGCATGTCTAAGAACTTTATCACCTTAAATTCACGAATCGCAGGAAGCAATGACGGACATATGAGGGGGTTAATCCGACTTTATCCCTAGTAGTTTTATGTTCCATCATTCTAACAAAATTCCTTCGAATATTTATTTTTGGTATATTTTCTGTCCCAAGTGGATGGACAAATCCAATTTTCGACGGTGGTGAAGAGGTTTATTTACAAGATTGAGCCGACAGTAGAAGATAGAGACTGTCATTTCAGATTGAGACGAGCCTATCGTCTTCGACAACGGTCGAATTTCAAACGACTATTTTCATACTTCTGTAAATAACACTCCCCTTGAAACACTCATACTACACTAGAATTCAATTTTCTCTTGAAATTTTTCCACTAAAAATCTTTCTAATTATTATTCTAGAATTTTGAGTTCATTAATTGAAACGTCTCAAAAAGTTATTACACCTTTTTGTGAAGCCACTGTTGATAAGATATGTGTTAATTAAAAAAAAAATACTAAAGGGAGAAGAGTAGTGCAACTTTTAGAATTAAATCTAGGAAAAATGTTGATCTATAATTCCTCAATTGAAACATCTCGAAAAACTATTACACCTTTTTGTGAAGCCAAAACTTGAAGCCACTATTAATAATATATGTGTTAATTTTTTAAAAAATAATTAAAATAGTAAAGGGGAAGAGTAGTGCAAGTTTTAGAAGTTAATCTAGGAGAAAATTTCTGTTAAAAAGCAAAGAAGAGCTCAAGTTTTTGAAAGATACCAACCAAAGTTGAAAAAACAAAGAAAAACCGTTCAACAGTGCGTTAAATGGAAGATACGTCAAATCAAGATAATCCGGAGGTCAAAGATTTTCCAGGATTTTTGTTGAAGTCTTATTTAAGTTTTTATTTTCTAAAAGTTTGCATCTTATTACAAATGAGACAACAATAAATCGAGAATATCTTGTAATATTTATTAAATCGAAATACATAAAACTTAAAAAAAATAGAATTTCATTTTTAACTAATCAATATTTTTTACATTTGGACTTACATTTAATAAACTTGGTTTAATAATGGTAAAATAACAACCATGTTTGATTGATGCAAAATATGGAGTATTACAGAGAATTCAAAGAGAGTCATTGGATATCGACAACTAGGGAATGACCCGTGGCTATTTCACACAATTTTAAGCTGGGGTGTTAGACATTTCAGTCAGAGTCTACTCCTTGTTTTATCTTTTGTTTATGTGTAGGTTGAAAAAATGTTGTGATTTGTTTATGTAGTCCATGTCATTATTTTTTGAATCCTCCAACCACATACCCATTTTTAAAACTAATTTTAAGAATAAGAATCTAATGACCCGGTTTCAGTTTTTTTTTTTTTTTTAGAGGCATGCAATATATGCAGAATCTTTTTTTTATAGAAAAACCTTAGCAAAAAAGCTACTAAGGACTATACAAAGGGATAGCAGTGCTTATAGAAAGTCTGCTTTCATTGTTTTTACATAATATAGTTAAATTTAAAGCTTCCAAATTGTGAATTCTGTGAATTAACTTAATACTACTCAACATAAAAGTGATAGGCTTGATTCTTGAGCTATGCTCTTCAACATTGTTTGGTGGATGGTCATAGTAACTGGGATTGAATCTTTCCTGTATTTCTTGATGGTAGAGATAGTGGAATCTGAGAAGAGTTTCCTTTGATTTAGCATGTACTTCAATGTTCATGTGTTGCTTTTCTTTGGCCCAGCTGAAACCTAGGTCTGCACCTCCTGTTGCTTCCATCCTCCAGAGTGGCTTGGGTATCCTTTGCTATCAATGTTGTTTCCTGCAGCATCAGAAATAGTTAGTGCAGAGAAAAATTTGCAAGTCTCAGGGCTCTGTATAGTACATATCTTTATGGTGAAACCAGACTCCTGTGGATTGTGGTTCAGATCATAAGGAATATGAGTGACAGAATTTGTATCAGTCCCAAAGTTGTTTGAGAAGAGATCATTGAGAGGATGAGAAGGTAGGTTGTGCACTCTTTTATAATCACATAAGTATTGTTGAATACACTGAGAAGTGTGTTTAGCATTTGGGGTTATGTGATTGAAAATCAGATCACACCTAACTTTCCATATATGTCAGCAGGTGGTAACATATTGAATAGGTGATCCAAGTATGGCTCCAAACCATGCATTGAACCAGTCCATAAAGTTTGTGTTGTTGTCAAACTTTCCATGATTTGTTCCCAAGATTTCATGCCATATTGCAGTAGCATTTGGGCAGTTTAGGAAGAGATGTGTCATTGTCTCCTCTCCACTACTGCAGACCTGACAAATAGGATCAATGTAATGCAAGATGCTTGCAGTCTTAGCATTGGTAGGAAGAATTTCATGAGCACACTTCCAAAGGAAGATCTTTATAGTAGGAGCAGTATCTAATCTCCAACTAGCCTCCCAATTTCTGTTATTGGTGTCATTTATGTATAGGTATTCTATCTTAGCCTTTTATAGGGCTTTGATAGAGAATTTTCCAGTTTCATTTAAATTCCATTGTATTGAATCTTCTTCTCCTGGGTTGGTGTTGAGGTTCGGGATTGCTTGAGAAATGTTCTGATTGAAAATATGATGGATGAGTTGGATATTCCAGCTTCCATCATGATGCATAATCGGGTACTTATTGACACTTCCCTTATTCTACTGAAACATATAATCACATTATACGGGTGGTTTTTGTAAATTCAAATTATAAAGGAAGATCAATGACAGGACGGATTCTGACGATAATGTTGTATATATTTGGACTCTAACGAAAAGGATTATGAAAGAAAAATAGCGAAAAAATTATAGGAGCATGCGTGTATCGTTTCTCCGCAGGTTTCGCAATTGGATAACTCCATAACACCAATACTCAATTTATAGCGTCTTTGCTCTGGCTTGCATTGTATTACCATTATTGCAAGAGACGGGATGTTGCATTTTATGTGGAACAAACATTTCCTTATTACTAAAATTGCAAGAGACGGGTATAAATCACCCATACCCATATCAGCAGAGTAATATTTAATAAGCGTACTTATATTGTCCCGTAAAAAATATTCTAGTTGGTTGCCTGGTAGCTATTGTTACAGAAAATCATGAAAGGAACGTTTTGCCTCCGCTTTTTAGTGTCTAATTTGTATTGTATAACTCTTTTTTTCAGGCTGAATGGAGTTAACATATGCATTATTCATTGATCCAAAAAAAAAAAACCGTGCTACATGAACAGCTGTTTGACCGCTGAATAACAGCGGGTGATGATGTGGCACCCATGTCGATGAATAGGTGTAGTTTCTATCTCCGCCACGTTGCATGAATTAAATAGAAAAAAAAAAGAAAAAAATCACAGATTTCTTGTAGATTTTTTTTTAGAGAATTCAAGTATAATTTTTTTTACAGATTTCTTATGTGTATGTACCATCGGTTCTATCTATTGGTTGATGAACAGTCAAGACATCAGATTTTTCGATCTGGAATGCAAAATTTCGATCTTTCGCTTCTTCTGTTTTGTGAAGCAAAACTAGGGTTCTGAAAACCCTTGATGAAAACGATATCAGTTCTTTGATATATACCTCTAATTAGAGTTGTTTCCTAATTGTCAAGATCATTAGCTTTATTTTAACAACATAACTTAGATGACAGCAATCTGGAAGAGTAAAACTAGGATTAGAGAGTTTATTAGATGTTTCAGTTATGTTTGAGAGACATGAAGTTCAACCTCTCCTTGGAGCAGAAGAACTCAAGTCGGGTAAACATGTCCGCACGATGCACCCCGCCCTATAATGTTTGCTCGAGAGAATATATATCAAACTTATAGTTTATTTTAAGTCATAGATCCTGCACAACTAAAATAAGGGAAAGAAGGGCCATCACAATTCTCTAATTGCTTAATTAATCTACCAACATTGCACATGCTGCGCTACATCACAGAGAGTCAAATATTAAATCCATATTCAGAAATCATTTACCAAAATCTTCAGTGAAAGAATAACAAAAATATCGATTATTAGAAGGAGACATAAAATATCGATCATCTTACTTTGATTGTTGGATAGGAGCAGGCTGTATATCTCATCATTTTTATTACAGAAAATCTGCCCAGTCCAACTGCTGATGCAGGTGCAAAATATGTGAAAAAGAACGGCGACCACAAAAGCACCGGAAGTGTATGGGTTGGGATAAAGATGTTGAGCATGGTGATGATACTGGATGTGCTACTCTTTGGTGTCTGATAAGCTCCGCTGTCCCTCTTATCATTTTATTTGAAGCTTATTATTGGGGCTTCACATTTCAATAAAGGGACTTCACTTGATAGGACAAAAACGGTCACCCATAAGTAATTTCAAAAACCCCATATCTAAAATAAATTTATATTGGCTAAACAACCCGCATTTAATTAGTGTGATTATTTAATTAGGTTCACTAATTTAATATTAATGATTAGATTAGATCAGCGATAATTAGAGATAAAAAAATTACAATTAATAATTAGATTAGATCAGTGATTTCGATTTATAATTAAAGATAAAAAAAAAATTAAAATTAGTGTTATCAGTTTTTGTAGAAAATAAAAAAAGAGAAAAAAGAAAAGATTTTTGGAAAAAAAAAATTCTAAATTGATTTTTTTAGCTTTTTAGACTAGGGCTGTTCATGGTCGGTTTTGATTCGGTTTCTAGCCAAACCAAAACCGAAACCAATATTATTGGTTTCTAAAAATCTAAACCAAACCAATCCATTAACCATTGGTTCGGTTTCCAAATGACTCCAGTTGGTTTCGGTTTGTCCCAGTGGTTTTTGGTTAACCAATAATTATGTCAAACCAAAAAAAAATACACAAATTTACAGATAAAAAAATCGCAGTTGCCGATAGTATTGGTTTACACAAATATACAGACAAAAAAAAATAAATCAAGAATAGTTAAAGCTTACTCTAATTCTAGAGATCAAAAGAAGATATATAATATATCTTAATTTAGTTATTGACAAATAAAAAAGAAGGAAGATGGGAAGAAAAAAGTCTAGTAGCAGCAGCTGTTGTTGGGGGTGGAGAAGGGAGGCGGCTGAGAGAAGGAGAAAGAGAAAGAGGGAGAGTATCACAATGAAATATTAGATTTAGGGTTTCTATTTATCCTCTAAATCAATGGGTATAATCTAATACTTTTAAATCGACGGTAGAAACTAAGTTTAAAAATTAATCGGTTCCCCAATGGTTTTTGGTTCGGTTTTCAGGTCAAACCAAAACCAAACCAGTAATGTCGGTTTTTCAACTTTTTTTACCAAACCAATCCAAATCTAAATGGTTTGGTTCGGTTTCTTGCTTATTGGTCTGGTTCGGTCGGTTTCCAACAGTTAACCGATACCATGTTCAGCCCTATTTTAGACAGTTTTACGGTTGGGTTTTTCTTTTTGCTAGCCGTAAAGATAAGTTTGAGGTTTGATAATAATAAGCTCCTACTAAAAAAACTAAACTAAAAAAACCAGTTACGGTTGGGTGAAAAAACAACCCAATCGTAAACTTGGGTAAAAAACCAGTAATTGTTGTGTAAAGAAACAACCCAACCGTAAATTTGCTTACGGTTAGATTTGGTCATTATTTACCAACCGTAAAATAAACTACCCATATATATATGGTTTGGTAATAAAATCCGTGAATTTTAGTTTGGTAAATCAAGAATATTTAGAATATGCACATGTTAAGTTTATTTAGAGAATCAGATTTCTTTGAATATTTGGTAATAAAATCCGTGTCATTGAGTAAATCTCTACGAGATCATTCTTCCTAAAATATATCTAACTTATTCCTTTGTTTATGAATTTTCAATGAGACTAATTCCTTTCCCTATTTATCTCACAAGACTAAAAAATCTCAACATAACTTATTTTCCCTAAAAAATCCTAACAGATCATTCTCGTGAACCATTAATGTACAGGACATTTTACGGTTAGTTAAATTTAAAAGCAAACCCAAACGTAACATAATTAAGGTTGGTTTAAACTCAAACCCAACCGTAGATCTAACTAAAAGCTTCTGAACTTTTTTTCAATTAACTGATATCTAGGTTGGGTTTTTTTAAAATTTATCTTAGATTCCGCTAGAAAAAGATGAAGTTTAAAAGAAGAAGATGAGTATACTTTTGTATTAAGGTTTTAATTTTAACTTTTAGGTTTTTCATCTTAGATGGAGGGTAACTTAGACATTTGTTATTGCCTCAAGATACCCCATAACTAATTTTTTAGTCAGTAGGAATCCATGTGAAACCCCTCTATTGGAATGTGACCCCCCAATAATAGGCTCAGAAACCTACAATAAATACTGCACGTGCACAACGTCTAACTAGTATACAATGGCAAGTACAGGTCGTTCCCATGAGGAGTGTGAAATACTTCTACTAACTAATACCAAGAATCAACAAATCAATAAGGTGATGTTTAACGATTTTTCAGGAATTCGGGACAAAATGAAATAATAAATAATTGTTAACAATAAACGGAATGAGAGCGGGTTATTAGGATTTTCGGTTTCCACCAAATAACTATGCAAACTCTACTAATCTTTAAAAATATATTTCATGCTTTTATTTTCAAATACTGTTTCTCCGCTATAGTTTTCTTCGCTTCATGGGTAGTGATTCTAAAGCATTACCTATCAATCCTTGCATACCACGTTTAGGGATTTAACCGAAGCACGAAATATCAATTCAAAAGCATAAATAATCAAGAAAATCACATAAACGATTAAACACCAAGCTTTGTGAAAAAAAACTATTAATCAATCAAATCATTATTAAGCATATATCAATGTAGAGTTTTCACAATTAATTGATTTCTACCTAAACCCTAACATGACTCTATCTAGACATGGCTTTCTCAAAAGCCAAAAACATATTAAAATCAAACTCTAACTAATGAAAAATGAAGAATCGAAAACAAAACTTCAAAATCCTTCTCTCCTGCTGTTCACGGCGTCCTCCACTCTTCTTCGGCGGCTTTCGGCTCTGTAGCCGCAGCTTCTTGTTGTCGGAACCCCCTTTCTCTTTCTTGTTCACATCGATATATAGGTCTTGCTTCTCCAATAGCAACCACCAAACCCCGGTCAGTTCTGGTCCATTTCTATTATTTGACCCTTTAAGTTCAGTTCCTTCTCAAGTCCGGCTAAGCATGACTTCTTAGTTTCTGTCCGTCTCGTGAACGCTGCCAACATCCCTCATTTCTCGTCTAGCCACAGGTCACTCTGTCTGGTTGTAAACAACTCAGCCGATCACCACCAGCAACCAGTTCAGCCAACATACGAACTAGTTTTCGTCTTCCAACCAATAACGACAACAGCAGCATCATCGAAACAGCACACCAGCTTGAGAAAAAACCCAAGATCTGTTGATGCTAAAATCCGTCGCAAAGAGCTGCCGTAGCGAACACCATATTCCCTTCCTAACTAAACTGATTGTACGCAATTCAATCTCCAACTGCAGCCAGCACAACTAACACACACACATCCACACTAACGTTCATGATCAATCTCAGAACCTGGAAAATACCCACAGATCCATTCTCGTTGCTGCTGTGTCGATCTCCATTACCAGCACCTGAGACATCGACATTCCCATCAACAGCAGAACCCAACTCTTCTCAGTCATTTCCTTCCAAACTCCGGCCACGACTAGCATTACGCTTCTTCCATGTCCGAGCTCTCCATCTCACGTCTTTAATTATCTCCGTAGCTGTTCCAATTTCCAATAATGACAGGCTCCTCCAAAGACTGCAACTAACTTTGCTGCTGCCACTAATCATTTCAGCCATCATCATGTATTCATCGCCAGCAAATCCAAATCCTTCTCTGAATCTTTAAACCTCCTCTCATCACAACGAGCAATCATTGATCATGAAACTTTTCCAGCCAACTCTCTCGTCATCATGCTCAACAGCTACCATCGTTCATGAGCTAGATCCATCTCCTTCTCCATTTACGTAAAACAGCAGCAACTCCATTCTCTGACCATCTATGCATCACTTCCCTTCTCCGGCAAAAACCAACTCACTGCTATTGATCTTTGGCAGTACTTTGAACCAACATCTCCACGTTCATTTGCCGCTGCTTTCGAAAACCGAAACCCCAATTTCAGCCGACACAATTCAGGTCAAGTATCACCCGAGACTCCATCTGATCCAACCATCCAATTAAACCAGCACCCAATATTCTCAAGCTCAGGCCACTGCACCGACTGTAACAACTCAATCTCCATTCTCTGATCCTCTAACCATCGATGGCATAGCTCATTGTAGCTGTAAGAACTAAGTACACCACTGGAATCTTCTTCACGGACTGAATCCTTATGTGGAATGACATCTCCATTCTCTGTAGCTTGAATTCGAAGTTGAACCCATTCACGGTACCAAAAGCCCCATACAAATTCAGCCAAGTTCATTTTCGTTGTTGCGGTAGGAACTCGAAATCACCACTGTCCATGTTGATAATATGAGACGGAAAACACAAACTCCATCTGTAGAAAGACTTAAAGTAGACGCCAAGAATCGCCTTGCTGTAGTGGTGAACATTTGCATTCTCATTCTCCATTTAATAAGAACATTACTTAGAAAAAGAAATGGGAATTTCTTCTCTATTTTATAAGGAAGAGAATGTGTCGTTTCGGCAAACGCCATTTAATTATTCATCTAACCGCTTATTCTTTCGATCATCGTGTTTGCTTGTACTTTCTACAAAAACACTAAAATAATGTCATTAACTAAATTATCGAGTCATAATTAATAGAAATGTGGATATAAAACGTAGCACTTACGTGCTTATCATTAATCATGTAAGATGCATTATAACAACATCTTTCTCTAACATTTCGAGCTCAGCAAACCATTGTATACACCGTCTAGATTCGCACTAAGCATAAGAAGTGCCACATTGTCCTGATTTCCAAAGCAAGTGCTAATTAACTGAATCAAACTCAGGATTCTCCACAAACGAAACTACTGAAAACCCCAAAAAGATCAAATAAGAACTCACCTTTTCTGCAGTTATAATAGCTTTGATGTGCTGAAAATTACCAGCAAAAAAACAAACACAAAATCATTAAAAACCCGGACTAAAACCCACCCAGAAAAAAAATTACCTCCAAATTAACAACAATGACTCTTTCTCCCTGTCCCCTAAACTCGTCATAAGTTCATGTGTAGAACTCAACTCGAAAACCGATTGACTAGATGTGGGAACTCATTAACTTATAAACTACCAATTAAACCCCATCTAACCAATGTAGGACTAGAATCCCAACACTTTCCCTAAGATGATAGAAGGATAAGTTAATAAAGGATCAAGAATCCTTAAATCTCTTGCATGAATCTGAACCCTATGCATAATAGCATATTTATCAACATTTAAAACAGTACCTTCACCGGTACAATCTAACATAATCCAACTTCTTGTTGCTGTTGTTTTATTCGTTACAGCATGTGTATCCAATGGAACTATATGCCCTTCTCGACTTATCTCTTCTAATCATTCACAAAAATCCCCACCCAAATCAATGGGAAAAAAAAACCAAGAATTTATAAATTAGGAAAAATAAATCACAAATCAAAGAATCTAAGGATCTGATATTATTCGCCTCATTTAACAACCTTTCTCTTGTGATACCAACTCCTAACCAAACTGGTTTTCCTTATTTAGTTTGTTTTAGTTCTCTTTATTTAAGCTAGCCTAGTTTCCTAGTTTGAGTAGAATTCTTAATATAGATTTTGCTTGTTTACCAAGGCTTTGAAGCTATAAATAGCCTGGCCAAAACTTGTTACGGAATATCAAGAAAAATATCAAAGTTAAGTTTATTTGTTTACTTTCTCAGAGCTGGTGGATGACCCCAATTCAAAGGGTTTATCCAGCTCTTTTCTTCTTCTTTGTTATAATACAATCCTGTGAAGACCATCTTCACAACGGTTTCTTCTGTGAATACTGTCTTCACAGCTTAATCCGGTGTTAAAAGGTCTAGAACCCTAACACCTGGTATCAGAGCAGGTTTAGCTCAATTTCCAAATTCGACCAATTTTGTTTTTAGGGTTCTTTCTTTTTGATCGAGATGTCTTACACAGAAAACTTGAAAAACGTGCATGAAACTATTGAAGTAGTTGGAGATAAGCTCGACAATCTTGTTGAAGCTATTACCAACCTCCATGTTCATGATGAAGAGACTCAGAGGAAGAAGATGGCAGAGAAGTTCTTACTCCGTGAACAAGACCGTACTGCTCTAGCTACACAGCTTGCTTCAACCATGGAAACCTCTTTTCGAAATGTCTTTCGAGAATTTATACCTTTACTACAACAGCGTACTGGTGCTGCGCCACCTCCTCCACCACCTCCTCCACCACCCCCACCACCAATTCCACCTAATCAAGGTCAACCACAACAGCTGCGCCCTAATATCAACTTTCCCAACTTTGCTGGTGAAGACCCCGATGGCTGGATTTTCAATGCAGACCAGTATTTCAGTGTTTACCATACATCTGATGCTCTTAAAATTATTGTCACCTCTGCTCATCTTAAAGGCGAGGCCAATCAATGGTTTAGATGGAGAAGAACCAAAACTGAAGTAACTTCATGGGAATAGTTATGTACTTTAGTTCGTGAAAGATTTTCTCCGGAGAAATTTGTTGATGCTCGGTTAGCTATTAGCACCATTAATCAGAAAGGTACAGTACGAGAACACATACCTGAATTTGAACATCTCTTAAACTTTGTTGATTTCCCTGAGGACTATTTAATCAGTTGATTCATTCGTTCTTTGAAACCTCATATTGGTACTATGGTTAAGTTGTTAGCAACACAAACATTACTTGAAGCTTTTACCAAAGCAATTCATCAGGAAGAAGCCTATGCAGTTGTTGCAAATACTGTCACAAGACAACCTTATCGTCCTCCTCCATTTAGGCATGCTGATACTGTACAACCTACTCCATACAATAAGTCATATATACCACCAGGAGCTAGACGTTTATCACCAGCTGAACAAAAAGAAAGAAAAGAACAAGGCCTTTGCTTTAACTGTGATCAACTCTTCACACCTACTCATGTTTGTGTGAATCCTAGATTAACTATCCTAGATACTGTTGAAGAGATTAATGAAGATTCTACGGTACCGTCTGAGGCTTTACCCCTTTCATCTCCTGAGGACAAACCTGTTGCTTTTGAGGTTATAAACTCAGTTGACACTGAGCCTAAAATTTCTTGCAACTCATTAGTGGGGTCTACCTTTCCTAGTACTATGCGCATTATTGGTACTACTAAGACTCAATCTATTACAGTTTTGATTGATTCAGGCTCGACTCATAACTTTTTGCATCCGTCTGTGGCTAAGAGATGTGGTTATACGATTCTCTCTACAAAATCTCCATTAAGTGTTACGGTTGGTGATGGTGAAAATTGGATCCTGGGGGTTATTGTCTAGACGTTCCTATACAACTTCAGCAATATGAGTTCACCAATGATTTCCATTTGCTTGATATTAGTGACTGTAACGCAGTTTTGGGAGTTCAATGGTTAAAAACACTAGGACCAATTAAATGGGATTCTGCTAAATTAACCATGCAGTTTCACATTAATGACGTTGTTGTTTCATTAATGGGTAACAATCAATCATCAGTAATGATTTTAGATGCACTTTCAATGCAGCGCTTATTACGTAGTGAAAATTATGGGATTTGTTTTCAACTATCTGCATTCAATACTTCCATGCATACTTCTTCAGTTGTTCCTACAACAGTACAACAATTAATCGCTGAGTTTGCTGATGTATTTCAATTACCAACAACTCTTCCACTTGAACGTGCTCATGATCACCATATTCCGTTATTGCCAGATTCTTCTCCTGTTAATGTGTGTCCATATTGATATCCTCATTTTCAGAAAGACGAGATAGAGAAGATAATTATTGAGCTTCAACAAGCTGGGTTTATACGTCCAAGTTCAAGTCCTTATTCTTCTCCCATTCTTATGGTACGCAAGAAAGATGGATCGTGGCGTATGTGTGTGGACTACAGAGCTCTAAACAAGCTAACTGTGAAGGATCGTTTTCCAATTCCAATAGTCGACGAATTACTTGATGAATTATTTGGTGTTGCTGTGTTTACTAAGTTGGATTTATGTTCGGGGTATTATCAAATTCGTCTTTATCAACCTGATATTCCTAAAACTGCTTTTAGGACAAACGATGGTCATTTCGAATTTTTGGTTATGCCTTTTGGATTATCGAATACACCTGCAACTTTTCAGAGTTTAATGAATCATATATTCAGGCCGCATTTACGGAGGTTTGTCCTTGTCTTCTTTGATGATATTCTAGTCTATAGCAAGAATATGGCTGATCACTTATAACATTTAGCTATTGTGTTTAATATTTTACACACTAATAAGCTATTTGTCAAAGATAGCAAGTGTACTTTTGCACAACCATCTGTTGGATATTTGGGCTATATAATCTCTTCTGCAGGATTGTCAATTGAGAATGATAAGATCCAAGCTATATTGTCTTGGCCACTTCCTTCGACTGTTAAAGGGTTACGCGGATTTCTTGGGTTAGCTGGTTACTATCGTAAATTTGTGAAGAATTTTGGTGTCATAAGTGCACCTTTAACACAATTACTCAAGAAAGATGCTTTTCATTGGACAGAACAAGCTACTACTGCATTTAAATTGTTACAACAGGCGCTTACTACAACTCCAACTCTTGCACTTCCAGATTTTACAAAAGAATTTTTTTTGGAAAGCGATGCATCTGGCAACGGTATTGGAGCTGTTTTAATGCAATCAAAACAACCCATTGCGTTCTTTAGTAAACCTCTTTCAGGAAAGAACTTAAACTTCTCTATTTATGACAAAGAAATGTTAGTTGTTGTTTCTGCAATCCAAAAATGGCGTCCATACTTGCTTGGAAGACACTTTAAGATATATACGGATCATCGTAGTCTTAAGTTTTTCTTGGATCAGAAATTATCTTCCATGGAACAACAAAAATGGTTGTCCAAGTTGTTAGGTTATGATTATGAGATTATTTTTCGTCGTGGAAAAGAGAACGTTGTAGCTTATGCTTTATCAAGATGTACTCATTTTCATATATCTACACCTATTTTTTCCGGGATTGATGACATTAGTCAAGAATATCACAATGATTCAGACTTGGGAGTCTTAATTCAATGTTTATAACAAGATGCAAATTTTAATAAAAAATTTTCTTATGTTGATGGTCTGTTACGTTATAAAAACCGTATAGTGGTACCTTCAACTTCTACATGGTGTGTCAAACTGCTTGAGGAGTTTCATTCTCAACCTATTGGTGGACATTCTGGGTATCTGAGGACTTTCAAGAGACTCCAAAAAAAAATTTACTAGAAGGGAATGAAGAAATCCATCAAATATTTTATTTCCCAGTGTGATACTTGTCAGCGAAATAAGTCAGAATCTATATCTCCACCTGGTCTTTTGAATCCTCTTCCTATTCCTACTGATATATGGTTAGATATTTCAATGGATTTTGTGGATGGATTTCCAACTTCTAATCGAAAAATTTTGATTCTGGTGGTAGTAGATAGACTATCTAAGTATGCACATTTTATACCTCTTACACATCCATATACTGCAAGTTCAGTGGCTGAGATTTTTGTGCGCGAAATTGTACGTCTTCATGGTATTCCCAAGAGTATTGTTAGTGATCGAGATCCAATATTTATCAGCAATTTTTGGGAAGCATTCTTTGCTTTGCAAAATACCAAGTTGTGTCGCAGTTCTGCATATCACCTACAATCTGATGGGCAAACCGAAGTGACAAATCGTACTTTGGAGTGTTATTTACGTTGTTTTGCTGGAACTAAGCCGAGTGATTGGCCAAAATGGCTTCCATGGGCAGAGTGGTGGTATAATACTAGTTTTAATATTGTTATTCAGATGACTCCATATCAAGCAGTATATAGTCGACTACCTCCTACAATATCATCATATTTGCCAGGATCCACCTCTATTCATGTTGTTGACTCTACTTTGAAGGCAAGAGATTATACTCTCAAACTTTTACAATCACATCTACAAGCTGCTCAAGAGAGAATGAAGAAATATGCGGATACAAATCGTACTAAGCGCAATTTTGTTGTTGATGATTTCGTTTTTCTGCGTCTACAACCTTACAGACAAAGCACTGTCTCTACTCAGGCATATTCTAAACTTTCTCCCAAATTTTACGGCCCTTTTCGAGTTCTAGAAAAGATTGGATCTGTAGCCGATAGGTTGGATTTACCTGTTACAAGTCGCATTCATCCAGTATTTCATGTTTCATAATTGAAGTTGAAACTGGGTTCCGACAATTTTGTTGATACTAACATTCCAGTCGTAGTTGATTATGCTTATTGGGAACCTGAGAGCATTTTAGAACGCAGAATGTTCAAGAAAGGAAATCATGCAGGAACCAAATGGTTGGTTAAGTGGAAGGATCATCCAACTGAGGACGCTACCTGGGAAGATGCTGGCAAGATGTTGTTGCGTTTTCCAGACTTTGATGCTTGAGGAAAAACATATTTTTCCAGCAGGGAAGGATGTTGTGATACCAACTCCTAACCAAACTGGTTTTCCTTATTTAGTTTGCTTTAGTTCTCTTTATTTAAGCTAGCCTAGTTTCCTAGTTTGAGTAAAATTCTTAATATATATTTTGCTTGTTTACCAAGGCTTTGAAGCTATTAATATCCTGGCCAAAACTTGTTACGGATTATCAAAAAAAATATCAAAGTTAAGTTTATTTGTTTAGCTTCTCAGAGTTGGTGGCTGACCCCCAATTCAAAGGGTTTATCCAGCTTTTTTCTTCTTCTTTGTTATAATACAATCCTGTGAAGACCATCTTCACAACGGTTTCTTCTGTGAATACTGTCTTCACAGCTTAATCCAGTGTTAAAAGGTCTAGAATCCTATCACTCTCTTAGTTGATGCTAGTAATAAATCAATAGTAAACAGAAAAAATAAAGAGAATTGAGAAGAGATGGGAGTTGAAGAAGAGAAAGCCTATTGCTCCTTGCAAGCTTGTGTTTTGCTTGATCAAACATTATCGTGTGTTTTAGGGTTTTAGTTTGCTGCGTTTTCTCTTCTCGGCGTGGAAGAGACAGTCTATATCTTTTTTTTTCTCCTTTATTTCTCCCGTTTTTTTCTCCGGTGTTTCTCCCATTTTTTTCAACCGAAAAAGTTATTTAGTGTTACATTCATATAATTTGAGGAAAAGTGGAATGGAGAATTTTCAAGGGGGGACACTCACCCGAGGGTGGGTATTCTCACCGCGCGACGTGAAACCTTATATGACTTAGGGTTTAAAGAGTTTGATAAATGCCTACATGGTGTTTGGTTTTCCGTCCCTGCTACAGATTAAATAAAGCCATATGGCCCACTTTTGAAGAAGAGTGGGATCTTTATGCTTAAAGAGTGTGCACGAAACAAATTAATTTTATTGGTTGGTCTAAACCAACCGTTAACTATTTATTAAAATCTGTTTCTTGTTTTATTTTAATTCAGTCAAAACCTAAATATTGTATATCCTACCCTTAAATACAGGGGTTACAAAACCTAAAAATGGTAACTCATGTTCCCCATTTGTAGAGATTTTCCTAGCTGGTAAAATTGCACAAGTAAACCAATTCAAACATGGTACTGAGCTTCTTCTTTTATATTGATTTTTTTTTTTTTGAGTTTTCAGTATCAGATAGTGGTGGGCCCGGAGATGTGTGTAAAATTAAGCGCAATAAAAACGCGGGCCTACAGTAATACCGCAAGTGCACGGTCGTCGGTTGTAGCTCGTGCAAGTACGGGTCGATCCACAGAGACTGGGTGTGTTTTGGAGTTTTCTAGCTATTTTGGGCTCCTAAATTGTTGTTGGGTTTTGAATGGTCAATGGCTTTTGAATACCAAAAGGGATATGGGTACCAATGAATTATGGGCTTACTTGGAATCAGAGTAACTTGGCCTTGATTTAGCTTTGGGCTTTGATTAAGCTTTGGGCTCAACTTCACCCTAACAGTGAAGTGGGCTTGGTACTTGAAATGAACTGAGCTGAGCCTGAAATGAACTGAGCCTTGGGCTCAGTTGGCTAGGTGCTGAAATGATCTAGGCTTGTGGTTTAATTGGCTGGGCCTCTGCTCCAAGAGTGAATTGGGCCTTTGGCCAAGCAGTTAACTGGGCTTATGGTCCTTGAACAATCAATGGGCTCTTGGCCTTTTAACCTGGACTGGGCTTATGCTGTGAGCCAAACTCAGTTGCAGCAGCAGCAGTGGAAAGCAGCCCAGTTGCAGCAGCAGCAGCAAGGAAAAGAAAGCAGCAGCAGCAGCAGTACTGCACAGCAGGGGAAAGAAAGCAGTGCACAGCAGCAGCACAAGCAATGCACAGCAGCAGCACAACAATGCACAGCAGCAGCACAACAACAGCAAGTAGTAGCAGCAGAACAAGGAGTAGTTGAAGTAGCAGGAGCAAATAGCAAACAAAATGAAGGACAAGTGAAAGTAAAACAGTGGCAGTGAAGGAATGAGGAAAAGTGACAGTGCAATGAAACTAAACAAGAAAAATGGAAGTAAACCAAGGCCTAAGCCAGGGCAGGGGTGATGGTGAAGGTGAAATGGTGAAGGTGAGCCTAGGCATACTACTAGAGTGGGAAGAGAACTAGTTTGCTCACAGTCACTAGTGAGCACTAGTTTCTCCCCACTGCTCAATCAACACAATGCTCTAAAGGCTTTAGCCTAACATTCACACAAAACAGTAAACATGAGTGATGAAAGAACACTAGGATGTTGAATCCACCATTAACCTAGGGGATATTCTACTCACAGCTAAAATAGTTACCAAAGTACTAATTGTCTGATTAAAGTACAACTAGTCTAAGGGCTTAACAACATTGGACATGAGCTGCACATGATGAAGACTATCTTATTGATTCATGGTTTCATCTAGTCCTAGCATTTGAGGTTTAGAACATACATAACAAGAACATTACAGAACATGATACAAACATTACAGAAACATAACATAACAGGAATATGGGAGTGACAGCAAAGAACAAACATAACACAACAGTGGAGTTCATAACAGGAACAACACATAACAACATCACAGTGACATAAAATGGAGAAAATCAAAACATTAAAATGGATAAACAGTGAACAGCAAAATGAACATTTAACAGAACTAAGTTCTGGACGCCGGCTATTCCAGGCATAAAACCTCACACACAAACCCACAGTTCCCTTTTATACCCAATACCCAATTTAGGGTTTATAGAAAAATACCCAAATTCAAACAGTGAAATTAGGTATATGATTTACCTAATTTTTGACAGTACAAATTGAACCCATAACTAATTCATTGCTTCTCCTAACAGAAATTAGGGTTTTCGTAAAATCTTACTTTGATGGCGCAATTTCTTCAATCAATCGCTGACCCATCCTTCCTCTGACTTCACTGCTCCTTCCCATGCCTTTTCTAGCTTCGATTGATAACATGCAATCATTCTCATCAATTCCACACGTCACTGAAATCGTGTGATGTTGATGAAGTTGATTGAAAGTTACCATGTGCGGTAGGTGGTGGTGATGATAAAGAAGGTGGTGTGGTTGTGGCAGAGTTGGTGGTGGCGGACATGGTGGTACGGTGGAGCGGCAGTGGAGTTGGTGGTGGTGCGGGTAGAAGGAAGAGAAGAGGGGAGTGAAAATGATTAGGGTTAGGTCTATTTTGGGGTTATATATGCTAGGGTTATTTCGGTGTGAGTCGGTACAGAAAAGTTTGATGTATCGCAAGCTGAAGCCTTAGGATATGGAGATGGTAGGTGGATCGGACGGTGAGATGGAACAGAGTTTGTAGCAACCGTTGGATGTAAAATACAACGAAGTTAACAGTGCAAGATTAGGTTAGGTGTTGTAGTTTAAGCGGGAGTATCGATATTTGATGCACAGGCATAGGAGCGACCGTAGGATTCAAAGGCAATCTAATCTGAAGGCTTGGAATTTAAGCACTATGGTGTTTGACAAGAACCTCGGATTTTGATGCACTTTACTAAAGCGACCATTGGATTCAGCTGAGATCCAATCTGACGGCTACAGGCGGAGGCGGGAATGGATTTGGGTTTTAGGCTTTGGGTTTAGAATTTGGGTTTGAGAAATGAGTTTTGGGCTTGGAAAATCTAGAGCCCACTTCTTCTTTAAGATCAATTCTTCTTCTTCAAGCCCATTTCTACCCTTTTGGTCTTCCGCACATCATTCTTCACGGCTTCCTTGCGTAATTCCTCCCGGCTTTTCACTACTTTTCTGCTCTTTTCCGCTCCGCAATTCATCCAAACTTTATTTATTACCTAAAAATGCAAATTAAGTAAGAAAAATATTTATTCTTGAAAACAATGAAAATACAGAATATGGGATAAAATGTAGAATTAATGCGCAAAAGATGAGTTAAATGCCAACAAAAAGGGATAAATATATACAATATTTGGCACTCATCAGATAGTCCAGCGAAGATCCATGCATCAATCGCTGACATTTTATTTTATACATACATGTTTTAAAAATGCCAAATCAATGCCTCCAAAATACAACGATGACCAACAAACAAAATTTGAAGTAGCCAGAATTGGGAGGAGAAAGAGAGAGATTCAAGTCCTTTGGATTAAATTCCCTTCATATATAGTGCTTTGAACCTTTTGAGTTTGATTAAGGGCAATAGGATCGATCATGGCATGATAATATCATTCGGGAGTTTTCATCTGCTGTAATTAATTGTTGAACTAGGGAGCATGTTTCTCTTAACTAGTTTCACCCATGTTAAATAACCGTTCAAAAAAAAAATACAGTATTATGAAGCTCATTTCTTACTGATCTTTCTTAGAAGTTTTTTTGAATTATTAATTCGTATATTTATTTTCTAATATATAAATAGTATTACATTAACTAGTTGGAAGCCTAACAATCTAAGTTCCAACAACGTACTACTACATTAATTGAACATGTTGTCGTGCTAGCCTACCAGCTAGCCTCATGAGTAACCTAGCCAAAGGAGCCGAAGCGGATGGGGCTGAGATTGTGTCACAAGGGGACAAGCTGACTCTACTTTCCATGTTAACTGAGCCTGCATACAGTTCGGTTCGGTGCGGTTATTGCTAAAACCGCTGATCTAACCGTTTATGGTGCAGTTACCACAATTGAAACCGAAACCGAACTGTTTAGTATTCGGTTCGGTTTTTAACCGCACCGAACTATTCGGTTATTTTTCGGTTCGGTTCAGTTTTCTACCTATACATGCACCTGTACATTCACTGATATACATCCATTCTGAAATTCTTAATAAACTGATACATTCCATACTTAAGTCTTAACAAGATAAAATGATACATTCAATACTTAGTCTTAACAAGATAACCAAAGTCTAAAGATTAAAAACAGAGCTGAAGTTCAAAAACAAGGTAACCAAAGTCTAAATGATAGCCAAAGTTAAACAAAGCTGATGTCTACAGATTAATCAAAGTCACTAAAGGTGAAAGACCTCAGTCCATCCATTTCTCAAGCCAATCATCCCCTTAATCTTCAATCTTCATCCTTGCCCAAAATGTTTGCAACAAGAATGCCAAGAAGAAAAGCAACAAATAAGAATGTTAACATGGCATTGCAAATTGCAATAGCAAATTTCCAATTTCAAAACCACATTCAGTAAATAAACATCCAAGTTACACTAAGTTATAAAGTTGCACCACAAGATAATGATGCAAAGTTGACGGAAAGAATGCAAGTAAGTAAGCAACTGGAAGTCTGGAATGGGATGACTGAAACTGAAAGCTACAGCTAATGCCAGGGCCGGGCGGGAAGGGTAAGCAGGACAAATGGGGTTTTGGGGCAACCATGGGTGGGGGACAACCAAACATATCTTTTATATTTGGAGTTCTTTGTATAATAAATAATTATTAGGGACCTGCATATAATTTACACAAAATATAAGGGGAAAATAGGTCAATTAAGACTTAAATAGTTATACTCCCTCCGTCCTAATTTGATTGCATCTTTTGTTTGCATTTTTTCAGTTTTTTTCTTTACAAATTATTATCTTCTGATTATAACTGAATAATTTTAAGAAAATAAATCATTTTTTTTAGTGGAACATTATTTTTATATGGTTGATTGATTTTAGAGAATCGTAATTTTAATTTACTAATAACTGAATTGAATCCGTCTAGAAAATTACATACATAGTATTATTTTCTGTTTAGAAAAACATATATAATTTATTGCATTTTTGTTGGCGTACGTGATGCTTTGGTGAGTTTTTTTAATTTAGGTTATGAATTTTTTTTTATATCCTTACGATTAGTTAGTCATTTGTGCAGTATAAGATTACAAAACAATATGTAACTAATACTTGTCATTAAAAAAAAAAAAATTAGAGCCTAGTTTGATTTGTGTACCAACCTTGTATACAAAAATTTATTCGTTGCATACTAGAGCACTTTAAGAAAACTCATTTTGAATCCCTTGAAAACAAATGTGATAATGATAGTGAATCACAGTAGTAAAATGACACGAATGTGATCACGTTTCTGCTTAATATTCTCTTTAGCGGGGCAAAACATAATATATTGGCTTTGGGGCAAAAGATTCCCAGGAACAGCCCTGCTAATGCTTATGGGGCTAAGATGCAGATTCCAAATACTCAAACTGGTTTTTGACTTCCAGATTCTACTAGGATCAGATACAAACTGACAACATGGTTGCAGACTATAAATAAGTGGATTATATTACAAAGATGTGCTATAACTACAGATTGAAATGACAAACAGCTTTGAAGAGAACAAAATGCAAAATATATGAAAAACATATGACTCAACAGTTACTATAGCTAATATACCACATAACTAAGATATGAAGTTGTGCGATGAAACTAAAATTAAAAACTACAACAAGTGTCACAGAACTAAGCTACATAATGCAATATGTACTGAAAGTGGATGACTGAGATTAAGAGTTACATCCAACACTAAGATGCAGGTTTCCTATAGCTCTAAGACGAACCAATTGTTCATGAATCAAAGCCAACTGCCATAAAAACTCATGTGTAGTAACCTGTGTTGAAGCAGAGAACTTAACAGTAGCATCAAAGAAGATTTTTAAACATTTTACAAACATAAGACAACCAAACCTCACCTCTGATGATCTATCTTGAGGCTCCACACTTGCTTTCGAACCCTGAAAGCACCATAGAATAAAATCAAGAATTAACTTAAGTGTTTTATCTTTAAAAAAAATGAGCAAAATCTGGGACTAACATTAAGTAGTAAATTAACTTAAACTATTGCAATGGGTGGTGAGATACCAATATTGTTTGAGCACCATCAACAGAACAAGTCAAACTGAAGCACTAGTTACCTGTTTGAGCTGACAATACTCTCTAGAAGAACTCCCTATTTTTTAATGAAGAACTCCAGCTGTTGGTCCTGCTCTTCAAGGTCTGAGAACATAAAAACAAAAAAACAAAGAGATGTTACAGATCATCAATCAACAAGCGAAGCAAACAAGGGTCTTATCAAATCACCATTATCATCAAACTCAAACAAACTAAAACTCAAATAAGCAAGACACATACTATGAAACAAACCCATACTATATGAAACAAGCTCAAATCTATAAACCCTATAAATCTCTATCAAAAACAAAAACAAAATCTCTGAACAATAAGAAGAAACACTAGTTAGTAGTTACCTGTTTGAAATAATCCACAACTTTAGTTAATGAAGAACTCAAGTTGCTGCTGCTCCTGCTCCTCAAGGTCTGAGAAAACAAATAAAAAAACAAAAAAAATAATAATTATAAGTTTATAACCCTAACATAAATCGGTTGATAACAGAAACCAAACCATCTGTTGGTAGTGAATCAAAAGAAACCTTAAAAACAAAAAAAAAACCAAAAAAAAACCTAGAAATTGATTAAAAAAAAATCAATCGACGACAAGGAGAAACATAAGAGGAGAAAACAGTTACCGATGTGTATCTCTTGAATGATAGAGGTGGTGGTGCTCTTGAGTGTTGAATCTGATAGAGGTGGTGAACTGGTAATGGAGGCGAAAGAAGTCTAGGAGAGGAAGAGAAAGAGAAGAGAAAGAAAGAAAGATGCTAGCAGTTTAGGGTTCAAAATATATAGTGTAGGGTTTAATCTAGACGGTTAGGATTGATCAGGATAAAAATACATCAACGACCTACAAAATTCGGTTTTTCGGTTCGATTAGGGTGCGGTTATGGGTAAAACCGTTGACCGCACCGAAGATCTAACAGTTAACATAATTAAAACCGTGATCGACCGTTGGATTATCGGTGCGGTGCGGTTACGGTTCGGTTAGTGCGGTTATCGGTTCAGTTGCGGTTATCGGTTCGGTTCTGTGCAGGCCTATTGTTAATTCATATATTGCAGAGAAAGTAAGTACGTTGTAATTTAGGAAAGGATTATATATTTAGAAAAAGAAAGTAGATATTATTGCCTTCATTAGATTTAAATTAAATTATAACAGAACAAAAACAAATACTACCTCTGTCCCTAATTAGATGACCTAGTAAATTTAGAAATGATTTATCTCTCAAACTATACAACGGATATTCGTAAACTTTGCATCATCGGAAAGCATTTTAAAACACCTATCTAATGAATATAAATATGGCTATCAGATTTTACATATTTCTTATAATAATATTAATCTATCGTTCCACTTATTTGTGGTATAGGTCATCTAATTAGGGACAGAGGGAGTATAAGAAAATTGGATAACTATCCGTTAAGGAGGACCGATGAAAACAATTTGTTACGTGTTCTTTAAAGGAGTGTGCACAAATTTGGACTCTAGATTTTAAGCATTTTCTGATTTTTAATAGTAATAACGTTTTTTTCCCTCTTTATATTTTTACTTCTCCCTGACAAAACCGTCTTTTTATGGCTGTCGCAGGTAGTGCGTCTACTAAAAAAAACAGAAGAAGGAATATGACTAGCAAATTCGATTCTAGAAGTTTGCTCTTTCTCGTTTTCAACACCAATACTTGATTAGGTTTTGATTATCCCCACTTTAATAGGTTTGTGTTACGGTACCGACCCCAATTCATCTCATAAGCTTATGGGTAGAACTTAACTCGAAAACCGGTTGATTAGATGAGGGAATCCATTGACTTATAAACTACTAATTAAGTCCCATCTAACCAATGTGGCACTAGGATCCCAACATCCCACCACGCTTTCAAACCCAACGTCCTCGTTCGCCCACTCTATCGACACTGACCCGAAGTTTGCTCTTTCTCGTTTTCAACACCAATACTTGATTAGGTTTTGATTATCCCCACTTTAATATGTTTGTGTTAGGGTACCGACCCCAACTCATGTCATAAGCTTATGGGTAGAACTCAACTCGAAAAACGGTTGACTAGATGAGGGAACTCATTGACTTATAAACTACTAATTAAGCCCCATCTAACCAATGTGGGACTAGGATCCCAACATCCCACCACGCTTCCAGATCCAACGTCCTCGTTGGCCCACTCTATCGACACTGACCCGAAGGTAGCCCTTTCTCTTATGGCGGCTTCACTCCCCTATCAGTGTTCAATGCGGGTGACAACTACGCTCATACATAGATGCCCCTACACCTTAATCCAGCCTATAGGTCACCCCTTTCGTGGGGCGGGCATGGGTCGTGGTGGTTGGCTCTGATACCAAATGTTAGGGTACCGTCCGCAACTCGTGTCATAAGTCCATGGGTAGAACTCAACTCGAAAACCGGTTGACTAGATGAGGGAACCCATTGACTTATAAACTAATAATTAATCCCCATCTAACCAATGTGGGACTAGTATCCCAACAGTTTGTCTTTAAATTTTATGTTCATTTGTGATAAAATTATGGCTGGTTTGAAATGCAACATGTTTGATTTGACGCCACTTTTGTGTTTGCTGAATGTTCTAACTGACCAGTCTTTATCATGTACCTAGTTTGCTTATTCAAGTTCTATAGAAATCATTCATAATGTGAAACATTAGTCCACGTTCAAAAACATTAGTATTAGGATAAGATACTAATAAATGAAAACAAGTTTGTGGAACACTCCGTTCAAAAATTCATCATGCAGGGTATTGAAAGAGGAAATTTCTCGAACCATTTTGCTTAATTGTTTAGTCAATTTTGGTTGCTATTTCGATATGTTTTTTTACACGTTTTCTTTTAGATATTTTGATATTAGGTGATAGTTTACATACATATGTATATTCAGTTCATTATCTCTGTGATCATTAGCCAGCCTTATCGCAATTTTCTGTGTGGAAATAGTTTAGGCAGGTAGATACTTGCAGGTTCGTTTTAAATGATTTTGCAGATTTCAGATTTGTCATGGTGGCGGTGGGTCAAAGACGTCACAAATGGTGAAACCAAAATCAACACCGGAGTCTCTGTGGTAGTTTTGGTAGGAGACTGCAGAGGAGGAACAACGGAAATTTAAGATTTCCACCTGGTCCTCGAGGGTTACCTAACCTTCTTTCCATAGAACCTGATCTCCATAAATACTTTGCAAAATTGTCTAAGATATATGGTCCAATTATCAAACTTCAGCTTGGTAGGATCCATGTTATTGTGTTGAATTCTTCATCTGTAGCAAAAGAAGTCCTTCGAGACCAAGATGCCAACTTTGCTGCCAGAGATGTACCGACAGCAGTATTGGCTTTTTCTTACGGTGGGAAAGATATCGTCTGGGGTCATTGTGATCAAGAATGGAGAAAGCTCCGAAAGATAT
The DNA here is from genome assembly GCF_003573695.1 of Papaver somniferum. Classification (NCBI taxonomy): domain Eukaryota; kingdom Viridiplantae; phylum Streptophyta; class Magnoliopsida; order Ranunculales; family Papaveraceae; genus Papaver; species Papaver somniferum. The sequence continues at coordinate 38,948,381 of NC_039361.1, read as the reverse complement.
TGAATCAAGAACTGCTGAGTAGCACAAGTCTTGATTCTTCATATTCTCTACGTCGATCTGAGATTAGACGGATGGTGAAAGATGTTTATGGTATGATTGATACACCCATAAGTGTTGGTGAGCAAGTGTTTGTAGCAACTCTAAATGTGGTATTGAACATGTTATGGGGTGGCGAAATTCAGGGGGACGAGAGGATTCGTGTTGGGATTGAGCTTCGGCAGTTGTTTAATAGAAGTACTGAGTTGAGCCTCAGACCTAATATTTCAGATTTTTTTCCAATTTTTAGAAGATTTGACATACAAGGAATCGAGAAGGAGTCGTGGAAGATTTTGGGGGAGATGGATCAGATGTTTGATTCGGTCATTGATCAGCACTTGAGATTTGATAAGGAGAATAATGAACACAAACAGAGAAGCGGTAAAGATTTTTTGCAGTTTCTTTTGGAGCTCACGGAGACACATGATGTCAAAACACGAGTAACTATGACTCAGCTCCAGGTATGTAATTCTTCGTCATTTCTTAGATCACTTTTTATTTGAGCACTATCAGTTATTAAAGGGTATATGTACTTGGTTAAATGCATTAACTGCCTAGTAGTCTTATGTTTCATATGGTCCCGAATTTTGATTTACTTTTTATAATTCATTTGAAGCTACAATCGGAATGATATTGCTATGCACATTCTTTACCTAATTCAAAACTAAATCACTTACCAAAACCGAAGCTCTTTTCTAGTAGCAAGTACCAGGTCGAGCGGAGATAAACCGCATAACAATCTTATCTCCAGAGATGAGGTGAAAGTTTTTGCACCGGCTGCCGAGACGCAACCCACCCGAAGGTAAAGAACATAAACAGAATGTTGTTGTAGCTGGGACTGACACAACGGCTACTACATTAGAATGGGCGATGTCAGAAGTGATCAAGCATCCAGAAATTATGAGGAAGGTTCAAGAAGAGTTAGATGAAGTAGTTGGAAAAAAACAACATCGTAGTAGTTGAATTCCATCCACAATGGCTCAAGAATCCTCCTGTTGATCCATGGTTTAGTATTTGGATCTGCGGCGCCCATGAAGGCACTAAGAATCCCGAGCCATGTATCCTATTCAAGTATCCATCAGGCAGGAAATTGAATGGGTCCGTACTCATCTGCTTGGATAAAGAAGCATCGACTGTTGGTGCTGCCGGGCATTTGACAACCCACAAAAATCTTTGCCCACTTATCTCTAACCCATATGCCAATTCAACCATCTGCTCATAAGATAAAAACCCAAAACTACCAAATGATACATATAAAACAGATTCAAGTGGCTGATTATCCAACCACTGCAAACACCCTGACGCATCATCAAAATCCCTGCCAATTGAGCTACTGCTTGTTACAGGTCCAACCGGGTAAATTGTCGGTATTCCTGGTTGTTTTCCTGCCATCAATACTTTCAAAACACTGGATTCCAAATCAACAAATGTGTTAACCAAAATGTTGGGTGCAATAATCAAAAACAAATAAAAATCAAATAAGCAAAAGTTATTGATACTTAGCTCCTTTATAATGGAAGTGATTGCTTTGACGAAACGAACAAGCTCCCCGTATCTCCGCAACAGCAACAAGGCAAAACTTTGGAAAATAGAGTAAGTCACGTGTTCAACACGCTGTCCTTAAGACATTAGCGCCCGGCTACACTCAAGAGTGATGCTATAGCTCTCACAGGACGGATATCTCCAGGATAAAACACCCTAATACACCTACTACTAGCATATGTAGTAGATGCTCAACTTGAGCTTGGCAACTCCGAAAAAACCGTTAAGGAAAATCGCGAATGCTTAAAAATCGCTATAAAATATTTTCCCGTAGGGGTCCCTCTAAAATATAGAGCAACCCCTTTCCCATAGATTTTACAAAAGTAGTGAATTTCTTTATATAATTGACAAATACAACTTAAGAAGAAAAACTCCCCGATGTGGGACTAAAAGCTTTATATAGTTTCTTAAAACTACTAAAAATTGGAAACTCCACGATGTGGGACTAAAAAGTTTCATTCACAAAATAAAACAATAAATTATAATTTTTTATTAAAACTTTAAAAAATTATTTTTTTATTAATCGTTTTCCAACAATCCCCCACATGAATGAAAACTCAATAAAACATGAAAACGCAGATAGATCTTGGTAAATAAACATCCCAACCTCACGATCCAAACAGACTGATCGTGCAAGTGTTGAAATCATACTAGTCATTTCTACGTCCTCTCCCTCACACAAAAGTGTGTTGACCCCAGGGTCATACTATGGATTGCATAAATCATAATAGTATTGAGAGCTTTCGTCTTTAATTCTCACATGGTGAGACTATAGGTATCTTTCACCAAAGTGAAAAAGTATGAACTAGTGAACCCTTAGTGACTTTTAGGTCCTAAGTTCCAGTAATACCAAAACCATCAAAATGAAAATCACATAAAAAACGCAAGAAATACCATTTTAGGCAGAGGTGTCCATGAGGTCTTGAACCTTTGCTTAGTGAGATATTACCAGAATTACTTGCTAGAGACAGTGAACTATGTCTTGAACTGCTAGCATTTGATGTAATTCGTGATAACAACCACGGGTGATATCTCCAAGATTGCTGCCAAGCTCGTGCCGTTTTGTCCGTTTTGGCCCTGGACGTATCCTGTTTCTCAGAATGCTCTAGAGAATCAGCTCATATTCTCACAGGAAGCGACCCACTTCCTCATTCAGATAGGTGAGTTTCCATAAAGAGTGTTACTGCTACACCCCACTTCAATCTTAAATTGAAACTATAGAACTCATTAAGACTTATTAAAAAGTCATCCTCCACATGCAGTCACACTATCACGTCTACACCATAGGGAAGGGACAGAGAATGAAAATCTCTGATAGTGTTTACCTTTACCCACCACAAATTAGTTGTCTCATTCGAAACCTTGATCATGGGATCTCCAGTCAGCAAGGTTGAGTATCCTTCATGGCAAGTTTAATATATGAGCTTAAGCCCCAACCCCCTCGATGCATTTTTAACTATCTTTTTGTACAAACCTTTCGTCAAAGATTGCGCGATATTCTCCTTGGACTTTATCCAATCAATGGAAATAACGCCGATTGAGATTAGTTATTTCTTAGCTTTAACTATTATAGCTTCGCTAACACAATGTATAGATATAGCTGGCACAGGCCTATGCCAAAGAGGAATGTCTTCTAAAAATCATCTTAGGCACTCGGCCCCCTCTCATGCTTTATCTAACGCAATACTCTCAGATTCCATAATGAATTGAGCGATATGTTTGTTTGGAAATCTTCCAACAACAAACCCACATGTTAGAGTGAAACCATATCCACTCGTAGACTTAGACTCCTCTGAGTCAACTATCCAGTTTGCATCATAAAGTCCCAAGGACAACAAGATACCTTTCATAAATCAAAAGAGTATTTTAGGTACCATAATACTCTACTCAGTGCATCTGAATTCTCTTGTCTGGACTACAATTATATCCACTTAACTTACTCACAATATAGGCAATGTCTGGACTCTTACAGTTCATTAAATTCATCAGACATCCTATAACTTTTGAGTATTCAAGTTAAGATACTCCACTACCCTTATTTTTCTTGAGACTACAAGAATAATCGTACGAAGTACAAGCAGGTTTACAATCAGACTGATTGTATCTCTTAAGCACAACTCAACATAATGAGAACGACTAAGACTTATAAATGTTTGATTATCTTCTAATCCTCATCCCTAATATTACATCAAAAGGGCCCAAGTCTTTCAAGTCAATGTTCTCATTCAGTGCATGTTTTTAGTGGAATTGATCACATCTATGTTTGTATCAAGCATATCATCAACATACAAGCATACAATTACACAGACATCCTTAACAAGTTACTTGTAGACATACTTGTCAGATTCATTAATTTAAATCCACTATCCATTATCACATGATTAAATTTTCCATGTCACTGTTTACGTGCTTATTTGAAAACCATACAAAGATTTTTCAAATTACAAACTTTGTATTCACAACCTTTCACTACAAAGTCTTCAGGTTGATCTATGTAAATTTCTTTACCTAATTCACGGTTTTAGAAAAAGCTGTCTTAACATCCATCTGATGTATCTCTACGTTCTTTATGGCAGCAATAACAATTAGTATCTCAACGGAAGTAATTTCCGTCACAATTGAATTAGAATCAAGGAAATCTACACCTTCTTTTAGTTTATAGCCTTTAGCTACCAACTTAGCTTAATATTTTTCCACAGTTTCATCTACCTATCGTTTCCTCTTAAAGACTCATTTACATCTCATGGTCTTACAACCTGGAGGTAAACTAGAAAGCTCCCAAGTCTGGTTCCAACGGACTGAGTCCATTTCACTAAATGAAGCTTCTTACCAGAATGGGGTTTCAGTAGATATTAAGGCTTCTTTACAAGTCTGTGGCTCAGACTAAGCTAGGCATGTTATGAAGTCGGTTTCGTAAGAAGTCTCAAGTCTAATTATTTTACTTCTCTTAGGCTCAACATCAACTTCATCTTCCTTTAAAATAAGTTCTGACTATTTGAAGATAAATCTAGGGGGTCAACAACACATCTCTAATGAGGTACAGGTTTAGAATAAACATGTTCAAAGAACTCAGCATCCCTAGATTCCATAATAATATTCACACCAATGTCAGAAAAAATCAGAACACACAACCAAAAATCTATTTGTAGAAGTATACTCAATATACCCTATACGAAAACACAATCAACATTTTTGGTTTCAATCTAGTTCTTTTAGGAAGAGGAATTACAATCTTAGTCAAACGCCCCCACACTTTGACACATTCATAAGAAGGTCACTACCGTTCCATAAACCATATGGAGTTTCATCTGATTCTTAAAAGGGTACTTTATTCAGGATATACTAGTTAAGAGGACTGCCTCCCCCCACAAGGCCGCAGGTAATCCCGAACTAATCAACATGGAAATTATCATCTCCTTAAGGATACGGTTGTTATGTTCAAGGCTTCTAATTGGTTTCCAACTTCAAGTTTATACATCTTAAGGCTTCTAAGGCGTCATCCTTATCCTAAGCAAGTATACAAGATAGTACCTCGTACAATCATCTACGGAAGTTATAACCATCTTTTACCACAGTGGTTTTGGGTTGAACTCATGTCAACTAGGCCTAACTGAATTAATTCTAAAGGCTTAGAATTACTCTGAATATTTGTGCTAAAAGATTTTATAGCATATTTTGATTCTTCACAGATTTCACTTTTGTGTTCAAAATCCAAACTAAATTTGGGTACGAAGCCTATGCTAGCCAGTTAAGCATTGACTTATAAGTTTACGGTTCCAAGTCTACCACGTAAAACAATCAATCACACAAAGATATCACAAGAATCAACTACGTTCACATCATCAGTTTTTCCGTTAAGCTTATATAGACCCAAAGTCCTATAACTCTTGCTTAAAATATCACTGCCTAGTTACAACAAGTTTTCCAGATTCAATTAAGATCTTAAATATTTTTCCATCTACAACAGAACAAGATACAAGATTTTCGCATATGCTCGGAACATGAAAACTTCATTCAATGTGAGAATATTACATATATGAGCTTCTGCTCGACCTTTTCCTTTTATGCAACCTCTATTGCATATGAGTTACTCAATAAGAGTTTCTCGACATCCCCTATCCTATGATAGGAGGTGAACAGGTCTCTGTTTCAACAAACATTCTTGGTGGCTCCAGAGTCCACCTACTAGTCTCTCACATTGGTTATTAAAATAACTTCCGACATCATGCCACCAAACTCGTTCTAGTTTGTTTCAACTAAATTAGCATTAACTTTCTACTTATTAAGGTTTTTATGTTGTCTACAATTTACTGCCGCGTGGCCAGAAATTTTACAAACATAACACTCACCCTTAACTAATGTAATTCCAGATTCAGGTTTACGAAATATACCTTTATCATGAAGACCATGCTTAGAGTTGCGTTCGATGTTCTCACCTTTGCCATCTTTGGAAGATTTGTTTCCAACCACATGCGGCTATTAGCCATGTCCCTCGGAGATGACACCTTTATTCACAAATCACAATTCCAAATCAGAAAGTAAAATATGAGTTTTGAAGATAACATCTATATATACAAACTTCGTTTGAATCAGCGTTTCAAAAAACTCATGGTTACCCCACAAAAATTAATTTAGTTAACAACAATTTTCTGCTCGTCAGAATTTTTCAGAAACGTTTTTCTGTTTTGTAAAATATCAAAAAAATACTTTTACAACTCCAAAAATTCTGAAATTTTACGCGGGTAACTATCAGGATGTCTACTACGTTGTGTCAAAAGGGTTCATGGAAATTCTTTCTAAATTAAAAGATAAAATTGAAACTATACAGCTGACCAGAAATTCGTTTTTGTTTTTTCACTCCACAATTAACATCCATGATTCACAAACCAATCAATCGTTTTCGATTATTACAAAATCTAATGTCTTAAGATTGTTGGGTGCAATAATCAAAAACAAATAAAAATCAAATAAGCAAAAGTTATTGATACTTAGCTCCTTTATAATGGAAGTGATTGCTTTGACGAAACGAACAAGCTCCCCGTATCTCCGCAACAGCAACAAGGCAAAACTTTGGAAAATAGAGTGAGTCACGTGTTCAACACGCTGTCCTTAAGACATTAGCGCCCGGCTACACTCAAGAGTGATGCTATAGCCCTCACAGGACGGATATCTCCAGGATAAAACACCCTAATACACCTACTACTAGCATATGTAGTAAATGCTCAACTTGAGCTTGGCAACTCCGAAAAAACCGTTAAGGAAAATCGCGAATGCTTAAAAACCGCTATAAAATATTTTCCCTTAGGGGTCCCTCTAAAATATAGAGCAACCCCTTTCCCATAGATTTTACAAAAGTAGTGAATTTCTTTATATAATTGACAAATACAACTTAAGAAGAAAAACTCCCCGATGTGGGACTAAAAGCTTTATATAGTTTCTTAAAACTACTAAAAATTGGAAACTCCACGATGTGGGACTAAAAAGTTTCATTCACAAAATAAAACAATAAATTATAATTTTTTATTAAAACTTTTAAAAATTATTTTTTTATTAATCGTTTTCCAACACAAAATACCTTCGGCTAAACTATACCGCCGAGAGTGATGTAAAAACCACATATATGCATCATCTTTCTTGTCTTGAAGCGGTGGGATGAGTTCAGTTCCAGGCATAGGAACGCAACCCGGAAGACAGAGCGGTTGTGGCAGATCCTTGAACTCACCAGAAAAACTTTCATGAAGACTAGATAAATTCAAAAGTAATTGCAATACATTAGCATTACAAGGAAAGAAAACATATGGTGGGATGCCAAATTCATTTACAACATCGAAAGCATCAGTACCAAAGAGATCAATGATGAACGCAGCAACACGTTTACTAGACGTTATGCGCTTCAATTCTTCGCGGAGATAAGGTAATGACCGGACCATGGCAATTGAAATTCTTGTTTCACCTTTAGCATCTTTGGGTTGGTCGTCTAAGTTAACGGGAGATAACAAAATGGAAGTAATGGTTTCCGGTAGACGATCGAGGACGGATTTCATTGCCATGGATGCCGGACCGATAGTCGGAAGTATGAGGGTAATGGAGAAGTTGTGACGGTGAGCGAGTTGTTTGGCTAACTCAGTGAGTGGGATGAGATGACCCATACCTGGCGTAGGAAAGATTACTACATGGGGTTTTTTAGTTTGATGATAAATTTGTTCTTCCATGGTTATTGCCAAGATCAATAACCTGCAAGAATGAGAGAAATGTTTATAAAATAAACTTGTGCATCAAATAGAGATTGGATGACTTTTTGCAAGTTCCACGTAAGCCACGGTTGCCATAGAATACACGTTAGGACCGTCAGGTGCATTCTAAAATAGCCATTCAATGTTATCATATCATGTAACGCGCATTTTCTAATTCTGAATTTTTTTGATAAATAGACTAAAATAAAAAGGTGTCTTTTTAAGAACCGAGGGAGTATGTGTTTTTTTTTTCTTTTTTTTATAATCTGCAGAGTTCGGCTAAGTTAGCCTAGATAAGTGGCGGCCAAGATTACATCTCGCGATAGATAAATTCTCTCTTGATCAACTTCCTTACTCTGATGAAATTAGTTTCACAGGCTGTTCATGATGGTGGTAGACATGTTCTTGGGTTTGGCCCCTACCATCCCCATCTTTTAATGAAATAATGCATGTACTCAGGGATGTGGTGGGTTCTTGAATTATGGTTTCTATGTTAATTGCGCATTCAAGAATTACACTATCTAACATGTCGAATTAATTATTTTACAAGTTCTAATTGAATCAACCTGTTAGTAGATGGTATAATCCTTAGAATCAATTAATCTAATCATGTTTAGATGTATAGTAGCATATTGAGGTTATTTATTATCCGAGTATCATCGTTGATGTAATCAAAATCAACTCTATATGATCTGAAGCCATAAAGTCCAATTCATGGCTGGATCAACTACTGGAATAAAGCTCGGAAAACTTTGTCCACCCACTTTAAAAGTATGTTGACAAAATAGCACCTCCATTATTAATCGTCATCAACATCCTGCAAGTTGCAACCTCTTTGATTCCCCAGAAAGGAATTAAATACTGAAAAAGTTATTTAATTCGTATGAATAGAAAAAATAAAAATAATAAAAATAATTCAAAATAAACCCTATCTTGATCTTTATATTTCTACTCCGTAATATATCAAACACAAATGAAAAATAGCACAACTAACCGCAAGAAACTCCTCTCTGAAAAATCTTTTTTTTTTCCCCAATTTTGTAGATCAAAAAATCTATCAGGTAGAAGTTTAATTATCAATGGCAGATTCATCAACAATACCAGCAGGATTGACAAGGGAAGAATTTCAAGTATTAGAACCAGTAATTAACGAATATCACAGTACATACACAGAGGGAGCTGGGAAATGTTCATCAATTCTATCACAACGTATAAACGCACCATTAGCCACTGTCTGGAAAGTTGTTCGTCGCTTTGATAAACCACAAATTTACAAACATTTCATCAAGAGTTGTAATCTTAAACAAGACGATTCATCATCATCCTCACCAAATTCAAATACTCTTAGCGTTGGATGTTTAAGAGAAGTCAACGTTATTTCAGGATTACCAGCTGAAACAAGCACTGAGAGGCTAGATATACTCGATGATGACAGACATGTTACTGGTTTTAGTATCATTGGTGGTGAACATAGGTTGAGAAATTACAGATCTATTACTACTGTCAATGAATTTAATGATCAGAATAAGAAGAAGATCTGGACGGTTGTTTTAGAATCATATGCGGTTGATGTGCCTGAAGGTAATACTGATGAAGATACAAGGATGTTTGCTGATACTGTTGTTAGATTGAATCTACAGAAATTAGCTTCTTTGACTGAAGGTATTGCGCGTGATGGTGATGTTGAAGAACAAGACGGTGGTCATTAACCAAAAAAAGGTGATGCCATTTACTTTACTTTGTTTTTATTTTTTTATTTTTTTTTCAGTTGATGTGGAGTTACAGTCAGATAGATACCTTTGATGGTGATTATGTGGTGGAATAGACAGGCTGCTTTAAAGAAAATGAAGTTATCTTGAGATGCCATTACCGGCCCCCTGGTTGGGTTTGGGGCAAGGAGGACTCAATTTCAAGTTGTAATTGTGCTTTTGTGATTGCAAGAAATGAAGTTATCTTGTTGAGTAATTTTCACACATGAAATGAAAATTTTTTTTGGATAATTTTTTTTTTTTTATTATTCTTCTTACTCTTAGTTTAGAACTTTAGACTAGTCAGCAGCAGTATCTGTTGTATGATCTTTTGGATTTAGATTCACAAATTGACCAGTAGACATTCGTGGATCACACAATGAAATAGTATCAAAATTTTGCAGAAGAATATGACCCCAAATCTCTGAAGTATATGATCTTAGTTAGATTCTTTACTGCTGACAAGCTTAAGAAAAGTCTCAAAATTGTTTCTTAGTGCTAGGGATCCATCAATCTAGTTAAGATTACAACTACAAATACTTTTCACCATTTCTCTAAGAATTTATATTAGAAAGGAAATTTGCAGAGAACTTCTGTAATTTCCCATTCTAAAATGTACAGACATTGTCCAGCTTTCCCCCCCAGATTGCAATAGGAATGGATTTCCTAATCAACAAATTGCAACGTCTTGCTCGTCAAACCAACTTAAGATGCACAAGTCTAAACTACAGTCTGCAAGATGTTGCACGTCACACCAACTGAATGACCTAGTAAAACAGTGTGAGCTAACTACTTATTGATACTGATTTGGCTTCGCAAAACAGTAGAATGCATTTAAAAACAACAAGGCAGCAGCAGTAAAAGCCTAACATGAGAAATAAACTGCAGCGGAAACCTGGCACACTGATACACATGAAACAACATCTCTTATTGTCCTTTCAATTTTTTCAAGGACGAGAGATAACAAGAAACAACACCATTATAAAATGATGTGCAAACATTGTCCAGTTTTCCCTACAATAGCAACAGTAATAGTAGGAATAAGAATGGGTTTCTTCATCAACTATTGCAATCAACCACAACCAAACAGATTGCAATGTCTTGCACATCATACCAACTTAAGATGCATAAGGCTAACTATAGGTGGCAACATCTTGCACATCACACCATCTGAAGATGCATAAGTCTCAACTACATAAACAAGTGCTGAACCAAAATCAATAGCCTAGTAAAACAAAGTGAGCCAACTAGTTGTGGATAGTGACTTGGCCTCACAAGGAAAACCTAGGATAGTGACTTGGCCTCACAAGGAAAACCTATAGTGCATTTAAAAACAATGAGGCAGCAGCAACAGAAGCCTCGCATGAGAAATTGAAACTGCACCAGATACCTATTAGATTCTGACACACTGATACAAACGAAAGGACATCTCTTTTTCTCCTTTTGATTTTCTCAAGTTACAAAGGATGAGAGATAACAAGAATCAACACCCTGATTGCATCATACATATCTCAAACCACCCTTATAACTACACAAGTACAACTGTTTTCAATGATACCTAAACATCCAATTGAATATAAACCATACTCATACAATTGGCAGAAATGTCTACCAGAGCTCCTCCTTACAAAGTATTCTCGCATATGTTTGTTCCAATTCAATCTCCCGCTCATGAAAAGGGTGATAATCAGAAAGCATGTGATAAAGAATTGAAAAGGGGATCACTTAGCCCTAAAGCTCCATCTCTTAATTTTAAAGGGAGACCTTCTAAAGACCCTCAAATTCGATCACCTTACCCCACGACTACACTATCTTCCTTATGACCTCTCATGTATATTCTCTTATAACATTAAAACAACTCCTGACCAAAAGGTGACGGACATAATATGGCTATTGACAAACAGAATAAGGTAACAGATATCGATTATTAGAGAACTCCATAAAACTTAGAAGCTCGGGAACTCCTTTCCCCATTTCTTTTCATCAAAATGTTTGATCTTCTTCAATTGGACTACAAATCCATCCTAGATTCTATACCGAAAGTAGATATCCTAGCATTCTTCATTCGTGTTATTCAGCTTTCAGCTACCCAACAAAGACAATCACGATAGACCAAGATAACAAAATTATAAATCATTCATCAATTCTTTTATCGGATCGGGTGTGTTTTCAAAACCAAATGCATCATATGAAAAGGCAAAAGCAAAATTACATTAACTGAAGATATTGTTTCAAAACAGCTCCTAACCAAAAGGTAACTGACATACTATGGCTATTAACAAACAGAATAAGGCAGCAGATACCGAATATTAGAGAACTGATTAAAACTCCTGTCCCCATTTCTTTTCGTCGTGATGTTTGAACTTCTCAGTTGGACTACAAATCCTTACCAGGTTCTATAATAAAAGTAAAATACCCTAGCATTCATAAATCATGTCCTCCATATTTTCAGCGAACTACGATAGACCACGATAAGAAAATTCTAAATCATTCATCAATTCTGCTATTGGACCGTTCATGTGCTCACAATTCTGTTATCAGATCACTCATGTGCTCATAATTCTGTTATCGGATTATTCGATGTGTTGGCACTCAAATGCATCACGAAATGAAATGTATCCAAACAAACATTATGGAAAGGCAAAAGCCAAATTACATTAAGAAATTGTTTCACAGAGAACAACATAAACAAACACATTACATATACCCTTATGCACACAAGCAAACCCTAAACACAAGAGTAGAGATATAAGACTTTGAAAGGTTAGTTTCAGAGTTTCAGGAATATAAAACAACAAACCCTAAATTTCCCAAAAATGATAAAAATGCAGATAAAATTAGAGAGAGATAAGGGATTTGTTTACAGATTCAAAATTACTTGGCAACCATTCTGAGAATGAAATCATCATAACGAATACGACCATCAGATCCAACATCAACTTCACGGATCCATTCATCAAACTCAGCAGCCTCAAGTTTCTCACCAATACTAGTTAGCACATGACGCAGATCAGAAACAGCAACAAAACCAGTAGAATCTTTATCAAGTACTTTAAAAGCATCACGAAGTTGACGATCAAATGGTTCAGGTTTCATATGTTTAGACATAAGATCAAGAAACCTAGGGAAATCAAAAGGTGTTGTTAGATTTTCTTGATGTACAATATCTTTTAATTGTGCTTGTGTTGGATTACCACCAAGAGATCTCATTAAGATCCCTAATTCTGATGCTGCTATTTTACCATCACCATCTGTATCGAATAAGGTAAATGCTTCTTTCATTGAAGCTACTTGATCTTCACTCAAATCTTTCCCCATCTTCTTTCTCTACACAGAAAATTTTCTCAGATCTCTCTCTTTTCTTCTCTTTGTGGCTCTCTCTCTCTTTTTTCTCTTCTCTATCTCTCTCTAAGGGGAGATGATTGATTGATGCGAGTGGCGCAGTTTCTTTTTGCCCTTTGTTTTCTTTCGGGGGTTTCCTGTAAAGGTGATTAGATTTTAAGGATTTGGAGGTGATTAGTTTAATTAGAATGAAGTACATCTTGACTAGTGATTTTGGTTGGATTCGAGTTTGAAATTTAAAATTCAAATTAAATATAAATGGGCTCTTATATTACGACATTATGTTAACCGGTAGGTTGGGTCTTGTAGCAAAATGAAAGCCCAATCGTTTGCAAACCAAGTAACTAGTAACTACTGACTTTCATGCGGTGCAGAAGAGTATCGCTTTCTAGTCGTGCATCGTGGTAGTATCGCTTTCTAGTCGTGCATGTGGTATCGATGTCAAATTATTTTACTATTCTATTAGAGATACAATTATCCAAGATGAAGACTTTTTGGGAACTAGGATTACATCGTTTTGACTTTATGTAATGGTGTATGTATATAAGGAGATAATGGAGATATAAATGTTAATGAAGTAACTCAGTACTCACTAGTACTGCCTAACTCTTCTCTATTTTCCTCATAATCTCCAACTACATTACAGACGCATCAAAAAAGATGGATACCTAACAACAAACTCTAAGAACATTACAGACCTACATGTGGATCAATCACCACACTTAATTATTAACAACCGATTAAATTTAAATTAACTGCAACTTAACGATTAAAGATACCCAACTCCAACTAAGGGAACTGCATGGAAATACTCCCCTCTTCGGTATATCATTATCTTTAAGGATGATATTTTGGAAAGTAAGCTCTAACATGAGCTAAATCCTCTCATGTTGCATCAGCAGGAATGGTGTGGACCACTAAATCAGAAGATGTTAAACTTCCTTACCCTGACGAAAAAATTTTCGTGAATCCAAGGTTGCAATAGGCTTTAGAATTACCTCACATTCAAAATCTAGCAATGGCAGTATAGGCATAGTGGCTGCAACACCAATCTTTTTCTTCAGTAGAGAAACATGGAATACTGGATGAATTTTGGAGATATGCGGTAGGGCAAGCTTGTAGCAAATCGGACAATCTTCTGATTTACAGGGAAAGGGCCATGGTAACGAGCAGACAACTTGAAATTCTTGAGAAATGTCGTAGAAGAATGTCTATAAGGTTGCAGCTTCAAGTATACAAGATCACCAACTACAAATGATATGTTTGTTCACTTTTTGGAGCAAACATCTTTATATTGTCTTGTGCTTTATGCAAAGATTCCTTCAAAATATCTATAACAACATCTCTTTTCTGTAAATACTCCTCCACTGAAGAGGTAGTTTCTGCATTAGGAAAAGCCAGGTGAGGTAGAAAATAACCATAGAGAGCTTGAAATGGTGACATCTTTAAACTTGTGTGGTGATTAGTGTTGTACAATCATTCAGCAAGGGGAAGGCAGTTGAACTAATTTTTGGGCTTATGACATGTAAACCATTTATAGGATCATATTCTTCTTATTAGAATTTGGCAAACCTTCAATGAAATTTAAAGGGATATGTTTCCAAGCATGTTTTAGAGTTACAGTGATTGAAGAAGCCCAGCTAGGTATGTATGTTCATCTTTGTTTCTCGGGCATAATCACATGAAGCTACAAATTGAAGAATATAACACCCCTCATGCCAGGCCACTAGAAGTACGCCTAAACTATTTGGTAGGTTCCCTGAATGCCAGAGTGACAACTAATGTCAGATGAATAGAGAGAAGAAATAATATCATATTTGACAGAATCACCAGTGCGCAGAAATAATATGTCTTTATACCTCAGTACTCCTACCTTGTACGAATAATTTCCTATTGTTATAGGAGAGATGAGCAGCTTTGTTGAGTTAGCTACCATATCTTGTTCATAACTCTTGGAAATATCAACTGCCTAAACTGTTCTTTTAGTGGAGATAGTGTTGGAGGAGGCATGTGGAATTCTTGAGAGATGATCAGCTATTTTGTTTTTCAAACCCTTATTATACTTGATTTTATAATCAAATCCAAATAATTTCATTAGCCATCTTGGTAGAAAAAGAGTAGTAACCCTTTGTTTCATAAGGTAATTAATGTTTTGTTGATCGGTATGTATAATGAAATGATTACATGTTAAGTAACCTCTCCCTTTTGTAACTACAATTACAATGACTAACATATCATTATCATAAATAGATAGCCCCAATGATCTAGGGCCCAATGGATTGTTGTCAAAAGCTATAGGTCTATTGCCTTGCATGAGTACTGCCTCGATACCTCTAGCACAAGCATCAATCTTTAAGATTAAAAACTTGGTGAAGTCATGCAAGGTCGTAACTTGAGTTGTGATCATTGCTTATTTGAGTTGAAAAAATGACTGTTCAACTTTGAGAGACCATGCAAAGGCATTTAGTTTCAAAAGATCAGTAAAAAGGCTTACAAATAGATCCATGTATACCCTTTGAAAAACTTTCTATAATAACATGTTAATCTCAATAAATCAATTCTTTTTAAGTAGATGGAGTAATCCAAGAAGTCATGCTAGAAATCTTGGATGGACCAGTTGCTACTCCATGTAGTGTGATTATGTGGCCTAAGTAGTATTCCGATTCTTTTTGAGCAAAGCAACACTTGAACTTTTTATCAAATAATTGATGAGTCTCAGAATATGGAGCACTTACTTAAGTTCTCGAACATGGAAGTATTGGTTGGGGCTACACACAACAAACATTAAGACATATTATCTGAGAAATGGCTTGAGTGTGCCATTTATTAGTGACTGAAAAGTAGCAAATGCATTATTAAGGCTAAATTGCATGACCTTAAACTCATAGTGACCCTCATGAGTGTTAAATACAGATTTCTGGAAATCAGGTTCATAAATTCTAACCTGATAATATCCATACTCAAATCCAGCATCGTAAATACTTGCATAACATGCAATTCATCTAGAAACTTATCAATAACATGTATTGGAAATTTATCTTTTAATAGTTATAACATTCAAACTTCTATAATCAACACAAAACCTCCAGGATTTGTCTTTCTTCTTACCTAGCACGATAAAGCAAGGGGACTATGGCTTGATTGGATAATACCTGATTGAAGCATGCCATGAATTAACTTCACTACGACGAATTTCTGGATGTAGGGGCATATGTAACTGATAAGGTCATTGGTTACCGGTGTGGCGGGAAGAATGAGTGGAACTTTATGAACCAAGGATCTTGGTGGTGGCAGTGATTTGGAATCAATAAAAAATAACATTGAAGTCTAGTAAAAGGTATTAAACGACTGAAGGATTTGATGGGTAATAATATAGGTAGATATTGAGAAAAGGAGACCAATAACTCCATGTGAATTTTTATGAAAATAATTCATAAGTACATTGTTACTCATCAATAATATTGAGTGTAGGTTGTTATCTTGATCCATATTGATTTATATTCTTACCATGATGCTTGAAATAGATGCTCGGCTTCTTAAAATTAAACATGACATCACCTAATTATCTAGGCTAGTTAGCCCCTATGACCATGTCACACCCACCAAGTGGTAGTAACCTCAAATCTCCAAAAAAATTGTTGCCATGCATTGACCAAAACAGTTTACTACAAACTCCGATACTAACAGTCTTCTCTTTTTTATCAACTGTTACAGGTTAATGAGTTATTGTCTCAATGTTATAGTCAATCTTTTGAGCTAAGTTTGTACCTATGAATCTATGGGTACTGCCAGTGTCTATGAGGATTGAAATAAAATTATTCTTAATATATCGTGGAATTCTAATAGTGTCACTACTTATGCTACCAATGAAAGCATGTAGAGATATCTCCATATCAGATTCATGGGATGTTTCTCTTCAACTTCAAGTTGTGCTAGTTCTTCTATCTAATCCTAGGGTTCATTTTTCATTAGCATAAATAACGGTTGTTGTTTATACCTATGAACAGGTTTGATCTACTCATCACAATTGGAGCAGACACCTTTTTTCTTTTCTTACCCTCAGTTGTTCATTAGCGAGTCGCTTCATTGGTGGTAGGTTGGTGGGTCTTGATTGGAATTATCTAGTTGGAAGACAGCTTGAATGGAGCTTTTGGTGGACGTGAGGTGGTGGGCGTGGTTGGAGTTGCGATCTTTGAAGAAATAAACATGGGATGATAGGGTGGGATCTGAAAGTGGGATTGAATTTTTTCTATTGGTCGTCTACAATGACTTCTTGTAGTCTATCTTGAACATTTGGATGATACTTCTAAGTTTATATTTTGACTCACTTATGAATCTCAGGATAAAATAATCTTCAGTGAGATTGGGGTTTTTAATTAACATCAAGGCCTTGAGGGGTTCAAATTTCTCGTAATATTCTTCGACCATATTGGTTTATAACATCTTATTGAACATACCTACATAATCATTAGTTAGTTTTCAAACCAACTATAAATAATAGTAGACAAACTATACAAAGAGACAGTATCTACCAGTTTGAGAATTTAAAAACCATGAATCAACTTATCCTGATATCTTTCTTTATAATTAGGGACCCCACATCGCCACATGCCAACGCAATAATCACTCTTGCATTTGGTGAAGCCATGTCAGTATTAATTTTCCAAGTTGTCGCAATCTAATTGGCTTCTCCAGCAGTCACTAATCTAATTGGCAGCTCTACTAGGCGATTCCAATGATCACTTATAATTTTCCAAGGAAAAAAGAAAAGAAAAGAAAAGGACACATCACATAACCTTTCAGAACAAAAATACATATAACGTAAGCATATGTCTAATAAGGCAAAAGAATATACAATTTGGTTTAAGTTGCAAGAGTTACGACTCTTGACTTGGATGTAAGTATAAAATCTCGATGAATAACATATTTAATCACGATTAAATCAGTAAAAATCATCGAGATCAAGTCCGTGAATATTAGCACTACTGTGATCATGTACGAATTTTAGTCCGTACATGTTGCAGCCTAATATACAAGTAGGAATCTTACTCTCAGTTCTCATTTTCTATCTTACTGTAGGTTTAACTAAGAGGACTGAAGTGCGAAAAGATCAAAGCACATCATCATCCAACATCATATCCATGTCAAAATACAGATTACTGTCAGGTCTTGAATAATGCTCGGAGTTAAGACCCATATGTAGATGGCATCATGAATGTACATGTGGTCCCAGATGAATTATATGACGGAAGATCATTCCAAACGGCAAACTAAGACGAAGGGACAATTGATTGGTGTTTAATTTTAGTTGGCAGAAAAGAAAATCGTAATCCTAATAGTTACGGTAAGCAAACTTGGTTGTTTTATGGTATTTTTTATGTCCACTCTTGATTGGTTTATGTACGACCAACGGATCACAATATCACACCAAAAGATACAGAAGTCCACGAATAAGAATCATTTATAGGATTATAGGTACCAAATCTAAGAGACATATGAAAAGACGAGGGTACCCAAATACACCACAATCTTTTATTTTGATCACAACATATACAAGACCCACTGTGTACAAACCTCTTGGAGATACAATCATTCAAGGAATATTTCAACACAGTGTCCACTTGATATAGGTTTAGTCCGAACTGGTCTAACTTGTGAATTAAATATCAAAGGCAAGTGGAGAAAACCAATACACTTTGTGTGATTGTCTATGGATATGGAATCGAGACAATACAACAACAAAGTGATCACTTGATAAAAGGTACGGAAATAACCGAAAACCAATGGGATCAATATCAAGTGCCATGTTAACGTACAAAGTGCAATTTACTTTAATTATAATAAAACAATTATAATGCGGAATTTAAAAGTAAATGGCACAGCAAGATTTTATTAACGAGGAAACCGCAAATGCAGAAAAAACCCGGGACCTTGTCCAGAATTGAATACTCTCAGGATTAATCCGCTATAAAAATAGTTCACCTAGCTCCGTTTGTATCCCTGCGCCTCCAACTTGCAATAAGTCACACACTTGGAACAATTCCTTTGGTTCGTATTCCAAACAGTAAAGGAAGAACAAATCTATTTGGTAACAACTCTTTTCAACCAAGTGATATGAGTCTGACAAAAGGCTCTTCCGTTTATCCCAATAAACTCCTTTGTCAGGTCCTTAGATCTATCCAATAATAATTACCAAAGTAATTGTCAAGATTTTGCAATTAATACTTTGAATCACAAAGAATTGTATTGATGCCGATCTACTCAACTAATCAATCCAATCTATCACAAACATAAACTGATTATAGTTGGATCCTTTTTCAGCCGAAACAAGTATTGTGCACACCAAATATTATGAACCCAAATCAGAAATCTTCTTCGTCTTAAAATCTTCTTAGTCTTAAAATCTTCTTAGATCTTCAATAAACACCTGCACACAATCAACTTGAATCTCTTGTGATCAATCACACACAGAACGGAGTCTGTTAACAATGGATTATCACAAGACGTCTATAGATCTACAAACAGTCTAAATATCCCCGTAGATACTTCGATCTAGTTTGAGTGAATCTTATATCAGAAGAGAAAATTCTCAAGCATAAACAAACTAGGTGCAATCAAAGTTCAACAACGGTTATTCAATCAAATCAATCGAAAACTAGTAATAAACTGCAATTATCTAGTTTCTCACCAACGATGCTAATAGAGTTTCCCAATCCCAAAGAAGTCTTTAAACGGAGCGGTCGTAAGAGATTTCGCCTAATTAGGTTACTTTCCTCTCCGAATAGGCGGCTCCACTAGTAACAACACAACTAGGTAGTTTTGCTGGCTCTAAGGATTAGTTTGCTAGAAATGCAAACTTCAATATTTATAGATAAGGAAGTTTGAACACCAAGGAATTTCCAAAATTGAATATTCTCAAAGATATGCAATAAACACTAAATCGGTTTTCATAATACCGGGAAATGCTCTGTCCAATTAATGACCGAAATCTCAGTAGAAAATTTCCAATTAGTAAATGCACATTACTAATTTTTATTTTTTAAAGATATGCATTTTAATTGCTGGAAATTAAAAGCATATAAAAACACAAAACCTTAATTAAAAGATTCTCAATTTATTTCGATCCGGGATTCTCCTTTAGCTATTAAGGAATATCTTTGAACAATAAAAGATAAGAGTTACTACACATGTTCAAAGTATGTCGACATCTTTACTTTGTAAATCCTTTTTCATATTTACAATCTTGGAACCGATTTGCCACACTTCCATACAAGTTTAGAATTTGTTCATCTGACTTCCAAAAACTATGTGGTTGATTATCCTATCAAATCACCATTAATGGGTTTCACGGTTCTACCTTAACATAAAGTTTCAGTTCTACCTCCAAGTGGGTACTAGAATCGGTTACACTAGTTACCATAAAATGGCTAGCTAAGTACTAGGATCGGTTACCACTTCTTATGGTAAAACTAGTGATCGGTTGACCAAGTTATAGGATCGGTTACACCAACTTACTAAAACTTGTTAAACCTCTTACAAGGATCGATTACACTCTCTATTGTGATCGGTCACACCTCTTACTATGATCGGTTATCCAATGGCTAGTATTTAGTCACACCAAATTCAAGATATCGATCTTACCATCTTAGGTAATTACTTAAGATCGGTTTCATTAATAAAAGTCATATCAATACAAAAGTCAGGCCTTGTGAATAGTTTTACTAAGATACATAAACAAGTTATGAGCGGTTATACTAAACACACATATTGGTAATTCAAAAGATTTGCAATGAATAACAATACCAATAAGCCTAGGGATTTCCCTTTCGATTCACAAAACAAGTTTATGAATTTACTTCCTTTAAACGAATGTAAAACATTGTTTCCTAGGAGGAAATCGTCACCCATACCCATACATAATCACAGTAGCATTCATACGATTATGTCGATGTCTTATATACGAAGTTCAAAAGATAGACGTTATACTTCGTATTGTATTCCTTAATACTATGTCTAACTAGAGTTTAATAATTCACAGCTTCGCAGTTATGTTTTCAATATGCACAACTTAAAAGATATGTTAGGGAATGAAACAGTTCAAGTCAAATATTACTAACCTCAAGTGGAAGGATAATGTCATCGTCGTAGCTCCTTACTTCTTCACATTCTTCAAGTCTTCACGTGATACTTGTAATGTCTCATAACCAAATGTCTTCAAAAATCACTTTTCGTATAAAAAGTTTCTGAACATCACATATGAAGCTTTAAAATTCTAAAGCCAAAATTAAGATCAACTTAAATGTGAACACAACATCTACAACAATAGGTACCCAGAAGACTATTTGTACAAGAGTTTTAATGAAATGTTCATCTCAATTCTCTGCAGTAGGTACCCAAAAAACTATGTACAAAAAGTTTTGAAGAATTCTCTACAAAAGTTTGAATAAATTCAGGTGCACTTCATCAATTCTCCAAAATATTTTTAAAGATTAAGAAAAAAGTAGATAGTAATTTTATCGGATCATTCATCACAGTATGAACCAAGATACCGAAGTACTTGGGGTGCACCAAAAATGAATGTTTTTTCTTTTTGAAGGATTTTTCTATAAGGTTTTTTCTTATGAAATGGTATAGCGTGCTTCCTTCCATTCAACTTAGACAAACATATGGTGATGCATTGGTAAATAAATAAATAAAACATATGGTGATGCATGTGTAGTCTTATGAAGGATGAAATTATTATGGGGCATATAGGTTGAGGATGTCGAATAAATTACAGATTTGCGGATGAAGGATGAAGGTCATCACGATCAATTCAAATCTATTTAGTTAATCTATCGTTTTCAGTTGTCATTTTCTATATTGAGGATAAAATGTAACTTATTACAAAGTACTCAAATCTGGGAATATACAAACGGTGTTCTGCTCCACATAAGATCTTCTTTTAGATCCCATGTTGAAAAATGAATCGTGGAATTATACAATGGACAAGTTACAAGAACCATCTCTATGATTAATCATGATACAAACCATGAATATCCATTGGGTCATCATAAAGGGGAGATTCATTCTGATTTTCCGGATGGTGTACAAATTGTACAAGTATAATATTTTCGTATGTGTATATGACACGTGTTAAACCGATGCGTATGCACTGGGTTAGAGGCTTGTATACATTAAAATTATACTTACTTTTTGGTTCTCAGGGGTGCTATGAATGAAAAAATACCTCTCACACTTGCATATCCATCCTTAAGGATTCTCATCATCAAATCTGGGAAAATTGAGCTTAGGAAGTCAATTCTTGTTGTTTAAGCCAAAGGTTGGAGGGATGAAATAATGAAGATTTTGGTTCAGGTTTACCTCCAGAAGAAAAATGATCCCTCTTTATGTGTACTTTCTTTAGAGAAACAATCTACCATCTGCTAGTACTTTGAATATGCTCTGTATATGATGGTGATAACAGTTGTTAGGGCATTTAAAACCTTGTCTTTTTTCTTTGGTAAGTTAACTCTAGCCTCATATTAACGAGAAACCTCAGCTATATCATGTGTTTGTTTCTTTATTTATCATGTTATATTGTCAACATCTTTTAAAGTATTTTCTATCATGAAAGAATTTTTTTCTAGGGTTTGTTTCAGCATGGAAAACTTTGCTCTGATACCACTTGTCCTATATAAGAACAAATTGATAAGAAGAAGAAATGGAAAAGGGACGAATTTTCCTCTCCACATTGATAACAGACTGTTTCTATTACTTAACATTCGTTACTTACTCTCATTTATATACTCAAACTCTCCCGACATAAATATTCTTATATTATTACAGTCGTTCCTCACTAACAACTAAATAATTTACTAATCTAACGATTTCGTTACTTTCTAACTACTCCACTTATGCTACCATTTAGATAAGGGCTACCTAAAAGAATTTAGGGTTAAAAACAATTTGAAACCAAATCAAACAAACTCTGTGTCACTTCTTTTCTCTATTTTCCTTACTCCTTTTAATAAACCTTAGTTACAACGATATTACCGCTTTTATTCTTTATTGGATTTAGTCTTTGACTAGATCAGAGCAAGGCTTTCTGTTTTGTTTCATGGGGCTCATCTAGTTGTAGTCTTGGTATGAAGTGGATGAATGTCTTTGCGTTTCTCATATTCTAAACCTCTTGATTCTTTATTTTATTTTTTAGATTTGTTATGTTTTCACTGTTCCCTTGATAATTTTTCAAATTTAAGCTGTATGACGTGCTTTTATTTTCGATCTTTCTTTGTTCACTTCTTCAATATCTTAGTTAGTCATGACTTTGAGTAAAACTTTTCTTTTTTTTCACTGGACTAAAGAGAGGTTTCATTTTTTGGTGATGGTTTAGATGCTTGATGATAGGGGCATGTGGTGGCTCTCTAAAAGAGTCACAAACTAATACCGCAAGTGCACGGTGTCGAGGTGTAGAACAATGCAAATACGGGTCGATCCACAGAGACAAGGTGTGTGTGAGTTGAAGTTTCCTAGATAGTTCTGAGCTAGTGACAGTGAAGCAAAGGGACAAAGGCAATGAGCCTAAGGCAGTGAAGTAAAGAGCCAAAGAAAAAAAGTAAAACAGTTGCAGTGAGGCAGTGAGGCAGTGAGGGAAAGAAGCAGTGACTTTAGGCTTAATCACTAAGGCTTTTGATTCCACCTCTAACCTATGCTAAGTCAATTTTCAATGCTAACTCATGTTCTTGCCCCTTGTTTAGATATTAGTGAGATTCTAGCCTCAGCTAACTATCTAGATAGCAGTGGAGGTTCGAGCCTGCTGCTTATCAAAGAGGTGGTTTTAAGAGAAGGATTTAGGGTCACTAAGTTAAGTCTAGTCCTTGTAGTAATTGGGGCTCTCACACTGCAACTACCCGCAGATAAGCCACTTAGATGATTAAACCTTCATAAAGGATAATCTAATTACAGCTAAAATGTTCTTCCATAGCACTAACTGTCTGATTAGAGCACAACTAGTCTAAGGTTTGAACAATAAACATTAATCATGAGCTGCAGTACCATCAATCACAGGGTTATCCTAACTACAATGTATGCTTGACATACAATGTGAGAGCAATGTGATGAAATGCTTAAATTATAACTGTCCTACACAGTTTCAGAACAAAAGAACATTGTCTACACCTTAACCAACTAGCATTAGCATGGAAGCTTCATCTCAACCTTAGCAAGTGATAAATTAAAACATGATGAATATGTGAAAATAAAACTGAATTTGAAAGTGAACCAAAAACAGAACATGAACAATTGAGGAACTGGCTAGTCCAGTCCTCTTGGTGGTGCACTGG
Source organism: Papaver somniferum (assembly GCF_003573695.1). Classification (NCBI taxonomy): domain Eukaryota; kingdom Viridiplantae; phylum Streptophyta; class Magnoliopsida; order Ranunculales; family Papaveraceae; genus Papaver; species Papaver somniferum. The sequence goes on along the minus strand of NC_039361.1, from coordinate 38,924,156 downwards.
CTAGTCCAGGCATATCTCTACAACAACACCCACAAGTCCTATTTATACCCAATTTACATAATTAGGGTTTACAATTTTCCCCCAAATTCAAAACAGGGCAGTTAGGGTTTCTGATTTCTCACCTAATTAGATGGGACAATTGCTCCATCTCTTCGACCCACTCTTCTTCTGCTCTTCCTGCTCATCTTCATGCCTTCCAATTACATCTATAGACTCACCTATTTCATCAATTTCTCACCTAGGGTTTCAGGGAGAGGTGAGGTGAGAAATCGATGAAATAGATGGCTAGAGAAATAGGGTGATGATGGGTTTTAGTGGTTGGAGTGGTTGTGATGTTTCGGTGGAATTTGGTGGCTGGCAGAGACGAGGGTGTGGTGGCGATGGAGTTGGTGGATCTGTTGCAGAGGGATGGGGGAGAAGATGGAGAAGAAGGTGGTCGATGGAAAATTGGGTAAGGTCTGTTTGGCTGACGGGTATAGGTGTTAGGTGCTCGGGTGTTGGGCGGTTGTAGCAAATTGGATGAACAGCGAGGATGAGCCGTGGGATGTGGAGATGATGGATCGATCTAACGACGAGATGGAAGGAAGCGAGGAGCGACCGTTGGATGCGGAAGTACAACGAAACTGACGGCTCAAGATGGAGTTAGGTGCTATAGTGTTTTTAGGATCTTCAGATTTTGATGCACTATGATGAAGCGACCGTACGATGCTGAGATGATCCAATCCGACGGCTGAATATGAAGGCGGGTATGGATATTGGAAATGGGTTTGGGTGAGGGTTTTGGGCCTTGGGTTTGCCAAGCCCATATCTTCTTTAAGAACAATTCTTCCTCTTCAAGCCCAGTTCTAGCCTTTTGGTCTTGCGCACAACATTCTTCGCGGCTTCCTTGTGTGATTCCTCTTGGCTTCCACCACTTTTCTGCTCTTTTTGCTCCTCTATTCATCCAAACTTTATTTATTACCTAAAAATGCAAAATTAGTTAATAAAATATTTATTCTTGAAAACAAAGAAAATACAGAATATGGGATAAAATGTAGAATTAATGCACAAAAGATGAGTTAAATGCCAACAAAAAGATATAGAAATATGCACTTTTTAGCACTCATCAATTACCCCCAAATCTGAATTTTACTTGTCCTCAAGTAAAACAAAACTAAGGAAATCCTACCTATACCACTGTCGCTGGTCTCTCGAATGCATTTAGCATATGCACTAAGCCTTTTAAACCACTAAGTGTCCCTAGTGGACGAGTTAAGTCTCGTGAAGGTTTGCTTAGAACGTACCTACAAAGTTATAGGTCAAAATATAAGCTCAGATTCCATCAAATGTGACATGTGCAAGTCAGTTTAAGCTCACAGCAAAATGGAGATGTCAATCTAGCTATCAAAGGCACAATCCTAGCACTGATAACAAATAAAGACATGTGATAAGAGTGTAAAGTGTATTTACACATGTGTAAAGAAAGATCGGATGTTATGACTACTAATCACCAAGAGATAGTTTCTCAGGCTAAGAACCAAGGTCGAAATCTAGCTAGCTGTCCGGACTTTACGAGAATTGTGAATGAGTTGGAGGTATTTCACAATTACTCGCGTTGTACATCAATGGCATACACCCTCCTTGCTTATTACAATGAAACAACAAAATGACTATTTACATGACTCTTATTTACATTGACTACTCTCTTTTTATTTTTGGAACAAGAGATGATGGAATTGATAAATACTTGATTTTTTTGTATTTTTCTGATATTTTTTTCTGAATATATACATCGTTGTTTTTTTTTATTATTTTTTTTTGATAAAGAAACACTATTGATACATATACAAAAGGAAACAAAAGATTACATGACACTTTGCAAGAGGTAGCCCTTTTTGATGCACCCAGTTAAATTCGTGCGCGTGCAAATTTCTTATCACTATGTGAATTGTGCTAGAATCAGCGTGCCTAAATATCTAGACTAAGACTCCTAATAATTACATATTTGCACAAGAGTCAACATTTCAAGGTAAATGAGCTCCATTTTTATGTTTTTTTTCAATTTTTAATTTTTTATTTTAATTTTTCATTTTTTTCAAAAAGAAGGAGTTCTTGTTTTCAATTATGGCATATTATCAAAGTATCTACTTTTCACCCCCAAACCTAAACTAAACATTGTCCTCAATGTTTCAAAATATGAAAAAAATTATAATACAACATATGAAGAGGATCATGTTGAGTAGAGAAAAAGGAAAGAGAATACCCGATTTCGGCGAAAGCAAGATTAGAACTCCGTTATTCAAGGGAAAAAAAAATCCAACATATTTCAGCCGAGATCATATTGGATTAGCAAAATATATACAAAAGGAACAAAAGGGTTTTAAGAAATTTTATCTACTGGATTATATACAAAAAATTCACCATACACTAACAATCTAAAGAGTTGAGGATCAACCCAAAAGACAAAGTGTAGAGGTTTCAACAGCTTCACACAATAATAATATGATAGGCATGAAAGTGAAGCTGTGAAACAAAATGAGCTACCCCCAAACCTGGATTTTTCAACGGATAAAATTTTGGAAACAAAATCTCGCAGTTTTGGGGGTTCATCATGTACAAGGTCTAACTCAAAGTGAACTGTGCTAGGGACGGGCAAACATGTTAATTCCAACTGTGGCTCCTCAAAGATATTATACTTAGATGCAAAATAGTCCAAAAGGACTTGGGAAGCACACAGTTCCAAACCTAGATTAGGGACTCTCAGAAAAGTCGGTTTGACAATATGGGTACAAACCAAATCTAGGTTGGGTGGAAGGCCATCAGATTGTGACTTATGTAGGACGATAGGCACATCATTACTAATCACATCAACATATCCTAAGTCTTTTACACGTGTCACAACATGCTCACAATCATCAAACAAATTGGCAAGATCACAATCAGAGTCATCAACATCATCAACAAATTTATTCTCATGCATTGGAAAATCAAGAGAAATATCACAATGTGACCTAGGTAGAGAATCAGACACATCAAATATATTTTCATGCATATTAGCATTAGTGTCTACAGAAGATTCAACTATTCCTATGTCATGCTCATCTTCGCAGAATAATTGTACGAATCCCATGTCAATATCAAAATCATATGAATTACAATGAGTATTAGAAAAAACAACATTCATGAAGGTCGAGGGCGAGAAGCCATATGTTATTGAACCAACAGGTTCCACAATATTTTCATGTTCTTCTAACATATCATCATAATCATCATCATGGTAGCATGCATATTGGTCCTCATTAACAGTGGTGGTGTCATTAGTCGATTCATGTTCCTCTAAATTAGGTTCATATTCAACATCATTTACATGAATGGGACTAGACACTTCATTAGGGACAACATACATTTCCTCATGAATTTCCTCCTTTTGTAGGTGAAGCAAAATCTGATCTAAATATGCATGAATTCGTGATGTAGATCTATCAAAGTTTTGCTTACTGAGTCTTAAAGCTTCTGTGGTGGAGTCTAAATTCATGGGAGTACAAAATTCTTCATGTTCAAATTGTGGTGAATGGTACATGCGTGCATGGTCATTAGGGTTTACAAAATATTGATCGCAACCCTCAAAGGATTGATTATGGTCCCAATGAATACCATTCTCACAATTTATGGGCATTTCATACCTTGGATTTTCTCTAGATTGCCTAAAATTATGCAAAATATGACAATTCTCAACAGGGTGGTCTAAACTACCACATGCGGGACATGCATAGATTTCAGGTTGCCTAATAAAATTAGATGTGACAGATTCCTCATGTGATTGCATTTCTAAAGCTGCGATTCGAGCTTCTAATTGATCGATCAGTGATGATTGTGTGAGTGAGGCACTAGCAAAATGTTCATTTTCACGTTGTGGCGAATGATGCATGTGTGAATAGTCATTAGGGTTCATGTATTGAGGCTCGGGACTTTGAAAATGTCCATAATAATTCCTATGACTATTGACATCATGGTCTATGGGAGGTTCATAACGTGAAGTATGTCCACACGCAAGTTCTCTAAGGGATTTGTTGTATTCCCCAACTGTAGACCAAGATCTAGACATGATTTGTCTCAAAAGCTAAGTAACTATGTTACAAAGCCCAAAATTTGGTTTTTAATGGGTTTGGATTTTTGGGAAAATTTTGGTTTTTATGGGTAACATTTGGTTTTGTCGGGTTTGAAAAGAAATTTGGTTTTTAATGGGTTTTAGAAAATTTGGACCTAATGGGAAAAGAAAACACTTTGGTTTATTGGGTTTTGAAAACTTTGGTTTTATGGGATAAAAGGCCTAGCCCACTGTTGGGTTTTGCGAAGCCCAGCTACGTTTTTGAAAAACAGGCCCACTGCTGGTGAGTAAAGCTCACTGTTGTTTTTTGGAATTTTGAAATTTTGGCCCACTTGAACTTTGGTTCAGGCCCACAGTTCAGAAACAAGCCCAGGTAACAATTTGAAATTTGGGCTCTTAAATAGCCAAAGGTCGAGGCCCAACTGGGCTTTGAAAACGTTTTCTGTTTTTTGGGTCAAGCCCACAGTGTAAATGTTTAGTTTTCAAATGGATGTTAAGCCCACAGTCCCAGAAATTTAGTTGGGCTTTGGCTAGCTACTAACTAAAATATGAGGCCCAACTGGGCTTTCAAAAGTTCAGTTTTCTTTAATTTAAACAACAGGCCCAAATTAATCTAAAACCACAAGCCCACAAGAAATTAAACAAACAAGCCCACAAGAAATTAATTACAAACCCAACAGAAAGATGGAAAAAATTATTACAAGCCCACAAATTAAAAATGGAAGCCCACAGGTTGGGTTCTCTTAATGGGTTTAGGCTTACTTGCTTAAGCACAGCCCAGCTGCTCAGTTTGGTTGAAAAAGCCCAGTTGGGCTTTGGATCACAGCAACAGCAGGACCAGCAGGAGGTAGCAGCAGCTTGCCTTTGCACAGCAGCAACAGCTGAGGCACAGCAGCAGGACCAGGAGTAGCAGCAGGAGAAGCAGCTCAGCAGCAACAACAGCACCACAAGTTCAGCAGCACCACAAGCAGTAGCTGAACAGGGGCAATGTTGCAGGCTTGGCAGCAGCAGCTCTATTTGGGCTTCACAGCAGCACAACAGCACCAGAGGTTTGTTCTCAGCCTCATAGCAAGGTCATAGCAACAACAGCAGGGGAAACAGCTTCAGCAACAGGAGCAATTCAGCAGCAACAGGCTGCAACAGCAGCACCACAAGCACCTGGCAACTCAGAGAAGAGGTTCAGTTCCCAGAATGATGCAGTTGAAGCAAAGGAGAAGAGATTATGCAAATGATGCAGATGCACTAAGTTACAGCTAAGATGCAATATGCTGATGCAATACAAAACAGTAAGATGCACAGCAAGTTATGCAAAAACAGCAAACTAAGATACAAGAAAAACTTCAACAAAACAGCAGCCAAGTCCCCGGCAGCGGCGCCAAAAACTTGGTGGCTCTCTAAAAGAGTCACAAACTAATACCGCAAGTGCACGGTGTCGAGGTGTAGAACAATGCAAATACGGGTCGATCCACAGAGACAAGGTGTGTGTGAGTTGAAGTTTCCTAGATAGTTCTGAGCTAGTGACAGTGAAGCAAAGGGACAAAGGCAATGAGCCTAAGGCAGTGAAGTAAAGAGCCAAAGAAAAAAAGTAAAACAGTTGCAGTGAGGCAGTGAGGGAAAGAAGCAGTGACTTTAGGCTTAATCACTAAGGCTTTTGATTCCACCTCTAACCTATGCTAAGTCAATTTTCAATGCTAACTCATGTTCTTGCCCCTTGTTTAGATATTAGTGAGATTCTAGCCTCAGCTAACTATCTAGATAGCAGTGGAGGTTCGAGCCTGCTGCTTATCAAAGAGGTGGTTTTAAGAGAAGGATTTAGGGTCACTAAGTTAAGTCTAGTCCTTGTAGTAATTGGGGCTCTCACACTGCAACTACCCGCAGATAAGCCACTTAGATGATTAAACCTTCCTAAAGGATAATCTAATTACAACTAAAATGTTCTTCCATAGCACTAACTGTCTGATTAGAGCACAACTAGTCTAAGGTTTGAACAATAAACATTAATCATGAGCTGCAGCACCATCAATCACAGGGTTATCCTAACTACAATGTATGCTTGACATACAATGTGAGAGCAATGTGATGAAATGCTTAAATTATAACTGTCCTACACAGTTTCAGAACACAAGAACATTGTCTACACCTTAACCAACTAGCATTAGCATGGAAGCTTCATCTCAACCTTAGCAAGTGATAAATTAAAACATGATGAATATGTGAAAATAAAACTGAATTTGAAAGTGAACCAAAAACAGAACATGAACAATTGAGGAACTGGCTAGTCCAGTCCTCTTGGTGGTGCACTGGCTAGTCCAGGCATATCTCTACAACAACACCCACAAGTCCTATTTATACCCAATTTACATAATTAGGGTTTAAAATTTTCCCCCAAATTCAAAACAGGGCAGTTAGGGTTGCTGATTTCTCACCTAATTAGATGGGACAATTGCTCCATCTCTTCGACCCACTCTTCTTCTGCTCTTCCTGCTCCTCTCCATGCCTTCCAATTACGTCTATAGACTCACCTATTTCATCAATTTCTCATCTAGGGTTTCAGGGAGAGGTGAGGTGAGAAATCGATGAAATAGATGGCTAGAGAAATAGGGTGATGATGGGTTTTAGTGGTTGGAGTGGTTGTGATGTTTCGGTGGAATTTGGTGGCTGGCAGAGACTAGGGTGTGGTGGCGATGGAGTTGGTGGATCTGTTGCAGAGGGATGGGGGAGAAGGTGGTCGATGGAAAATTGGGTAAGGTCTGTTTGGCTGACGGGTATAGGTGTTAGGTGCTCGGGTGTTGGGCGGTTGTAGCAAATTGGATGAACAGCGAGGATGAGCCGTGGGATGTGGAGATGATGGATCGATCTAACGACGAGATGGAAGGAAGCGAGGAGCGACCGTTGGATGCGGAAGTACAACGAAACTGACGGCTCAAGATGGAGTTAGGTGCTATAGTGTTTTTCAGGATCTTCAGATTTTGATGCACTATGATGAAGCGACCGTACGATGCTGAGATGATCCAATCCGACGGCTGAATATGAAGGCGGGTATGGATATTGGAAATGGGTTTGGGTGAGGGTTTTGGGCCTTGGGTATGCCAAGCCCATATCTTCTTTAAGAACAATTCTTCCTCTTCAAGCCCAGTTCTAGCCTTTTGGTCTTGCGCACAACATTCTTCGCGGCTTCCTTGTGTGATTCCTCTTGGCTTCCACCACTTTTCTGCTCTTTTTGCTCCGCTATTCATCCAAACTTTATTTATTACCTAAAAATGCAAAATTAGTTAATAAAAATATTTATTCTTGAAAACAAAGAAAATATAGAATACGGGATAAAATGTAGAATTAATGCACAAAAGATGAGTTAAATGCCAACAAAAAGATATAGAAATATGCACTTTTTAGCACTCATCAGCATGATGTTGTAGAAATGTGCAGTCATGAAAGCTTATGTTTGTAGTTTTAGAGTAAATAGTGATTGTAGCATTCTGAAATCCCTCATATTTGGGTCTATTCGTGTGTGATTTTTAGAGGTTTTTCTTCTATTCTTTGATTAATGCTGGATTTTCTCATAAGAAAAAAATTTATGCTTATTTCGGCAAACCCTAGATCTACTTCACAAGTATCTGTTTTTACTTCAAGTACAGAAGCTCAATTAAGAAACCATTTCATTGCTTCAAGTTTTGGTTGCTGGTTTTCATAGCTTGTGAAGCGACGACAATGGGACTAACAATGGTGGCGGTCATGGTGGCTAACATCTTAAGGTTGTTAATTTTAGGATTTTGAAAATGTCATTTTGGTTGTGGGCATGAGTCTGTTTTAGGCTTGCAGAATTTTGTGGGCTTTTATAACTATCTTTGGGCTATTATATAGCAACTCTTGTAATAAGGTTTTATTACAATATTTCGTAAAAACCATTTCCTAGGAACAATAAGGCAATATCTAATATTACCTTATTTATAAAATTATCTTTACCGAGCAAACCAAAAAAAAAAAAAAAAAGGTTTATCTGCCAGGCATATGTATATACAACATCATCACTACCACTATATAAACCAAGCTCTAATCACGAACTGTGAGTTCTACTACTATATATATCCATTTACTTACGTGCTCAGAATCTCATTAATTAAACATATCACTAAATTTGGCTAATTACATTGTTAGATTCTAATATTCCAACATTACTGATAGGGGTACAAGTTTACTGGAGAGGGTACCGAATCCTGTATAAAATAAAGCATTTTTCAATTTGTGTTATATGGGATTGGGTACCTCCCTTGTAAACTGGTACCTCAATTATCAACCATGCTAATATTCATGGTATGGGAATCATATTTTTTTCCCGGGGAACATCTCATCATGAGAAATCAGGGTGTCTTAATCATTGTTTGAGGCCTTGATATCCTCTGCGAATCGGGCAAATAAATTGAGTCAACTCGGTTTTGATTCCTTCGTGTTTTTCACATGTTTTTTTATCGATTTCTAATCTCAAATAGTCATATATTTTCTCTATCAATCTCAAAATAAGCTATTTCATAAAAGGGTTTCTAGATTCTGGAAAGTTTCTACATTAGTTTCAATCTTATGGCAAACTAGTTTTCTTTTTCTCTCTGGTTTTGTTTTGCAGGAATGTTTATTCTCAGGATGATGCTTATTTATTGCGCTTTTTTCCATTGGTATCTTGCTCGTTGAAGCTATAAATTCTCCGCGTGTGCACAATAATACGATTGATCAAAATTGGTGGTATGATGAATCAATTGATTGGTTTTCTAAATCGTTTTTTAAAGATTTTAACTCGGTGAAATCTTCCAGTCATATTGTGACACGTGCCAGAAATAATTTTCAAAATTCAAATATCAGTTGTAGTTTGAGAGACTTTTTTCAAATTCAAAAAGTGTCGACATTTTCAAAACAAGTTATTTCCCTAACTGAAACAAAAAATCTTGCTGAATTATCCCCAATTCCCAGTTATTTTTGGTACAACTTTTATCCTATTTTCTCAAAACCCTGGTATAGTTGTCCATAAAACCCCCAACTTATTAGTCTTTTACTCATCTAAATTTTTTAAACAAGGCGGTATTGATTATTTTCAGTCTCTTCAAGTTTCATCTCTAAAACCAATAGCTTCTCAATCTTCTAAGAATGTGAATATTGAAGCTAACATCAAAGATGAAGCTACATGAGTTTCTCATATCACTTTTAAGCTAAACCATACTAATCTGGATAATGAGCTGGTTTCATTTGGAAGTCCTTCTACTAATTTTGAAGAAATAATAGAAGAGGATGTTGAAAATATGGAGATTAATCTGGTTGGTATGGTTATTATTGAAGGGAAGATGTTAGATAAAGTTGTTCAAAACCAAGTAAAGTTTACTTAGTCTTTACTTCCGGAGGAGGATGTCAAGGTGCTTGAGATTGATCGTAATGTCATGATCTTTAAATTTGTAAATTGGGATCAACTGAAGATTGTCTTTCAAACAATACCATGTTGTATGAATGGTCATTTAGTGGTTCTACATCATTATATTCCTTTTGTTAACTATAAGGAATTAGATTGGAGCAGTAAAGAGTTCTGGATCGATTTGAAGCATCTAATGCCAGAACATATGAATCAGAGAACTGTTAAGGAAATGGGGCAAATAATGGGTGAAGTAAATGACATTGAGCCAAAGACTGTCTACCTAAACCAGGAGAAGTTTTCAAAGTATATGTTAAGATTAATCTCTGAAAAAGTGGGGGTCTAACAACCTCACCCAATATTTCGCTAAGAAATCTATATGGACCAACTCCAATATACTTTCAAGAGAATCAACTAGACAGTCAGACTCAATCTTAAGAAAAGTATATCAAGGAGTTATATCTCAATTTCTCGATTCAATACTTACTAAAGAAAATAGCAATTTGCGAGTCTAATTGAATTCAAGAGAAATTAACTTGAACGGTACCAAAGACCATGTCCAAGGATCAATCAATTTCAATCAATAACCAAAGGTTGGATTTACCGATTGATCGATACAACGCACAACCTGTGATATTTCAATTATATAACAAAATATAATGCGGAAAAGAAATAACACAGACACCATAAGTTTTGGTAACGAGGAAATCGCAAATGCAGAAAAACCCTGGGTTCTAGTCCAGATTGAACACACACTGTATTAAGACGCTACAAACACTAGCCTACTACAAACTAACTTCGGTCTGGACTGTAGTTGAACCCCAATCAATCTCCCACTGATCCAAGGTACAATTGCGCTCCTTACATATCTGATCCCAGCAGGATACTACGCACTTGATTCCCTTGGCTGATCTCACCCACAACTAAGAGTTGTTACGACCCAAAGTCGAAGACTTTAATAAACAAAGCTGTATCACACAGAAAAGTCTACAGGAATAAATAAATCTGTCTCCCACAGAAATACCTACGAGATTTGTTCCGTTTTTTCATAAATCAAGGTGAACATGAACCAATTGATATACCGGACTTATATTCCCTAAGAACAACCTAGAAATATCAATCACCTCACAATAATCTTAATCGACTAGTGAAACAAGATATTGTAGAATCACAAACGATGAGACGAAGATGTTAGTGACTACTTTTCTATCTTGCCTATCGAAGAAATTAATCTCGAGCCAATTTTACAATTGTACTCAATACGATAGACACATCAAGATCAGATCAAGTTGGGTCTGGCTTCACAATCCCAATGAAGTCTTCAAGTCGTTAACCTACAGGGTCTCATAGAAACCTAAGGTTAAAGGAGAATCGACTCTAGCTTATAGAACTAGTATCAAACAGGAGGTATGGGGATTAGGTTTCCCAGTTGCTAGAGTTCTCCTTTATATAGTCTTCAAATCAGGGTTTGCAATCAATGTTACCTTGGTAACAAAGCATTTAATATTCACCATTAGATGAAAACCTGATTAGATTCAAGCTAATATCTTTCAACCGATAGATAAAATCTTAGCTTATTATACACAAATGAAATTCACTTTCATTTAGGTTTGTGGAACCGTACCTAAACGTGTACACCTAGTTGGTTCAACAGTAGCTAACCAAATGGTTAGCCATATGAGCATTTTCATATCAAACTTATTCATCTTCACCATAACTAGTCCAAATGACTCAAATGAACTAGTTCGAGAGTTGTTCAATTGCTTAGATATTATATAAGTATACAAGACACAATCGAAGCAAAATTGGTTTTGATTCACTTGAATCGATTCATGAACATTATAGCTACGGTTTGCAAATTGCATTCCTTATTATATAAATGTTTTAGTTCATGAATAAACCAATTTTAGAAAGTAACACACTTAAGTATGCGTACGGTTATGCATACTTAAATAATCGGATTTGAGTTTGTTTTGGTTTTCAAACTCAGCAGAAATTCACGGACGTGAACTTTCCGCTAGTATGCGTACGGGTACGCATACTTAGGTAACCAGATTGAGTTGGTTTTGATTTCCAAACTCAGCAGAAACTCACGGTCGTGAACTTCCGCCAGTATGCATACGGGTACGCATACTTACCCAGTCTCCATCAACCATTTAGTACACACACAAGTACGCATACATTTGGTTCCCGGTTTTGGACTTATACACTAATGTGCGAACAAACTATATGCTTATATCCAAAAATGGTTACATATTCTAAACTGTAAGGATCCTCAAGCTCGTCAATGCTATTAGACTAGTCAAGAGACGTTTTAGCTGATAATAACTCGATTAGTTTAATACGAACGTTAACTGATAGAAATTAATCTATCAAAGATGTAGATACAAAACTAGTATCACTGAATAGGTCTCAAAAAGTTGTGCGGAATGGACTACTCGAACGTGTCAATCAGATACCGGATGAAGAAGATTTAGCAAATTGTTTACGGAGGGTAAAATAATAATTTTGGATATTACCCTAGTGGTTGCACGTGTCAAAGCAAGTGGGTGTCTTAGTGTTTCCTTTGGTCTTATCTTGACCGAGTAGAGAAGATAAACTTCTTCTTTCTTTTCTTCTTTTTCTTTCTTATTATTTTTCTTCTTCTCTTCTTTCTTTCTTCTTCTGTTCTTCTTCTTTTGTGAGTTTGAGAGATCAAAAGAGAAGCTTCGTGATCAGTAGAAGATGGAGAGTGTTATGGAATAATTGATGGTGATGGCGAGGTTATCTTAAGATGATTCATACTCGAGAGAAGAGATGATTTAGAGAAGATTAAGTTAGGGTTTCTAAAAGAATAAGATTGGTTAAGCAAGTATGTGGAATTGAGTATGAAATTAATTAATAGAAAGTGGGTTTTGTGTATCAAGAGCGGAGGAAAAGAGTGGTTATCCAATTCTTGGCTCACAGTGAAGATTTGGCGAGTTATGGTTTGTAATAATTTCTGAGAAGATTAGGAAGATGAAATTGAAGGTCGAAGGAGAAATTAGAAGAGGGGTTTGTTTATAATTGGTGTTTGATGGAAGTCGTGGAGTTGTTTTGAAGATTGATTAAGAAATTACAGAATTAGGTTTCCTGATGTTCCTCCTCAAATTGAATTAGGGTTTGATTAGAATTGATAGTGACTTAGAGTAGCAGATAGATGAAGTACAAAGGGGTAGTCGGTGGATTGATGTTGTGAAGCTGTTTAAAGAAGAAATTGAAGATTTGAATAATCAGTGAATTAGGGTTATGCTGATGACAGGGAGAAGATGTTGGAAGCAGTGGTTGTTGAGGTAATGATTCTTCTCTGTAATCTTAGTTTATCACAATTTCTAGTTATTGAAGTTATGAAATGTCATGAACTAAGATGTGTGATTGTTGAGATGAGTTTAGTTGTGGTGGTGAGGATGTTGATATTACAGAGAAGGTGAATTTGGTAAAATATTCAGTTGAGATTGGATAGTGGTGTAGGCAGTGTATGTTTGAGATAAAATCATAATGGTGCAGGAGCTGAGGGTGTTGGAGTTGCATGTGGTAAGGAAAGTGAAATGACAGAACTTGCAGAGTAGAGATGAGTTAATGATGAACTGTTGTATGAGTTGCAGTTGCGTTGTGCAGGTCTTGTGACTAGTGGTTATGGAATCTTTTAGAGGTTGAACTGAATGGGGTGGTTGGTTGGTTGGCAAGAGTGAGTGTAGTTGTTAATGAAGCTGGGAACTGTGATGTATGTGACTGAGTTATATGAACAAATGTTTAATGAGTGTGTGGAGTTGATTATCTCTTGTAGGAGCTTAAAGCTGCAACTGCATGTAGGCTTAATCCGTGAGTGTAATTGGAATTTGTAGTTTAATTGTGAAGTTCAGTTAAATTGAATATATTAGTATTGTAATGGGAGCCTTAGATGTTGTTAGTTTGAAGTTGAACTTGAGTTAGAGTTGTAGAGTTTAGAGTTTTGGTGTTGCACAATGTTTGTGCATTAGCTTTCCTTGGCCTGAGCAATGGCTCTGGCCCCTTGTGCCATTCAGCCTAGTCAGGATCTGATTCTAGCTGACTTAGTCCATCTGACTGAGTCGAATCGGGTTGAATCGGGTTTGACCCACTGAGTCACTAGTTTTGACTCGTTGACCATTGACCCTGGACTTTGACTTGACCTTGACTCTGTTGACTGACGTTCACTGTTGGTTGATCCTTGACCGTTTGTTGACTTAGTTGGACTGGGCCTTAGATTAAGGGGTCATTTTAGTGCACTTGGGCTTAGACCTAGTATTCATATTTTGATTGTTTGGACCCTTATGGTCCGAATTAACCTTTGGCTTCTTCTACAAAGTTATATATATTCACAAGACTCATCTAATAGATTATAGAACCAACCCAATTCAATTAGTAAACCTTAGCTATGCTAAAGATAGATAAATAAAAGATGTAAAATCTTAAATGGGTCTAGAATCATTAGAAAGACTTGTATGATTTCTTATGTGAGCCTTTTGGGTAAACTCTTAGAGTTCTTGTGTCATTAACAGTTAGTCTGTATTAACAACGATCGATTCAAGGATGAAGCAGTGGATTCTGGATCTCGAGGTAGGTGTGGCATGTCATCAAAAGAGGTGGGAATACTTTTAACTCTTTTGAAACCATTGTTGATTCTTTTATAAAAGTCTTTGTTTAATAAACTCATACATTGTTCGTTTGCACATTCCATGCATTGTTTAGTTTGCATTAAGATTGTTCTGTTGATTCTTTGAATCTTTCCACGAATTGGAAAGGACTTATAATGTTTGTCGTCATTATGAATTGTTATGGGAAATGAGAATTTCTACGTGTGGTATATAGGATACACTCCTTCATATTTATATCTACATGAATTCAGCTTTTATGCTTATTAGGTGTGGAACAACCAGACATCAATATAGCTATGTAGGTGTGGAAAAACCCGGCATCACTAATATATATTGTTTGAAGAAGGAGTTTGTCCATATACATTGTTTGTGCATTTCCAGTGACTTAGTCACTTTGATGTTTGAGAAAACATGAATTTTTTTCCAAATATTGCTCATGATTTCTTTAAAGTTAAATGTTATTCCTGCTGGGCACCCCTTTTAGGGATGATGTGCTCACCCATTCCCACTTTCAGTTTCAGAGATAGATCAGAGTTGTGCAGCGAAAGCTCGAGGAGTTGACTCCGTTAATTTGTTAACTTCTGTTATGTCTATTATGTTTGTTTATTCTATTCGCAAACAAATAACTATTGTATATGTATCATTTGACAGAAGTTCTTGTATATATATATTTCTGAGCGGGGTTAGCTTTGGGATAAGTTTTATAGCAGATTTCTTAATTGATTGTTTAAATGAATGATTTAGATCCGTAGTGTCTCTTTATTTAGTTGATCTCTTGGATTAGTCAGCTGCTAGCTTTCGAGGCGCTATAGTGTTGGTATCAGAGCTCACTATTAGATCTTATATGGGAAACAATAGAATTAGCCAGTGTCAGTTAGCGAAATAGATTAGTTTAGAACTGGGTTGAGTTTATGAGATAAATCTTAATCACTAAAAACCATCAATAACTGAAAGATTTGTTTGGTGTATTAAATTTGTTTGCTTGTTTGTGTTCTTTTTTTGAAGTAAAATTTTTAGGTGACACCAGTTATGATAGAAGTTTAGTGATTCGTTAATCTTAGTAAATTAAGATTTTGTTAATTCAGCACTGGGGAATAGTGAAGGTCGTGTTTTTCTCTGTTCGTAGGTTGTTGGGCTTGGCCAACCTTGACAGAGCAACTGCATTCATAGGTGACCGATCATAGACGTTTAGTATGATTTAAATCTTTTAGAAAACCGTTAATTATAAACTCAATTAGAAAGATTTGTAGGAATCTCCCTTGTAATTAGAGACATGTATTTTATAAAATATAAATTAATGTAAGAAACTTATATTTTCCAATTTGATAGAAAGAACTTAAAATCAACATAGTGAACCTATAGCCATAAATTTTAGTTGTAGAAAGCTATATAGGTTTCTGCTTTGTTTTATAATGTTTGCGCTTAGACAGGACATGGAATTATTTTATAAGGTGGGGAGTTTTTGGAGACCAGAAAGGTGGTTCGATTTTCGAGGACGAAAATGAATAAGGTGGGGAGAATGTAAGGATCCTCAAGCTCGTCAACGCTATTAGACTAGTCAAGAGATGTTTTAGCCGATAATGACTCGATTAGTTTAATACGATCGTTAATTGATAGAAATTAATCTAACAACGATGTAGATACAAAACTAGTATCACTGAATAGGTCTCGAAAAGTTGTGCGGAATGGACTACTTCAAACGTGTCAATCAGCTACCGGATGAAGAAGATTTAGAAAATTGTTTACGGAGGGTAAAATAATAATTTTGGATATTACCATGGTGGCTGCACGTGTCAAAGCAAATGGGTGCCTTAGTGTTTCCTTTGGTCTTATCTAGACCGAGTAGAGAAGATAAACTTCTTCTTTCTTTTCTTCTTCTTCTTTTTTTTCTTCTTTTTCTTTCTTATTCTTTTTCTTCTTCTCTTCTTTCTTTCTTCTTCTTTTGTGAGTTTGAGAGATCAAAAGAGAAGCTTCGTGATCAGTAGAAGATGGAGTATGTCATGGAATAATTGATGGTGATGGCGAGGTTATCTTAAGATGATTCATACTAGAAGAGATGATTTAGAGAAGATTAAGTTAGGGTTTCTGAAAGATTAAGATTGATTAAGTAAGTATGTGGAATTGAGTATGAAATCAATTAATCGAAAGTGGGATTTGTTTATCAAGAGCGGAGGAGGGGAGTGGTTATCCAATTCTTGGCTCACAGTGAAGATTTGGAGAGTTAGGGTTTGTAATAATTTCTGAGAAGATTATGAAGATGAAATTGAAGGTCGAAGGAGAAATTAGAAGAGGATTTTGTTCATAATTGGTGTTTGATGGAAGTCTTAGAGTTGTTTTGAAGATTGATTAAGAAATTGCAGAATTATGGTTCATGATGTTTCTCCTAAAATTGAATTAGGGTTTGAGTAGAATTGATAGTGACTTAGAGCAGCAGATAGATGAAGTACAAAGGGGTAGTCGGTGGATTGATGTTGTGAAGCTGTTTAAAGAAGAAATTGAAGATTTGAATAATCAGTGAATTAGGTTTTTTTTTTTAGGATTGTGGATATGGAGATATGATTTGAAGATGATATGGAATAAAACTGTGATAGGGTTATGCTGATAACAGGGAGAAGATGTTGGAAGCAGTGGTTGTTGAGGTAATGATTCTTCTCTGTAGTATTAGTTTATCACAATTTCTAGTTATTAAAGTTATGAAATGTCATGAACTAAGATGTGTGATTGTTGAGATGAGTTTAGTTGTGGTGGTGAGGATGTTGATATTACAGAGAAGGTGAATTTGGTAAAGTATTCAGTTGAGATTGGATAGTGGTGCAGGCAGTGTATGTTTGAGATAAACTCAGGATGGTGCAGGAGCTGAGGGTGTTGGAGTTGCATGTGGTAAGGAAAGTGAAATGGCAGAACTTGCAGAGAAGAGATGAGTTAATGATGAACTGTTGTATGGGTTGCATTTGAGTTGTGCAGGTCTTGTGACTAGTGGTTATGGAATCTTTTAGAGGTTGAACTGAATGGGGTGGTTGGTTGTTTGGAAAGAGTGAGTGTAGTTGTTAATTGAAGCTGGGAACTGTGATGTATGTGACTGAGTTATATGAACAAATGTTTAATGAGTGTGTGGAGTTGATTATCTCTTGTAGGAGCTTAAAGATGCAACTGCATGTAGGCTTAATCTGTGAGTGTAATTGGAATTTGTAGTTTAATTGTGAAGTTCAGTTAAATTGAATATATTAGTATTGTAATTGGAGCCTTAGATGTTGTTAGTTTGAAGTTGAACTTGAGTTAGAGTTGTAGAATTTAGAGTTTTGGTGTTGCACAATGTTTGTGCATTAGCTTTCCTTGGCATGAGCAATGGCTCTGGCCTGTATAAGTGTTTTGGCCTTGTGCCATTCAGCCTAGTCAGGATCTGACTCTAGCTGACTTAGTCCATCTGACTGAGTCGAATCGGGTTGAATCGGGTTTGACCCACTGAGTCACTAGTTTTGACTCGTTGACCATTGACCCTGGACTTTGACCTGACCTTGACTCTGTTAGATGACGTTTACTGTTAGTTAACCCTTGACCGTTAGTTGACTTAGTTGGACTGGGCCTTAGATTAAGGGGTCAGTTTAGTGGACTTGGGCTTAGACCTAGTATTCATATTTTGAATGTTTGGACCCTTATGGTCCGAATTAACCTTTGGCTTCTTCTATAAAGTTATAGATATTCACAAGACTCATCTAATAGATTATAGAATCAACCCAATTCAATTAGTAAACCTTAACTATGCTAAATATAGATAAATAAAAGATGTAAAATTTTAAATGGGCCAAGAATCATTAGAAAGACTTGTATGATTTCTTATGTGAGCCTTTTGGGTGAACTCTTAGAGTTCTTGTGTGATTAACAGTTAGTCTGTATTAACAACGATCGATTCAAGGATGAACCAGTGGATCGTGGATCTCGAGGTAGGCGTGGCTTGTCATCAAAAGAGGTGGGAATACTTGTAACTCTTTTGAAACCATTGTTGATTCTTTTATAAAAGTCTTTGTTTAATAAACTCATACATTGTTCGTTTGCACATTTCATGCATTGTTTTGCATTACGATTGTTCTGTTGATTCTTTGAATCTTTCCACGAATTGGAAAGGACTTGTAATGTTTGTCGTCATTATGAATTGTTATGGGAAATGAGAATTTCCACGTGTGGTATATAGGATACGCTCCTTCATATTTATATCTACATGAATTCATATTTTATGCTTATTAGGTGTGGAACAACCCGACATCAATATAGCTATGTAGGTGTGGAAAAACCCGGCATCACTAATATATATTGTTTGAAGAAGGAGTTTGTCCATATACATTGTTTGTGCATTTCCAGTGACTTAGTCACTTTGATGTCTGGGAAAACATGAATTGTTTTACAAATCTTGCTCGTGATTTCTTTAAAGTTAAATGTTATTCATGTTGGGCACCCCTTTTAGGGATGATGTGCTCACCCATTCCCACTTTGAGTTTCAGAGATAGATCAGAGTTGTGCAGCGAAATCTCGAGGAGTTGACTCCGTTAATTTTTTAACTTTTGCTATGTCTATTATGTTTGTTTATTATATTCGCAAACAAATAACTATTGTATATGTATCATTTGAGAGAAGTTCTTGTATATATATATTTCTGAGCGGGGTTAGCTTTGGGATAAGTTTTATAGCAGATTTCTTAATTGATTGTTTAAATGAATGATTTAGATCCGTAGTGCCTCTTTATTTAGTTGATATCTTGGATTAGTCAGCTGCTAGCTTTCAGGGCGCTACATAAACTCTATATTTCAATCATTGAAACATTCCTAGAGGATGTTATATAGAGGTTATTCACAGTCCATTTTTCATCAAAGAGATTTTCAAGAGATTGAAACAATCAACATGACTTTCGTCACTTGTAAAGATGAACTTGGCCAAAGAGAAAGCTTACCAACACATATTTCGATAAATAGATAAGCGAGATAAACTGGGCTCGAAATAGAAAATGTGTATAATCGAAGTCTATATAGCAATACGACTTTTGTCTCAAGATAGGAGACAGAGTAGATAGACTTTTGAGTGATAGATAATTTCAAGTCTCCACATACCTTTTAGTCAATGAAGATCCACCAATTTCTTGAGTAGTTCTTCGTCTTTGCATGATCAACGTCGTGGAGTCTAGAGCTCAACTACAATTTCTATCCTAGTCCGAGACTTGGCAATAAGTAGACTAGAAATCAATACTTATAGTTTTGGCAACTAAACTTGACAAACAAGCTTGAGATAGCAATGCTTGCAATTTCGACCGAGCAGTGCTCTAACAATCTCCCTCTTTGTCAATTTTAGTGACAAAACTATCAATACATATGGAATACAAAATAAATAAACTTTGCAGCTTCTCTTCCACATGCATGATCTCCTTGGTTCTCCAACATTACTCGAAATCTTCGTCACTTCCAAGTACTCCAATAATTCCAAAGATATTCAATGCATCATCATCGTTGTTGAAGATTCGTAGCCATAACAATGAGAAAACAAAAGCTCTCAATCATTGTTACACAGTGTCATAGTATTATTACACAACATCAAAGTTCAATTGTATCACAACTTCGACAACAATACTATGGTGATATGTATCACTCCCCCTTAGTCAATACTTCATCTCACATGAAAGCCACTCCCTCTTACATAATGATCCGAAAACCATATGTATTTGTAGTGTGAACTACACATTAATTCTTCCCCTTTTTGTCAATAAAATTGGCAAAGGTACGAAAACTAGTGGGATCCTAATGAAATTTCCATAGAGACACTTCATGACCAAAAGAAAGCACATATCAACTTTTTAGATGCAATCATAAAGCCGAAACTAAATTCATTCATCAAGGAGTTTATAAAGATACAATATAACCCCTATAATATTCCACAGCCGCACTCCCCACAAAGCACTTAAGCACAAGTTCAATTAAAACACTCCCCCATAAAATGTCATTCCCGAAAGAACAACAAGAGCGACCTTACTTTCACATGAAAAGAAGGATTTCTTTGGACATTACAAATCACATGAAACATGAATTTGTATCCAAAGTACTCAATTAAAATAATCACAAGATAACCCATGATTAATTTAATCGGAAATGCTCAACATAAGAAAACTTATGGAGCCGCACAGTATATACATAAAAAATGGATTAGGGAAGATCAATACTGTGTAATAAACAAAGATTTATTCTATCCTTCATCACTATTTGCACAATGACATATAGTAGATTTAATCTTTGTAAACAAAAGTTCATCCTTTCTTCCATCAATATTTGCATAATGACATAAAAGGCTTACCTTTTGTTTGTAAAAAGTTCATTCAATCTTTTATCAATACTTGCATATCGACATACGACAGACTTAACTTTTGACCATGTATGGGACAATCATAGTTCACAGACGCAAACACACATATCCCATAACAATTTGCAATATATAAAACCATAAAGATTAATACTGCAAAAATCATCTTCCAAACAAACTTTAGAATTTAAACAAATAAATCTAAAAACATTGAAGATGAAAATCGTTGGACATATCTATGTGTAATCACAATAATGGCTATTCCAAACTCTAGTTATTCTTCCTAAAAAAACAAGAATAAAATTCTCATAAGAAGATTTCCTAGACAAAATAAAATCAACAAGCTAAAGAACAAAGTCATACTCCTAAACCATCAAAACCGAACACGAACATCAAATAGACGTTTACGAATCCTCACGAGCCTTGAGATCTTTGAGTTTGTGATTGACAGTATCCACTGCATCTTCAGAGAAGATATCCTCATTGAGAAGTTCTTTAAAATGTGTATTTATGAGACCAAGGTCAGAGGTAACCTTTATCAACTCAGTTCTTAACACATCAAGACTCTTCAACATATCAACGAGTTGTAGTTTCACATCCTCAAAGTATTTAAGAAAAATCATGAACCGCTTCAGCATAGACCATATCCCCATTCTCAATATCCTGATGTGTATAGGCATAGTAACATGAGGCATTAGGATGATCATATTCTACAAGGGTTCTTTTCTTTCTCCCTTTGGACTCGAAACCAATACCTTTATCAAGAAATCCTCTTGCAAAATCACCAGAGTGAGAAGATGAAGACATTCTTGACAAATCACAAAACAACCCAGAATATGCGTACGTGAATTAAGGAATTGGTATTTAAAAGCTTTCTTAGGGAAGGTAACTTTTAGGGTTTCCAAAATTGATTCGTGACAGTAACACGGGTATCCGTACGAACACAACTTGACCCAATAACAAAGGTAAGCAACCAGTCGTATTTTTACGACATGAAAGAATTTCTGCTATATGAAAATTATCACAAGATTTTTGGCTCACTAAATTTTATATCTCCATAGAGAAACAATTTAGAGCACACAAGTAGCAGGCAACATAGTTGGAACGAAAACAAAAGAAGAATAACATCAGACACAACCAATACTTAAGCAAAGTTGTCTGCACACAATAGTTTATCTATGGACGAAAATAGCTCAACTAAACAAAAAGCAATTTTGCCAACAGTATACCTGATTATTAATACATCTTATTCAACAGGATTTTTATGAGTAAGTTTTCAATTCTTGTGATTAATTGACACAAGTATGAGCCCTAAGCTCATTAAATGAAATGTGTTTACGGTTGAGTCTCTTTTTCCTTTCAAATATAGGAAAGAATTCTTTTTGATGTGAGAAATTATCATAAAACTTATTGTCATCAAAGTACGAGACATAGTTTGAGTTCTTACCAGAAGAATTTTGACTAGAGGAAATTGGCAACTTGTTGACGATTTCTTGATAACCTTCAATTATCACCTTTAGGTCATTTCTCATATCATCACTTTTGCTCCCTTCTTCTGATACCATGTTCACATTAAAAGTAGCCTTATCTCCCTTTTTGTCAAAAGAGAATTCCGGATCTCTTGTTAGACGATTTTTGTTGAGTCGTCTGTTATGCTTCTGAGCATTTGAGGAACTCATTGAACTGACTTTCCTGGTAAAATACACAGGGCGAGTACTGAAACCAATTGGTTTAGACATAAGGATGTCAGTTACACCTTTGAGGATTAAGTCTAAGGTGTGTTGAAGACGAACAAAGGAATTGTTGTTCAACCTAGAGTTTCTATTTTGCTTAACAGGCCCTTTTGAATTACAAAATAGACATATTTTCTAATCACGAGGGTGATTAGATAGTACAGACTTAACATCATCGTTTGGAGATTTCTTCCTTCCATGTGATGTGGAACATCCTTGGTTAGAGGATACTATAGGCACATCTTTTCTGATGGGAAGGGATTCCGATTTTACTTCTGGAACTGGAACTTCCTCAGTTGCAATATAAGTGGATGGTATAGAGGACTTTTTGGAACATCCTTGAATCGAGAGTTTACTCAAGCGATGTCCAATTTCCAAAGCATCCTTTTTGAGGCTTGCCTCAAGTAAGATACGTGAAGACTGAACTTCAGCATTTTTGGAATCACAGTCTCTTATTATACCGAGAAGAACATTGACATTGTTTTTCAACCGATTAAATCTATCAGCTTGGATTCTAACTAGGTTAAGAATCAGTTTACTCTCTTCAGCTGCTTCCCTTTTGTCGGAGTCAGACTCTTTTGAAGGGTAATCGGGATAACACATTTCATTGTTAGTCTATTTCGTTAGAACACTAGGTTCGTATATATTTGAGATTGAAGAATCATTCTCTTAAATAGAAATCCTTGAAACAATTTTTTTGTTTTTGGTGATGCGTTTATCAGAGAGATTATTGTTCATAGAGTCAGGTCGCTACAAACACAGACTTATAAGGTCTTTAAACGTGTTTGCCTGCTCTGATACCAATTGAAAAAGTGGGGGTCTAACAACCTCACCCAATATTTCGCTTAGTAATTTGTATGGACTAAATGCAATATACTTTCAAGAGAATCAACTAGACAGTCAGACTCAATCTTAAGAAAAGTATATCAAGGAGTTATATCTCAATTTCACGATTCAATACTTACTCAATCAAATAGCAATTTGCGAGTCTAATTGAATTCAAGAGAAATTAACTTGAACGGTACCAAAGACCAATGTCCAAAGATCAATCAACAACCAAAGGTTGGATTTATCAATTGATCGATACAACGCACAACCTGTGATATTTCAATTATATAACAAAATATAATGCGGAAAATAAATAACACAGACACCAGAAGTTTTGGTAAAGAGGAAATCGCAAATGCAGAAAAACACCGGGACCTAGTCCAGATTGAACACACACTGTATTAAGCCGCTACAGACACTAGCCTACTACAAACTAACCTCGGTCTAGACTGTAGTTGAACCTCAATCAATCTCACACTAATCCAAGGTACAGTTGCGCTCCTTACGTCTCTGATCCCAGCAGGATACTACGAACTTGATTCCCTTAGCTGATCTCACCCACAACTAAGAGTTGCTACGACCCAAAGTCGAAGACTTTAATAAACAAATCTGTATCACACAGAAAAGTCTACATGAATAGATAAATCTGTATCCTACAAAAATACCTACGAGTTTTGTTCTGTATTTTGATAAATCAAGGTGAACATGAACCAATTGATATACCGTACTTATATTCCCGAAGAGCAACCTAGAAATATCAATCACCTCACAATAATCTTAATCGACTAGCGAAACAAGAAATTGTGGAATCACAAACGATGAGACGAAGATGTTTGTGACAACTTTTCTATCTTGCCTATCGGAGAAATTAATCTCGAGCCAATTTTACAATTTACTCAATACGATAGAAACAACAAGATCAGATCACGCAACTACAGAGAAAATAGTTGGGTTTGGCTTCA
This sequence comes from Papaver somniferum, assembly GCF_003573695.1. Taxonomy (NCBI): domain Eukaryota; kingdom Viridiplantae; phylum Streptophyta; class Magnoliopsida; order Ranunculales; family Papaveraceae; genus Papaver; species Papaver somniferum. The sequence goes on along the minus strand of NC_039361.1, from coordinate 38,900,187 downwards.
CAATCCCAATGAAGTCTTCAAGTCGTTAACCTACAAGGTCTCGATAGAAACCTAAGGTTAAAGGAGAATCGACTCTAGCTTATACAACTAGTATCACTAAATATGTGTGGGGATTAGTTTTCCCAGTTGCTAGAGTTCTCCTTTATATAGTCTTCAAATCAGGGTTTGCAATCAATGCTAGTTCGTTCAACAGTAGTTAACCAAATGGTTAGACATATGAGAACTTTCATATCAACCTTATTCATCTTCACCATAACTAGTCCACATGACTCAAATGAACTAGTTCAAGAGTTGTTCAATTGCTTAGATCTTATAGAAGTATACAAGACACAATCGAAGTAAAATTGGTTTTGATTCACTTGAATCGATTCATGAACATTATAGCCAAGGTTTCCAAATTGCATTCCTTATTTTATAAATGTTTTAGTTCATGAACAACCCAATTTTAGAAAGTAACACACTTAAGTATGCGTACGGGTATGCATAATTAAGTAACCAGATTTGAGTTTGTTTTGGTTTTCAAACTCAGCAGAATTTCACGGACGTGAACTTTACGCTAGTATGCGTACGGGTACGCATACTTATGTAACCGGATTGAGTTGGTTTTGATTTCCAAACTCAACAGAAATTCACGGTCGTGAACTTCCGCCAGTATGCGTACGGGTACACATACTTACCCAGTCTCCATCAACCATTTAGTACATACACAAGTATGCATACATTTGGTTCCCGGTTTTGGACTTATACACTAATGTGCAAACATACTATATGCTTATATCCAAAGATGGTTTCATATTCTAAACTCTTTATTTCAATCATTGAAACATTCTTAAAGGATTTTATATAGAGGTTACTCACACTCCATTTTTCATCAAAGCGATTTTGAAGAGATTGAAACAACAAACATGAATTTCGTCACTTGTAAAGATGAACTTGGCCAAAGCAAAAGCTTACCAACACATACTTCGAGAAATAGATAAGCGAGATAAACTCGGCTCGATCCAATTTTTCGAAAAGATTAAACATTTTGCAATTCAAGCTGGAGAGGCTAGTTAAGCTAATCTATAACTCTGTCTTTAAACAAGTTAAAAAATCTCGTATTCTTTTTTATCCAATTTTCTGATGTAGTTTTTAAAGTGGTAAATAAAGTTCGTTCAACTCGGACTTGTGTAGACTCGATTCTAGACTTAAATACTAATTCTAATAAATATATATAAAAATATGGTAGCAGTATCGGGAGAAACTGGGACTTAGGATTCCACCAAACTCACAACATAAGGTTCAAATATTAATTCTTTTAATAATTATAGACCAATAAAGACATGGACTCTTATTTTTTCCAAGGTAGATTCTCAAAACTTTAGTTGTAAATCCTAAGCATGGGACATCAAAACATCTAAGCAAGCATGACCCATCAAACGAGATGACAACTAATTAATCAAAATCATAATTCAATTTTAATTAGTGAAAAAGTCATATAAGAATTAAATATAATTACCCAAGTATGATATTAGGCTTCCTTCGTCATCCCAGTGTTGGGGTTTAGCTCTTCATGGTGAAAACACACTCAAAATAATATCTCATGGCTAAAAAGGTGTTTTTATTGAAGGTATGTGAGAAAAGAATGAAAGTAGCTTAACTGTAACAGTTATAATTGTTACAGATCGAGTGTTACAAGGAATTGTTGCAAACTGAACATAATTGTTACTAATGGACTGTTACAGGATTTGAAATTTAAGACCCTATGAACGACTGTCCTGCACAGCTGTATGTTCTTTAGCTTCGTTTTCTTCCTGCTGCTGCTGCAACTCCTCCTGCAGCTTGAGTTTCGGCTCTGCAGCGACACAGAAACTTCCCCAAACTCCCTCCCTTTGGCCTTGGACTCTAACCACCCTATATATACTCAACAAGCCAATCAAATCTCGGTGAAAACTCTGGTTTCTTTCGGAAAAAGTCTCGACAATTTTCCTTTTCTAGTTCTTCTCTTATGCTGTTTCCAGCTCTTTACAAACTCTAAAGATAGAATGAAATCTGTATAGAATATTTCTTTCTTTCCTCTCACGTATCTTTCCTTCTTTCAAACCCGACACCGGATAATATCTTCACGTCCCCTGTTTTGTGCAAACCAGGTGGTTCACTCCTATTTATACGAATTTGGGAAGCATACAATCCCTGTTTTGTCTCCACAAGTAATTCCCAGTTGATTCCTGTGAAAAACTCCTGCAAAATCTCCTCCTAAAGCACCACCAGTAACCCGTGATTCTCTATGTCCCTCTCACGTCTTCTGTTTTAGGAAATTCAGTGAAACTTGCCTTCTTGTCACTACTGGATATCCTTACTAACCCTATTAACTCATAACAAGCCCAATCAAATCCAACCGATCCAGAAAATCCGAGTAAATATCGCTCAAATCACATTCAGACAATTACACAGGTGGTAGAAAAGTTTCCCGCCAAATTTGATTTTTCAAACGGAGATGATAACCTCCCCCTATCCAGACTGGGGTGCGTTTAGCCATTGGGGTGCAAATAATATATCTGGGGGTGAAAATAGCAGTGAGGTGCCCCTTAGTAATTGAAGTACCCCTTATCCAATCTGAGAGTCCAAATAGTAGGTGTCCTCCGGGCGCCTTTATCAACTTTTCGAGCTGATTTCTCCAAAAATGTTTATTTTTCCAAAAACACCTACAAAGACATAAAATACCAAAATAAGCACAAAATCGAGTACTAACATTACAGAGAATTGAGACTAATATAGACACATAAATGCGTCTCTTAAATACCCCCAAACTTATTATTTGCTAGTCCTCGAGCAAATCAAATCTACAAAATAAAATCCTAACTCACTGTCGCAGGCATCGTCAGTTGCATTTAGCGTATGCAACAAGCCTTTAAACCCCTAGGTGGCCCTAGTGGTCGAGTTATAGTCTTGGGAGGGATTACAAGAGATATACCCACAAAACCTTTACTCCAGACCCTAGCTATCTACGCAGAACCTTGGAAGGCACTAAAGAATCTCCTTGGTTGGCATACTTATTGACTATAAGAGGAAGTACCCTGATGCGAAATTCCAATTGTTGTACACGAGTTTGCACTCAAGCATACTAAAATTCATATATAAGTGACAGAGCTCTACTCAGATAGTCGCACTATGGACATCAATATCCGGAGTCAAAACTAATCACATGGATAGATCAAGAAGATGGATATAGAGAAAAACATAGATAGTTTTGATGTTTACTAAGTGAACGGCGTTTCCCATATCTTTCTGAAGGCCTCCGCCAAAATGAACCTATCTTAATGGACTGAGATACTGGTCTGGACTAATATCAACACACTGGCATATACAAGGGAACAAGTGGTCGATAATCCAACTCTAGGTCAACACAACTGGCATATACAAGGTACCAGTTGTCGACTTTATTGAATTTACTCCTTTTGGTCAAATGGTCTGGTCTCAATCAGTTTTTTTTTGCTTTTTTCATCTCTCTCTTTTTTTCTTTTTTTTTTCTTTTTTTTTCAACTTTTTTTTTTCATGGTATCTCAATCACTCTAATTCACCCTAGCATTGGTAACAACTTGAATCGTGAGCCCCACCAAATCACTTAGAAACATATTTAAAAAGAAAAATAAAAACAGAAGTGAAAAGGACTCAACGAGATATGGCGAAACTACCATGTTATTTCTAACACCTGAGCTCTGTGCTTTTATGAATAGACTCTTTAGATGTTTCCATCTAATCAGATTGGTTCCTCAACTCCTACAACCAAAATGCTTCCATCCACTTAGATTGGTTAGTGCAATCCTTAATAGGCATAAATTTCTAGGCTCTGGAGTTTATTTATTGCAACTAAAAAGTTTCTCCCATACCCCCAAACTTAAATCTAACATGGTCCTCAATGTTCTAAAGATAAAATTAAAAGCATGAACAAGGAGAAACTGTTACCATTTGAAGCAAAAGAGATAAGGAAAGATATTACCGTGTTGCATGAGATTGGGTTACCTCCCAAGAAGTGCTAAGTTTAACGTCTTCAGCCAGACATAAGAAAGGATTAATCACCTCGTATCATAAAGTAATAGCCGAAATATCTGTGGTCATCAAAACCAAATAGAGCTATCACAAGTAAAAGGAATCTGCAACATGCCAAGAAAATTAACAAATAAAGCGCACCCTTGTCTAGTTTCCTGTTTAAGACAACTACATCTAGCCGTGGTTCAGGTTCAGGCTCCATGAAAGGGTCTAGATAAAATATTTTCATGCGCTGGAATTCCTCAAATCTAAGGTCCGGTTCAGGTATTAGAGTCTGGAAAAACTCAAGTAAAAAACTTAGAAGCACATAATAATAACCTGAATAATTGTGGATCCTTAAAGTCAATCAGTTTTGACTCACACAGCTGACCACAATGAGAGTGGTGGTCTTCCTTAAACAAATGTGTCGACCCTAATATCCTAAAGTAATTAGGTTTAGTCTCAAAACTTAATAATTGACACATATGAAACTTATACGTTCCCACAATTGGTCGAAAAATATTTGGTGGGAAAACAAAGTCAATCTGGATATCATAGCCTGGGTAAACCACATCAACCAGAGGATGGGTTTCTAACAACTGAACTTCCTTATGAACATCACTAGGTTCAGGAAAACGTGTATGAAGATAATCTTGTAAAATGGTTGAGGCACATATGTCAAGTCCCAAGTGAGGGACCTTTCAAATAGTTAAAGAACATGGAGAATGATAATCGCCCCCAAACTTAGAGTTTTCAATGTCTCTAGAAAGACTAGTCACAACTTCCCTAATTTCAAGGTCATATGATTCCTGAAAATGGTCAATTGATTCTTCTAAGTCAGGTTCATCCTCACTCATCTCTACGAGTTCACTTTCTTTGTCTAAGACTAATATTTCTAAATTGCTAGATTCTAAAACAATATTCTCATAAAAAGCTCGTTCCTCTAAACCATTATTAGCTTCGTAATCAAAAGGAAATACTACATCGTCTAAAACGGGGGTACCCCTAGTCAAATCCTCGTCCTTTTGAATAGGTGAATAATTATTAAAATTATTTGGATTTGAACTAGAAACATTATCATTATTAAGCTCAATTGGAGTAACAAATTCCTGATCACTATGCCTACTTATTTAAAATTATTCATCAACACTATCCTCATCATAATCATCATTATAATAACATGAAAATGGTTGAACCTCATCTAAACAAGTAGTGTTACCAATTTTATCCTCGTCATCTTGATTATGTGAATAACTATCTTCATTTTCAAAGGTACTATTGGAAACATTATATTGGAAATTAAGAGCACTTATGTTCTATGCCTCTAACAAAATATTTTGAGTCGAATCACATGACTTCCTGATTGAATCTAGGAAAGAAAGTTCACTCGTTGCATTGCTTTCGTCCATAACTAAGTTATTCATTTTTGCTAACTTACGTGTCGACTCATCTAACTTACGTGTTGACTCTAGTAGAGAGGAATTTTGCTCGTATGACCGGTTGGCGTGTGGATAGTAATTGGGCTCACCATGGTATGGACCATAATCTGCAAAAGGCTGATGTTCCCAACCATTATTCACACTATGGTCAAAGTAGTAACGTCCATTTTGAAACTCAGTCTGATATTCGTTGTATTGGCTATTGTAATACCAGTTCGACATTCTATTGCAGGGGTGTGAGTTTTCACACAAAATAAAACCCACTGACAGGGGATTCGTGGGTGGATAGAATCTTACCTCCCGTACCAGACGAGCGATGAACCGTTGAAGTCGACTCAGGCCACCGACTCCGATGTCAGTGTACGAACCCGAGGGGCCGAGACAGTATCGTAAATGTCGTCCTTCCCTGCAAACAATTGATATTTAATTTTGGCCCTTCCCTAGGGTTTAAAAATAATGTCCAAGAATGTCCAAAAAGTACAAAAATAAAAATGTCCAAAAAGGAAAAGAAAAATTACAAAAATAACACCCTATTTACAGTTTCTAAAAATAAAACAAAATAATTATATACAAAATCTTCTTCTTCACTCCTTTCGGATTCCTCTTTTCTTTCCTTCTTTGGCGATGCTTTCCTTTTATAACACTTTTTCTTCCCTTGTAGTTTCGTTCCAAATCTGAAAAGAATCGAAAAACACCAAAACGCGTAAAAAAACAAAAAATAATAAAAAGAAAAAGAAACCTAAAACAAATCTAAATACAAGTCCGCGTCGGCGGCGCCAAAAATTGATGTAGTTTTTCAAGTGGTAAATAAAGTTCGTCCAACTCGGACTTGTGTAGACTCGATTCTAGACTTACATACTAATTCTAATAAATATATATAAAAATATGGTAGCAGTATCGGGAGAAACTGGGACTTAGGATTCCACCAAACTCACAACATAAGGTTCAAATATTAATTCTTTTAAAAAATATAGACCAATAAAGACATGGACTCTTATTTTTGCCAAGGTAGATTCTCAAAACTTTAATTGTAAATCCTAAGCATGGGACATCAAAACATCTAAGCAAGCATGACCCATCAAACGAGATGACAACTAATTAATCAAAATCATAATTCAATTTTAATTAGTGCAAAAGTCATATAAGAATTAAATATAATTACCCAAGTATGATATTAGGCTTCCTCCGTCATCCCAGTGTTGGGGTTTAGCTCTTCACGGTGAAAACACGCTCAAAATAATATCTCATGGCTCAAAAGGTGTTTTTATTGAAGGTATGTGAGAAAAGAATGAAAGTAGCTTAATCGTAACAGTTATAATTGTTACAGATCGAGTGTTATAAGGAATTGTTGCAAACTGAACATAATTGTTACTAATGGACTGTTACAGGATTTGAAATTTAAGACCCTATGAACGACTATCCTGCACAGTTGTATGTTTTTCAGCTTCGTTTTCTTCCTGCTGCTGCTGCAACTCCTCCTGCAGCTTGAGTTTCGGCTCTGCAGCGACACAGAAACTTCCCCAAACTCCCTCCCTTTGGCCTTGGACTCTAACCACCCTATTGATAGACGCATTTATGTGTCTAATATAGCTCATTTGTATATATTGTTAGTACTCGATATTGTACTTATTTGGTTATTTTATGTATTTGTAGGTGTTTTTGGAAAATAATCTCTTGCGGCGAATTTGGCTAAAAATGTGGCATTTGGACCTCCGTTGATAACGTACCGGAAGAGCCTCAGAAGTGCACCGGAAGTATCCCAGAAATACCCCGGAGGAACCCCGAAAAAAGTGCGGAAAATGCCCCAGAGGACACTTGCTATACGGACCCTTGATTTTGGATAAGGGGTAACCTAATTACTGATGAGTGCCAAATAATGTATATATCTATCCCTTTTTGTTGGCATTTAACTCATCTTTTGCGCATTAATTCTACATTTTATCCCATATTCTGTATTTTCATTGTTTTCAAGAATAAATATTTTTCTTAATTAATTTTGCATTTTTAGGTAATAAATAAAGTCTGGATGACTTGCGGAGCGGAAAAGAGCTGAAGAGTAGTGAAAATCCGGAAGAAATTACGCAAGGAAGCCGCGAAGAATGGTGCGCATAAGCCCAAAAGACTAGAAATGGGCTCAAGAAGGAAGAATTGCTCTTAAAGAAGATATGGGCTTGGCATACCCAAGGCCCAAAACCCTTACCCAAACCCATTTTCTATAACCAAAACCGCCTCCATTCTCAGCCGTCAGATTGGATCCAACTCATCATCCTACGGTTGCTCCTATGCCTGTGCATCAAAATTAGATACTCCCGATTTACACTACAGTACCTAACATCATCTAACACCGTTGACTTCGTTGTATTTCACAATCCGACGGTCGAAGTGATTCATCTCTTATATTACCGTTAGATCTACCAAACATATTTGCATCCAACGCTCAACGTTTCTGATCATCATATCCGATGTACATGCTCCACAGTGAAAATTCCTATACCCTAAAAACCATCGAGAGTTTTTTCTCTCATTCCCTTCTTCTCTTCCGTTCTTCTTCCTCCTCCCTGTTGTCGTACCACTCCACCACCAACTCCATTGCCGCTCCACCGTACCACCATGTCCGCCACCACCAACTCTGCCACAACAACACCACCTTCTTTATCATCACCACCACCTACCGCACATGGTAACTTTCAATCAACTTCATCAACATCACACGATTTCAGTGACGTGTGGAATTGATGAGAATGATTGCATGTTATCAATCGAAGCTAGAAAAGGCATGGGAAGGAGCAGTGAAGTCAGAGGAAGGATGGGTCAGCGATTGATTGAAGAAATTGCGCCATCAAAGTAAGATTTTATGAAACCCTAATTTCTCAATTTTTGGGATTTTTATAGAAAACCCTAATTTCTGTTAGGAGAAGCAATGAATTAGTTATGGGTTCAATTTGTACTGTCAAATATTAGGTAAATCATATACCTAATTTCACTGTTTGAATTTGGGTATTTTTCTATAAACCCTAAATTGGGTATTGGGTATAAAAGGGAATTGTGGGTGTTGTTGTAAATCCATGCCTGGAATAGCCGGCGTCCAGAACTTAGTTCTGTTAAATGTTCATTTTGCTGTTCACTGTTTATCCATTTTAATGTTTTAATTTTCTCCATTTTATGTCACTGTGATGTTGTTATGTGTTGTTCCTGTTATGAACTCCACTGTTGTGTTATGTTTGTTCTTTGCTGTCACTCCCATATTTCTGTTATGTTTATGTAATGTTTGTATGTTCTGTTTATGTTATGTTCTGTAATGTTCTTGTTATGTATGTTCTAAACCTCAAATGCTAGGACTAGATGAAACCATGAATCAATAAGATAGTCTTCATAATGTGCAGCTCTTGTCCAATGTTGTTAAGCCCTTAGACTAGTTGTACTTTAATCAGACAATTAGTACTTTGGTAACTATTTTAGCTGTGAGTAGAATATCCCCTAGGTTAATGGTGGATTCAACATCCTAGTGTTCTTTCATCACTCATGTTTACTGTTTTGTGTGAATGTTAGGCTAAAGCCTTTGAAGCATTGGATTGATTGAGCAGTGGGGAGAAACTAGTGCTCACTAGTGACTGTGAGCAAACTGGTTTTCTTCCCACTCTAATTGTATGCTTAGGATCATAAGTTGACCTTAGCTGTCACTTAGTTCCATTAGGAATTCAACCTAGAATTACATTTTCTGGATAGGTCACAAGGGTGGATTCAAAGCCTAGCTTAACCCACAATTTCTTTCTTCAGTCACTTACAATTTTCAGTCTTGCTTTGCTTCAAATTCAGTTTATATTTCTTAGCTGTGTTGCTCGCCTATTGTCTTGCAATTTGTAGTCTCTGTGCACTGAAAACAGTGCACAAAATCTCCCTCTGCCCTTGGCTTCCAAGCCTTGGTTCTTAGCTGTTTTCTTTGCTGCTTTGCTTTACCTTGCTGCTTTGGTTCTTTACTTCTGCCACTTTGTATGCCATATTACTTTGTCTTGCTCACTGTCTCCATTGTTAGCTTAGGTTTCTCTTATAGTGCTCCCACTCCCTGTGGACTTTCCCCTGCTTTCCTTCTATTCTATAAACTTGGCCTTGTATACTTGCAAGTTTCTGTGTGTTTTCCATTGGCACACCAAGTTTTTGGCGCCGCTGCCGGGGAGTGGTGCTGCCATCTGCTGATTTCCTTTGCTGATTTTCTTTTGTAGTGTTGCTGATAAACAAGCCTGCAAACTGCCTGTTGCTGTTGTTGAGATGTGCTGCTAGCCTGAACTGCTGCTGTGGAGCTGGTGCTGCACTATTGTTGCTAGAACTTGTGCTCCTGCTGGTGCTCCTGCTGGTGCCAGGCCAAGTCTGCTGCAACCTCTGCTGCTCCTGGTCCTGCTGCTGATCTGCTGCTGCTGCCTACTGGTCTGAGCTTGTTGCTGAGAGCCAAAGCCCAACTGGGCCTCTCCAACAAAAAAATTTAGGAAGACCCAAAGCCCAACTGGGCTGTAAGCTGCAGAAGGTGAAGAAGTTGAACCAAAGCCCAACTGGGCCATAGAAAAGCCAAAGCTTAGGACGATCCATAGCCCAACTGGGCTTTTGCAACCAAACCGAACAGCTGGGCTGTGCTTTATAGGTAAGCCTAAACCCATTAAGAGAACCCAACCTGTGGTCTTCCATTTTTAATTTGTGGGCTTGTAATAATTTTTGTTGTTCTTTATTTTTTTTTAATTTGGGCTTGTAATAATTATTTTTATTTTTATTTTCTTTTTCTTTTATTTTCTTTTATTTTTCTTTTATGGGCTTGTAATTATTTATTGTTGTTTTTATTTTCTTTTGTGGGGTGTGATAATTTATGCTAGGTTAAGTTAAAAAAAAAAAAAAAAATTGCTCCTTATTTCAAAAAAAAAAAAAAACCAAAATTTTTACTTTTCTCCCATTCAAAAACCAAATTTTACTTGCTCCCATTTTAAACCAAATTTTTTCTTCTTTATCCCATCTTAAACCAAAAGTTTTATTTTACTCCCATTTCAAAACCAAATTTTCAAATGTCTCCCACCAAAAACCAAATTTTTCCCAAAAATCCAAACCCTTTAAAAAACCAAATTTTGGGCTTTGTAACATAGTTACTTAGCTTTTGAGCCAATCATGTCTGGATTTTGGTCTGCTCCTGGGGATGGAAATAAAACTCTTAGAGAACTTGCTTATGGGCATGTGCCACGTTATGAACCTTCCACGGACCATGATGTCAATAGTCATAGGAATTATTATGGACATTTTCAAAGTCCCGAGCCGCAATACATGAACCCTAATGACTATTCATACATGCATCATTCATCGCAACGTGAAAATGAACATTTTGCTAGTGCCTCACTCACACAATCATCACTTATGGATCAAATAGAAGCTCGAATCACAGCTTTAGAAATGCAATCACATGAGGAATCTGTCACATCTAATTTTCTTAGGCAACCTGAAATCTATGCATGTCCCGCATGTGGTAGTTTAGACCACCCTGTTGAGAATTGTCATATTTTGCATAATTTTAGGCAATGTAGAGAAAATCCAAGGTATGAAATGCCCATAAATTATGAGAATGGTAGTCATTGGGACCATAATCAATCTTTTGAGGGTTGCGATCAATATTTTGTAAACCCTAATGACCATGCACACATGTACCATTCACCACAATTTGAACATGAAGAATTTTGTACTCCCATGAATTTAGACTCCACCACAGAAGCTTTAAGACTCTGTAAGCAAGACTATGATAGATCTACATCACGAATTCATGCACATTTAGATCAGATTTTGCTTCACCTACAAAAGGAGGAAATTCATGAGGAAATGTATGTTGTTCCTAATGAAGTGTCTAGTCCCATTCATGTAAATAATGTTGAATATGAACCTAATTTAGAGGAACATGAATCGACTAATGACACCACCACTGTTAATGAGGACCAATATGCATGCTACCATGATGATGATTATGATGATATGTTAGAAGAACATGAAAATATTGTGGAACCTGTTGGTTCAAAAACATATGGCTTCTCGCCCTCGACCTTCATGAATGTTGTTTTTTCTAATACTCATTGTAATTCATATGATTTTGATATTGACATGGGATTCGTACAATTATTCTGTGAAGATGAGCATGACATAGGAATAGTTGAATCTTCTGTAGACACTAATATGCATGAAAATATATTTGATGTGTCTGATTCTCTACCTAGGTCACATTGTGATATTTCTCCTGATTTGCCGATGCATGAGAATAAATTTGTTGATGATGTTGATGATTCTGAGTGTGAAATTGCTAAACTGATTGATGATTGTGAGCATGATGTGACATGTGTAGATGATTTAGGAGATTTTGATTTGATTAATAATGACGCACCTATTCTCCTACATGAGTCACAATCTGTTGGCCTTCCACCCAACCTAGATTTGGTTTGTACCCATATTGTCAAACCGATTTTTCTGAAAATTCCTAATCTAGGTTTGGAACTGTATGCTTCCCAAGTCCTTTTGGACTATTTCGCTTCTAAGTATAATACATTTGAGGAACCACAGTTGGAATTAGCATGTTTGCCCGTCCCTAGCACAGTTCACTTTGAGCTAGACCTTGTGCATGATGAACCCCCAAAACTGCGAGATTTTGTTTTCAAAATTATATCTTCTGTAAAATCCAGGTTTGGGGGTAGCTCATTTTGTTTCACAGCTTCACTTGCATGCCTACCATATTATTATTGTGTGAAGCTGTTGAAACCTCTACACTTCGTCTTTTGGGTTGATCCTCAACTCTTTAGATTGTTAGTGTATGGTGAATTTTTGTATATAATCCAGTAGATAAAATTTCTTAAAAACCCTTTTGTTCCTTTTGTATATATTTTGCTAATCCAATATGATCTCGGCTGAAATATGTTGAATTTTTTTCCTTGAATAACGGAGTTTTAATTCTGCTTTCGCCGAAATCGGGTATTCTCTCTCCTTTTACTCTACTCAGCATGTCCCTTTCCATATGTTGCATTTTAATTCTTTCCATATTTTGAAACATTGAGGACAATGTTTAGTTTAGGTTTGGGGGTGAAAAGTAGATACCACGATAATATGCCATAATTGAAAACAAAACTCCTTCTTTTTGAAAAAAAAAAATTGAAAAATCAAAATAAAAAATTAAAAAATTAAAAAATCATAAAAATGGAGCTCATTTACCTTGAAATGTTGACTCTTGTGCAAATATGTATTTTTATTAGGAGTCTTAGTCTAGATATTTAGGCACCCTGATTCTAGCACAATTCACATAGTGATAAGAAATTTGCACGCGCACGATCTACCAATACATGTATGGCCTCGATCTTCAAGGTGTTTGATAGGAAGTTACGATTGCCAATCACTTTAGAATACTGAACGAAACTTGACTAGCTTGTTCTTTGGTTGGTTGGGATAGAAGGTGGAGGTTACATTAAGAAAGACAACCATCGAATTTAACTGGGTGCATCAAAAAGGGCTACCTCTTGCAAAGTGTCATGTAATCTTTTGTTTCCTTTTGTACATGTATCAAAAGTGTTTCTCTGTAAAAAAAAAAAAAAAAAAAAAAAAAAAATATCAGAAAAATACAAAAAAATCAAGTATTTATCAATTCCATCATCTCTTGTTCCAAAAATAAAAAGAGAATAGTCAATGTAAATAAGAGTCATGTAAAGAGTCATTTTGTTGTTTCATTGCAATAAGCAAGGAGGGTGTATGCCATTGATGTACAACGCGATTAATTGTGAAATACCTCCAACTCATTCACAATTCTCGTAAAGTCCGGACAGCTAGCTAGATTTCGACCTTGGTTCTTAGCCTGAGAAACTATCTCTTGGTGATTAGTAGTCATAACAACCGATCTTTCTTTACACATGTGTAGATACACTTTACACTCTTATCACATGTCTTTTTTTGTTATCAGTGCTAGGATTGTGCCTTTGATAGCTAGATTGACATCTCCATTTTGCTGTGAGCTTAACTGACTTTCACATGTCACATTTGATGGAATCTGAGCTTATATTTTGACCTAGAACTTTGTAGGTACGTTCTAAGCAAACCTTCACGAGACTTCAACTCGTCCACTAGGGACACTTAGTGGTTTAAAAGGCTTAGTGCATACGCTAAATGCATTCGAGAGACCAGCGACAGTGGTATAGTTAGGATTTCCTTAGTTTTGTTTTACTTGAGGACAAGTAAAATTCAGGTTTGGGGGTATTTGATGAGTGCCAAATAATGTATATATCTATCCCTTTTTGTTGGCATTTAACTCATGTTTTGCGCATTAATTCTACATTTTATCCCATATTCTGTATTTTCATTGTTTTCAAGAATAAATATTTTTCTTAATTAATTTTGCATTTTTAGGTAATAAATAAAGTCTGGATGACTTGCGGAGCGGAAAAGAGCTGAAGAGTAGTGAAAAGCCGGAAGAAATTACGCAAGGAAGCCGCGAAGAATGGTGCGCATAAGCCCAAAAGACTAAAAATGGGATCAAGAAAGAAGAATTGCTCTTAAAGAAGATATGGGCTTGGCATACCCAAGGCCCAAAACCCTTACCCAAACCCATTTTCTATAACCAAAACCGCCTCCATTCTCAGCCGTCAGATTGGATCCAACTCATCATCCTACGGTCGCTCCTATGCATGTGCATCAAAATTAGATACTCCCGATTTACACTACAGTACCTAACATCATCTAACACCGTTGACTTCGTTGTATTTCACAATCCGACGGTCGAAGTGATTCATCTCTTATATTACCGTTAGATCTACCAAACATATTTGCATCCAACGCTCAACGTTTCTGATCATCATATCCGATGTACATGCTCCACAGTGAAAATTCCTATACCCTAAAAACCATCGAGAGTTTTTTCTCTCATTCCCTTCTTCTCTTCCGTTCTTCTTCCTCCTCCCTGTTGCCGTACCACTCCACCACCAACTCCACTGCCGCTCCACCGTACCACCATGTCCGCCACCACCAACTCTGCCACAACCACACCACCTTCTTTATCATCACCACCACCTACCGCACATGGTAACTTTCAATCAACTTCATCAACATCACACGATTTCAGTGACGTGTGGAATTGATGAGAATGATTGCATGTTATCAATCGAAGCTAGAAAAGGCATGGGAAGGAGCAGTGAAGTCAGAGGAAGGATGGGTCAGCGATTGATTGAAGAAATTGCGCCATCAAAGTAAGATTTTACGAAACCCTAATTTCTCAATTTTTGGGATTTTTATAGAAAACCCTAATTTCTGTTAGGAGAAGCAATGAATTAGTTATGGGTTCAATTTGTACTGTCAAATATTAGGTAAATCATATACCTAATTTCACTGTTTGAATTTGGGTATTTTTCTATAAACCCTAAATTGGGTATTGGGTATAAAAGGGAACTGTGGGTTTGTGTGTGAGGTTTTATGCCTGGAATAGCCGGCGTCCAGAACTTAGTTCTGTTAAATGTTCATTTTGCTGTTCACTGTTTATCCATTTTAATGTTTTGATTTTCTCCATTTTATGTCACTGTGATGTTGTTATGTGTTGTTCCTGTTATGAACTCCACTGTTGTGTTATGTTTGTTCTTTGCTGTCACTCCCATATTTCTGTTATGTTTATGTAATGTTTGTATGTTCTGTTTATGTTATGTTCTGTAATGTTCTTGTTATGTATGTTCTAAACCTCAAATGCTAGGACTAGATGAAACCATGAATCAATAAGATAGTCTTCATAATGTGCAGCTCTTGTCCAATGTTGTTAAGCCCTTAGACTAGTTGTACTTTAATCAGACAATTAGTACTTTGGTAACTATTTTAGCTGTGAGTAGAATATCCCCTAGGTTAATGGTGGATTCAACATCCTAGTGTTCTTTCATCACTCATGTTTACTGTTTTGTGTGAATGTTAGGCTAAAGCCTTTGAAGCATTGGATTGATTGAGCAGTGGGGAGAAACTAGTGCTCACTAGTGACTGTGAGCAAACTGGTTTTCTTCCCACTCTAATTGTATGCTTAGGATCATAAGTTGACCTTAGCTGTCACTTAGTTCCATTAGGAATTCAACCTAGAATTACATTTTCTGGATAGGTCACAAGGGTGGATTCAAAGCCTAGCTTAACCCACAATTTCTTTCTTCAGTCACTTACAATTTTCAGTCTTGCTTTGCTTCAAATTCAGTTTATATTTCTTAGCTGTGTTGCTCGCCTATTGTCTTGCAATTTGTAGTCTCTGTGCACTGAAAACAGTGCACAAAATCTCCCTCTGCCCTTGGCTTCCAAGCCTTGGTTCTTAGCTGTTTTCTTTGCTGCTTTGCTTTACCTTGCTGCTTTGGTTCTTTACTTCTGCCACTTTGTATGCCATATTACTTTGTCTTGCTCACTGTCTCCATTGTTAGCTTAGGTTTCTCTTATAGTGCTCCCACTCCCTGTGGACTTTCCCCTGCTTTCCTTCTATTCTATAAACTTGGCCTTGTATACTTGCAAGTTTCTGTGTGTTTTCCATTGGCACACCAAGTTTTTGGCGCCGCTGCCGGGGAGTGGTGCTGCCATCTGCTGATTTCCTTTGCTGATTTTCTTTTGTAGTGTTGCTGATAAACAAGCCTGCAAACTGCCTGTTGCTGTTGTTGAGCTGTGCTGCTAGCCTGAACTGCTGCTGTGGAGCTGGTGCTGCACTATTGTTGCTAGAACTTGTGCTTTCTGCTGGTGCTCCTGCTGGTGCCAGGCCAAGTCTGCTGCAACCTCTGCTGCTCCTGGTCCTGCTGCTGATCTGCTGCTGCTGCCTGCTGGTCTGAGCTTGTTGCTGAGAGCCAAAGCCCAACTGGGCCTCTCCAACAAAAAAATTTAGGAAGACCCAAAGCCCAACTGGGCTGTAAGCTTCAGAAGGTGAAGAAGTTGAACCAAAGCCCAACTGGGCCATAGAAAAGCCAAAGCTTAGGACGATCCATAGCCCAACTGGGCTTTTGCAACCAAACCGAACAGCTGGGCTGTGCTTTATAGGTAAGCCTAAACCCATTAAGAGAACCCAACCTGTGGGCTTCCATTTTTAATTTGTGGGCTTGTAATAATTTTTGTTGTTCTTTATTTTTTTTTTAATTTGGGCTTGTAATAATTATTTTTATTTTTATTTTCTTTTTCTTTTTCTTTTATTTTCTTTTATTTTTCTTTTATGGGCTTGTAATTATTTATTGTTGTTTTTATTTTCTTTTGTGGGGTGTGATAATTTATGCTAGGTTAAGTTTAAAAAAAAAAAAAAAAAAATTGCTCCTTATTTCAAAAAAAAAAAAAAAAAACCAAAAAAAAACCAAAATTTTTACTTTTCTCCCATTCAAAAACCAAATTTTACTTGCTAACATTTTAAACCAAATTTTTTCTTCTTTATCCCATCTTAAACCAAAAGTTTTATTTTACTCCCATTTCAAAACCAAATTTTCAAATGTCTCCCACCAAAACCAAATTTTTCCCAAAAATCCAAACCCTTTAAAAAACCAAATTTTGGGCTTTGTAACATAGTTACTTAGCTTTTGAGCCAATCATGTCTGGATTTTGGTCTGCTCCTGGGGATGGAAATAAAACTCTTAGAGAACTTGCTTATGGGCATGTGCCACGTTATGAACCTTCCACGGACCATGATGTCAATAGTCATAGGAATTATTATGGACATTTTCAAAGTCCCGAGCCGCAATACATGAACCCTAATGACTATTCATACATGCATCATTCATCGCAACGTGAAAATGAACATTTTGCTAGTGCCTCACTCACACAATCATCACTTACGGATCAAATAGAAGCTCGAATCACAGCTTTAGAAATGCAATCACATGAGGAATCTGTCACATCTAATTTTCTTAGGCAACCTGAAATCTATGCATGTCCCGCATGTGGTAGTTTAGACCACCCTGTTGACAATTGTCATATTTTGCATAATTTTAGGCAATGTAGAGAAAATCCAAGGTATGAAATGCCCATAAATTATGAGAATGGTAGTCATTGGGACCATAATCAATCCTTTGAGGGTTGCGATCAATATTTTGTAAACCCTAATGACCATGCACACATGTACCATTCACCACAATTTGAACATGAAGAATTTTGTACTCCCATGAATTTAGACTCCACCACAGAAGCTTTAAGACTCTGCAAGCAAGACTATGATAGATCTACATCACGAATTCATGCACATTTAGATCAGATTTTGCTTCACCTACAAAAGGAGGAAATTCATGAGGAAATGTATGTTGTTCCTAATGAAGTGTCTAGTCCCATTCATGTAAATAATGTTGAATATGAACCTAATGTTGAATATGAACCTAGTTTTGGCGGGAAACTTCATGCATGTTTACTGGCAGAGTTGGATTCGATTAATGGACGGTTTCTAAAGAGATTCAACCCCTAAAATCAGTTGGGCTGGATGTGAATGGACTAAACAGAGATGGTACATGTGTTTTGATCGATCAGATTGGGCTGGAATAGCCGGGAGAAGAAATCAGAGTCCAAATAGGACACGTATGGTTCTGTTTACGTTTCAAAGATTTTTTGAGGAGATTCTGGGAGAGTTTTACGCTAAAGAAAACTCTACTTGGTCATGTTAAAGTCTTGGGAGAGTTTTGGGGCAATAGAATAGCTCATAAACGCGTACAGGGAGATCAGAGAGAGATATTCTCTCAACAGCGCAGAGAAGAAAAAAGAAAAGAAAAAGTCGGATTCAATAGAGATTTTTGGGGATTAAAAGACTATATAAGAGTTGGTTCAAGTCATAGAAGGGTTAGAAACCCTTAGGAGAGAATTGGGAGTAGAGGATAGACGAGAAGAAGAAGTTACAGGAGATATTGCTGCTGCTGCTGCTGCCATTGAAGATCCTGAAGAACACGAAGAACAGACTCACATAGTCAGTCGTTCTTTAGCAGTCTTAAATAACAATACCAGTGTCGTTGTTTTACAGCAGTAATGGCTTATCGTTTACAGCAGTCTTAAAAGCACTTACCCCTTTGTAACAGTGGCGCTGTAACACCATTACAGCGTTGCAAATTTCTGTTTCATCTTATACTCATCAATAAAAACACCTATTTTAGCCATGAATTCATCTTGTGAGTGTGTCTTTGGGATGAGGAGCTAAACCCATTAGCCGAGACGACGGAGGAAGCCATTGGTCCATATTGATTGGTATAATTCTAATTTTATTATTTATTTGCAATATTATTATTTGATTATTTGCATGGAATTGAATTTGAAATATTAGTTTTTATTGAATAGTTGTGAATTATTTTGATGAAGCATGCTGGGTTTTAAAAACTTTTGATGTTTTATACTTTGTGATTACAATTATTACTTCAAAAATATATTTGAGGCAAATATTAGAATTATTTTTAAAGATAGAATTGCATGAATATTATTTAGAATTTACTATTTAATTGGTCAATGGTGGAATCCTAGTCTTGGTATTTTCTCTAAAGGTTTGAACTATTTTATTTATTTGCCTGTTTAATTTAAATCTATAAAAATTGTTTTCTTCACAAGTCTGAAAAGACCCAGTTTTTACCACTACTACAATCACTTTTGATAAACCACCACCTATATATACTCAACAGGCCAATCAAATCTCGGTGAAAACTCTGGTTTCTTTCGGCAAAAGTCTCGACGATTTTCCTTTTCTAGTTCTTCTCTTATGCAGTTTTCAGCTCTTTACAAACTCTAAAGATAGAATGAAATCTGTATAGAATATTTCTTTCTTTCCTCTCACGTATCTTTCCTTCTTTCAAACCCGACACCGGATAATATCTTCACGTCCCCTGTTTTGTGCAAACTCGGTGGTTCACTCCTATCTATACGATTTTTGGAAGCATACAATCCATGTTTTGTCTCCACAAGTAATTCCCAATTGATTCCTGTGAAAAACTCCTGCAAAATCTCCTCCTAAAGCACCACCAGTAACCCGTGATTCTCTGTGTCCCTCTCACGTCTTCTATTTTAGGAAATTCAGTGAAACTTGCCTTCTTTTCACTACTGGATATCCTTACTGACCCTATTAACTCATAACAAGCCCAATCAAATCCAACTGATCCAGAAAATCCGAGTAAATATCGCTCAAATCACATTCAGACAATTACACAGGTGGTAGAAAAGTTTCCCGCCAAATTTGATTTTTCAAACGGAGATGATAACCTCCCCCTATTCAGACTGGGGTGCGTTTAGCCATTGGGGTGCAAATAATAGATCTGGGGGTGAAAATTGCAGTGAGGTGCCCCTTAGTAATTGAAGTACCCCTTATCCAAACTGAGTAGTAGGTGTCCTCCGGGCGCCTTTATCAACTTTTCGAGCTGATTTCTCCAAAAATGTTTATTTCTCCAAAAACACCTACAAAGACATAAAATACCAAAATCAGCACAAAATCGAGTACTAACATTACAGAGAATTGAGACTAATATAGACACATAAATGCGTCTATTATTTTCCCTGTCAATAAAATTTATAGTTTTATCTGTCTGAGTTTTTTTTGGCAATTTTTGCATGAATTTTGAAATGAAGATCTTAGCTTGGAATGTTTAGGGTCTAGCAAATAACTTTACAAACCAACAGTTGCATAACCTAGTTAAAATTCAAAATCTTAGTTTTATCTTCCTGGATGAAACTAAAATGGAGATTAGTAAAATGATTCATATTGCTCAGTCCCTCAACTACCCTCACTATGATTACATAAGTAGAATTGGCTTAGCTAGTGGTTTGCTTATCATGTGGGAAGATGACATTTCTTGTGAAATTGCTAGTGTTGATGATAATATTATTCATGCTCTTATCAAAATTCATCCTCAATCTCTAGAGGTCCTTATTTCTTTTATGTGTGGGTCTACCTATCTTGAACCAAAAAAAAAAGTGGAATGTACTTCATGAGCTGAGTAAAGATGTTAGGAAACTTTGGCTAGTTTTAGGAGATCTTAATTTTCATATAGATGAGGATGCTAATAGTTTGGATGGTTGGGTTAGAAATAAAGTTCAGGATTCTGGTTTAGTTGATATTGCTTTTGAGGGTAGAAATTACACTTGGTCTAAGAAAAAATTTAGTACTGGTCATAGGAAAGCTAGACTTGTCTTAGGATTAGGAAATAATGATTAGTTTCTAGTCCTTCATTTGAGTCATATTGCTTCTGATCATAGCCCAGTATTATTGTTAACTGATCCGATTCCTAAGAATTTATGGGGAACATTCAAGTTCTTTGGTACTTGGATAAAACATGAAACTTTTGAAAACCAAATGGATTTTGGAATATAGATGTTCATGGTAGTATAACATTTAAATTCTAGCAGAAACTCCAGTTTACAAGAACAACTCTGTCTAATTGGAACAAAATGGAATTTGGTGATATTAAGGATAACATTAACAAGCTTCAGGAGGAATTAAAAATGGTTCAGGATAGACATTATAGTGATCACCATCATGATAGAATTGTGTCTCTTATAAAAGAGATTGAGAAGTGGTTTAGTATCCAAACATAGTTTTATAGAGAAAAACTTAGAGTTAAATTTGTCATTGACATGGACTACAGTGCTAGATATTTCCATTCTCTGGTGAATTGAAGAAGACATAAATGCTATGTGTGAACTTGGTATAATGATATAGATGGTATTAGTCAACTGTTAACTAATTATTTCTTTTCCGTGGGTAGTACCACTAATCATGTTTTTGTAGAAACTACTTTTGATTGCATTCATACTATTTTTTATGATATTGATAATTGTTAGAGCGTAGCTCGGTTGAACTCACCAAGCGTTGGTATGTCAAGTTTGATTGTCATATTTTAGTGTTCAAAACTCATTTAAAGTCGCTTGATTAAATACTAGAGTCAACTTTGTTTAGGTTAGACCAGAAAGTCTAGGAATGTTGAGACATACAAGTATTACTTTAAAGTCCTGAAGAATGTGAAGAAGTAGCGAACTACAACGACGACATCATCCTTCAACTTGAGGTTAGTAATATTAACTTGAACTGTTTCATTCTAACGTATCTTTCAAGTCGTGCTATATTGAAAACATAACTCTGAAGCTGTATATATTGTATAATACTCGAGTGTTGTGACATGATCATAATAGTGTGATCATAGTATTAGGAAATTAGACTGCGAAGTATAACGCTTATCTTTTGAACTTCGTAGATATTGAAAAAGCGGGGTGTTAGAGCATGGCTCGGTTGAACCCACCAAGCGTTGGTATGTCAAGTTTGGTTGTCATATTTTAGTGAATCAAAACTCATGTTAAGAGTCGCTTGATTATGTACTAGAGTCAACTTCGTATAGGTTAGCTTGAAAGTATTAGGATATGAGACATTACAAGTATTGCGAAGTCTTGAAGATGTGAAGAAGCAAGGAGCTACAATGAAAACAATCATCCTTCCACTTGAGGTTAGTGATATTTGACTTGAACTGTTTCATTCCCTAACATATCTTTCAAGTCGTGCATATTGAAAACATAATTGTGAATCATATTTGAACTCTAGATAGACATAGTATTAAGGAGTACAATACGAGGTTTATTGCTTAACCATTAAACTTTGTAGATAAGACATCGCCATAATCATTTGAATGCTATTGTGATTATGTATGGGTATGAGGTGAGGATTTCATCCTAGGGAACAATGTTTACATGTGTTCTAAGGAAGTAAGTTCATAAACTTGTTTGTGAACCGAAAAGGAAATTTCCAGGTGTTATTGGTTTTGTTATTCATTGCATATCTTATGAACAACCAATATGTGTGATTGAGTATAATCACTCACAACTTGTTTGTGTTATTAGTATAATTATTCACAAAGGCCTGACTTATGTATTGGTATGACTTTAATTAGTAAAACCGATCTTAAGTAATCACCTGAGATGGTATGATCGGGTTTGTGTTTTGTCTGACCAAATATGGGAAAGGGGAACCGATCCTAGTAAGAGGCGCAGTACATCACAAAGGGGAACCGGTCCTTGTATGGGGTGCAACAAGGTTTATAACAGAAAAGGGAACCGACCCTATGGACATGTGCAACACGTTTTTAGGCAAAGGGGAACCGATCCTATGGACATGTGCAACACATATAAGTTAGATATCATATATATGTGGGGAACCGATCCTAGTACCTAGTCAACCGAATTTTGGAAAGCTAGTGTGACTATGCACAATACTCACATGGAGGTAGAACCGAAACTTGTTTTGGTAGAACCGTTAAACCCATGATTGTGATTGAATGTTGGTTTGATCAATCGCATAGTTCTTGAAAGTCATATGAACCAATTCTAAACTTGTTTGGAAGTGTGGCAAATCGGTTTCAAGGTTGTGAGTGTGAAAGAGAACTTACAAAGTGAGGATGTCGACATACTTTGAACACGTGCTATGAATGTTTATTTCTTTAATTGTTCAAAGTTATTCCTTAATATCTAAGGGAAGAGAATCCCAGGATCGAAACATAAGTAAGTTAAGAATCTTTTAATTAAGGTTATTAATTTCATTTTGTAGGGAAATTCCAGAATTAGTAATGTGCATTTACTAATTAGATTTTCCGAGAGATTTCGATCATTATTTTTGGACAGAGCATTTCTAGGAATTATGAAAACCGAATTTGTGCTTTAATGAATATCTTGAGAATATTTTCGGTTTTGGAAATTCCTTGGTGTCCAAACTTCCTTGTCTATAAATACTTGAAGTTTGCCTTTCTAGCAAACTAATCCTTCGTAACAACAGACTTCCTCTTTTGTTGTTGTTACTGGTGTAGCCGCCTATTCGGAGAGAAGAGTAACCTTATTAGGCGAAATATCTTACGGCCGCTCAGTTTAAAGTCTTCTTTGGGATTGAGAAGATCTAGCGTGTACATTTGGTGGGAAACTAGATAATTGCGGTTTATCTTTTGTTTTCATTGATTTGATTGACTAACGGTGGTTGAAATCTGATTGCACCTGGTTTGTTTATTCTTGAGAATCTTCTCTTCTGATATAAGATTCACTCAAACTAGTTCAGAGTTTCGACAGGGATCTTTAGACTGTTGTTAGTTCTAGAGACGATCTTGTGATAATCCATTGTTAACAGACTCCGTTTTGTGCGTGATTGATCACAAGAGATTTAAGTGATTTGTGCAGGTTTTTATTGAAGATTTAAGAAGATTTGAAGGCAAAGAAGATATTGAAGATCTGACTTGGGTTTTATAATCTTTGGTGTGCACAATACTTGTTTTGGTAAAAGAGGATCCAATTAATAATCGGTTTATCCTTGTGGTAGATTGGATTGATTAATTGAGTAGATCGGCATCAACACAATTCTTTGGATTAAGAGTGTTGTTGGCTTAATCTTAAATGATTACTTCAATAATTCAACATAAGATAGATCTAAGTACCCGACGAAGGAGTTTATGTTAAGATAAACGGAAGAGCCTCTGTCCGACTCATATCACTTGGTTGAATAGAGTTGATACCAAACAGATTTGTTGTTCCTTTACTGTTTGGAATACGAACCAAAGGAATTGTTCCAAGTACGTGACTTATTTATAAGTTGGAGGCGTGGGAATACAGACAGAACTAGGTGAACTATAGGTTTAGTTGCTTGGTCTCAACTATACGAAGTTGGTGTAATTTTGTGTAGCGGCTTAATCCTGAGAGTATTCAATTCTGGACAAGGTCCCGGGGTTTTTCTGCATTTGTGGTTTCCTCGTTAACAAAATCTTGCTGTATCATTTACTTTATATTACCGCATTATAATTAAAGTAAATCGCACAAACATTAATTCCTATTTACTTGATAAGCAATCCTATTGTGTTTGGTTAAGTCTGGACCTTTGTATCAAGTAAACATACTTCGTTGTTGTGTTGTCTCGATCTCGTATCCATAGACGATCACACGAAGTGTGAATCGATTAGTTGTATTGTCTCGACTCTGTCCATATAAAATCACTTTCGGAGAAAGGAATTATAGGTAGGAAAAGTTTTAGCTTGAGGTATATTGGGTACCCTCGCCTTTTCACGGGGGTATAACAACCACACCCAATAATTCGTTCGGGAATCTATATGGACTAAACTCCAATATAATTCCGAGAGCACCAACTTAAAAGCGAGCTCAATCAACATATATATCAAAGAGGTTTATCTCTATTTCTCAACACAATTAGCAAATCGAACAGATAGAAATCCGTGAGCCTGATTGATATGAGAAATAATTTGGACGGTACCAAAGATCAATGCCCAAGTGTCAATCAAGTTATATCCACCAAACAAGGTCGGATTTATCAACTGATTGAATTACGCACAACCTGTGATATTTCAATTATATAAACAAATATAATGATGAAAAGAAATAATACAGACACCAGAAATTTTGTTAACGAGGAAACCGCAAATGCAGAAAAACCCCGGGACCTAGTCCAGATTGAACACCACATTGTATTAAGCCGCTACATACACTAGCCTACTACAAGTTAAATTCGGACTGGAATGTAGTTGAGCCCTAACCAAGTCTTACACCGATTAAGATATAGCCGCATTCCTTACGCCTCTGGAACCACGCCGGATTCTGCGCACTTGATTCCCTTAGCTGATTTCACCGACAACTTAGAGTTGCTACGACCCAAAGTCGAAGACTTACCAACAAACCTGTCTCACACAGATAAGTTTATTCTGATAGATAAATATATCTCCCACATAAGTACCTATGAAGTTTTGTTTCGTCTTATGATAAATCAAGGTGAACATGAACCAATTGATAATCCGTTCCTATACTCCCGAAGAGCAGCCTATAAATATCAATCACCTCACAATAACTTAACTATATGGTGGTAGAATGAGTTACTGCGGAATCACAAAGTCTGAGACGAAGAACTTTGTGACTACTTTTTATATCTTACCTATCAGAGACAAATCTCGAGCAAATCTTAGAGAATATAGTACTCAATATGATAGAACAAGTAAGATCAGAATACGCAACTACAAAGGAAAATAGTTGGATCTGGCTTCACGAATCCCAAACGAAGTCTTCAAGTCGTTAACCTAATAGGGTTTTTGTTAGAGCATTGCTCGGTCAAACTCGCATGCGTTGCTATCTCAAGCATGTTTGTCAAAATTAGTGATCAAAACTATATGTTTTGATTTCTAGTATACTTATGACTAAGTCTCGGTCTAGGATAGTTAGGAATAGTTGAGCTCCAGACTCCATGGCGATTATCTTGCAAAGACGAAGAACTACTTAAAGAACCAGTGGAACTTCATCCGACCAAAAGGTATGTAGAGACTTGAACTCATCTTGTCACTCAAAAGTCTATCCAATCTATCTCCTACTCTTGAGACAAAATTCGTATAAGTATGATAGTTTTCATACATACACATTTGCTATTTCGAGCCGAGTTTACTCGCCTATCTTTTTATCGAAATACGTGTTGGTAATCTTTTGCTTTAACCATCTTCATCTTTACCCGTGAAGAAAGTCATGATGACGCTTCAATCTTCAAAATAGCTTTGATGACGATAGTCGATTCTTTATGTCTAACGACTGTTATGACATTATAGAAGAATGTTTCAATGATTGAAATGTAGAGTTGAGAATATGTAACCACCTATGGATGTAAGCATATAGTGTGTTCGCACATTAGTGTATAAATCCATGTGCCGGAAACCAAGTGCGTGCATATGTGTGCATGCGGTATTGGTGAAGGAGACAGGTTGGGTACGCGTACTGGCGCAAATTCACGTCCGTGAAATTCTGCTGAGTTTGAAGTTTACAAACTCAAAAACCAGTCACCTTAGGTAAGCGTACCCGTACGCGTACTGGCGGAACTTTTTCACCCGAAAAAATCTGCTGAGTTTGGAAATTAAAACCAACTCAAAATCCGGTAGCTAAGGTACGCATACCCATCCGCGTACCCAAGCTAGTTATTTCTCAAATCGGTAGTTCATGGACTTAAAACAATAAATTATAAGGAATGCAATCTTTGCAAACCGTAGGTATATTGTTCATGAATTGATTCAAATGAATCAAACCGATTTTGTTTCAATTGTGTCTATGTATAAAGACCTAAGCAATTGAACAACTCTTGAACTAGTTTTTATGAGTCATTTGAACTAGTTATGAGAAAGATGAATACGGTTAATATGAAAGCACTCATATGGCTAACCATTGGTCAACCATTTGTGAACCAACCAATGTACACGTTTAGGTACGATTACTCAAACCTAAATGAATATATCTCATTTGTGTGTGACAAGATAAGTTTCCATCTAACGGTTGAAAGATATTAGCTTGGATAAATCATGTTTTTCATCTAACGGTGATTATTGAATGCTTTGTTACCAAGGTAACTTAGATTGCAAACCCTGATTTGAAAACTATATAAGGAGACGTCTAGAAACTTTGCAAAATTAATACCCACACCTCCTGTGTGATACTAGTTGGTTTGCTAGAGTCGATTCTCCTTTAATCGTAGGTTTCTTCTCGAGACCCTGTCGATTAATGACTGAAAGACTTCATTGGGATTGTGAAGCCAGACGAAACTACTTCTCTTGTAGTTGAGCGATCTGATCTTGCCATTTTCTATCGTACTATTTCAATTGAATAATTGACTTGAGATTATATCTCCGATAGGGCAAGATAAAAAGAAATCACAACCATCTTCGTCTCATCGTTTGTGATTCCACAATATCTAGTTTCGCTACCATACGATTTAGATTATTGTGAGGTGATTGATAATACTAGGTTGTTCTTCGGGAATATAAGTCTGGTTTATCAATTGGTTCTTATTCACCTTGATTTTTATCAAAAGACAGAACAAAACTTTTAGGTTTATCTGTGGGAGACAAATTTATCTATCCTTGTAGACTTTTTTGTGTGATACATATTTTTTTACTGAAGTCTTAGACTTTGGGTCGTAGCAACTCTTGGTTGTGGGTGAGATCAGCTAAGGGAATCAAGTGCGTAGTATCCTGCTGGGATCAGAGACGTAAGGAGCGCAACTGTACCTTGAATCAGTGTGAGATTGATTAGGGTTCAACTACAGTCCAGACCGAAGTTAGTTTGTAGTAGGATAGTGTCTGTAGCGGCTTAATACAGTATGGTGTTCAATCTGGACTAGGTCCCGGGGTTTTTCTGCATTTGCGGTTTCCTCGTTAACAAAATTTCTGGTGCCTGTGTTATTTCTATTCCGCATTATATTTTGTAATATAATTGAAATATCATAGGTTGTGCTTTGTATCGATCAGTAGTGAAATCCAACCTTTGGTTGTTGATTGGATATTGATTTATCCTTGGATATTGGTCTTTGGTACCATCCAAGTTTATCTCTCTTGTATTTAATCGAGACTCGCAGATTGCTTGAGTAAGATTTAAATCAAGAGATAGAGATATTAACTCCTTGATATACTTTTTATTAAGATTGAGTATGAATGTCTAGTTGATTCTCTTAAAAGTATATTAGAGTTATTCCATACAGATTGCTAATCAAAATATTGGGTGTGGTTGTTAGACCCCCGCATTTTCAGTTTTGGAAAAACCTAGGTTAAAGGAGAATCGACTCTAGATTGCAACTAGGACACAGGAAAGTGTCGGGATTAGGTTTTCCAGTTGTTATAGTTCTCCCTTATATAGTCTTACAAATCAGGGGTTGCTTACAATCAAAGCTAAGATAGCTTAGTAACAAAGCATTCAATATTCGTTGTTAGATGAAATCCTGATTTAAGATTCAAGCTAAGTATGCTTTAAAATAAAGTAATTAATCTCCAGCGTTAGATGGTCTTAGCTTGTTACGCACAAATGAAATATACCTTCATTTTCATATAGGTAACCGTACGTAAACGTGTATATTGAGTTGGCTCAATAATAGTTAACCGAAGTTAGCCATATGAACACTTTTGTCTTAACCACATTCATCTAACACTTCTAGATCAAATATGATGATAAATCAATTATGAAAGATAATCAAATGAATCTAATTGTGTTTCAAATAGAGTTGTTCAATAGTTCACTATCTCATAGAAATATATATGAACAAGCTGAAACAAAATCGAATTGATTCGTAATTGTACAATGTACTTATACAAGAATCAGTTCATGAACATGAAGCCACGGTTTGCAAAGATTGCATTCCTTAATTCATAAATGTTTAGTTCATGAGTATGAGAATCATACTTAACAGATTTTAGAGCTTAATCACTGTGCTCGCAAACCAGGTATGCAAATAATAGCTCCGGACCTTGGTCTTGTCCATCCGTTCGCAAACCAGGTATGCAAACAGCTGTCCCGGACCTAACTCAGGTGAAACCGTTCGCATACTAGGTATGGAAACAAGGTTCCCAGACCTTTATAGGTAAAACCGTTTGCATACTAGGTACGTAAACAAGGTTCCCGGACCTGAATCATAACAATACAGTTCGCATACTAGGTATGCATACCGTGTTGTATCCAGACAAGGTTAATTGTTCTAAACTCCCATTTCAATCATTGAAACATCCTTAGAATACGATAATAGCTGTCTCACACAAACTATTAGCTTCAAGTAATTTTCAAGTGATCGAATGATCAATACGAAACTTTCCAAGTTGACATCAAATGATTGTCTCACACAAATCATGTAAGATGTTTCAAGGCAATTTTCACATGATCATCTTTTGACTTAATATTTAGTTTCCAACAGATAAATTTGTCTCCAACTAAACTCGTCAAGAATAATGATGAACATAGTTAAAGCAAAAAGCTTCCAACACATATTTCGAGAAATAAATAAGCGAGATAAACTCCGCCTCGAAATATCAAATGTGTATAATGTAAAAGTATATATAGCTATATGATTTAGTCTCATTAGAAGATAGAACATAATAGACTTCTGAGTGATAGATAAGTTTTAGTCTCCACATACCTTTTGTTGATGAAGTTCCTCTAAGCTCTCCTCAGTAGATCTTCGTCTTCAATCGATGAACGCCGTGAAGTCTAAAGCTCAACTACACATTATATCCTAATCCGAGACATAGCCATAAGTAGACTAGAAATCAAGACTATAATATTGATCAATTAACTTGACAAACAAGCTTGAGATAGTAACGCTTGTGAGCTCGACCGAGCAGTGCTCTAATAATCTCCCCCTTTTTCAATTTTAGTGACAAAACTATCAATACATATGGATTACAAAATAAATAAACTTTGTAGATTCTCATCCATCATGCTTGATTTCCTTGGCTCTTCAACATTCCTTGAATTCTTCGCTACTCCAAGTACTCCAGCGATTTTGAACGTGTTCAACTCAGCATCATTTTTGTTGAAAATCCGTAGCCATAACAATAAGAAAATAGATGTTCTCAATCATTTTTATACAGTGTCATAGTATTATTACACATCATCAAAGTCCAATTGCATCACAACTTTTTCAATAATACTACAGTGATATTTATCACTCCTCCTTAGTCTATACTTCATTTCACAATGAAAACCACTCCCCCTTACATAATGATTCGTAAACCATATGTACGTAGTGTGAACTACCAAATAATTCTCCTCCTTTTTGTCAATATAAATTGGCAAAGGTACGAAAACTACAGGATCATGATGAAATTTTCAAAGAGATAATTCACGACCAAAAGAGAACATATCAACTTGTTTCGATTATTTCACATAGTCGAAACTTAGTGTATTCATCAAGGAGTTTATTAAGATATAAGATAACTCCTATAATATTCCAAAGCTGCACTCCCCACAAAGATATGGCAATTAAGCACAAGTTCAATTAAGAACTCTCCCCCATTATATGTCATTCCCGAAAGAACAACATGAGCGACCTTAATTTTACAAGTAAAGAAGGATTTCTTTGTACATTAACAAATCACATGGATTTGTATCCGGTAAACTCGAATAAATTAACCACAAGAAGACCTTATTGATTAATATAATCGGAAACGCTCAACATAAGAAAACTTACAGAGCCATACAATACTTTCACATAAAATTATATAAGGGAAAGATCAATACTGCGGAATTTTTCAAAAGATCATTCTATCTTTTATCAATATTTGCATAAAGACATAATAGACTTAACTTTTGAGCATATGAGATAATCATAGTTCACGGACGTAAGCACAACATATCCCATAAAATATTTTTGCAATATATAAAAACAATAAAGACTAAAATTGCAAAATCATCTTCCAAATAACTTAGAATTTAAATAAACAAATCTAAAAACATTGCAAGATGAAAATCGTTGAAATAGCTATGTGTAATCACAATATTTGCTATTCCAAACCCTATCCTTCTTAAAACATAAGAATAAATTATCATAAGAAGTTTCCTAGACATTATTTAATGAAGAAGTTAATCATCATCTTCCTCATCATCGGAATCCATCCATGAAGCTTGAACTTTGTCCATTTCTTACTTGATTTCAGGAAATTTTGTAGCAATCACACACAATTGTTATTGCACACATTTTACCTTGGAATTGATCTCACACATACCATTGTGAATTTGTTGAAGAAGTCCCAAGGTGGTATGATCACAAGAACCATAAAGTGTATCATGTTTGTCTTTTGTAGAAGTTCGTCTTCATACGTTTGAAAATACTTGGACGAACTAGCTTGGGAGTTCCAATAGAGTTTCCAATAGGAGAAATGGAGTGTTGACTACAAATTTGCCCAATTAAGCATGGAAAGCCTAACTTCTTGTTGATTGGCACCATCGAGACCATTTGAAGAATGATAAATCCACAAATATCAAGACCTTGAGCACCCATTTTAAGGAAATAGACTAACTCCGAAAATTCACGACTCCAACGAGAGTTCTCAATCGTGGAGGGACAAATATTAGAAATTCCAAGTTTTCCGAAGATCCTTTAGGCATCACTAATGAAATATACCTCCATTTAGATATGGGTAACCGTACCTACACATGTATAGTGAGTTGGCTCAATAACAGTTTACCGAAGTTAGCCATATGAACACTTTTGTCTTAACCACATTCATCTAACACTTCTAGATCAAATATGATTGTAAGGATCCTCAAGCTCGTCAACGCGATTATACAAGTCAAGAGACGTTTTAGCCGCTAATGACTCGATTAGTTAATGTAGATTTTAATTAATAGAAATTAATCTAACAACGATCTAGATACGAAATTAGTATCATCGAATAGATCACGAAAATTTATGCGAGATAGACTACTCGAACGTGTCAATCGGATATCAGACGAAGAAGATATTATCAAGTTAATGAGAGGGGCAAAATAATCACTTTTGCATCTAAACCGCCTGGCTTCCCTTATCCTTTATCTGGGTGCCTTTATCATTTTATGTTGGCCTTATCACCACCCAACGTGTCGAAGAGAATTCATTCTCTTATCTTCTTTCTTCTTCTCTGTTTTCTCCTCTTATCTTCTCTGCCGATCTCAATCTCAGAAATTTGAGGCCTTTGCGTGAGAGTTTCATAGAAAGCTTATTAGCTGGTTTGATTAGAGATGAAGGTGATGGTACGGTGGTTGATTGAGCACAGGAAGTTAATGATATGGTTGCTACTGAGAAGATCGAAATAGGGTTTAATATGAATTTGAGAAGTGAATCGAGATGCTGATGGATGAAGAAAAGAAAGGTTGTCGTCAAATCGACGAAGTGAAAGTGTTCTGATGTTGAATCGAAGAGAAAATGTAAATCAGAGATTTAATTAGGGTTTCTGTTTTGAAATTTCTTTATGAAATTATTGTTATTTGTTAGTTTATAGATGAGTTTACTTTTAATTGAGGTTATGATTAAGGATTGAGAATTTATGTGATGGAATCGAAAATTAAGGTTTATGTTATGTTCTTCCCCAAATTAGTTAATTAGGGTTCTTTCTAATGTTTGGATTTTAGATTCCCTGGAATTAGAACTATGGTGTTGAGTTTAACAAGAAGAAGATGATGCTTGACTTGTTATCAATGGAAAGTTAGAAGTTAGAGTTTCAAGCTGAATATCTCAGTTGGATGAAGATGATTGTAATTGGTGGCTGGTGTCTTTAAAGTTTGTATCGATGGTGAGAAGAAATAGAGATGGTGGTTGGTCTGTGAAATGGTAACTACAGGTGTTGTCGAATACATGGAAAAAATTGCAGGTCTGTTGATAGAGAAATGGTAATGGATCTGTTAAGTTGCAGTTGAAGTTAATCTAACTGGTAGAGACTCAGTTTGGTTGTACATGGTACTTGAGTCGGAGCAATTGGTTTTAGTGGTATCATGGAAGAATGAGCAGAAGGTGAGATTGGTATTGCTTTGTTGGTGGAGCTGCAGTTGATTTCAATGAATGTGATGTTGCAGGAAACATGGTCTGGTGATTGTGGGATGTTTGAATCTCAGAAGTGTTCGGTTTATACAAGGACTGAAGCTACAAAGGAAATGATGTTGATGTGTCGCAGGGAAGCTACATCTAGGGATGAATGGAGTTGACTGTGAGTGATTGTGCTAATTGAGCTAGATGTTGTTATGGAGTGTGCATTTGGCTAATGAACTACAAAGATGGAGTTGATAAACTATGAATGAAGGATAATGGTTTGTTTGAGCTGAGTTTGAGGAAATTTATGTGGTTGGTTATAAAGCTTTGGTGGAATTACTGAAGTTGTCAGTGTATGTGAGTTGTTGGTTTTGATATCTTAAATGAGTTATAAGATTCAGATCTAGTAGTGGAACTAGTTATGGTCAGTAGTGTTGTAAATACTATAAAGAAGATGGGTTGAATGAATGTAACTGGAATGTAGGTGATGGTGTTGATGTTTTGAACTGTATATTAGTTAGTGGTAGATTAGGTTTGTATTTGAGTTATAGGGTTTGGGTGTTTGCATTTGTATTGCATCTTGTTTGTGCATTAGAAGTTGCCTGAGCAAGGGCCTTGGTTTGTATAACATGAATCAGTCTTGTTGACTGAGTTGTATTGACTCACTGAGTTACCTGTCTTGACCCGACTTGACTCAGTAGACCTTGACCATTTAACCAGGACTTGACCTGACCTTGGATGTGGACTGTAGTTGACTCGTTGACCGTCAGTGACCGTTAGTTTGACCAAGATAGACCAGGCCTTGTGTTAATGGGCCGAGTTTAGTAGACTTGGGCTTATTTCTAGTTTTCCTATTTAGATGAATTGGACCACTTGTGGTCTGAGTTGACCTTTGCTACTTTCTACAAAGTTGTATATCTTCCTAAAGACTTATTTAATGGGCTACAGAACCAACCAATGGAATTAGTAAAACCTTGGATGTGTTAAAAGATAGATAATGAAAAGATGTGTTAAAAGATAGATAATGAAAAGGTGTAGAACTATGAATGTGCTTAGAACCATTAGATGGGTCACTTAGTTTATAACTAGAGGATTGTCTGAGATTATGTTATGAACCTTGTATGAGCCTTATGGGATAATCTCTTAGAGTGTTTATGTTATTAACAGTTGATCTTTACTAACTACGATCAACCCAAAGCATAAGACAGTGGATTGTGGATTTCGAGGTAGGCGTGGCTTGTCATCAAATCAGGTGGGAACTCTATAACCTTCTTGTAATCATTAAGCTTTCCTTTATTTGCGAGCATGATGAGACTTTACTATTTATGTGCATTGATTGCATGTACTTTGATGTATCACTTTTGTGTTCTTCTGTACGGAACGTATGTTATATTTACATTTGTGATGTTTGCTATCTGTGATTGTGTTTGTGTGTGATATGCATTGTGAGATTTCCTTGCGAGGAGTGTCCGTGTTTTCTCCACGGCTCCTTGCTAAGTTAAGTAAGGCGGATGATCTTCCGTCGACAATATTATTTAGTACGGCGGATGCTCTTCCGTTTGAATATTATATCTTTTAATTCTATTGCATTAAGAAAGTATGGCGGATGCTCTTCCGTTTTAATATTACCTAGTAGGGCGGATGCTGTTCTGTTTGAATATTATATCTTTTAAATTTATTGTCTTAAGATAGTATGGCGGATGCCCTTCCGTTTTAATATTACTTAGTATGGCGGATGCCCTTCCGTCTTAATATTATATATACTATTTTATTTGAAGGAAATAACTCGTGCGCATATCATACTTGTTTGTCTAACTTTCTGATCTTGATGATAATATTCTGAATCATGGTTTATATGGGCACTCTGTGTGGACGATGTTATTATTACTGATTAGGGTTGCTCTCGCGTCGTCTTCTCCATTGAGTTTGGCGAGGTTAGAGTGACACTTGCTTAATGATGCATAAATAGATGAATGATTAGTTTCTTCTTGTTTACTGTCAATTTATAATCATTTAGAACTGTGAAGCATGTTAGTGATTACTTGAGAGTTATTTGTTTCCATTGGGCACCCCTTTGGGATGATGTGCTCACTCGTTCCCACTTCAGTTTTCAGTTACTCGAAGAAATGGTGCACATGAAGATATTCGTGTTTGTAGCATAAAGTTTTAGCGAACTGAAGATGTTTGTTTATCTTTATGTATGTATTCTTTCTTCCTTTATAAAACAACACATTATTATATTCTTATCACTCGAGAGATTTATAATTTATATAATATCAGAGAGTTTGGGTTTTGTTATTAGCACTTTATGTAACTATGTTTCTTAAAATCGGTAATCCTATTAACTAAGCAGGTGATTAGGTTGGGGCGTCATAATGATGATCAATCAATCATGAAAGATAATCAAATGAATCTAATTGTGTTTCAAATAGAGTTGTTCAAATTTCCAGTATCTCATAGAAATATATATGAAACAAATTGAAACAAAAACGGATTCATTCGTAATTGTACAAAGTACTTATACAAGAATCAGTTCATGAACATTAAGCCACGGTTTGGAAAGACTGCATTCCTTAGTTCATAAATGTTTAATTCATGAATATGGGAATCATACTTAACCGATTTTGGAACTTAACCAATGTGTTCGCAAACCACGTATGCAAACAACAGCTCCGGACCTTGGTCTTGTCCAGCCGTTCACAAACCAGGTATGCAAACAGTTGTCCCGGACCTAACTCACGTGAAACCGTTCGCACACTAGGTACGCAAACAAGGTTCCCATACATTTACATGTAAAACCGTTCGCATACTAGGTACACAAATAAGGTTCCCGGACCTGAATCATAACAATACAGTTCACATACTAGGTATGCATACCGTGTTGTATCCAGACATGGTTAATTGTTCTAAACTCCCATTTCAATCATTGAAGCATCCTTAGAAGACGACAATAGCTGTCTCACACAAACTATTAGCTTCAAGTAATTTTCAAGTGATCGAATGATCAATACGAAACTTTCCAAGTTGACATCAAATGATTGTCTCACACAAATCATGTAAGATGTTTCAAGGAAATTTTAACATGATCATCTTTTGACTTAATATTTAGTTTCCAATAAATAAATTTGTCTCCAAGTAAACTCGTCAAGAATAATGATGAACATAGTTAAAGCAAAAAGCTTCCAACACATATTTCGATAAATAGATAAGCGAGGTAAACTCAACTTGAAATATCAAATGTGTATAATATAAAAGTCTATATAGCTATACGACTTAGTCTCATTAGAAGATATAATAGAATAGACTTCTGAATGATAGATAAGTTTTAGTCTCCACATACCTTTTGTTGATGAAGTTCCTCCATGCTCACCTCAGTAGATCTTCGTCTTCAATCGATGAACCGGTGAAGTCTAAATCTCAACTACACATTCTATCCTAATCCGAGACATAGCTATAAGTAGACTTGAAATCAAGACTATAGTTTTGATCAACTAAACTTGACAAACAAGCTTGAGATAGCAACGCTTGCGAGTTCAACCGAGCAGTACTCTAACAGATATGACATCGACATGATCTTGTATATATTGTTATGATTATGTGAATGGGTTATGATGAAGATTTCATCCTAGGAAACAATGTTTTACATTTGTTTAAAGGAAGTACATTCATAAACTTGTTTTATGAATCGAAAGGGACATCATTAGGCTTATCGGTCCGGCTATTCATTGCAAATCTTTGGATGAAAAATATGTGTGAAATGGTAGAACCGATCTTAACTTATGTTATGTATCTTAGTATAACTAACCACAATGCCTGACTTATGATTTGGTATGACTGGTTTTTATTAATTGGTGTAACCGATCCTAAGTAATCACTGTGTGTTGGTATGACCGATCCTATTAATTAGTGTGACCGATCCTAGTAATTGGTGTGACCGATCATGAGTATGTGTAATTGATCCTTGTAATTAATGTAACCGGTCTTGGTAACTGATGTAACCGGTCTTGATAACTGGTGTGACCGATCACAATAAATACCATGTGTAGATGAAACCGATCCTTGTAACTGCTGTAATCGGTCCTGGTAACTGGTGTGACTGATCACAAGTATTTCCATATTGAGGTATAACTGATCCTAGTGATTGGTAGAACCGATTGAACCCATGTATGTGATTTGGTATTTGATCAATCACATAGTAGTCTTGGAATACAGGGAAACCAATTCTAAACTTGTTTAGAAGTGTGGTATGACCGATTCCAAGAATGTAAATCCATGTAAATATGAAATAAGTATTTACAGTGAAAAGATGTCAACATACTTTGAACACGAGCAGTAACTCTTATCATTTATTGTTCAAAGATATTCCTTAGTACTCAAGGGTGATCCTGTGTCGAAATAAATTGAGAATATTTTAATTAAGGTTTTTGGTTTTATATGCTTTAATTACTAGCAGTTAAATGCATACCTCTAGAAAATAAAAATTAGTAATGTGCATTTACTAATTGGAGATTTTCTATTGAGAGATTTAGGAAATATTGGACAAGCATTTATTGGAATTATGAAAACCGAATTTTTTTATTCATTGCATATCTTGAGAATATTTCCGTTTTGGAAATTCCTTGATGTCCAAACATCCTTGGTCTATAAATACCTAAGTTTGTATTTCTAGCAAACTATCCTAAGATTCAGGAAAACTTCATTTCTTGTTATTTCTGGTGGATCCGTCTACTCGGAGAGGAAAGTATCCTAATTAGGTGAAATCTCTTACGACCGCTCGTTTAAAGACTTTTGTGAGATCAAGAAGCTCTACAAGTACCGTTGGCGGGAAACTAGATAACTGCAGTGTTATTAGTTTTCGATTGATTTGATTTACTAACGCTTGTTGAAACTTTGATTGCATCTAGTTTGTTTATTCTTGAGAATCTTCTCTTATGATATAAGATTCACTCAAACTAGATCCATGTATCGACGAGATCTTTAGAACTGTTGTTAGATCTAAAGACATCTTGTGATAATCCATTGTTAACAGACTCCGTTCTGTGCGTGATTGATCACAAGAGATTCAAGTGGTGTTGTGCAGGTTATTGACGATTAAAGAAGATTTGGAGATGAAGAAGGTTTCTTATTGGTTTTCCTATCTTGTGAATTGTATGCACAGACCTTGATCGGTTGGGATCTAACAAGAATCAGATTTATTCGATTGATTGGTTGCGTGAGATCGGCATCGCTTTATAGTTTCTCTTTGAGATCTCTATTGATTGATTACGAATCTAGACTTGAATATTTCGATAGTTAAATTAGATTGATCTAACCAGGCAAAGGAGTTTATTAGATTAAATAGAAGAGCCTTTGTGTATGACTTAAGATATCTTTATCTTGAAAAGAATCTAAGGAGTTGTTACCAAACAGATTTGTTGTTCCTTTACTGTTTGGAATACGATCCAAAAGAATTGTACCAGTGCGTGACTCTTGAAGTTGGAAGCGCAGGGATACTGAGGGAACTAAGTAGCTAGGGGTAGTCTGCTCGGTCTCAACTATACGAAGTTGGTTTAGATTTTATATAAAGGCTTAATTCTGAGAGTATTCAATTCTGGACTAGGTCCCGGGGTTTTTCTGCATTTGCAGTTTCCTCTTTAACAAAATCTTGTTGTGTCTTTTACTTTGATTTCCGAATTATAATTGTTATTATAATAAAGTAAAATACACATACGTTAAATCCGTCATACTTGATAGTGATCCTATAGAGTTTGGTTATTACCGAACTTATTATCAAGTATCACACTTTGATTGTTGTATTGTCTCGATACCGTATCCATAGACGATCACAAAAAGTGTGAATACCGAAGTTGTTGTATTGTCTCCACTTTGTCCATAGACGATCACACTTGATAAGAGGACTTATAATTTGAAACAAAAAGATTGTGGTGTATTTGGGTACCCTCATCTTTTCAATAATGTTATCTCGATGAGTACTCCTACTAAGGAGGAAATTGAATATGTAGTTAAAAGCATGTCTACTTGGAGCTCATCTGGTCCAGATGCATTCCAAGCAGGATTTTACCAAACTCAATGGAAGCATGTTG
The DNA here is from genome assembly GCF_003573695.1 of Papaver somniferum. Taxonomy (NCBI): domain Eukaryota; kingdom Viridiplantae; phylum Streptophyta; class Magnoliopsida; order Ranunculales; family Papaveraceae; genus Papaver; species Papaver somniferum. The sequence continues at coordinate 38,861,410 of NC_039361.1, read as the reverse complement.
GTAGTGATATCATAGATATGGTCCAAAGGTATTTTGAGTCTGGGTTTATGCCTAGAAGTCTAAATAAGACTTAATATCTTTGATTCCTAAGTGTAAAGACCCAAAAACTCCCTCTGATTTTAGACCTATTGGTCTTTGTAATATCTCTTACAAGATTATTTCTAAAATTCTCACAAATAGAATAAAACCTTATCTCAAAAAGATGATATCCCATACCAGGTTGCATTTGTTCCTAGTAGATATATTCATGACAACATTATTATTGCTCATGAAATGATTCACACCATGAAACATAAAAAAGGGTATATTGGCACTATGGCTTGAGTTAGATCTTTCTAAAGCTTCTGATATACTAGAAAGAAGTTTTCTTTTACATATTTTGAAAAAAAAAATTGGTTTCTGTGGTAATTTCTGTAACCTCATTCATCAATGCCTATCTACCACCAGTGTTAATATTTTGTTAAATAGTTCTTCTTGTCAACAATATAATATTTCCAGAGGTTTAAGACAAAGAGATAAACTCTATCCTCACATATTTATCATTGCCATGGAGTATCTCTCAAGAAGTTTCCATATTGCAGAAACTAATAAAATCATTTCTGGTGTTAAAGCTGCTAAGAGAGCCCCTTTTATGTCTCATTTGTTATTTGAAAATGACATTCTTATCTTCACAAAAGCTAATATGAACAATGTTGATGGTATTCTTCAGATACTAAAGGATTTTGGTATGCTTTCTGGACAACTTCTTAATTTTCAAAAATCTCGTGTCTATTTTAGCAAGAACATGAGTCCCAGCTCTTGTGAGGATTTAGCTAATGCTCTTAATATGAGCATTGCCAGTGATTCTGATACCTATTGGGGTGTTCCTATGCTTTTGGGTCAAAATAAACAAAAATATTTCTCTCATATTGTGCAGTCTTTTGAAGCTAGACTAAACAATTGGTGTAGTACCTCTCTAAACCAATCTGGTAGAATTACTATGGTTAAGTACGTTTTGAATGCCATCCCTATCCACCAGATGGGTTGTTTTAAAATCCATAATAATATTATCACTAAACTTGACTCTCTACAAAGAAATTTCTGGTGGGCCATAATTGTAATAGAGGAATTTGTTTCATATCCTGGATTAGTCTTTGACTTCAAAATAGTTAGGTGGTCTTGCATTTAGGAATTTAGAAATCTTTAATTAGGCTTTGATTGCTAAACTATCTTGGAAAATATGCAAATATCCTGATGATCTAAGTACTAAAGTCTTGAAAGCTAAATACTCCAAGAATAATGTTTTTTTTTTTGCATCAAAACAAGCTTAATGATAATTGTTTTTGGATTTGGAGGGATATCTATAATGGCTTAGATTTGGTTTAAAAAAATACTTGTTGGTCGAGATATGGCACTAAGGTTAAAATTTGGATGTATAATTGGATTATAGGAATAAATCAACCACATGAGTCTGCTATAACTGCTAGTTTCTCTTCAACTTATACTTTTGTCTGTGAAATTTTGTTGCCTGACACTAGGTCTTGGAATACTGTTTTGATTGGAATTTCATTTAATGATGAGATTGCTAGTATGATTTTGTCAATTCATGTGAGGATACTCTTGTTTGGATGCATGATAAAAAAGACGACTTCTCTGTTAAAAGTGATTACAACTGTTTAGTGAATGCACACAACTGATCAAATCAATTTTATAATTCTCCTGTAAGTACTTCTGTTTGGAAATTTCTTTTGAAAACTAAACTCCTTCATAAAGTGAAGTTATACATTTGGAAATGCCTTAGAAATATTGTTCAAATTAGAGATAAGATCTCTAGATACAAAACAGACATAGACACTCATTGTAGTTCATGTAACTTCACTCATGAAACTAGTGAGCATTTGTTCCTTGATTGTCCTTATGCAATCAGTATGATTGGGGGTTAGTGTTAATGTATCTCAGGTTCATAATGATCATACTGATGTTTTCTACCGAATTTTAAGTTGATTTTCTGTAGGTAATATTTCAACAGGAGTAAACTCTACTCAATTAAAGCAAACCGTTATACTCTTATGATTACTGTTTGGATGATTTGGAAAGATAGATTTGCAGCTATCTTCCAAAATCTAAAACCAAACAGGGTTACTACTATTGAGCGTATAAAACTCCTAGCTAATCAATGTTGTCCAGTTTCAAGCGTGTCCAATAACTTACACTCTGTTCAATTAGCAGAGAATGGGAAAAACTGGGATCCCCCTAATATTGGTTTCATGAAAATAAATATAGATGCTTTTTTTAAAAAAGAAGTTGAAAAACAGGTTTAGGACTGATACTACGTGACTTTGCAGGTTCATGCTAAGGAGCCAAAGGAAAATATCTTGAAGGAAGGTTAATTCCATAACAAGAAGTGGAGCAGCTGGAATGCCTGGAACTCAAAGATGTGGTTGAATGGGCCAGCTACCTGGAGATAGAGAGAGTTGTTTTTGAATCTGATAATGAACTACTAATAAAGTCTGTCAAGGAATCTGATCCTTATGTTCATTGGTCAAATCATGGTATTATTTTAGGAGGGAGGATCTATGGACACTCTTAGATGGACAAGGTCAGATATGATTTGCGTCATTTTCTCCGCAAAATCCAAACAGTAATGAATTTAAGTCTAATATCTTGATGATATGTTCAAAGTTAACGGTTGAAATTAAGATCGGTAGATGGTGAAGTTTTCTATCTCGAATTGCGTTTATTTTTGGTAGGAATGTAAAGTCTTATAAGAGGAACATATCATCAAAATTAGATATAAATTCATTGTTTTTTGGGTTTTGCGGAGAAAATGGCGCAAATCATGTCTAACCTTGTCCATCTAAGAGTGTCCATGGATCCTCCCTCTTATTTTAGATATAAAGTTTTTTTACAGAACAGACCATTATGGTTGTGTCAATCAGTTAGAAGAGATGAGAATGGAGCCGCAGACAATATTGCTAAAAAAGCTAGGATTAGTTGTTCTAATTTTGAGTATTATGAAACTTTCCCTCCTGATATCAATACTTGGATCGTCATGGATCAATAATCTGTAATCTCTTAATTCATAAATCTCATCAATAAAATTTCTTTTTGAATAAAGAAGAATGTATTCATGGTATGGCTTTGAAGAAGCTGAATTGTAGCCACAGTCATTCCAGTCGGAAGTTTTATGTTTCTTATATTTTTGTGGGCTTATTACCTGAGCCCAGCGAGCTTACACTAACTTCGTTAGGGTTGAGATGAGGTATTTACTGCTTCACAATTCTTAGTTCATCCTTATTTCAGTAGAGATGTTTCAGTGAAGGATCAAGAGTCAAGAGACTGATCAAGAGTCAAGAGACTCAAGACAAGCGAATTGCAGTATCCTATTGTCACACCTTTTGTTCGATCAAAATGAAAATAAACTTGGTCACACCTTTGAACCCCTACACAATATCTCACATCTTTAGTATGTGCGATACATATTGAACCTGTTTTGCCTTCATCTTTTCTTTTGTGAGCCCAAATATTTCCCCAGCTATTTTTAACTCAAGATGTGATGACATCCGACTTCCTTTTACTCCAAGGATTCTCTTGTATAGGAAAAAAAAAAACTGAGAGAATTTGAAATCAAGTTTCTTGGCTATAAGATTGGATACGTTGGAGGGAATTGAATTATAAAGAAACAACTGGAACAAGCTAATTCAGAACTTATTCTTTTTACTTTCATGTTATCTGCACAATCATTTTTTTACGTGGTTACCCTAATATCTCTATCATGTTTCACAACTTGTAGAGTGTCCTAAGTTGTAGAGTGTCTTAAGTTGTTTGATTTCTATATCAATCTGGAATCTTTGAAGCTTTGTTTACAATTTTTTTCTCATAAAACTTCTTCCAGACAAATATGCACGGCCCATATTCTTGCATAATGCAGTACAAATTTGTCCGTCTTTGGAGATTAAAGAACGTCAAGATATATAAGAGGGTGTTTGCCTGGTTGGATGCCACACAAGAAATTGTTTTTCTGCTTAATAATTTTAACAACGATTCAAAACAAAAAGTCTCTTTTGTGAAGCAATTTTTTTTTTCTTCAGCCTTCCGAATATAGCTTCTGAGTTTTCGAAGAATATGAACACTTTTGATCCTGGTCATCTGAAACATGTTTTCACATAAGTCTTCTGATTCTGGTTGTCAAACAAGTTCAAAATAAGTTTGCAGTAAGAAAATATAGTCATGTAACAACTGTAGCGGACCTAGTGGACTATGGTCACCCATTCACTCTATCGCATCGGTAGCTAGGTGTTAAGAAGAAGGATGGAAGTGAAATTAAAGATGAAAGAGATATGAGAAGGAAAGATGCCTGATCACCTCTTGATTCTTTGAGGGACCATAGAAAGCTATGGAATATGTAGCCTGCCTGGCCTTCAACTTTAAGGCTACCATTTCTATTGCTTAAAGTTGTCAAGATATTGGCATATTGCACACAACCATGATAGTGATTACAAATCTGATCATATGTGCTGGCCTAACTAAATTTGACATGTATCGACATTTTAGTTAGTTTGATTCAAAGTCATGTTATACTACTAACTAGGTTAATATAAAAACATGACAATATATATATATATAGTTAAAACTTAATAGTCCTCCTTCATTGGAGCATCATTTTACAACTTTTATGCAACAAACATCACCGGACGGACTATCTGGCCATGCTTCTTTTTTCTTCTACATGCTTTCCTCTGTAGGGCCTCACCTTTTTATTTTTCTCAGAAGTGGTGGTGTTTAAATTATGATTCGCTTTGCACGGAAGCAAGAAAATGCATGATTATGAGAATACACGCTCTAATTACTAGTAGCCTGTAGTGTATCATATCCATCATTAAGTTGTGATTAATTAGGCTACACTACTGTTCATTGTAGAATGCCAACTTTATATTGCACTCAAAGCCTTCACTGGGTTAAATTGTGAGACGCCATAAATTTCCAGGTTATTAGTAACAGGCAAAAACAACCCCTCAATTATATGAAATTTGGTAAACTCCCGTCTGTCACATGATCTGAAATACGATTTAGTTAGTTGTAAATGGTTCGCTGGTTGACATGTACAAAGGGTTGTTGCCGAAAGTGCCTTGTCAATGGAATTTCCTAAAAGTGACTCATGGCAAGTCACTATAGAAAATGATAGAAAACTTAATGAGAAAAGGTTGCAAAAAAAATAAATACTAGATTTTTGTACAAGAGGAAGAACAGATTCTGCCACCACCTTGTGGGGGAAGTTTGCATCTGATTTTCACTTTGTTAAAGCACAAGAAGAGATGGCAATCTCATGAGAACCGCATTCTAATATTCTATTCCCTTGCTAGTGAAAGAAATACAAAGAACCACCCCATGTTTGCCAAATTTCCAATACCACTAAAAAGAAATTCCCACTAAAGAGACGATGAAAAAGCCTTACATTTTCCCATTAAAACAACAGCAAGCATGAGATTTCATCTGGTGAGCATAAAAAGTTAGAAGGATTTCTTCTTTTAACACAAAGCAACATGGAGAAAGATATTGGTTAATGAAAAGGGAGCATATAGATGGGTTTGGTTTGTTTGCCATAAGATAAATAATTTGCTCACAGCTAGGGTTTTAGTGCATAAACCAAAATATTCCAAGATTTGGAACAGTGCTTTTGTGATTTGTCCTTGCTTAAATGAACTTATTTTAGTTGTTAAGGAATCTAAGCTGCTGTGTTTTATTATGTCAGATTAGATATATGTTATGGAGAGAAAGTGATGGAAAGAGCAAATTTAATAGAGTATTTGAAGATTGCAGTTAACATATGTGATTCCAAATAATTTCTTTTCGTGTATTATTATTGCACTATCACCTACTAGCTAGCTAGATGTTTAGTACTAGGTTTAATTAGCACGTGTAATCTAGGATCTATTCTACTATTGAGTACAATATAGTACTAATGTAACATGAGTCTACGAGAGTAGTTGTAGTAGATGGCGATATGCCAAATGACAAGATTGCTTGATGATAGGGGTACCGAATTGTTTGGGAACGTAACAAAATACATATAGGACAAAATAATCGTTGTTTTTGGGTTGGTAGCCAAATGAGAAACAGGGTAGTTGCACTTGCACCGTAGGTGTCACTCTAGTAAATGGTAAATTCACATGTAATTTAGTAAAACAGTTAGTATCCCATTTGATTTCTCACTGACTGCCAATCCAATAGATTCGACGGGAGAAATTGTAAAGCAGGCAGTGCTCAAGCCTTAATCATTTCAATCCTAGAACCCATTCTGGGATCACTTCATTTGATTTTCAACATAGATCCACACACTGTTGGAAAAAGAAATAACATCCCCGATGAGGAAACAAAGTGATGGAGTATGATCCAATTCCATTTTCAAAACTAATCATGACATTTGATTGAAAAATGTCACTCATTCTCAACTCTATGGATGAGGACCCCAAGCTACAAAATTAATGATCTAATCCCAATAGGTCTTTCAAACTTTGAATCTTTTTTTTTCCCACTGGACCACTATCTCTCTCACTCACCTCATTATTATCTCTTTATAATTCACTCATCAAACACAAGAAAACCAAGGCACAATAAAATCTTTCACATTTTCAATGAAGGCTAATGACTTTTTACTCGAAACAAATCCACCCTTTGTACTCCCACTATCACTAGTACTATTCTGCTTATACATCCAACGTCGAACAAAGTCATTATCTACCGACTATTAAGCTAGTGCTAGTGCTAGTCCAAGAATTTATCACCAAGATGAAATTCCGTCTATATTTTCAAACTATTTTGAACGACTAACATTCCCATCCTCCAACATATCCTCCACCTGAAGATTTTAGCTTTTAGGTATCTTCTACCATTGGCCTAGATGGTCCCATAACCTTCTAGAGTCCAAGGGACTCTAATATGCTGCTTACGACAGTGTTCAATTGTAACAGTAGAAACGGGAGTAAAAAGAAAACTTACCAAGGGATATTTTTCTTGACCACACAAATGATTCAATTCAAATGAACATTGCATTTATATCTCAATTATTTTATTCTTCATTGTTCTCGAGAAATCAAGAAAATTTGAAATTTGAAAAAATATTTCTGAAAAGTGATTTATGGAGAGGTTTTGCAAGTCCCTACGCTATTGACCGTTGCGAGCGAGACTTGGGCGGGAAAGACTGTCTCTCGATCCATGTTGCGAGGATTTGATTTATTTGGTCGTTGAGTTGAGCTGGTTGGTAAGGGTCCGAGTTAATTAGTTTTGAATCTCGTGCTTAAAAATTTGATATGTGACCCAGTATCTATGTACTTGTGCCTGGTGATTGACAACGAGCATGCCATTTATTCAGTGGGGGCAGCACTTGAATCGTGTTGCTAGGTCCGAATTTCCCTTTTTGATCGACATATTGTCCCAATTTTACTAGTACACTTCAAATGAATAGAGTAAGATTACTAATTTCGGTCTGGTTCCAAGGTTACTACACTTTGAAATAATGGTCAAGGGTAATAATGTATTTATTTAACTTGAGTTGAAACGGTCGTTGTTTATGTCAGGTAAGGAATCAAGAATAACAGATTAAAGAACAAAAGATGGAAATGAGAATAGTGTGAGAAATGGTACGTAAAAGCCTGATGTGAAAAATTGTCATTTTCCAAAACGAACCCTAAAGTTGTTTTCTTTTCAGAATTTCGAATTCGAATTTTCTGCTTTTACCTGTCAGGGTATCTCGAGGTGGTACTTGTTTGTCTATTTCAGTTTGATTAAGATCATGATCGTCCGATTCACAAACTAGATCTCTTCTAAAGATACTTAATGGACTATTAATCTCAAAAGAAGGGTCAGTCAACAGTCTTCTGACTCTGTAAAAAGGTTTAAACTTTTAACTTTAAACTATCACTGTGGTCAACTACAGTAACTAACATTTTGCATGAATATTTTCTTTACTAATGTGGGACTGGTGTTTAGCGTGATTGAGTCTTCACAACCACAAGGGACGGAAAGACCCTAAACGAAAGATGATCTTTTATATTTGGCATGTTATCAGTCCCGGCAGGAACTTGTTTGTTTGCAGCTGACTCGGCGTCTGAATCTGAGTCAATCCCGGACTCGGACCGAGTCAGCAGTCAGACTGTTTGTTTTCCATTTTGAGTCAGATCTGACTCGATCTCTGACTCAGACATAACCCCTGACTCGGACTCATTTGAGTCAGGTAACAAAATACCCCTGACTCATGGGACCAAACCACTGACTCACTTATTTCCGAGTCAGATGAGTCAGATCTGACTCAAAACAAACATATCGACTCAGATCCAGATGAGTCAGGTGATTTCACTCAGATCCAGATGATTCAGATCCAGACGATTCAGATGAGTCAGGAGTAAACAAACATGGTGTAGGTCTTTCGCCTATGCATATGTTGGCCGTTGGCATGTTGCCTCAATTGGCCCTCGCCTATAGCGTAGGCATGTTGTGCCAATAGGTCCTCTGATATATACACCTAAAGAAAACATAGCTCTTACCACGAGTAGATAAGATTGCAAATTCTAAATTCGGCCTCCCTTTCCACCGAGGCATGGAGAGTTTTTTTTTTTTTTTTTGCAGGTACTTTTTCTTTTTTTTGGGGAGGGGGTGAATTAGGGATATGCGCCAAAATCGTCTGTCATCTTGGGGTGGGGATATTAGGATTTCAGTTTTCAGGAATATGCTCTAGCCGTCCAAAATTCCATCCAAAACTGTTAAGCAGTCAACATTCGCACACACGTAGGATTACATATGCGAATTAAAAGATAGATATACTATACACTAACACCTTTACAAGGTTCAGGAACATATTCAGAAGAAGAAAAAAAACTCGAAGAAATTAGAGAAATAGTTCAGGCACATTTACGATAAATTGACTATATAACGGCTTCTTGACAGAAACAATTACTTTGGGGAATATTCCCAGAAACTGGAATCCTGGGGCATATCCTCTAGATGACAGTCGACCTTGGGGCATATCCCCAATTTTCCTTTTTTTTTTTTTTTTGAAAAGACATCGAGCATAGTCAAGCCATTTCATATTATAGTTTTCATACAAATTTTTTACTAACAAAAAAATTTAAATGACCTAGTTTGAATTAAAAGTAAGACATCCAGAATGTAAATGAACTATAAAAACCTAATTCATACAGATTCTTAACTAACAAAAAAGTTTAAATGGCCCAGTTTAAATTAAAAGTAGGACATCCAGAATGTAAATGAACAATAAGAACCTAATATTGCACACGTTGGCGTTTAATCATATAAGAGCAACTGCAGTGGTGCGATCATAACCAAAGACCAAAGATAAAAAAAAAAAAAAAAATTTAAGTTTAGTCCGTGGTGTTACACTAGGGTGGAAGAGTAAATTTGGTCGCTAGGAAAAAGTATACACCAAGATCACATTATACGCCCACCCCATCACCAGGATCACATTATATGCCCTCCCCATCAGCAGGATCACATTATATGCCCGCTCCATCACATGATCACATTATATGCACGCCCCATCATCCATCAGGCGAACTTTATATGTACGCCTCATGAGGATCACATTATATGCCCGCCCCATCACCAGGATCACATTATATGCACGTCTCATCAACAAGATCACATTATATACCCGCCCGGTGACAAACGAACATTATACGTTCGCTCGACTATATATAGTTTTGGTCTTGGTCCCAGACCAAATATAGTCTGGAATTTGGTTTTGGTCCGGCTTTTAGTCTTTACTCCGTCCCGCTGTGTCTCGTCTCTGGATCATAATGATAGGTTTGATCGTCCACTGTGGACGCTCTAAGAGAATCTTATGACGTCCTCTATAACAATAAATAATGTAGGACATCTGTCCTTAATTTAGAAATTAGAAGTCATAGCATTTCTTTTTAAAGTATTTTTCGTATTTTAGATTTTTAGTTATTTTAGGTATCTAGTTTAAACCTATGTAAGTATGCCTTTGTCTCAAAACATCATCTATCTTATCATCAATATTAATATTCGTTTAATCTCTTCATTGAATTCTCCTTATTCTCTCACTTTTCCTCTTTAATTTCGTCTATTCACATCCCTTTTCGTCTCTTCGCATCCCATCAATCTCCTATTGCATTATTCTCTTTATCGTTCTACGTAAGTCAGTTTCAGAGCCAAGAATCTTAGATTCTCATCTAAAATTCGATCCTTGGTATCGCTTTAAATAAAAAGCTACGATGAATATGAATAAGTACATAAAGCTTATGGCGAACATTTTATACGAATGATTCGTCTTATATTACATACTCAACCTTCTTTTTCTCAAGAAATTACTCACTAAATTTCGTTAAGTTTTCCTTTCATGGTTATGAAGACTCGGTATTGTGTGATGTGATCAACATGACTACTAGATATCTTCTTCTTGGAAGACCTTGGCAATATGATATTCATGTTGTTCACAATTGTTGCGAGAACACATACACCTTCTACAAGGATGGAAAAAAGAAAATTTTATGTCTTTCCAAATCTGCTGCAATCTTCAAATAGCGCGACAAGACTAGTACTTTAGTAGCTTACATAGTGTTGTAGTACTTCGATTGCGGTAAATAAGAGTTCGTTACTCGGACTTGAAAAGATTTTTAAAACAAAAATATATACACAATATGTCACAAGATCAAGAGGAACCAGGACTCAGGATTCCAATGTGTTTCATATTCAAGTGGCTCAGAAAATAATCCTAGGCGATTATAGCTCAAAATAAAACAAGTATTAACTCTATCTTTGCCAAATTAGATTCCATAAAATATTACTTGTATATGATAAGCATGGCACATCAAGAATCCCTAGGACTAAGCATGTTCCATCAAACAAAATCACAAGTAATTAATTGAAATCATAAATCAATTAAAATTGGTGCAAAAAGTGAATTAAGAATTATTTAAATAACCACATGGATGAAAAACAGCTTCCTCCATCATCCCAGTATTGGGGTTTAGCTACTCATAATAATCATGTTCTCAAAATACATACTTGATGCTCAAAATATGATTATAAGAGTGAAAAATATAATACAGTGAAACTACGATCCTCTTTAAGCGTCCAAGAAGAACGATAAAATACCACTGCTGTAAGTAACGATACCTCACTGCTGCTGTTGACGCTGTTGATTCAAGACCCTCGGATGCTAGTGGTTGTCACTGTTGATAAACGACTGTCTTTGCGGGTGTGTTCTTCGTGTTCTTCGAGCTTTGTTAATGGCAGCAGCAGCAGCAGGTACAATTCCTGCAACTCCTCCTGCGCCTCTCTGCTGGCCTCCCAATCGACCCCTAGCTCTTGATAACGCCTATATGACTCGAAACAATCTATATATACTTAAACAGGTCCACTAAATCTTCCCCAAAATTCTCCTTTTCTCTCCACAGCAAGTTACGTATATTTCCTCTCTTTCTTCTTTTTACGCGTCTACTAAGCTATTCCCTTGCCACAAAACTCTCCAATGACTTGAAGAAGACCAAGTGCAAGTATATTTAGCGTGAAAATCTCCCAGAAATTCCTCACAAAATCTTTGAACTCAATCAGCAGTGCACGTGTTCTGTTGAACTTCGATTCAATTTTTCCGGCATTCCAGCCCAATTGTTTGCGTCCAATAGATTGTACTAGGCCTGTTTAGTCCATCCAAGTCCATCCCAACTGATTTCGGCGATTGAATCTCGTTAAAACTCCATCAAAATTCGATTCTCAATCTGCCAGTGAACTTCCCGACAATTTTCTAATTCAAAACGTGAAGAAGGTGGGTGCCCTTATCCTGTGCTGTTCTCCCTTTAGCAGCTGCCTGGAAATAGGTCACCCCTTAGTAATTAGGTTACCCCTTATCCAAAATCGAGGGTCTGTATAGTGATTTCTCTGGGACATTTTCGACACTTTTTCGGGGTTCCTCCGGGGTATTTCTGGGGTACTTCCGGTATACTTCTGGGGCGCTTCCGGTACTCCATCAACGGTGGTCCAAACGCCGCATTTTCAGCTAATTTCGCCGCAAAACTTTATTCTTCTAAAAACACCTACAAATAAATAAAATAGCCAAATAAGTACAATATCGAGCACTAACAATATATACAATAGAGATATATTAGACACATAAATGCGTATATCACATAGCCATATCGCTACAATCTCATGACGAGAATAGAGAAAATTTGTCATCAACTAAAAATAGCACTTCTGTTATTTACGCTACATCAGTTGGTGAGGAGCATATGAAATTTTATTGGGCTTTTTAATAAAGTGGCCACCTTTTCGACACATAATTAAGAAAGTGGTCGTTTTTTTGAATCTTTTTATAAAATAGTCGAGACGGAGCTTTTCCGTCCCGTTTTTTTCAAAAAACAATAACGACAGTTAATTTAACATGAGTCAAGGGTATTTTAGACCTTTTACAGCATAGCCAACTCGCAACTCAGTCGAGTTAGAGAAAAATACTCATCTTTTTCTTCTGTTCTTCTCCTTTAATATTTCATTTCCATGGAACCCTAACAAATTATTGAAATTAAACCAAATTCAACAGAAATTTAATGAATCATTACCCAAAATTTGTCTACATCTCCCGAATTAACGTATCTTAGTTTAAAAAAAAAAGATCATCTGAGAAATGAACAATTATGAACCCTAACTGATAAAACGAATGTGCAAGAACAAACAGGAGAGACAAATTAACAATCGATAAAAACCCAATTGAAAAACTTAATCAAATTGATCAGTTTCCATTTTTCATTAACCAATTGTTCAATTACAACATAAACCAACAAACTTACAAAACTCAAAAAGAATAATCATTGAAATCAACAGAAACAAACCCTAATTAATTCCTATTTCAAAATAATTTTGTTCCAACTTCAATGGTCTTTGTTATCACCGTGATCAAATCCTTCAAAGTTTAATTTGATTCCTATATAGAAGAATCGAATCAATAGAAACAAATACGGGATTGAAAGCTTACCATTACTGCTGACGGAAAAACAAGTATTTTCTTTCATCGATTTGCAGGAAAAACAAGTATCACTGTTGACGATTGAATGAATGGTTAATGGGTTCTGATGATTGTCATTGAAACGAGAAAAGAAGGAAGGGGTTTTACAAAGTCTGGTAGTCGAAAAAAAGTTGGAGGAACAAAGAATAAGAAATGGTTTCCCTGTAAGAACAACCATTGACGCATGATAGGTTTATGAAGGAGGAGGATATAGTAGTAATTTTAGGCACAAAAATTGACTAAGTCCACTTGTTGGACCATTTTGGTGGGGCCAAGTGAAAAAACTAATGGAAAGGCCGGTTTATAAAAGTTTGAAATTTTTTGGCCGGTTTATTAAATTTATGGATGGAAGCTGGTTAGTTTATTAATTTGCTCATTCAAAAAGACGAAGAAAATCTTGTTTCCAAGGACGAACAATACAAGGAGGTTTTGCATGATTCTCAAGTGTTAAGTGGCGAGTTATCAAATCTTATAAAAAAGATGATTTAGTAGATCTTGATGCTGATACTTTGTCTAGGGTTGAAAATAATCAAGTTTTAATCATTTGAATATACCAATGATGTCTATGTTCCCTAACAAGGTATAAGTAGTTGAATCAACATATGTGGATTCATCATATGAGAATTCTTTTGTGTTCTTTTTATATGCATGTTTATGCGTGTAATTGTCCATCTCAGTAAGATATAATTGTAGAAAAATATGTTGGAAGAATTGGTGGTAGAATTTTCTCAAACACCAGGAGGAAAACAATAAAAGAAGATTATTTTAGGCTCATGAATCAAACAGTATCCAAAGTAATTTTAGATTCGAAGTGGCTTTGTATGGAAAGTCAGGTTGCTCCTGAGTGACGATGTGACAATGACAACATCTTTTCTGGGAGACATCGTTATTATTGGGGAGCTTATGTTCTCGCTATCAATTTGCAAAATTATTGCGTTACTAAAAAGTTTTGCAGATGTGAAAAGGCTAGACAAGTGTATCCAAGATTATTATCGACTCTAACAGGTTGTTATGTCCAGTTCCATATACTTTCTCAAGACTAAAAGGAGAAAAACATATAAACCATTCTTGGAAACTTCTAATACGCAGTCCATTATTACTTATGGATTCGTTTGGAGTTCCGACATATGTAATGGATTTTGTGTACAATAATGTGCCAAGGGAAGAGATATTTAGATATTTCAAGCAAACTCATGTGAAAGCAGATGTTGTTTTGTATAGTTCTTTGATTGATGTCATTTGCAAGAATGATATGACGGGGTTTGCGATGTCTTTGTTTGATGAGATGATACCTAAAATATTTTAATTATTGAATTTGGAAGATTTACCTCTTGGTAGATGCAACGACTGATGAGCTCAAGCATTTCAGTGAGCTCGTACTCGTACCCATTGGTGGTATTTGGACCGATACTAAGTGTTGCTTTTTTTATGATTATTATAATAATAACTTTTTGGAATTATTCTATTTACACGATCAATATTTCAGGTGTACATGATCCTTAGGGGTTTAAAAATCAAACTATCCACTACAATGATGTCTTGGTATATGATGCTTACAACGTCTATGGTTTCTTTCATACAATTGCGAATAACAAAGTCTTTATATAGCTAAAATAAAAGAGGATTTTTGTAACACGATCAACTTTTGTTGGTTCAAGACATTATGTGATGCATTGAATATATGATAAAAAAAATATTTGGGAGAATTTTGAAAATTCAATCTAATACTAAACACGACATTTTTTTCACCATACTGCATTATTATTGGGAGATTACTGGATAGCATAATTGAAATAAGATGTTATGTTAAAGATAGAAGACTTGGTTGATGGATTTCATTCCAAAACGGAAATGTAGATATCGTACTTAAGGAGTTAATTCAAGTTTTGGATCATCGGAAGGACAAATCAATTAAATGTACCATAACTGTAGCTCTGAATTTCAGAGAAGTGTTCTTGTGGTCGTTGCTCGCATGATTGACTCAATTACCACCACTAGTGATATGACTTTTGTGTTTGATCGCGAAAAATCTAAACACACATCACATGATGCAATGAACACCATTTCTTATGTACTTCTTTTATGAATTTCTTAAATTATGTGATTTGTGTTTGATCGTGGTAAGGCGTACCAACTGACTTGAGAGCAAATTTTGATAGTACAAGAAGCGTTGCAACTAATTGATCACGAAATCTACAAGTCATATTTTGTAATGACCAGTCGAGGATAAGCTTTTCCCAAACAAGGAGGACTAATGTTGGACATATGTGCTTAGTTTAAAAGTTATAGTTAATTCTTTATGTTGATATTTCCTTTATTTAAGATTCTAGTTATTTTTGGTATCTAGTTTATGCCTCTATTAACAAGACTTTATCTCAAAAGATTACCTATCTTGTTATTCGTTTGATCTCTTAACTGAATTCTCTTTATCTCTTATTTTTCCTCTTTAATTTCGTCTATCCACATCCCAATTTCGTCTCTTCGAATACCAGTAATCTCATATTGCATTCTTCTTCTTTTTGCCCAATTTCACAGTTTCGTTCCTCAAAAACCTGGAAGAAAGTTGTGAATCACTTGTAGAGTGCAACAAAACTGTTTTGCACTAGAAAACCAGGGTTAGCGAAACCATTTCAGACTGGGAATTTATTCCGTTGATAAAATGAGCCATTGACTCACCATTGGAGATCCAACAACTTGAACTGTATGGTTTCACGCTTGGAATGCGATACCATTTCGAGCTTCATCCTTCACGTCACGACCATAGTCCCATCTTCACAACGACCTGTCTTGGATTGTGAACCATAAGACTTAAAAGGTATTTAAATACACCTTGAGAAGCCGTTTTTTGACTTCTAGAAGAGAAAAAAAAATAAAAATTAGGTTGAGAACCAAATTTCAGAATAACTTTTAGATCTATAAAGAATTATTTTTACGTCTGATTCGTGCGATTAACTCCGGGTTCTGGAGCACTTTTTCTTCCCCTCCTACATCACAAGTCTTTCAAGAGACAATTTAAATCAAAATGTTTTTCCACAAGAACCCCAACCTACGTATCCCCCACCAAAAAAAAAGAAAGAAAAAAAGCCTAAAAATCCCCACAAGCACCATTGTTGGCAGAATACTTCATATTTCTAGTATTTAATGGTCTTAAAACGTGTTCCCAGAGCCAGACAATGTTAATTTAAATTTGCTAATCAGGTGGTTGATGCATTGTCCATCTCAACAATGCATCGACCTCTTGGACAGACCGACTTAAAGGCCGTTCTTTCTTGTTGTCTGGATAAATTGCCAGCAATGAATGCTACAAACAAAAGTTGCTCGAATAATCTTGGTCATTTTGATCAACAAGTTGTAGGGTTCAGATAAGACCCGAATAAGAGTTACCTTAATCCACACCACACGTCACTGGAACCTAACAACTAACGTCCAACTTCATGGTTTGGAATTACCTATCTCAGTTCCTAGGACCCCCTACCTGTTCTTTTCTTGGGGCATCCACCCCTTGTTACTATTCACCGTCCCTTCTAAAAAGCTCATCTCCTTCATTTCTTTTTAATTATTTTCTTGTTTCAAAAATAGAAAAATAGTCACCTCTCTTCTGTCTGTTTCTCACTCTCTTCTCTGTTTTTGAGTCCTGTTCTTCTCTTCATCCAAGACAAAACTATACAAAGACACACACATAGAGATAGATAGACAGAGAGAAGTGGTGAAGAGAAAGAGAATCTAAAACAAAGGATTCTTTAATTTAAACTCAAAACTCAACTCAACCACTTGAGTTTGATCAAAAGACTGGAACAGAGAAAATGGGTTTCACGGTGAATCTATTTGTTTCTGTGTTAGTTTTGATGAGATTTTATTATGTATTTGGAAACCCAGAGTTGAAAGCATTAATGGAAATGAAAGCATCATTAGACCCAGAGAATAGATTCTTATCATCATGGACTAGCGATGGTAATCCATGTAGTGGTTCATTTGAAGGTGTAGCTTGTAATGAACAAGGAAAAGTTGCAAATATTTCATTACAAGGAAAGGGGTTATCAGGAAAAGTTCCATCAGCTATTTCTGGATTGAAATGTTTATCTGGTCTCTACTTACATTATAACTCATTATCTGGTGATATACCCAAAGAGATCTCAAATCTTACTGAACTTTCTGATTTATATCTCAATGTTAATAATATCTCTGGTATTATTCCTCCTGAGATTGGCAAAATGGCTAGTCTTCAAGGTTAGTTCTTTAAAAGGGTTTTCTTCATTTCTTTTTTATATCTCATATTCTTCTTTGGGGTTCAGTAAAAACTAGTCCTTTTTTTTTTCATTGGAACTGAATCTAAGTCTAGAAGGTTAGATTTGATCTTGCTTTTCATGTGTTGATTTAAGAACCATTTGGGGCTTTCTTTCCATTATTAGTTGTGAAACTGTTAATGCATTTAGTTGGTATAATGTCTCCTAACAAACCCCTTAACTTTTTTCTGTCATCTTCTTAATACCTGCTGAACATGCATTAATGGTACTTTCAACAAATTTAATTTTTTGGTTGATCTAATCAGAGATATTGTTTTTTTCTTTGTTTTATTTTGCAGTTTTGCAACTTTGTTATAATCAGTTGACAGGGAGTATACCAACTCAACTTGGATCTTTGAAGAAACTTTCTGTTCTTGCACTTCAAAGTAATAGATTAACTGGTGCAATTCCTGCAAGTTTAGGGGATTTAAGTGGGTTAATGAGATTGGATGTAAGTTTTAATCAGCTGTTTGGTTCTATTCCGGTGAAGTTAGCTGATGTACCTGTTTTAGAAGTTCTTGATGTTCGGAATAATTCTCTTTCAGGCAATGTACCTCCAGGTAATCTATGTTCTTTTCTTTTGATTATCATTTTAAGTTTTTCTTGGTTCTTATCTGGGTTTGTTGGTGAGTTGATTATTGAATGCTAATTTTGTTTTGGTGAATATATACAGCTTTGAAGAGATTGAATGAGAGATTTCAATATGGGAATAACTCAGATTTATGTGGAGCTGGGTTTGCTTCTTTGAGTGTTTGCAGTGCTTCAAGTCATCTGACTAGTCAGCCTGAACCATTTGGTCCAAGAGCAAATCTCACTAAAGATATCCCTGAATCTGCAAATTTTCGTGTTCATTGCAATGAAACCAGCTGCGAGGAAGCCTCTTCAAAATCCCCAAAAATGTATGTTGTTGTTGGTGTTGTTGCAGTGGTTGTGGCTATAGCTGTCTCCGGTTTACTGACCTTCTCTTGGTACCGGCGGCGAAAACAAAAGATTGGGAGCACATTTGATACCACAGATAATAGACTTAGCACTGATCAGGTCAACAAGGAAGTTTATAGAAAAAGTGCTTCTCCATTAATAAATCTTGAGTACTCAAATGGTTGGGATCCATTAGCAGATGGGCGTAATGGCGGTGGATTCTCTCAAGAGGTTTTGCAGACTTTCAGGTTTAATTTAGAAGAGGTTGAATCTGCAACACAGTACTTCTCTGATGTGAATTTGTTGGGTAAAAGCAATTTTTCAGCAATTTACAAGGGGATTTTGAGAGATGGATCTGTTGTTGCTATTAAGAGTATTAAGAAGACGAGCTGTAAGTCTGAAGAAGCTGAGTTCTTGAAAGGATTGACAATACTGACCTCATTGAGACATGAGAACCTTGTTGGATTGAGGGGTTTTTGCTGTTCAAGAGGTAGAGGCGAGTGTTTCCTCATCTATGATTTCGTTCCCAATGGTAACTTGTTGCAGTATCTTGATTTGAAGGACGGTAATACACGTGTTCTTGACTGGTCTACCAGAGTTTCAATCATCAACGGCATTGCCAAAGGTCAGTTTCTGTTCTTCTTATCTCTTAATTTGAGTGTCTATAGCTAACAAAGTCCAGTTGTGCATTATTCATCGTCATTAATCATGAGCTTTACTGAGAGGTGGTGCATTATTCATCGTCATTTGTAGTTTCGTTTATGCTAAAGTTTCTCTGGCAACCCAGGCTTGTACTGAAGTTGATGTCCATTGTATTGTTGTGTAGGTATTGAGTATTTACATGGGAACAAAGTGAACAAGCCATCTCTAGTTCACCAAAACTTATCTGCCGAGAAAGTCCTCATAGATCAGAAATTCAACCCATTGCTTTCGGATTCTGGCTTACACAAGCTCCTGGCCGATGATATTGTTTTCTCGACACTGAAGGCCAGTGCTGCTATGGGCTATCTTGCTCCAGAATACACGACGACAGGCCGTTTCACAGAGAAGAGTGATGTCTATGCATTTGGGATGATCATTTTGCAAATTCTTTCTGGCAAGAGAAAAATCACTCCACCAATGCGAGTTGGAGCTGAATGCTGCAAGTTCGAAGATTTCATGGATGCATATCTTGACGGGGAGTACTCTGAAACCGAGGCTGCAAATCTCGTAAAGATAGCGTTGATCTGCACCCATAAATCTCCAAGCCAAAGGCCTGACATGGTAACAGTCATTCAAGAACTAAATACGGTTCCTAACAATCCCTAGTATTCACAACGGCCTATACCGAAAACAATGGTCACTAGCATCATCATCATCATTGTCGCATCACTAACTACTTACTGATGTTGGACTAAAATTTTTCGAGTGTTAGATTTAAGCATGTCCTCTTCCTAAGGACTAAGTTAGGCTTTGTTTGTGAATGAAATCATGTTCCATGTATTATTAGTAGTTTAGAGGAGGAATTTTGTAACAGATATTGGGTACATTAACTTGTGCTCCTAATTAATCTTAATTTAGCTGTATAACAAATTGTGTTCCTTACTTCCTTCATTTTACTGCTCAAAATCCACCTTCCGGCAAAAACCAGATCACTGCAACTTATATCTCCAAGGCTTTCAGAGCTGAGTGCATGCAACTGCATACTCCCCATTTGGTAATAGCATATAGCAGTATGAAATACCCATGAACCCTCAACTTAGCAAAATTTTAAGATCCATGAAAACATAAAATCTGGTGAAAGCACGTGAGTGTGTTTTTTTTTTATCTCCTAATGTTTTACAGAGAGATCCTGCGAACTTGTCTGTAACTTTTACTATACTAAACTGGACTCATTCAGCTTGGATATGGAATATTATCTCAAACTTTTTCTCCTTGAAGTACTGATTTGATAAACCAGTACAGTTTTTCACGCTTCACTAGAATAATTCTCACTTACACAAAGATACAAAATGCACCAGGTTTATTAGTTCATTTTGGGTGAACAACATCATCACGTTCACCATCATATCATATCCCTCTCTTTTCTTTATTTGTCTCTCACACACACTCTGTACATCTGATGGAAATTTTCTGTGTGCTGCTCGTGACTCAATGATTGTGCAAAACTTTTGTTAGAAATTTCAATTGAAACCTTTTTCACCATTAAATGGAGACATTAGATAGTGAGATCTTGCATCACCTGACCTATCACAGACAAAAATACAAATACCCGTGAACCATATAACACTGCATATATTGTTAGTTGTTTTGAAGGGGGCAACCTGTGCTGTGTGTGCAAGTTAGCCGAGCTCATCCCTGTATCACACGTAAGTTAGCTGAGACCAAAAAAGGATGCCATCAGCTAACTTTGGTCTGTAAGCTACAAACATGACAGCCAAAATCAACGCTTCCCTGAGCACAACCAAATGTCCATGAAACAGCAAGGGGGAAGCCGTGAGCGCTAAGCTCGGAGTGAGCTCTGGTGGTATGTACACAGTTTCTTACTGTGATATGAGAACAGTAAATAAATGGAAAGATGAAAAGCATCATTGAACCTAAATTACATTAGCAGAGGGGTCAATTTTTTTAAAAATCCCTTTTACTATGAAAAACCAATGTAGTCAATGACCACATGTAGGATAAACATACAAAACATGTTTCTCTTCTTATTTTGATCAACTACAAAAAAGGTTAGAATTACATAAACTTTTAACTTGATACAGATAGAGAGACTGGTGTCGCTTTCCCTTTTGAAGCAACTGAAGCGTGTTAATGATCTGGAAACCATTCAGATGGCCACCAATCTGGTCGAATAACTTCGATCTTTACATTATCTTGCCCTTTAAGACTCAAGGAGCCTGATCCTTTAAAGGCTTCTTCTAGCCTCAGTAGACCCATACCACGAGACCCAAGTGCAGTTGTGACAGTCCCAACTTTCTTGTCGGAGGAAACTCCAACTACTTCTGATCCTGGAGCTACCTTCTGCTCTACTTCTGAACCACATACAAAGAAGAACGTGTGAGAACCTAGACGACCAAAATTTCATCCATAATATTTGGTAAAGCATGTAATATGCTATTTTGAACGATCCCTTTATTATGTTCATTTCAGTTGCTAACATAGATGTGAGATCGTATAGGATTGCATAGAGTGAAAATCACAATCTCTTCCACACTCATTGCGAGTTTATCTTTAACATGCTAGTAGTGTTAAAAACCAAAATTGGACTCTATAAAGAAAAGGAGGAGGAAGAAAACGTCACCATCTCCGCTTTTGTTGAGAAATTTTAAAGGAAGCAGGCGTTTTCTAATGACACCACGGTGGTGAGTTCGAGCAACCGACTCCTGCCCGACATAGCATCCTTTGTCAAAGCTTATAGCATTCAAGCCAGCAAGATTGTACTCAAGCGGAATTGCCTCACCTGAGAAAGGAAGAATCAGAAATCGAGATCAAACTGTTGCATTCCTGCATTGAAATCTGAAGGAAAAAAAAGGAACATTAATAGTTATGATGATTATTGTAAGAAGCTTTGCCTCTGTTTTTGCGAAGTAATGTAGCAATTCTATAAATGATATGCTTTGTGTTCATGTCAGATGACATGGAATGGCAGCCTAATGCCCAAGAGAACAAAAGAGGTCTGCTCCATTTCCAGATGCAAATATATAAATTTGGTTCCACAAAATTAAGAACCTGTACATATTCAAATAACAAGCCATGAGCATTTTACGTAACACAAAATTAAAAAAATAGGAATGAAGTCCATAGGCGATAACTGAGGTTAAAGTAACTTAAAACTGTTGTTACGCAACACTTTGAAAGGCAGCTTGCAATTATCCATGAAAAACACAATTAGTGGATCCAAGCGGTAGCCGGTAAGTGAAGTCCAGGCCAAACTAACCAGTTCAGAGTCTGAATGTATCTATGCTATAATTTTCTGAAGCAGCTTATAAAGTTTTCACCAACATTAAGTGGTTCTTATTAATGCTCAATTTGAGAATCTAATAACAACGAATGGAAAATCTGCTTAAAACTTCAAATGTAATGAAATGAGTAAAGATCTGTCGACACCTTTTTCTTTACACGTGCTTTGGGGTCCATATAACCACTTAATCGAAACATCACTGTAAAAGTTAATTCTTTATGAAGGGAATAACATGGCAGAGGCAAAATTTTATCTAGAGACTCTTATCCAACAACAAAAGTAGGATTAAGAAATCAAATGAACTGGTGTTATGGAACGATGTTCTATCAGAGATATAACCTTCACATAAAAAACATCAGCTGATATTTTTGCCTTGCTAACCCATTTGCACAGGTTAGTTAAAAAGAGTTTTCTACATATCCCAACTCTGAAAAGAATCATGGAAGTGATACCTTTAGGAATCTCAGTTGATCCCTCTGCCACTCCCTTCTCTACTCTCCATTGAAGGTAATTTAGCTCATCAGTTTCTTTGTTTGCCTCAACCAATGGTGCTGCATTAAGAAAAACATATTTCCGAAGCTCAATATGAGAACATACAAATATGCTGTAGAAGATCATTATGCATATGCTCTGGTTATACCACTTTTACAGGGATAAAAATATCAGTGTTACTTTGGAAATAACACACTAGTAAAACTTACGTATTGTATTTGAAGGAAAAATTCCCCTGAAACCAAGACTGTCCAACCTGGGATCTTTGTACCATTGCCACCCAGAAGTATTCCCTTTTGTAGATGACTGACCAGCTTTGTCAACACCAGCACCCCAGCCAAGAGCTGAAGCCTCAGGTTCTTCTTTCGAATCAGACGATGTAGATAGGTTCTTACCAAAACGTTGCCAGCAAGAAAATTCCTCACTCAAATTTTCAATATCAACATTTGATCTTAGCCGAAATCTGCAACACAACCATCCCTATAAGAGTCACAGATACGAACTAATCGGGCAGAATTAACATCACCGAACTACAGATACCCAAGTTTCCTGGCTAAATAAGCTGAAATAAGCTTCAACCATTCATTGGCTTCACAGAGGAGGCAAGGTCTAAACTAACAATGTCCCTTATACCTGTAAGTTTCATTGGTAATGGCAATCTCAAAACACATGCAATCATAATGTCTCCAATTCTCTTCCTACTAAGAACTGCAACTAATACAAACCCAATAGGTAATAGAGTGGCTAGATGAATGACTCTCATAGTAGTTCAAGTCTCCATATATATAAAAAAAAAATAGTAGTTCAAGTCTGACACCTTCCAAACAAAAAAAAACCGAAAGAACCAAAACTTCTATCTTAGCAAAAACACTATAACATTCTCCGGAAAGGAGAAAATGCAATGAAGAATTAGCCGGTTAATTGAACTCACTAAAGGAAACCGTTGTACTGTATGTTCAAACTTCAAACCCTCAATATTTCTCCTTCTCTACTACTTCCCTAGAACCTAAGTTAGAGAACAAACACTCTTGTGATTCTTTACATAGACAACATATTCATAAATTACTTCTCCAGAAATTTTTTCAGCATTTCATATCTCTAAAATGTCGGTGTTCTGCTGACAATGATGGTTATGTATCAAAAATTCTAAACACTCAATGACCGAACCAGCCTACTAACAAGATACCTGTCTGGTTATCTATCGTGTATAAGGCTACTCATTGACCGATCCAGCCTACTAACAAAATACCTCTCTAGTTATCTAACATGTAAGGATAATTGGTATGTGCCACAACTCCTGCAATCTGCCAATGTTTTGACCTACTGCTTTTCTTATCAACAACAACAAGGCGTTAACATTACTTGACTACCACCATTAATGATAGGATTCCTCAAGTTACTAGATCCTACTTGAAAAGAGTAATGCATAAAAATGTAAAAGGGTAACAGGGGTTTTACCCAATATCACTAAAACAAATGACACGGATCAACTCTAAACTTTGACCAAAAAGAACCTAATTACAGGCATTTGAAATTTAGAGTTCCTAATTAGGTTTTTCATTCATAATCAGTATTCTATAATCCACAGAAATTTGATTTCAACTATGACTAACTCTCATAGTAGTTCAAGTCTGACTATTCCGAACAAAAAAAACTGAAAAAAAATAAGACCCTTACTTGTGAAAGCAATCCATGAGCTCATCCGTAACAGTAGCATCAACATCAGCAAGCAAATCAAAAGGGTCATCTGTTGGGTTTGAACCAGGTTTAGAGCCAGTTTTATCAAGCTTCTCATAAGAACGAGAAGGTCTATAAATAAACAAATCATACAAAAACCTCCCCTGAGGTGTAAGCATTGCTGCATAAATTGGTGTTTCTGATACTGTTGATACATTTGGTGTAGTTAAAGTTGATGTTTTCTCCCCAATTGCTTCACCAAACTTTCTTACATCATTTGTTACTAAACCTTGAAGAAACTTAATAGTATCAGGACCTCTAAAACGAATTACAGATCGTGTTTTTAGACGTGAGGCCATTGAAGAACCTACATCTTCAAAATGAGATTTTTGTTGTTGATTATTACAGAAGAATCTTGAATAGAAGCTTCTGTTTCTGTAGATTCTGTAAATTGGGGATGCTGAATTCTTGAAAATTTGCATAATTAGGGTTTCCGAAAGGTTTTTCCTAGCTGTGATTTTTGATTGAGGCAATCAGAATGGAAGCGAAGGTAATTTATGGCATCTTTCTGAGAAGATACGTGGTGCATAGTTGAATTCCAAGAGGTTCTGGGTTTTTGACACGTACTAGAAATATAAGACTCGGTGTATCAGAACGAAATTGGTCTTTAATAGCTGAGTTAACTCGTTGTAACCCAGTCCAAATGTCACAGCCAATGTAGTTAATATCGGATATCGGTTCATCTCGGCCGGGACCGATACACTGGTACGATTTTATATCGGGGATATTATCGTTGAAATATCGGTCATAGATTTAGAGACTATAATTTTATATTAAACATTTCTCCACACATTTTCGGATAAGATATAATAGATAACATCAATTTTATCAAAAAAACAAAAGAGTAACTTTAGTAGACTTGCTTCGAGAGCTACATGCACCTCTACTACCACCCGGAATACTTTCTTCGCCAAAATTACCCTTAAACTTTATAGAAAACGACCAATACCGCATCGACGGCCGATATTTGACCGAAACGGCCGATATTATCGGTCGAATATCGTATCCCCGATATCCTTCTTATCATATCGTTTTGGGCCGATATCCGAAATATCCCCGATATATCGGCCGATACGGCCGATATTGACTACATTGGTCACAGCCCATGGGAATAATAGCTGGGTTAACTCGTTGTAACCCAGTCCAAATGTCACAGCCCATGGGAATAACAAGTGATGTCTTTAAGGCAAAACAGAAAGGAAAATGTCTTATTTGTATTGCCACGTGAGAGACACACACAATAACCATTGGAGAATCTCTAAAGTGTGATGAGAAGGAGAAAGAGTACTCCCATTCATTAAGAATTTTTTTTTTCTTAGGTAAAAACAGTAATATTGAATTAAATAGAGATTATTGTATGTTTGAAGGAAGTGAGGATAGTTATTCTCACATCCATTCACCTCCTACATTCTGAATCTATTATATTTAGCAGCTAGGTCTGCTGAACCATTCATATTTTAAAAAAAAAAACATTCGAAGCGGAGAAATTCACATCTTTTAAAAGAAAATGACAATCCATTAAGACAGAGCAACAGGTCCAACTAGTTTGGCCTTTGCTACTATTGAGATAAACTATAACATTCTTAGTAACACTTATTATACATATTTTCTGGAACTTCTTTTCTTTAACCCATTTGGCTGCTTCAAACAACAGAGTGTTTTCAGCTTCCTCAGGATTATTGGATGTGTCTGGGACTAATTTGCATCCCTTGAACCTGCCTGTAGAATACATGCACACAATACCCACACCAAATTTGTAAGTATGTTTACCATATGAAGCATCACCGTATATTAACATGCAGTCTTGAGGAATAATGACAGGGCTGACATGCACTCCAACTGGATCATTACTAAGGTTGGTAACAACAGTCTCTATAATTAAAGAATTAACAGTTTCATCAACTAATCTCAGAGCAGTTTTAGCTGTAATCTGTGGATTAGGAAGTTTTTCTGGAAAGAATTTATAGCACGTGTCGTTTCATATGCACCAGGCAGTGGTCATGTCAGTAATGGGATGGTCTTTAAGATGGCTAAAAGTAAGCCATTTAAAGATCCAATTCTTAACACTGATATCAGAGTTTGAGTCCTCTAAAAAAATATCCATTAAAAGCGTATGTCCTGGTATTTCAGAAACACCAGTCACACATTTTAGATATATCCACATGGTTATTGTTATATCTAGAAAGCTTGCTGCTAGTGGGAAGGATATTTTCTACACATTTCCAAAGAAAAAGCTGAGTTCTTGGTAAAAGAGGTGCCTTCCAAAGTGCTTTGTAGGTATTAGTTTCGGGATTTGGTTGAGAGTTGTGAGGAAGTTCATTAGATTGGAGTTTATAGACAAAATTTACAGTAAGAATTCAATTCTTGTTGTATGGCCATAAGAGAGTGCCACGACCAGTAATGGGAATTCTCATGATACAATTTTTTTGACTATTGTCACTAGTGAAGTAAGCCTGGACTAAGAAAACATTCCAACTCTTATACTTGAACAATAAAATCAGCAACAATGTAATTGAGGTGATAACTAATACAGATTAGATCAAAGCATTTAACATCCAATTTGCAAAAAAAAGTTTGACATTAGTACCATCTCTAATATCCCAATGAGCATGTGTTTTAATGATTTTTGGACCATTCAAATACTAGACCAATCCCAGAACATATTCCAGAGTTTTTTTTTGTAATGAAGTGGTTCACAAACTTTGAAGTATTTACACTTTTGAAATGTTGACCCATAACATATCAGGAGATTGAATTAGCATCCATGTTGTTTTAGTCAATAGAGCTAAGTTCATTTTTCTTAAACTAATAAAGCCTAAGCCCCCCATGTATTTTTTGAGTGCGCACTTTATCCCAATGCTTAAAATAATAGCCACGATGCCCATTCTTCCCCCACCTGGAGTCCCTTTAGGACTTTTCCATTTTGTGAATAATGGTGTCAGGTTGGAGGGTGAAGTTCGTAGGATAGTTACATGAAGATTTAAGGATATGTTGAACAAGAACAAATCTCCCTGATTGAGCAAGTTGTTTAGTTTTCCACTTAGACACGTTGGAATCATGATGAGTGTTTAGATGAGACATAGATTTAGTTCTATTTATTTTAAGAAAGAATGGTATTGCAAGGTATTTTTCATGGAGCTCAATCTTCCTAACATTCATAATCCTGATCAGAGAGACACAATGATATGTGTGGACATTTTTACTAAAAAAACAACCAGTTTTTTCAAAACTTATCATTTGACCAGAGATGCTATGAAAATCTTCGATTAAATACATGAGATTACTAAACTGAGTGTCATTAACTTTTATAAAAAAGGAGGCAGTCATCTGCAAAAAGCAGATAAAATATGCTGGGTGCATCCTTAGTAAACTTAATACCATGAATGAGATGGGATTGCTAAAAGGTATCTTGATAATGACTTTATGCATAATATAAAGAAATATGGAAATAAAGGATCGCCTCATCTTAAGCCTCCAGAAGGTTTAAAAGAAGTACAAGGAGATCCATTCAAAAGTAAGAGGGTTATTTGATATTTGGTGCTTAGGTTTTGTCCAAAGTTAGTGTTTAGTCAATGTAACAAGTTACATAAATTATGTCAATGTCGCATTTACGAAGTTCAAAAGCTAAGCGCTATACTTCGTAATTCAATATACTTCCTTGACACATCGATCATAATAATATGACAAAGTCTAATACTAGTGTTTCATCAATATATAACTTCGCATGTTATCAATCATACTACTTTTAATCCCTTTCCAAATTCAACTCTCAGTTATTTTGGGAGTGGGGGTCTAAGTACATTATGTCAGTATTAGGGTAGTAAACAACTTTTAGGATTGAGCCCCCAAGAAATTAGAATTTTGTTTTAGTCTGCATCCCAGTTTTGTTAGCATGACTTTATTAAATTTTTCAATGTTTTTCAACCCTAATCCTCTATTTTCAAAAGATTTGTAGACACTACCCTAGGCTTTGACGTAGATACCTTTTGGTTTTCAATATTTTTACCCCACTAAAAGTCGCGTTGTATTTCATTAATATATTTGTAAATTTTTTTTGGGAGTTTAAAGCAAGACATTTGGTAGATGCTCATAGAGGAGGTTACAATTTTGATCACTACCGTTTTACCAGCAGTATTCAGATTTCTCTTTTGCATTCTTAAAATCTGGTTTTCATGATTTCAACAATTAGTTCAAAACATTTAACTTCGGATATATGCGTGAACAAAGGTGCCCCTAGGTATTTATTTTCAAGGGTTATGTATTTTATGTTTATCATCATCCGAATGAGCACTAAAGAACCCACCATATTTGTTTGGATTTTATTAACTGACCTGAAGCTTTGTCGAAGTCAGAGAATATTTTCACTAGGTTATTACTGTCTTGTATTATTGCTTCGCAGAAGACCAAGCAGTCGCCGACAACGAGAAGCTGGGTCACAGATGAGACATTTTTATTTATTTTATGATCTTTAATCATTTTGAGGTTTCCAGCATGTAAGATAATTATAGTTAGGGATTCTATGCAAAATAGAAATATATAGGGGGATAAAGAATCCCCATGTCTTAGTCCTCTTGTGGGTTTGAAGAAACCACAGGAAGAACCATTCATGAGAATAGACAAAATAGTTATTGATATGCACCGGTATATGAGATTACACCATTTTTTAGAAAAACCCAATTTTCCATTATTCGTATAAGAAAATGTCATTCATCTATGTCGAATGTTTTTGACATGTCAAATTCTAAGCCCATAAGATTTTTTTTTTCTTTCTCATATTATCTAATAATTCGTGAGCTATAGTTGTATTGAAGGATACCTGCTTCCTAGAATGATGCTTGTCTAACCTAGAAATTGGAAAGTTCTAATTTTAATATATACACACAAAAAAAAAATCAATTCAATAAACGTGAAAGACTATGAAGGATAAAACCCAGTTAACCATGTGTGTTGGGATACCTATATAAAACTTTATGTTCAATATAAAATTTAATGTGGTATGAGGTGGTCAGGAGGTTAGACTCACGAGCTACAAACAAAATCAAATATCAGTCACGTTGATAAGTACACATAACTTAGTTAAGAAGTACATAATTTAGTTAAAACAATAACATCGACCTGATGATGATAGAATGTTAAATCTCATATAAACATCACAATGTCACCACCCACCACCATACAATGTAATTAAATAAATGAGAGTTAATTAAAAATACAACCAATTGTTTTTAGCCTTTCAACTATCTTATCATGTACGAATCCATCTCACTGTTCTCAGAGGAATCCTTAGACAAAAGAAACATTTTTTTTTGGGAATCTATAATATAGCTTTTAAATATGATATCTGATATAAATGTGCAAGATAGTTCTTTATTTTTAAACGAGCTATTCATTTAAATAGATTTTAATACTTAAAATCAAAGACTTCTATTAATAATGAATAATAGTGATGGTAAAATAAATCTAGAAGGAATGATAAATAAAGTTAGATGATATTTTTCTTGATCAAAAAGAGCCTTTTAGTTGCTTTAAAGGAAAAAAAAAACCAACCTTAAAGGTTTTGAAGCTAGTTTTTCGATCTAAACTTTTTTAACACTTGTCTTTCTTAAATACTTCCACATTTACTTAATAAAAACAAGATAAAGCCTTTTATATGGTAAAATAAATCCAGAAGGAATGAGAAATAAAGTAGATGATATTCTTGATTAAGAAGAGCGTTTTATCTGTTTTAAAGAAAAAAAAACTAACCTTAAAAGTTTTGAAGCTAGTTTTTCTCTCTAGACTTTTTTTTAACACTTGTCTTTTTTAAGAACTTCCACATTTACTTAATAAAAACAAGATAATGACCAGAGAACTTTAGAAACTGAAAATATCTTACTGAAGGTCAGATGATATGATCTCTTTAATCAGTCCATATTTCTAGCTCCCAACTGTAGTTCTTGAAAATCTCCCCAAAGTCATATTGATTATTAGAAAAAGTGGGTGTAGGATATAAAATGCCCGTAATTTATATATTTTATAAATAAATAATTTAGGAAATAGTGAGTACGTCCAATCGGTGAACAAACATATACGGCAAAGACTAGGAAGCTTCTCTTCTGAAGTTTGGTTGACATACATTATTGAGCAGTCTGTCTCACTTAATAATGTAAGATCATGCACAAGATCATGTATCTATCATGTCTTTATATTTCTCGTGTCTTTTACCTTTTTATATTGTGAAAATAAAAACCTCTCAGCAGACTAATAAAATATTTACTGCCAACTTCAATTTCTGTGTTTGGTTTAACAGAAGTAAGGATCTCTTCTGCCACCCATAGTCGAGTTAGTGTTTTTCTTCTAATAATATAACCCCTCGGAAATAATGAACAATATGAAATATATTGTTTTAAATTTGGTTCAAGATAATCATAGCTTAATTTTAAAACTCCCATAATACTTTCCTCACCTTCTCTACGATCCCATATCACATTGTTGTTTATTGATTGCCAAAACACCTCGTTATTTTGCTCGTGCATCAAAGCACCGAGGACCTTCAATGCTAACGGTACTCCTCCACGCTTTTTGGCGTTTTTTCTTCCTACTTCAATTAGGACTGCGGGCTTTTAGATTTGTTTTGAACCAAACGAAATTTTCTCGAGTAGCCTCCATCAATCTTCACCAGACAGTCTGAAGAGGTTGAAATTGGATATATAACGCGCCAATGAAGAAGCTAAAGCAATCAAATCCTTGCTTCAAGTGGTTATTATAATTTTATTGCCTTAAGTACTCATTTTTAATAAAGTATTAAACATCTCCTCCCATTGATTTCCCTTGTCGTTCCACATGTTGTCAAGGACTATCATACACTTTTTTGTTATGGAGCTTATCTTTTAACCTGTTTACAGTAACATCCAAAATTAAAGATTCCTCCAATATGTTTCCAGTTAAGGATTCTATTAACTTTCTAAGAACCCATTGAAAAAGCGGGGGTCTAACAACACCACCTAATATTTCGCTTAGCAATCTGCATGGACTAACTCCGAAATACTTTGCTAGAGAATCAACTAGACATTCAGACTCAATCAAGATAAAAATATCTCAAGGAGTTAATATCTCTCTCTTGATTTGATTTTTACTTAAGCTAAAATCAATAACGAGTCTTTATCAAATACAAGGAATAACTTGGACGGTACCAAAGACCAATGTCCAAGGATCAATCAATATCAATCAACAACCAAATGCTGGATTTCCAATTGATGATCACGAAGGCACAACCTGTATTATTTCAATTATATAAAATATAATGCGGAAAAGAAATAACACAGACACCATAAATTTTGTTAACGAGGAAACCGCAAATGCAGAAAACCCCCAGGACCTAGTCCAGATTGAATACACGTTGTATTAAGCCGCTACAGACACTAGCCTACTCCAAGCTAACTTCGGACTGGACTATAGTTGAACCCCAATCAGTCTCCCACCGGTCCAAGGTACAGTTGTACTCCTATGCCTCTGATCCCAACAGGATACTACATACTTGATTCCCTTAGCTGATCTCACCCACAACCAAGAGTTACTGCAACCTAAAATCGCAGACTTGATAATAAACAAATATGTCTCACACAGAAAAGTCTATCAAAGGATAAATATGTCTCCCACAGATAAACCCTAGGTTTTGTTCCGTCTTAAGATATGAAATCATGGTGAACAGGAACCAATTCATAATCCGGTCTTATATTCCCGAAGAACAACCTAGATTAATCAATCACCTCTCTACAATCCTTCCTGACTACACAGGCGGTTTGTCGAGGAATCATAAACAGTGAGACGAAGATGTTTGTGACTTATTTATCTTGCCTATCGGAGAACTATCACGATCTCAAGCCAATCAAAGATTGTACTCGTACGATAGAATATGCAAGATCAGATCACACAACTACGATAAAATTAGTATCGGTCTGGCTTCACAATCCCAATGAAGTCTTTAAGTCGTTAACCTGGTTTTAGAGAAGAAAACCAAAGGTTAAAGGAGAATCGACTCTAGCGAGCGCACTAGTATTACACAGACGTGTGGGGATTAGTTTTGCACAATGCTAGGTGTCTCCTTTATATAGCCTTCAAATCATGGTTTTTCCTTAGTTACAAAGCAATCCATATTCACCGTTAGATGAAAACCTGATTTAGATTCAAGCTAATATTTCTCAACCGTTAGATCGAAAACTTAGCTTGTCACACACACTTGGGTAGACGTTTACTGGGTTTGTGAAAACCATGCCCGAACGTGTACGTATATGTTGGTTCAACATAGTAACCCAAAAGGTTAACCATATCAGCATTTCATATTAACCTTGTTCTTCTTCACCATAACTAGTTCAATTGACTCAAATGAACTAGTTAGAGAGTTGTTCAATTGCTATGAGATCTTATGTAACTACACAAGACACAGTTGAAACAAAGATGATTCGATTCGATTGAATCGGCTCATGAACTTTATAGCCACGGTTTGCATAAAGCATTCCTTAGTAATTTAAGTTTCATGTTCAGAGCACATGTTTAGATCATAACCACTTAAGCTCACAAACAAGTTCGCGGACTTAAGACAACCGGTGGAGTTTTCCAAACTCAGCAGAAAATCTCGGCAAAGAGACTTTCGCCAATTCGCGGACTTACACGCAAACGAGTTTTTGGGAAATCCCAGCAGAAATTCTCGCGGACTTGGCAAAGCCAATTCCTCCGGTTTCTATGAATCAACAAAGTTCGAAAACTTCGGATTAAGGAATACATGGTTATGTAATCTAAACTCTCATTCCAATCATTGAGACATTCTCAGAGGACGTTGTATAGCCATTATTCACAGACTGTTTCGCGTCAGAGCAATTCTCAAAGTAATTGAAACTTTTCATGAGTTTCGTCACTAGGTGAAGATAAACTTGATCAAAGCGAAACGCTTTACCAACACATGATTTCGAGATATAGATAAGCGAGATATACTCAACTCGAAATATCAAATATGTATGATCCAGTCTATAGAGCATACGACTTTTGTCTCATAAGAAGTAGGAGATAGAATAGATATACTTTTGAGTGATAGACAAGTTCAAGTCTCCACATACCTTTTTGTTGATGAAGTTCCACGGTTCCTTGAGTAGATCTTCGTCGTTGTATGATGAATCGCCATGAAGTCCTTGAGCTCAACTACACTTTTCTATCCTAGTCCGAGACTTAGCTATGTAGGCTAGAAATCAAGACTCATAGTTTTGATCACTAACATTGACAAACATGCTTGAGATAGCAACGCATGCGAGGTCGACCGAGATATGCTCTAACACCCATTTTTACTAGAATGTTGAGACACAGAAACCCACATTTTCTCCTTGAATGGAGCATTTATATCGGCATTATTATAGAACGATTGAGCAAGTGTCGTCTTGCCGATCCCGACCATGCCAACAATGCGGATAATCAATGTATATCGACTCTTTATTAACTTTATCAAATCTAACTCTGCACCTTCCCTTCCTACAATCTCAGAAGTGGCATAAGACTTTGTTTCTCTAACTGTTCGATTGATAGTATTATCTGAAGTGGCAAACCCTCCAATGTTTTATGAAAGCTGAAACATATTCCTTCTTTTGTTCCAATTTGCGGGTAAGTTGACGAAGTCGATGACTCATTGCATATCGAATTGCAATAAAATTTGAGGATGAGAAAAAATGAAATAGCTTATCTCGCAAGCGAGTTTCAATGCCATTCTTGAGAGATTCATATGCATATGTATCTAGTATGTCATGGGGATCATAAACTAGGTCTTCAAGCTTTTGCAACCATGTTATCACGTTCTCCCTATCCACATGTTGCTTCTCTGCATAAATTAGTACACCTTGAATACTTTTCAGTGTGTTTTGCAGTTGTTTCAACTCCTTGTTGACATTCTAGACATGATATATCTCATCAGAAACAAACAGGACAAGTTGATTCAGCAAGGCACTGATAATAGGGGAAGCAACAAGTT
Source organism: Papaver somniferum (assembly GCF_003573695.1). Lineage (NCBI taxonomy): Eukaryota > Viridiplantae > Streptophyta > Magnoliopsida > Ranunculales > Papaveraceae > Papaver > Papaver somniferum. The sequence goes on along the minus strand of NC_039361.1, from coordinate 38,827,028 downwards.
CTGTAGCCATTTCTTCTTGTCTTTTAAGTAAGTCACGAATAATGAATAATATGAAAAACATCGTTTTAAATTTGGTTTAAGATGATCATAGCGTAACTTTAAAACTTTCATAATATTTTCTTCACCTTCCTTATGATCCCATATCACATTGTTGTTAATTGATCGCCAAAATCCCTCGCATATCAAACCATCAAGGACGTACTTTTAATGCTAATGATGCTCCTCCACACTTTTTTGGCAATGTTTTTTCCTATTTCAATTAGAACTGCAGGCTTTTGTACTTCTTTGGAACAAAATGAAAGTTTCTCAAGTAGTTTCCAGGAATCTTTATTAAAAAATATAAGCAAGTCATAGTTGGATAAATAACTCTCCATTGAAGGTGAAAAAATTATATATAGGCAGTAACTGAGATTAAATTAACTTAAAAGTATTTTGAAACAACACTTTGAAGGAAGACAACAATTAGCCATGACAAACACAATTAGTGGATTCAAGTAGTAGTCAGTAAATGAAGTCTATGCCAATTGAACCAGTTCAGAGTCTCAGTGTATCTATGTTATAGTTTTTTAAACAAATTTGTAAAGTTTTCAGAAACACTAAATGGTTCTTATTAATGCACAATTTGACAATCTAATAATGATGAATGAAAAATATGTTTAAAACTACAAAATAATGAAATGAGTAAAAATCTATTGACATGTTTTCTTGACACATGCTTTGGGCTTATATAACTAATTAAGAGAAACATTATTGTAAAAGATTATTTCTTTACCAAGAGAATAACATGGCAGACACGATTAAGAAAAGTAAAATTAAGATTTCAAATGGGATAATATTATGGAACAATGGTCTATCATACATATAATCTTCACATAAAAGACATCATCTGATACATTTGCCTTGCTAATCCACTCGCACAGGTTAGTTAAAAAGACTTGTCCACATATCCCAACTCTGAATACCTTTAGAAATCTTAGTTGAGCCCTCTGCTATGAAATTGATAGTTGAAAGAAACAAAACTTTCTATCTTAGCAAAACCACTATAACATGCTTCGAAAATGAGAAAATTCACTAAGAAATTAGCCAGTTAAACTCAGTAAAAGAAACCACTGTATTGTATGTTAAAACTTCAAACCCTTAATTATTCTCCTTCTCTCATTACTAACTCCCTAAAACCTAAGTTAAGAACAAAAACTCTTGTGATTCTTGAAAATAGCGTGGGGATGGAACGAAGATAAATACTACATTTGAGTGAGACACAAGTTATATTAAAATCTTAAATGGAAATATAAATACTAATACTATATACAATCTCAACAACAAAGGTCTCAATATATACAACTGTTGTATACTTCGTGGAGATGCTGCAGAATCTCAGGAACATCTTTTTCTTTACTGTAAAGTTGCAAGGAAAATGTGGAACTCACTTACTCCAGGAGAAGGTTGGGCATGGGTTTTCCCTAACTATGTGTATTCTCCGGGACATTGTTTGGATCAACAATTCTTTTCTGATCAGGGAAGTTTTATTTGGGGTCTTCTTCCAGAAACAATTATATGGATTCTTTAGAAAGGAATTGCAGGACTTTTGAGAAAGATTATCCTTTTAAGACTGATCAAGACCTGGTAATTGATGCCAAATCCTTAGTACTCAGTTGGGAAGCTGCATCAGGGAAAAGAGTTCACCTGAACTTTGCTAGCACTATACACAATAATAGGGATAATATTTCTGAAATCTCTTGTTTTTCGGTTTAGTTTCTCAAATTTTTTTTGTTTTTCCTTGGCCACTTCTGGTAGCCAATTTGTAAATTCTTTCATTAAATCAAATTCTTCTCTTTCGATTAAAAAATTAAAATCTTAAATGAGACGGGTATTTTGAACGCATTTCATGAAACACAAATTATATAGCCGTCTGACGCAGACGGAAATGTTATTTACTTTTAAAACTCATATGCAACTTATATAGGCGTTTGACGCTGGACGCTCCTAATACCTACGTCCAGGAGAAGACACACATTGAAATTGCATCTAACTATATTTAACAATAACTAAATTTGGCTTCTATGTATGGCATAATAGTTTTTAGTTTTTTTTTAGTCGACTATATCACCTTTTGCCTCCCCTTGTTGCGACTCAGAAAACCGTCAAATTTGGCATTTTAGCTCAAGGTTGTGGTTGGTCTGATCCATATTAGGTTTTCTAAGTCAACCTATATAAAGAATGCAATACTACACTTATTACCCTCAATAAATAAATATTATACGGTATTAGGCATCCTAAGCTCCGAACTTTGTGATCATAATTAAAGAAAAGAGTTTGTACTGTTGAAATATGGTATACAATATAAGCTGACAAATAATTAGTATGAGTAAATGATGCAATCACTTGTTCATGCGCATTTATTGGTTGTTTTGTATGTTGTAGTTTAATGAAAAATCACATCAAACCATCCTGGGTTGAAAACGGAAAAATCCCCAAAATGACATCAAAATCATAGGTGTTCGGATACTTGAAGCAAAAGTCAGAAGCAAAAATATTTTCCTTTAGAAAAAATAACTTTTTTGCTTCTAGAAATTATCGTGAAATTGTGTACCCAAACTAACTTTTGACTTTTTTGCTTCCAGAAGTCAAAGAGATTAAGTGTATTTAAACAAGCTATAAGGAGTTTAACTCGAGTCACTATTTGTAGATCCATGAATGCAGATGATAACATGGAAACAATCATCCTAAAACTATATTAGATTTTGGACGAATCCAGCAACATTGCCATGATTTTATGCATAAGATAAGGAAAAGGGAGTGCGATTATAAGATGGGTTGATATATCTTGCATGCAAATTTTTAAGTAGAATCATTGAAAATAAGACGACACCATGTACACCATCAACATCCTGTATGGACAAAACCTAAGACAATCACAAGTAGGTCAAAGCAAAACCATAAAGAAGATTGTATATAGAGTTTTGTTCTTTTTCTTACACAATCAATATGTTTAGACTAAAATTCCGTGAATCTGATTGTGTAGAAGAGTTCTTGGATGATCTAAAAAATCAATATCCAAGATCAATCTAGTCGTATCTGAATTAATAGGATCCGAATTTTAACAAGTATGAAACTTGCAATCTATCTTTGAAGGTATGATTTTGACAAAAACGAGTCTTGTTTTTGATCTCATATAATAAAGACTTAAACTATCTAGATTGATTACATAATACTTGTGATATTCCTGTTATAAAGATAAATTCGGAAAAAGAAAAATAAAAGACACGAGAAGTTTTGTTAACGAGGAAAACTGCTCCTGCAGAAAACCCCCGGAACCTCTTCCATATTTGGATACGATAGTGTATTAAACCGCTACATATACTAGACTACTATTAGACATAGGATTGGAATGTAGTTGAGACCGAATTAACCATCCAAGCAATTTAGTTGCAGTCGTGTTCCTTACGCCTCTTTAGCCTCGCAAGATTTTTCACACTTGATTCCCTTAGCTGATGTCATTTACAGCCTAAAAGTTGCTCCAACCTCAGTGAATACTTTTCACACCAATTTTTCTCTAACAGACAAGCTTATTTGATTTCCCTTTTGATTTTTCAATCTAAGTGTGGAAATATGTTTGTAGTAGATAAAGTTCAGCAAACCTCGCAAAGTCAGAACACTTACACTCAGTTACCTGAGAAGCTTGGATTACTAACCGCCTCTTTAAAGAAATCCAAACAAATCAAAGAAGACTTTAGATATCTATCTTGAGGAATCACAAAGTTTGAAACAGAGAGAACTTTCTGATTTCTATCTATGTACTTCCTGATACGAGATTAATAAGAACAATAGTTGGATACACAAAATATTAGGTAAAAGATAATCTGACCGAGCTTCACGAATCCTAAGTGAAGTCTTTAAGGTCGTAACCTAGAATACAGTTTTATGAAGAACATGACTGATCGTATTTTTCAATGATGTTGTAGTAAGATGATTCGTTCACTCAGATTTGTTGAGAATTTGTTTAAAGACTTAATAAAGAAAATAAGGAAAAATATATATACACAATTTGTCACAAGATGAAGAGACCCTGAGACGCGGGATTCCACTACTTTTCATATTGTTATGGTTCAGTCATTAACTCTAGACAATATATCTCAAACAAAATAAGTTGTGACTCTAGTTCTTTGCCAAAAATAGATTTCGTAAAATATTATTTGTAAGTTAAAAGCATGACGCATATAAAGTATTTAGAACTAAGCATGCGGCATCTAACAAAATAACAAATAATTAATAGAAATCATAAAGCAATTAAATCTATGTAAAAAGTCAATAAAAGAATTAATTCATTTACCACAATCATGAAAAGTTGCTTCCTCCGTTGTCCCAGTGATGGGTCTAGCTCTGCATGGTGAAAACACACTCAAAGGAATTTTTCATTGCTCAAAAAGGTGTTTACAAGGAGAAAATGGAGAAATAATTCAAAATCGGGTTTGTAAAAATTATATTTGTTACAAACCAGAGAACGATACAGAGGATGTGTTACTGTTACTGTTGCTCTAAGATTGTCTCCTGAACTACGACCCTCGGTTGTGGGTCGTTATCGCTGTAGCTTCTACGACTGTCACTATGTGTCGCAACCACTGTAGCAATTACGACTGCTCCTTGTAGTCTTATGTTCTTCGTATGTTCTTCAATGGCAGCAGCAGAGACAATCTCTGCAACTCCCGATTCTCTGCTGTATTCTCACCCCTAACTCTCCATCCCCCTTGCTGACTTCTCAACTCCTCATTTATATACGCCAGAACCAAATATCTTCCCCTTAATTCCCAAATCTTCTCGCCATTAAAAAAAATATCCGGGGAATATCTTTACGAATTTGCAGCTCATATAGTTTCCCATTTTATCTCCATCACGCGTCCTCTGGCAGCTAAGAACATGTAAACATGTTTAGAGAGAGTCAAACACCCTAACTGCACACGCCAGCTCATAAAAATCCCGTGGATGTACTCCTGCAAAACTCATGCTTCTCTATTTTCTTCCACGCGTGATTGTAGCCCAAGTTAGACGAAACAAAACACATTACCATCCCTGTTTGGTACGTCCAAGTCATCCCAGAAAATCCCATCCATTGAATCTTTCTCTAACTCTTCCAAAATTCCAACCCTAAATGCTTCCGGTAACTGGACAAAATTCCGGTGAAACTCCATGGAATTCTGTTCTCATCACCGGTGATTATCCAGCCCAGTTCTTTCCAATATAATGACTATACCAAGGCTGTTTAGTGTTAAAAGGTCCAACCAAGCTGAATTTGGCGATTGAATCTCCACCAATCAGCTCCGAAAATCCAACCCTAATATGTTGTTCGTGATTATCAACTTTTCCCGCCAAAAACGTTTTCAAACGAAGAAGAAAGGGTTGCCCCTTATCCAACAGCTGGGGGTGCGAATATCAGGTGTGTACCCCTTAGTAATTGGGATGCCCCTTAACCACAGTAGTGGTCCGAATAACACGTTTTCTACGGGGGTGCTCCGAGCAATTTTTCGAGCCGAATTTTCCAAAAATGTATATTTCCCAAAAATGCCTACAAACACACAAAACACCATAATAAGGATGAAAACGAGTACTAACAGTATGAAACATTGAGGACAAATTAGACACATAAATGCGTCTATCAAATACCCCCAAACTTATTATTTGCTAGTCCTCGAGCAAAACTAATAATAAGAAAATAAAACCGAGTTAATCTCGGGAGGGTTTACCAGAGGTGTACCCACAACCATTACTCCAGACCCTATCTATCTATGCAGAACCTTGGAAAGCACTAAAGAATCTCCTTGGTTGGCATACTTATTGACTACAGGAGAGAAGTACCCTGATGCGAAATTCCAATTGCTGTACACGAGTTTGCACTCAAGCATACTAAATTTCATATAAAGTGACAGAGCTCTACTCAGATAGTTTCTGTCCGGAGTCAACCAATCACATGGAAAGATTAAGAAGATGGATAAAGAGAAAAGATAGATGGTTTAAAGTGAACGGTGTTTCCCATATCTGTCTGAAGGCCTCTGCCAAGATGGACCTATCCTAATAGACTGAGATACCGGTCTGACTAATATCAATACAACTGGCATATACAAGGGGACCAGTGGTCGATAAACCTAACTCTAGGTCAACACAACTGGCATATACAAGGGCACCAGTGGTCGACTTTATTGAATTTATTCCGGTTGGTCTGATGGTCTGGTCTTAATTTTTTTTTTTGGTATCTCAATCACCCTATTTCACCCTAGCAAAGGTAACAACTTGAATCGTGTGCTCCACCAAATCACTTAAAAAAAATAAAAACAGAAGGATTAGGATTCAACGAGATATGGTGAAACTACCATTTTTTTTTTAATTCTAACACCTGAGCTCTGTGCTTTTATGAATAGACTCTTTAGATGTTTCCATCTAATCAGATTGGTTCCTTAACTCCTACAACCAAGATGTTTCCATTCACTTAGATATGTTAGTGCTATCCTTAATAGGCATAAATTTCTAGGCTCTGGAGTTTATTTATACTGCAACTAAAAAGTTTCTCCCATACCCCCAAACTTAAATCTAACATTGTCCTCAATGTTCTAAAGATAAAATTAAAAGCATGAACAAGGAGAAACTGTTACCACTTGAAGAAAAAGAGTTAAGGAAAGAAATAAGGAAGAATATTACCGTGTCACATGAAAATGGGTTACCTCCCAAGAAGTGCTAAGTTTAAAGTCTTCATCCAGACATTGGAAGAATTAGTCACCTTGTAGAATCATATAGCAGTAGACGGAATAATTGTGGGTCATCTGGATCAAAAAGTATTACCCACAATAAGAGGAAAGTGCAACAGACCAAGAAGATACCGAACATACCCTCGCTTAAGACAACTACATCTAGTTGTGGTTCAGGTTCAGGCTCTATAAAAGGGTCTAAATAAAAAGCTTTCATCGGTTGGATTTCCTCAAAGCTAAGATCCGGTTCAGGCACTGGAGTCTGGAAAAACTCAACTAAGAACTTAGAAGCACATAACAACAACCTGAATAATTGGGGATCCTGTAAGTCAATAAGATTTGACTCACACAGCTGACCACAATTAAAGAGGTGGTCTTCCTTAAGAAAATGTGTCGACCCTAATATCCTAAAGTAATTAGGTTTAGACTCAAAACTTAATAACCGACACATCTGAAAATCATAAGTTCCCACAATTGGTTGAAAAGTTTTTGGTGGGAAAACAAAGTCAATCTTTGTATCATAGCCTGGGTTAACCACATCAACCAGAGGATGGGTTTCTAACAATTGAGCTTATTTCTGGACATCATTAGGTTCGGGAAAACATATATGAAGATAATCTTGTAAGATGGTCGAGGCATAAATGTCAAGTCCTACACGAGGGAACTTTCTAAGAGTTAAAGCACATGGAGAATGATAATCACCCCCAAACTTAGAGTTTTCTGTGTCTCTAAAAAGACTAGTCACAACTTCCCTAATTTCTAGGTCATCAGATTCCTGGAAATGGTCAATTGATTCTTCTAAGTTGAGTTCATCGTCACTCATTTCTACGAGTTTATCATCTTCTAAGACTAGTGTTTCTAAATCGCTAGATTCTAAAACAGTATTCTCAGGGTAAACTCTTTCCTCTAAACCATCATCACAATCATATAAAGGATTATCAGCGGAATTATCTAGTAAAGTCTCATTAACTAAGGTGTTAATCATAATAACTTCCTCTGATTCACTGATAGGCACATCAAATAATGGATTATCCAACACACTGCAGGCTAAAGGATCATGAACTGCATCGTCTAAAACGGTGGTATATCTAGTCAAATCCTCATCCTTTTGAATAGATGAATAATTATTAAAATTATTTGGACTTGAACTAGAAACAACATTATCATTATAAATCTCAATTGGAGTAACAAATTCCTAATCACTATGCCTACATATTTCATGTTCTTCATCAATACTATCCTCATCATAGTCATCATTATTATAACATGAAAAAGATCGAACCTCATCAAAACAAGTAGTGGTACCAATTCTAACCTCGTTATCTTGATTATGTAAATCACTATCTTCATTCTCAAGGGTATTATTGGATAGATTATATTGGCAATTCAAGTAATTTCGAGAAATTCTTTCGTTCGTCTCAGCTATTCGCTTGAGGTGGTCTTCTAAAGAAGATTCAATCATTATTGTAGTTCTTTCGCCTATAATTATACTATTCATCTCAGCTAACTTATGCGTCGACTCAGCTAACTTCCTGAGGGACTCTTCTAAAGGAGGAATAGGAACAGAGGGATCATAAAAATGACTACTTTTCAATAGTTTGATTGTATCCTCTAGAGACGAAGAACTAGTACTATAATCTTCTTGCTCGTAAGACTGATGCATGTGTGGATAGTAATTGGCTCACCAGGGTATGACCCATATCCTTCTAAAGGTTGGCGTTCCCAACCACTATTCACACTATGGTAAGAGTAATGTCCATATTGTTCAGTTGGATAATCATATTCATTGTGATGGCTATTATAATACCAGTTTGACATCCTAACTGCAAGGGAATTCTAAACAAGCACAAACAAGGCTGACTCGACCACAACAAACCTATTTTATCTAGAAAACAAAAAGCATGATGGCTCCCTTAGATTGTTTCTAGACCAGCTTCTAATCCTTCGAAAGGGAATTCGTTACAATTTGAGCAAACCCCTCTGGAATCAATCCGAGTTAAAGTAAGTTGAATTGAGGCGAGGGAAGCTCAGTGGAGCTTTGATACCCAAGGCCTCACCAGAATTACAAGGTGGCGCAGTCACGCATTCAACTCACAGAAACCATCATGAACTTCAAAGTATGCTTAAAAGAGTAACCAATATTTTTCGAATGACTTTCCTATTAAGCTCGTTACCCTATCGGTCTCGTTCTAGTCAGTATTTTAAGCTTAGGTTCGCGTAGGTTACGTGTTCCTAAGGTGGGCAAGAAGGAAACGGTGATGAAATCCGAGTCCTTATCTTGATTTGGCCAGGCCTTTCCCTTTACTAGAAAATTAAATCCGATTTCAGGTCCTCAACATATATGCATACAAAATCATCTAGTAAACCCGCTGACAGGGGATTCACGAGTGTTTAGAATTCTTACCTCCCGTTCCAGACGGGGGATGAACCGTTGAAGTCGACTCGGGCCACGACTCCTATGTCATGTACGAACCCGAGGGGCCGAGGCGATATCGTAATCGCCGTCCTTCCCTGTGCAGTTTATATTTGAAACTACCCTTCCGTAGGGTTTAAAAAAAATTAATGTCCAATGTCTAAAAATAAAGTCCAAAAAGAAAAAAAAAGGTTCCAAAAAATAAATAAAATATATTAAAAAAATATAACCCTATTACAATTTCTTAAAAAAATAAAATAAAATAAAATATCTATATACAAAAATTTTCTTCTTCACTCCTTTTGGATTCCTCCTTTCTTTTCTTCTTTGGCTTCGCTTTTGTTTTCAGCACTTTCTCCCCTTTTCTTTAGCTCAGTTCCAAATCTGAAAGCAAACAAGAAATACCAAAAGGCGTAAAAATGAACAAATAAAAAAAAACCTAAAAACAAATTTATAAACAAATCCGCGTCGGCGGCGCCAAAAATTGATCGTATTTTTCAATGATGTTGTAGTAAGATGATTCGTTCACTCAGATTTGTTGAGAATTTGTTTTAAGACTTAATAAAGAAAATAAGGAAAAATATATATACACAATTTGTCACAAGATGAAGAGACGCTGAGACGCGGGATTCCACTAATTTTCATATTGTTATGGTTCAGTCATTAACTCTAGACAATATAGCTCAAACAAAATAAGTTGTGACTCTAGTTCTTTGCCAAAAATAGATTTCGTAAAATATTATTTGTAAGTTAAAAGCATGACGCATCTAAAGTATTTAGAACTAAGCATGCGGCATCTAACAAAATAACAAATAATTAATAGAAATCATAAAGCAATTAAATCTATGCAAAAAGTCAATAAAAGAATTAATTCATTTACCACAATCATGAAAAGTTGCTTCCTCCGTTGTCCCAGTGATGGGGTCTAGTGCCGTATGGTGAAAACACACTCAAAGGAATTTTTCATTGCTCAAAAAGGTGTTTACAAGGAGAAAATTGAGAAATAATTCAAAATCGGGTTTGTAAAAATTATATTTGTTACAAACCAGAGAACGATACAGAGGATGTGTCACTGTTACTGTTGCTCTAAGACTGTCTCTTGAACTACGAACCTCGGCTGTGGGTCGTTATCGCTGTAGCTTCTACGACTGTCACTATGTGTCACAACCACTGTAGCAATTACGACTGCTCCTTGTAGTCTTATGTTCTTCGTATGTTCTTCAATGGCAGCAGCAGAGACAATCTCTGCAACTCCCGATTCTCTGCTGTATTCTCACCCCTAACTCTCCATCCCCCTTGCTGACTTCTCAACTCCTCATTTATATACGCCAGAACCAAATATCTTCCCATTAATTCCCAAATCTTCTCGCCATTAAAAACAATATCCTGGGAATATCTTTACGAATTTTCAGCTCATATAGTTTCCCATTTTATCTCCATCACGCGTCCTCTGGCAGCTAAGAACATGTAAACATGTTTAGAGAGAGTCAAACACCCTAACTGCACACGCCAGCTCATAAAAATCCCGTGGATGTACTCCTGCAAAACTCGTGCTTCTCTGTTTTCTTCCACGCGTGATTGTAGCCCAATTTAGACGAAACAAAACACATTACCATCCCTGTTTGGTACGTCCAAGTCATCCCAGAAAATCCCAGCCATTGAATCTTTCTCTAACTCTTCCAAAATTTCAACCCTAAATGCTTCCGGTAACTGGACAAAATTCCGGTGAAACTCCATGGAATTCTGTTCTCATCACCGGTGATTATCCAACCCAGTTATTTCTAATATAATGACTATACCAAGCCTGTTTAGTGTTAAAAGGACCAACCAAACTGAATTTGGCGATTGAATCTCCACCAATCAGCTCCGAAAATCCAACCCTAATCTGTTGTTCGTGATTATCAACTTTTCCCGCCAAAAAAGTTTTCAAACGAAGAAGAAAGGGTTGCCCCTTATCCAACAGCTGGGAGTGCGAATATCAGGTGTGTACCCCTTAGTAATTGGGATGCCCCTTAACCACAGTAGGGGTCCGAATAACACGTGTTCTCCGGGGGTGCTCCGAGCAACTTTTCTAGCCGAATTTTCCAAAAATGCTTATTTCCCAAAAATGCCTACAAACACTCAAAACACCATAATAAGGATGAAAACGAGTACTAACAATACCAAACATTGAGGACAAATTAGACACATAAATGCGTCTATCAATGACGACTCTTGTTTAACAACTAGGATACAAGATTGTCAGGGATTTAGAAATCTTGTTGCAAGAGTCTCTCTAAATATTGATTTTCAAGGCTCCAAGTAGCTTTGAATTCAAGCTAGGGTTTCTTGGAATTCGAGCAAACACTTTCTCAGTTTGGATGAAAATCTTGTTAGTAATTCATGTAAGAATGTGATATGTCTGCCTTAAAATTACACATAAGAATATGCACCATAGTCCAGGGTTCTGGAACTGTACGTATTAATAGTTCGTAGTTGATCAGTAGCCTTTGAACCTATAAGCATATATTGGTGTTCAATAACACACAAAACTTAATAAATGATTCACAAACACATAATGATTTAGTGAATAAAGTTTGTCTTATATATGTGATGAGAATCATAACAGAGTCGAAGATAAACATGTAGTATAGTTCGTTTACTTTTGTTATAATAGAACTAGGGCAAGTTTGCAAACAGGGTTCACAAACCTTTGACATTTCATGAATTCAAGCTACAAGAGTTTGCAAACCTTGGAAATTGACGAAAGTCAGGCCACAAGGGTTTGCAAACCTTGTAACTTGACGAAAGTCAGGCCACAAGGGTTTGTAAACCTTGATAGTTCGTGAAAGTCAGATGGTAGGAGTTTGCATACCGGGGTTGCGAACCTACTTAAATTCCTAAACTCAGATATACATGGTTTCCAAACCGGTTTGCGAACCTATACAGTTTGCGGAATTCATACCGAATTTTGTAAAATGTACAAGTATGTTTACCTATCGTCAAACAGTCACTTTTATCACATAAATGATTTGAAAGATTCTCAATAGCGCATTATGTACTTTTTTTTTTAGCAATTTCCAAATGATCAAATTGGAACAAAAACAGTTCTTGAATGATAAATTGTTTTTAACTAAGATTTTTAAGGATCTAGAATTTGCTTAAATCATATTTCGAAAGTTTAACCAAGACAAGCTTGAAGTCGAAATTTTATCTTTGCAGTATTAAATCTACTAAAATCATACAACATAGTCTCATAAGAGAGAACGGTCAATGCCTTGAATAAATAGGATGGTTCAGTCTTCACATACCTCTTTGCTGGTGAGTTTCTCGCAAATGACTTCTTTTGTTCTCCAGTCTTCAATCTTCGAGGGTTATTTCGTTATGTATGATACTAAACTACCATATTATAATCCTAGTCCGAGAATTGACTTTAGTAGACTATAAATTAATATATATTTTTGTATATATAACATTGACAACAAGATTGAGATAGCAAAACTTATGAGTTTGGCCCACGGGTGCTCTAACAATCATTTCCTATTTGTTTGCGAAATATTTTATTTCACCAGGTTAATTTAAAAGTAATTCAACACTGAAAAACCTGGTTGATTTTCTTTAGTATCGATTAAGTGTCATTGCATATGCAACCTCAGTTGTCAACTGATAACATATCATCATATATACTTCTAGCTTTCTCACATGTAAAAATAGATCTTTTATTACATGCATTCAACAACCACAAACTATCAAATGAAAATTAAAAATTTGGTATTATAACAATACCTTAAAATTGTGTAAACGTGATAATACTTGCATATAATTTTATCACTAAGAACCATGTAACTAAGTAAACCAAGATAAATCACCATGTCATTGCATATTGTTGGCACATATTGAAAAAAATGTCGTGTATATCTAGAATATATTATATATTGTCTATCACCGTTGTCATAGTTATGTCTTTTCCCTTTCTATGGTATTGTAGTCTCGGGGAAAAGATGACAACTACCTAACCGAAAGCAGTGGAACTACATAAGACATTTACTGCTAACCTTTCCCTATAAAAGTAAACGTGCTTAAGTCATAAATGGTACCTAACACGTTGTTACATTTGTAACCTCAGACTTACGCTATTCTCTTTCGCGAAAATTTATTTACAACTGAACTGACACTATGTGATCATGTTCAAGTCATTAAAAATACCTAACATGCGGTTACTTAGATACCATGCATAAGGTTTATATTATCATGTTCCCACAAAAATAGGGATTTTTAGGGCAGGTAGTCTTGGATAAATTATAGTGTTAGCATATCAACTAAAGAAATGTGATAGACCGCGAAGGATACAACCCAATCAATCATGTGTGCATGGATTGGTTGTTTTTTTCTTCTTCTTTAAGTTGGTTTTTACTTAATTAGTTGTCAGTGAATTTTGATATATACTAATTTTTGGATTGATTTAAAGGGAGAAAAAAAGAATAATACGACCGTCAAAAAGAATCAAAATGCGGTATCTTTTATCCAAAATTTTGGTATGTTCCTACAGTTGGAAATCAGCTGATTGTGCATTAAGTGATGTTGTTATCGTAATTTTGTGTGGTTAGTACTAATGAGCAGATGTTATCAATAGCTATTTTTCGTTTGTGGTGTGGATGAGTACTCACCATGACATTTTTCAAGAATTGCTTACTCTTCCTGTTCTAGGCATTGGTGCTTTCATTTCTTAACTTGATAAATGCAGTTGTTAGTAGTAGCTATTTATTTTTATGGGTGGATGAGTACTCAACATAAAAGTTTTCGAGAGTCACTTATACTCTTCTCGTTCTAGGATTTTGAGCTTTCATTCTTCTCATGTTAGTTTTCCACCGTTTTTGCTCGCCTAGCATTTTCAACTTTCTACTTTATGCGGTTTCAAAATTTCTATGCTCTGTAGATCCTTAATTAATTGGGTATATATGTTTTTATGGATTGAATCATTTCCGATATAATTTCTGAAAAGTGAATTATAAACACTTCTTCTTTGTGGGGGAATATTCTTACTGTTGGATGTAACTTCATTTGAAATAGGATGGAATATTTGGTAGACATTGTTGCTAATAGGTGCACATGGGGAAACTTTACTCATTTCATGATTTCATTTTATTCCCCTGATTATAATTTTTGGCCTAATAATTAATGACATGCACTATAATATACAAACCAATTTCACATTTATACCACTTCTGCTATATAACTTTAAACTTAAAGTTATGTTTTGTAGGACTCCTATGGTATAATGTAGGAGGCTTTTGCTAACTCAATGACATTTTGGTTTCAAAGGTCTGCAGAGAGATGCAAAAAGGCCATCTTTGAAAGGTATAACTTAGTGCAGAAATTTTAACTTTAGGTATGTTATAAAGTTCATTACTGCAACAAATGTCATTGTAGTTTATGATTTGTTAATTGTGGTTTTGGTCAAATTATGATGTTTTCAGTTTACTCCAATGATCTAGCAGTTAATTAATGAATTCCAAAGAAAATGAGATACTTTGAGAAAGTGAAGACATTGCAGCAAGGAAGTCAAACACTAATCATCATGTAACTTTGAAGCACTATGAGCCAGGAAAATCAAGTACTTATCAACTTGTACCTAACAATCACACACAACATTTGGATGATGACACAAAGATTATCCACCTGATTGGTGAAATGGTCAACTTGATTCTGATGCACATATTGAAAAAAATAAATTGTTAATGAAAATATGTATTAGTACTTGCGCCGCGCATTGATGCTTGGAGATGCATTGGGCATTCATGAATTTTTTATTTGTTTTTACTTTTCCTGTTGAGCCTTTCAACGTTGTATAGTTTCTAAAATTCAGAAATTTCAAGATGTTATATCTACGATTAAACTCATCTTTTAAATTTAGACTTTTTCTTTATATTCCATGATTGAGACTAAGGAATTACATGCAAAACTTTAATGATGGATACTATGCCTTGGGGAGAACTACCGTTTTTCAATGCACATGGTGTTAGATGATTTATGTCATAAGCATCCACAACAATCTTAAAATCAACAATTAAATTCTTTGTAGTTGCTCTTTTAATCATGACTGATAACATTTTTATTATCAAGATAAACAAAATTGGAGACATAGGATCACCTTGCTTTATATCTTTGCCACTTCTGAATAAAGTGGAAGCATGCCCTTGTCATAAAAAATCTGATATAAAAACATACAATTTAATCCAGTTTCTCTATTTATTTCCAAAACCAAATCTCTCAAGAGTATAATCTAGACGGATCCAGTTAGCATTATGCCTTCTCTAAATCTACCTTGACAAACCAACCTAGGAATGTCATCCTCTCTCTAGCATCAATCAAGTCAGAAGCAATAAAAATCCATCTGTTATGTTCCTACTATCAACAAAAGTACCTTGTAACTCTAAAATAATATATTGTAGGACCGGTTTTGGTCTATCAACTAGCAAATTAGAAATGATTTTGTACATACCAACAATTAGAATAATTGATCTGAAGTTTTTTATAGAAACTACACCATCATATTTATGGATCAATATGATATTGGTAAAATTCAACCTCCAATCAATATTTCCATTATGTTCAAATTCCTTCATAACCGCCATTAGTTCCTATGTAATAATCTCTCACACAGCTTTAAAGAAATTCATTGTATAACCATCAGGCCTTGATGACTTGTCTATTTTAATTGGTTTTCTATATCCCACGTCAGTAGTTGGATTATCCACTATTGCCCACCGGCCTCACTATATTTCGTTTCTGAAAATGTAGTTATTTTTATTTTTTTGATGAAATTGGTTTTTGGTGTGTTGCAAGAAAATAAGCAACAAACGTGATTTCGTTAAAAATGTCAATATGATCTGAGTTACTCAGAGAATGAATGTATAGTGGCAACTGGAAAGGTTGAACTTTAGACGACTGTTGGCTGAAGAACTCGAGTCCATCCATCTTAGAGTGGCAACAATAACCATATTATTGGGGTTGTCATAATTGAACTTTGAGAGTCGCATAGGATTCATATGTCCATAATTTGATATGGGGGACTTAATATGTAGCAAAAGTAAAAAATACCCTTATTCCATAAATATACTTAAATCTAACAACTACTCATAGATAAATAATAATTAAAAAATTAAGGAAAAATAACTAAATCTATTAATCTTCTCCTTCATAATTCATGATGCAGATGATGAACTAAAAAGAAAATGAGGGATTAATAAATCAATAATCTTTCATCCATCACATTACGTAAAAATCAAGAAACTCATTTGTTGTTTTTGATTGCTTGAATAGGTTAGGATGATCAGAGTATAATTTAATTTCAGTTTCAGGAACTACTTACGGCTAGGAACAGCTAACTCCTAGTAGTAAATACTTCATACGACTAGGAGTTCATATGTTTCCGATCGTAAGTAGTTCATCTATGGCTAGGAAATTCATCATTTCCAAGTCGTAAACTAGTATTTTTTCGTACAAAGTATAGACCTACTTACGGCAAGTACTTCATCGTTGCATCATTTCAAAGCCGTAAGTGACTTTGGAAATACAAAATTCTTTTCTCACGGTTTCTTTCCGTAGATAGTGTTTTCCTAACCATAGAATATGTATTACGACTATATTGTATTTTTGATTTCTTGCCATAAGTCTTACCTACGGCTTGCAAATGATGAATTTCTATCTGTAGGAATCTTTGAAAATGAAAAGGCTAAGGGATTGTATTCCCTTAGAGACTCTAAAAATAAAATTAAATCATTAATCTAATCTAATCTTATATAATCACTAATCTTAATTATTTTAATTATTTAATTTTATTAGCACAAATTAATCGAGGGACTTTAGCTGTTATCTATGTTAGTAGGATGGGAGTTAAGGAGTATTATCTCATGATCCTATTTTTCCCTTATTCATCCCTCAAATCATTTTTTTTGAAGCCATAATAATGTTCTAAAACAAGACTATATATCCTTATCTCCCATCAATACTGGTTCTATCATATCCCCGCACTAAAATACCCTAGAGCAGTTCAAACTTCATCGTAGTTGTAGAAACACATGTTCATGCTTGATTGAAATTTGAAACCTATCATCAAAATAAATCTCTAGCTAGATCCATCAATTGGTGAACTAAATTGTATCTTAGCTTAAAATGATTAAAAATGAAGCATTATCTTGTATTTCCCATCGTAGTTTCTCTCTAACTCATGTTTTCCGTATCTTGAACAGAGATGAAGATGATAAGATGTTGACGATAAGATATTGTTCGCAAATGGGTTTCAGTTAAAGTTATCTTTGTACTCGTTAGTATTTCTTGTTTTAAACTCACCCAAGTCTCTAAATCCCTTTTCCATTTGTATTACTTCCATCTTTCTTTTTTCTTTTCTATTACGATTGTTTAGTAATTCATACTTATTAGTTTTTCTATGCTTATTTTCTCAACTCTAGACTACTTTAAAAGAAGAAGAAATGGATGTAGAACTTGTTGATGCCCCTACTATCATTGTCTTGCTCAACCAACTTGTCCATTTATTTCCGATTAGATCTACTATATTTGAAATGTCATTGAAACAACTTCAAAACACATAGGAAAGTGTTCAAAGTGTACAATTGAAGTTGTTAGAGCATTTCTCGGTCAAACTCGCATGCGTTGCTATCTCAAGCATGTTTGTCAATGTTAGTGATCAAAACTATAAGTCTTGATTTCTAGTCTACTATAGCTAAGGTCTCAGACTAGGATAAAAAGTGTAGTTGAGCTCAAGAACTCCATGACAATCATCATTTAAGACGAAGGACTACTCAAGGAACCGGTGGATCTTCATCGACTAAAAGGTATGTGGAGACTTGAAATTATCTATCACTCTAAAGTCTATTTATCTCATATCTTGAGACAAAAGTCGTTTTGCTATATAGACTTAGATTATACACATTTGCTATTTCGAGCCGAGTTTATCTCGCATATCTATTTCTCGAAATATTTGTTGGTAAACTTTCGCTTTAGCCGAGTTCATCTTTACCTAGTGACGAAAGTCATGACAAGTTGCAATCACTTTGAAAATCGCTTACTTTGACGAAAAATATTTTTTGAATAAAAACTATAGAATATCAACGTCCTCTAAGAATGTTTCAATGATTGAAATGAGAGTTTAGATTATATAATCATTGAAGGATATAAGCATCGTTGTGGAAACACATATATGTATAAGTCCTTATTCCTTGAACTGAAGTTTGCGAACTTTATTGATCAAGAGAACAGGCATGGTGGCGTGAGCCAAGTCCGTGAACTCAGTCCGCGAACTGGCGGAAGTTCTCATCCCGAGAAATTCTGCTGGAGTTTGTGAACTCCGTCCGGGAACTTAAGTCCGCGAACCCAGTCCGCGAACTTGAGTAGGTTATATCTGAAAACGATGTTCGTGAACTTATTCTTATATAAACTAAGGAATGCAAATTGCAAACCGTGGCTATATAATTCATGAACCGATTCGAGTGAATCAAATCGTTTTTTCTTCAATTGTGTCTAGTGTAGTTACATAAGATTTCCTTGCAATTGAACAATTCTCTAACTAGTTCATTTGAGTCACTTGAACTAGTTATGGTGAAGAAGAATATGGTTGATATGAAAGTGAGCATATGGCTAACCATTTGGTTGACTATTGTTGAACCAAAAAATGTACAAGTTTGGGTACAGTTACACAAGCCTAGAAACGTGCATTTCATTTGTGTGTAACAAACTAGTTTTCGATCTAACGGTTGAAAGATACTAACTTGAATCTAATCAGGTTTTCATCTAACGGTGAATATTGAATGCTTTGTTACCAAGATAACATTGATTGCAAACCCTGATTTGAAAGGCTATATAAGGGAGAACTATAGCAACTGGGAAACCTAATCCCTACACCTTCTGTGTGATACTAGTTGTGCTAAGATAGAGTCGGTTCTCCTTTAACCTTTGGTTTCTTCTTCT
This sequence comes from Papaver somniferum, assembly GCF_003573695.1. Lineage (NCBI taxonomy): Eukaryota > Viridiplantae > Streptophyta > Magnoliopsida > Ranunculales > Papaveraceae > Papaver > Papaver somniferum. The sequence goes on along the minus strand of NC_039361.1, from coordinate 38,807,915 downwards.
AAACCAGGTTAACGACTTAAAGACTTCATTGGGATTGTGAAGCCAGACCGATACTACTTTCTCGTAGTTGTGCGATTTGATCTTGCTGTTTCTATCGTACGAGTACAATTGTAATAATTGGCTTGAGATTGATATCTCCGATAGGCAAGATATAAAATAAATCACAAACACTTCGTCTCATCGTTTGTGATTCCACAATATCTTTTTTCGCTGCGTCGATTACGATTATTGTGAGGTGATTGATAATACTAGGTTGTTCTTCGGGAATTTAAGTCTGGTTTATCAATTGGTTCCTGTTCACCTTGATTTATTAAAAGACGGAACAAAACTCGTAGGTATATTCGTGGGAGATGGATTTATCTATTACCGTCGACTTTTCTGTGTGATACAGATTTGTTTATTAAAGTCTCCGACTTTGGGTCGTAGCAACTCTTAGTTGTGGGTGAGATCAGCTAAGGGAATCAAGTACGTAGCATCCTGCTGGGATCAGAGATGTAGGAGCATAACTGTACCTTCGATCAGTGTGAGATTGATCGGGGTTCAACTACAGTCCAAACCGAAGTTAATTTGGAGTAGGCTAGTATCTGTAGCGGCTTAATACAGTGTGTGTTCAATCTGGACTAGGTCCCGGGGTTTTTCTACATTTGCGGTTTCCTCGTTAACAAAATTCTGGTGTCTGTGTTATTTCTTTTCTGCATTATATTTTGTTATATAATTGAAATATCACAGGTTGTGCGTTGTTCAATCAATTAGAATATCCGACCTTTTGGTTGTTGATTTAAATTGATTGATACTTGGATATTGGTCTTTGGTACCATCCAAGTTATCTCTCTAGTATTTTATAAAGACTCGCAGATTTCTGTTTGCTTGAGTATATATCAAATCGAGAGATTGAGATATAAACTCTTTGATATACTTTTTATCTAGATTGAATCTGACTGTCTAGTTGATTCTCTATAAAGTATATTGGAGTTTGTCCATACAGATTGCTAAACGAAATATTGGGTGTGGTTGTTGTACCCCCGCTTTTTCAGAAGTGGAGAAGCAACAGGTGGATAAGGAGAAAATAAATATTTGGTTTTTAGGGCTTGAAGACCTAGTTTTTTTTTTCATTTACCAAAAAAAATTAAAGACCTTATTTATAATGCCCGTGACATATTAGATGCATACACATTGAATCTCCAGGGAATGATATCATAACTCGCTTGCGAGATAAACTACTTTATTTCTTCTCATCCTCAAACTTTGTTCCACTTCGTTATGTGATGAGTCGTCTACTTCATATACTTAACGACAAATTGGTACACATTGATAAAATAAGGAATATGTTTCATCTTTCAGAAAATATTGGGAGGGTTGCTATTTCCAATACTATTATGAATCAAACTGGTAGAGCAAAACCATATTTTATGAGGATGCCACTAGTATTAGAAGTCTTTGGTGGTCTGATGTTCGAGCAAAAGAACGAGGGATTTTGGAAATCAATCAATAAAGATGTATTATGGGATTATAAGGAAGGTGAGTAAAATATTATAAAAGTTATAAAGTTAGGCTATGATCATCTTGAACCAAATTTAAAACCATATTTTTCATATTATTCATTATTCCCGAAGGATCACATTCTGTTAAACCAAACACACCACTGGTAGTATATATTTTACAACGAGGTTTACTCAATAATTACTTCTAATGAATTCTTAAGACTTTTATAGATTCGAAAATATTGTGTTATTGGTTGTCTACTTTTAGAATATCTTTCAAAGCTTATGGTACTTGTTAATGATTGAAAAAGGGTCTTCTAAATTTTTTGTTACTCGTTGTAAACTTGAAAATTTCAAATTCGTTGCATACTTAACTATTTTGAATGACTATTGTGTATGTATTTGCCTTTACGATAGTCTTGCAAAATATATAAGACTTTGGAAGGATTCCAAAAAATTGAAAATATATTTTTTTCTTTTCTTTTATTTCATAAATATACATTTTATAAAACCCATATCGTAGATAAATACAAATTATACGAGAAATCATAACTATCAAGAAAAGTTTCCAAAAGCTTAATCCCAACTTAACTTCAAGATATCAAAACTACTATTTTCCCTTAAAAGATTTTCAAAACTATCTCAAATGTTTCCGTTTTTCTACATAATCTATTTATAAACAAGATGGTTCATAGCAATACATATGGTTCATAACAGAAATGTTTCCCAAAACAAACAAATCAAACTCCTAAACCACAAAAATGTCTTCCAAAACAAACAAATCAAAATCTAACCTAAAATCACATGTTGTTGCATAGATCTACAAAGATAACAATCTTATAAAAGATAAAAATAAAACAGATCTAGAATTTATTATATGTGATAAACAGAAATATGAAGAAATTTTACCTAGATGCTTCAAAGAGTCTTTAAAAACTTGACCTAGAAATATGAAGGAATTTATTGTATAAAATTTCTCTCACAACAAATTTCGACGGCAAAACGAAATTGAAGATCTCAGTGTGATTTATACTGTTAGCCTAAATGTTTAGACTAATTTCACCCATAGATTTTAGGTTTTCTTGATGAACCGTTAGATTAAACGGGTACAAAATCGGATTTAAAAACGAAAAAACCAAAATAACACTAACATAATATAAACAAAAAACGTTACAAAAACTTATCGTGTTTATTCTAATGAATCATCAGTATGGTTCTTTTCTTTCTTTCTTGTGGTATGTCTTCCTTAATTCATGTTCCTTTCATCTTCTTTTACATATTTCTTCTCTTCTTATTGGACCTAATACCTTTTCGCTTCTTGTATTTTCCTCTCCAAAACATATTAAGGTTACTGGTACGACACAAGAGGAAGCGGTATGATGATAAGGAGAATCCACTCCTTAATGGTGATGGTAGAAGACTCCAATACATGAGCAAATACTCTAATCCAAGAGTTAAAAGACGATAACGATGGTGTTTAACCAAACAAACTTTAACAGTTTCATTAATCAAATAATAGCGAGCCGCAGCTGATTACAATGATAAAGAAAATGGCTATTTATAGCCTCCAACATTAAGCCTAGCAATCTAGAACATTCCTAACTAGCCTAAGAGAATATATTATTCTCATAAAAGAAGATAAACCTAATAAAACAAACAATAATCCTAATAAATAAAATACCAAATTGATAAATATTCAAGATATCTTGAAATATATGGATGACTCTCATTATACGTTCCGTATCAGGCTCCCCGACTGCGACAAAACTCGTCTCGAGTTTATATTGGAAATGGCAAGTGAAAGATAAAATTTTAGTACTCGCACTTGAAACACAACCTGCCCTAGAATCATGCATCGGAATCACCAAGCGCTTGTGATACAAATTGAGCTTCGACATCTTCATTTCTAAACACCAAGTATAAATTGCAAGTTCCTTGGACCCACGACCACAATGTAAAAATTCCCATGAAAACTTCCACGCCAAATCTTGACGACAACCAACAAATGTTGGTGTACAAAACACAGCAATAGGATCTTTATACAAATCTTTCGTGACTGTAGGGTCCTCTTGTTTAATTAACTGATCCGTGGCAGTAGGCTCCTCTTGTAACATTGTGAAAGAAGCTGTCTCCTTTAGCTCAATTAATGGTTCTACCGACCTTTCTCCGTTTGTCTTAAACCTACTAACCTCCAACTTTTCAGTTTCTTCCTTCGGCTTAGGACGTGGTATTAGAATGACTTTAGTCTTTCCCCTCATAAACTCATACCGGACCGAAGTTTCTTCCTTCCAACTGCACCGCAATTAAAAGCCTTGATTTTTCGAAACCCTAAATCAAACAAGCAACGTTAGAGATCTTACCGGACTGAAGTATGCGTGTGATGATGAACAAGATCCCAAATCTTTCTTCAACTGATTTTTTTTTTTTTTGATTTTTTTTCTTTTTTTCGATAAAAACCTAGAGATCACAGGAATTCTTAACTGATTCTTTTAGGTGGCCTTCCAGACGAACATCGCAGGAAAACCTTCTCTGATGCCACCTGGTACGGCACAAGCGGAAGCGGTATGATGACAAGGAGAATCCACTCCTTAATGGTGATGGTAGAAGACTCCAATCCAGGAGCAAACACTCTAATCCAAGAGTTAAAAGACGATAACGATGGTGTTTAACCAAACAAACTTTAACAGTTTCATTAATCAAATAATAGCGAGCCACAACTGATTACAGTGATAAAGGAAATGACTATTTATAGCCTCCAACATTAAACCTAGCAATTTAGAACATTCCTAACTAGCTAAGAGAATATATTATTCTCATAAAAGAAGATAAATCTAATAAAACAAATAATAATCCTAATAAATAAAATACCAAATTGATAAATATTCAAGATATAGCCATATCTTGAAATATATGGATGACTCTCGTTATACGTCCCATATCAGTTACTAAGGATGCACCCAGCATATCTCATCTTCTTTTTACAGATGACTACCTTCTTTTTACAAAAGCTATTCAAACTAAGTCTAGCAATGTCTTTGTTCAAATATTTTAGTAGTATCTCTGTTCAAATGATAAATCTTGAAAAACGTGATTGTTATTTTTTGTGTGGCAAAAATGTCCTCCCAGATTATTGTGTCTCTTTGATCAGGGCTATGAATGTTAGGAAAACGAAGCTCCATGCAAAATACCTTGGCATACCACTCTTTCTTAAAAGAAATAGAACCGAGCCTATGTCCCATCCTAAACACATCATGATTCCAAAGTGTCTAAGTGGAAAGGTAAACAACTAGCTCAATTAGGAAGATTTGTGCTTGTTCAACATACCCTTAAATTTTCTTCTAACTATCATATGAACTTCTTCATCCTATCTGACACCATTATTCAAAGAATAATAATAAAAGTCCCAAAGGGACTTCTGGTGGGGGAAGAATAGGCATCATGGCTATTATTTTAAGTAATGGGATAAAGTGTACACTCACAAAATGCATGGGATGGCTTGGCTTTAGAAATTTAAGGAAAATGGTCTTAGCTCTATTGACTAAAACTGCATGGGTGCCAATTCAATCTCCTGATGAATTATGAGTCAAAATTTTAAAGTGTAAATACTTCAAAAATTGTCATCCACTTCATTACAAAAAACCTGGAATATGTCCTGGGTTTGGCCTAGTATGTTTAGAAACCATTAAAAAGCTGCTCATTTGGATATTGGAGATGGTATCTCAAAGATTTTCCTGACAATGGGATTTTAAAGAATGATTTTTTAGGGATCATGGTTTTTTTTGGGGGACCATGGTCTTATTAGGCCACCTTCCCTATAATTATAAGGGGTGTCCTACAATATTGAAATGACTAACCTACCCTTAACCTAATTCAATTTAAAACCAACACAATAACCACCTCTCTCTCTCTATATATATATATATAACCACCACCTCCTCTCACCACCACCTCCCACCACCGCCGATTACCATCACCACCACCAACCACCGATTACCACCACTACTACCACCCACCACCGCCGATTACCACCACCACCAACAACAACCACCGATTACCACCACCGCCCACCACTGCCGATTACCACCACCACCACCTCCAATTATCACCACCAACAACCACCGATTACCACCACCACCACCTCCGATTACCACCACCACCACTATATATATAGCTTAATTTAAAACATTAACAAAGATATTCTCACAAACCCATTACTTGTCATTCGTTTTTGGTTGAATAAATGAGAACTAATCATCAAAATGAGTTGAAAATGGAAGTTCCAGAGAGGTTTAATGGATTTTTTTTTCAGTAAAAAGTTCGGTTATCACAAATTATTTTTTTCTTAACCGAACTCAAAGTTCGGTTGATTCGCAAAAAAATACTTTTAACCGAACTCAAAGTTCGTTTGATTCGCAAGAAAATACTTTTAACCGAACTCCTTGTATTAGAACAATACAAGTCCATAAGTTCAGTTCGTTCGCAAAATTATTAAGTTTTCTTTGTAACCGAACTCTATCTATAAGCCCAGTTCGGTTGATTCGAAAAATATGTTGAAGTTTGCGAACCAACTGAACTTCTAACACTAGGTTACTTTTAACCTGAAGTTCGGTTGGGAACTTGGTTGCGTTGAAGATTGCGAACTAACCGAACACACAAGATGTACTCAAATAAATTGTCAAGTTCAAAGTTCGGTTACCTACCATTTTATCCTAGGTAACCGAACATTACACTGTACGACCAAAACCTCCATTAACGAGCGAGTTAGGTAACCTGCGTGTTTGGAAAACGTAACCGAACTACACTTTCAGGTGTGTTCGGTTACATGTTCTTGACATATGGTAACCGAACTACACTTTCAGATGTGTTCGGTTACATGTTGTTGACATATGGTTAACCGAACTGGCCCAAATTTACATAAAAAATTTCATTTTTTTGAAATTTTGGAGCAATTCAACCAACATTATCTAAGTTTGAATCATATCTGGGTACCCAAATACCCTTCCTCCGGTTGTGGTTGGTAAAATCCATCGTTTTTGATGTTTTCCTTCTTCATCTTCTCTAACTTTACTCTCTCAATAATTCTACTTCTTTAAAAAAAAAATCATCTGATTTTTTAATCTCACTAATTATCTTTAACTTAATCATCTCACTAATCATTACACTAGCTAATCATAACCCAAAATTAATCAAGAGGGTAATTTAGGTATTAATATAAATATCTAGATAAGGGGTGACCTAGATTTACTTCTAATGTCTTTACCCAAAATCAAACCATGGTCCCCCAAGAAAAACCATGGTCCCCAAAAAATCGTTCATTTTAAATGCTTTTTATCCGATCTATATTAGTTACCAAACCCGACCCAATTACTGTGTTGCTGATTTTATTGTTCAAGAGCCCAAGAGTTGGAATGTTCTCTTATTCCAGGCTTACTTCGCTAGTAACAATAATAAAAAAATTTGTAACACTCAAAAGGAATTAAGGGCCAACAATAAAACAAAAATGGGTCACCCAAACGTAAATGGAAACCAGCCCTTATCTCGCGTAATTTGTAATGGCAAGATTACCCTCACATAATCGGTAGATAATAAAGTATTTGGTCCTTCCGATTGTAATCAGTAGATAAAACTTCTTTTTTTTTTATCGGTAAAGAATTTTGGCGCTAGCGAGTTTCGAACTCAGATCACTGGTATCATCACCCAGTGATAAAGCTGTCAAACGGGCCAAGCTAGGGTCAACCCGTCCCTAGCTTTCCAACCCGTACTAGGGTTAGGGTCAACCCTAGCCCTAGTACTATTCACGAACAAGCTCAAAACCCCAACCCTAGCCCTAGACGGGTCAACCCTGACGGGTTGGCGGGTTGGCTTGTTAATGTTATCAATTTAAAAATTAAATTTAAAATTTAGGATTGTTTAGGATTATTCATTTAGTAAAGGTCGAACCTAGGTAAATTTGGTGTTTAACTAGAAGCCCCACCACTGAGTTGTAAAGTGGACGTTTTTATTGCCACTTAATCAACGATATAGCCGGTTACGACGCTTTAGTTTTCTTAGGCAGAGAACCCTAACATCAACTAAGCATTTTACTTTTTTTTTTTTTTTATCATTTTATAAGTTTAAATTAATGTGAGTAAGACTAACTCACTGTTTAAATTATGCTAGTCTTTTTATCAATTTAGGACATCCTGAATAAATATGTGATTGATGAATCTAAGTTGTAATTTAATTTATTGATTGATTATTTAAAATCTAAAAATTGTTATATTTGTTTGGGTAGATCCAAAATTAGCTTTATTTATTGATTTAAAATTAACTAATTCTAATATATGTTTGCAAATCATGGATTTTAAAGAGTTGGTGTGATTGAGGGTTATATTTATTAATTTTGACGGGTTGACGGGTAACCCGCGGATTGGCCCTAGCCCGACTTGTTTTCTAGTAGGGTTGTATATGCCAACCCTAACCCGGCCCGTTTATACAACAAGCCAAGCCGAGCCGGGTTATAAATTGACAGCTCTACCCAGTGACTTTACCAATGTATTACAGTGGAACCGACATCTGTAGATAAAACTTTTACCGTTGGTCTGATTGTAATGGGTGATGTATTTGAAGGAAATTTGTTCCATTTTTTTCTTTTATTTTCATTTTTGAGTTACAGAAAAGAAGAAGGAAAAAAAGGAAAAACCATTTTTTCTTAAATAAACAACAAAAATTGATGGATATGAAGAAGAATGTGAGAATCATCATGAAGAATATAATGTTGAAGGTTCACGACCGTTTAGAAAAGACGATTTCGGGTATATGTTGAATGATCCAAACTTTTGTGGAGAGGAAGCCCTATACGACGCTTTCATGGAAGAAAATGGAGAATCACCCGAGATCGATGATAATGATGCATCAAACGTACAAGTATTGTGCTAAGAAACTCAAATACCCACTTTGAATGCGTTTGTAAACAAGAAAACTCGATTATTGCATGCATTAAATGCCATGAACTACCCAGAATCGGTAGATAATGTATCTACATATCTACCGAATATAACATACTGAATACCAAATATGTACATTCGGTAGTTCCAATAAAGTAGATTACTACCGAATATGCAAAAAACTCCAAATTGATTTTCCAAAATATTTACATTCGGTAGTTATGTAAAGTATACTTACTACAGATTATAATAATGGCCCCAAAAACAAATTACTCCAAAATTATAAAACTCAGTATTCTTATCTTTTACAATCGGTAGTGCTGTAAAGTTATCTAACTACGAATATATCATTGGCCCCAAAAATAAAATTTTCACAAACTTGTAAAAATTGTAATTCTTTATCTTTGAAAATCAGAAGTCTATTAATTCTCTTATCTTCCGATTATTGATATTCGGGTGTTATACTATATATTTGTCTTCAGATTATTTCTTTTTTTGTACTCAGTAGACTGTCTAAAATTTTATATTGAAATCGGTTGTTTGGGGCACACAATATTCTACCGATTATGGAACAATCGGTAGGAAAACTTACTATATGGCTTCTAAATATTATAGTAAAACTTGTTGCTTCCTTTTGCAGGCCGTTGTAGCGTTTGTTGATGATTTCTATTTAAGGCCCGATACTTCCCTACACTATGCAAACGATTTGGTATACTCATTACTACTCTTTTCTTTTTCAAAGTATGTATGTTAAATTCTTATTCTTATGAGATTTGTTTTGTTATATGCGTGTTTAGTCATTTGCAAGTAAGGCGGAGGCAAAGGAATGTCTTATGAACAAGGAAAAAGAGAAGATGTGCGTGGTAGTTCAAAACAATCATGTGGGTAAAACACGATTTGAAATGATTTGTGAGTGAGGTGGGAAACAAACGAGGCACGAGGAAAGTAATAGTAAATACGTAAGGAAGACAGACAGGAAATACCGAAGCAATACAAAGAAGATAGGATGCCCATTTAAGGTTGTCTTCTATAAGACCGACGGTAAGGAAGGTATAAAGTGGAAAATGTTTAAAGTTGATAATGGTTGTCACAACCACGATGATCCGGATACTCTAATTGGACATGTAATGGTTCCCAAGCTAAAACCAAATGAAATGGAGACAATGAGGTCTATGCGGATCCAAAAAGCAAGTGCGATCTTAAGTATAATAAAGGCGGACGACCCCAACAACTTGTCTTCTTTGTATACAATTAAGTCGGGCCTAGATACGATCAAAAGGACGGAATTGGATGGTAGGACGGTCATGCAACAATCATAGTGGTTAGCAGAGTTACACGACTACACGTTGAGAAGGGAAGAAAATGATGGTAAAGTGGTTCGTATTTTCTTGGCATATCCAGAAAAGATCCAATTACTGGAATGAACTAGACCAGAAGCAGGTAAACAACAGGTTTAAACCAAAGAAAGCGGCACTACAAACTATGCATCATCCGAAGACATATCAAACATAATTTCATTGATGTAAAATGAGAGTTACACCTCACACACTCACCACATCCATAATAGGAGTGAACAATTCTCACTTTCACATGTTGAGGAAAAGCAAACTAAATAAATCCATGAACTAGTACTGGTACTTGCTCTTACTCTTACGTGCAACAATCACCGAGTTTATCACGTCGTCCATCTAACTCCTTTAAAATCCTAAGCTCCTTAGGCTCCACGTTGAACGGTGACCGTCACCCTCTCACAGAATTGCTCCGTTTCACTTTTCCTCAAAAAAGAGAAAAAAAAGGAATTCCACACAAATTTCCGGCACAAAATATAAAACCCAAAAAAAAACATACAAAACCCTTTTCTGTTTCGGCTCATAAAACCTAAAAAAAAAAAACCCTAAAAAAAAACCCTAGGATATGCTTTCTTCATGGAGAAATACCTACATCAAAAACTAAACCTTTATTCTGTTCTTCCTCTTCTCTTGCTTCTGTGAGTAGAGAATCAGGGTCTAAGGCCGATTATGATTTCACAGGTAACATAGTCCATTCTTAGTATTTTAAAAAAACTTTTTATATATCTTCTAGTAGATTCTAGGGTTTCAATTTATTGCGGGTCCGTGATTTTCTTTCACATCAAATCGATTAAGATTTGATTTCCTATTTGTTGTCTCATAGTTATGTGTCTTAGTTTCAGGTTAATCGATCTTGGGTTATCTTCTTTCAATCAATTGAGAAATTCTTCAAGCCGACTCCTTCCTCTGCTAAGTAGAAATTTACTTTTATCTGTTAGCCAATATGTTTACCTGTAATTTGTCAACTTTTATAATCGAGAAGTCAGTGAATAAAAGGAGTTACATCTGACGGATTGGTTGATATACATGGAGGAAATTTGATTTGGTTTCGCTGTTTGACTGTGGTGATAAATGATGTAGATTGATTGATGGTTAATTTGAGCTTTGTAATGAATTAGGATTCAATTTGGGTTTATGTGAATTTGAATTCTATGCAAGGAAGGAGATGTAATGCTTCAAAAATCAGAAGAGGATGCAATCTCTTCATCACCAACAGATTACACATACAGTGTTTGCTAAAATTCCTAAATGGATGACATGAAAGAGATTGTACAGACTGGAAGATAGGAGTTGCCAAAAGTTTTTATTGGGAAGGTGCCAATTATATGCTGAAATTGGTCTTATAATATGCAATTCAATTCTTTGATTGTTTGTTCATGATTGTTAGTATAATTAGCTTTCTGTTTCAATGATTCTAATATGCAGTTATGGGTTCTCTTAATTTAATTAGATAAGCTATCTCATGATATTGTTGTATTTGTTTTTTAGAATTCATAGATGGGGTCTAATGAGGTGTCCTTAATAAACATCAGGACTTTTGAATCAATAAGCTACAGGTTCTTTTGTTTAGTCATTGAAACACGGGTTATAAGATTGAAGTACTTTGATGTTGTATTAGATTTTCTAGGTACTCAAACTATGAACCAAAGTACACCTATTGACTCTTGAAATTTTGAATTTGAACATAGACATTCCTACTTAATTTGGCTCCATTTAGACGAGTATCAGCCTATTTTCTTTTCATGTGTTGAGATTGAACATTTATCATCATTTTAGTGTTTAAGATTATTACTTGAGAATATATACATGTTTCCAGTTCCAGGTAAATGTCGGGTTGGAGAACTGAGAAATTTAAGTCTTGAGGTTTTCGTCAACCGGTCCAGTTAATCTTGAATACTTGCTTCATTTTGGCCATCTTCAGTGTTTATTGTTTGTCTTTATAGGAACTCATTGTTATGCATTTGACTGAGTTCGGCGGGGTCTTGATCTATCCTAACTGTAAAAAGGATGGTGGAGTTACCGACTGAAAATTATTAACCATTTCATTACTAAGAGCAAAGGCTTGGCTAAAATGCATATATTTAACATATATGCTGATAGAATCTAGATTCATTTCTTCCTTTGTTCATTACCCAACATGTAATTTTTGTGTAGCTATTCCAGTCAGAGTGCTTCCACTTGATGTTGAACATTGTTCCTAGATTGTCATACATATTGGTCCTATTATATACACGATTTGATTGTTTGATTGTTTGTTCATGATTTTTAGTATAATTAGCTTTCTGTTTCAATGATTCTAATATGCAGTTATGGGTTCTCTTAATTTAATTAGATAAGCTATCTCATAATATTGTTGTATTTGTTTTTTAGAATTCATAGATGGGGTCTAATGAGGTGGCCTTAATAAACATCAGGACTTTTGAATCAATAAGCTACATGTTCTTTTGTTTAATGGGTTCTTTTGTTTAGTGATTGAAACACGGGTTATAAGATTGAAGTACTTTGATGTTGTATTAGATTTTCTAGGTACTCAAATTATGAACCAAAGTACACCTATTGACTCTTGAAATTTTGAATTTGAATATAGACATTCCTACTTAATTTGGCTCCATTTAGACGAGTATCATCCTATTTTCTTTTCATGTGTTGAGATTGAACATTTATCATCATTTTAGTGTTTACGATTATTACTTGAGAATATATATACATGTTTCCAGTTCCAGGTAAATGTCGGGTTGGAGAACTGAGAAATTTAAGTCTTGAGGTTTTCGTCAACCGGTCCAGTTAATCTTGAATACTTGCTTCATTTTGGCCATCTTCAGTGTTTATTGTTTGTCTTTATAGGAACTCATTGTTATGCATTTGACTGAGTTCGGCGGGGTCTTGATCTATCCTAACTGTAAAAAGGATGGTGGAGTTACCGACTGAAAATTATTAACCATTTCATTACTAAGAGCAAAGGCTTGGCTAAAATGCATATATTTCACATATATGCTGATAGAATCTAGATTCATTTCTTCCTTTGTTCATTACCCAACATGTAATTTTTGTGTAGCTATTCCAGTCAGAGTGCTTCCACTTGATGTTGAACATTGTTCCTAGATTGTCATACATATTGGTCCTATTATATACACGATTTGATTGTTTGATTGTTTGTTCATGATTGTTAGTATAATTAGCTTTCTGTTTCAATGATTCTAATATGCAGTTATGGGTTCTCTTAATTTAATTAGATAAGCTATCTCATAATATTGTTGTATTTGTTTTTTAGAATTCATAGATGGGGTCTAATGAGGTGGCCTTAATAAACATCAGGACTTTTGAATCAATAAGCTACATGTTCTTTTGTTTAATGGGTTCTTTTGTTTAGTGATTGAAACACGGGTTATAAGATTGAAGTACTTTGATGTTGTATTAGATTTTCTAGGTACTCAAATTATGAACCAAAGTACACCTATTGACTCTTGAAATTTTGAATTTGAATATAGACATTCCTACTTAATTTGGCTCCATTTAGACGAGTATCATCCTATTTTCTTTTCATGTGTTGAGATTGAACATTTATCATCATTTTAGTGTTTACGATTATTACTTGAGAATATATATACATGTTTCCAGTTCCAGGTAAATGTCGGGTTGGAGAACTGAGAAATTTAAGTCTTGAGGTTTTCGTCAACCGGTCCAGTTAATCTTGAATACTTGCTTCATTTTGGCCATCTTCAGTGTTTATTTTTTGTCTTTATAGGAACTCATTGTTATGCATTTGACTGAGTTCGACGGGGTCTTGATCTATCCTAACTGTAAAAAGGATGGTGGAGTTACCGACTGAAAATTATCAACCATTTCATTACTAAGAGCAAAGGCTTGGCTAAAATGCATATATTTCACATATATGCTGATAGAATCTTGATTCATTTCTTCCTTTGTTCATTACACAACATGTAATTTTTGTGTAGCTATTCCAGTCAGAGTGCTTCCACTTGATGTTGAACATTGTTCCTTGATTGTCATACATATTGGTCCTATTGTATACACGATTTGATTGTTTGATTGTTTGTTCATGATTGTTAGTATAATTAGCTTTCTGTTTCAATTATTCTAATATGCAGTTATGGGTTCTCTTAATTTAATTAGATAAGCTATCTCATAATATTGTTGTATTTGTTTTTTAGAATTCATAGATGAGGTCTAATGAGGTGGCCTTAATAAACATCAGGACTTTTGAATCAATAAGCTACATGTTCTTTTGTTTAATGGGTTCTTTTGTTTAGTCATTGAAACACGGGTTATAAGATTGAAGTACTTTGATGTTGTATTAGATTTTCTAGGTACTCAAATTATGAACCAAAGTACACCTATTGACTCTTGAAATTTTGAATTTGAATATAGACATTCCTACTTAATTTGGCTCCATTTAGACGAGTATCAGCCTATTTTCTTTTCATGTGTTGAGATTGAACATTTATCATCATTTTAGTGTTTACGATTATTACTTGAGAATATATACATGTTTCCAGTTCCAGGTAAATGTCGGGTTGGAGAACTGAGAAATTTAAGTCTTGAGGTTTTCGTCAACCGGTCCAGTTAATCTTGAATACTTGCTTCATTTTGGCCATCTTCAGTGTTTATTGTTTGTCTTTATAGGAACTCATTGTTATGCATTTGACTGAGTTCGACGGGGTCTTGATCTATCCTAACTGTAAAAAGGATGGTGGAGTTACCGACTGAAAATTATTAACCATTTCATTACTAAGAGCAAAGGCTTGGATAAAATGCATATATTTCACATATATGCTGATAGAATCTTGATTCATTTCTTCCTTTGTTCATTACGCAACATGTAATTTTTGTGTAGCTATTCCAGTCAGAGTGCTTCCACTTGATGTTGAACATTGTTCCTAGATTTTCATACATATTGGTCCTATTGTATACACGATTTGATTGTTTGATTGTTTGTTCATGATTTTTAGTATAATTAGCTTTCCGTTTCAATGATTCTAATATACAGTTATGGGTTCTCTTAATTTAATTAGATAAGCTATCTCATAATATTGTTGTATTTGTTTTTTAGAATTCATAGATGGGGTCTAATGAGGTGGCCTTAATAAACATCAGGACTTTTGAATCAATAGGCTACGAGTTCTTTTGTCTAATGGGTTCTTTTGTTTAGTCATTGAAACACGGGTTATAAGATTGAAGTACTTTGATGTTGTATTAGATTTTCTAGGTACTCATATTATGAACCAAAGTACACCTATTGATTCTTGAAATTTTGAATTTGAATATAGACATTCCTACTTAATTTGGCTCCATTTAGACGAGTATCGGCCTATTTTCTTTTCATGTGTTGAGATTGAACATTTATCATCATTTTAGTGTTTACGATTATTACTTGAGAATATATACATGTTTCCAGTTCCAGGTAAATGTCGGGTTGGAGAACTGAGAAATTTAAGTCTTGAGGTTTTCGTCAACCGGTCCAGTTAATCTTGAATACTTGCTTCATTTTGGCCATCTTCAGTGTTTATTGTTTGTCTTTATAGGAACTCATTGTTATGCATTTGACTGAGTTCGGTGGGGTCTTGATCTATCTTAACTGTAAAAAGGATGGTAGAGTTACCGACTGTAAATTCTTAACCATTTCATTATTAAGAGCAAAGGCTTGGCTAAAATGCATATATTTCACATATATGATGATAGAATCTTGATTCATTTCTTCCTTTGTTCATTACGCAACATGTAATTTTTGTGTAGCTATTCCAGTCAGAGTGATTCCACTTGATGTTGAACATTGTTCCTAGATTGTCATACATATTGGTCATATCGTATACACGATTTGATTGTTTGATTGTTTGTTCATGATTTTTAGTATAATTAGCTTTCTGTTTCAATGATTCTAATATGCAGTTATGGGTTCTCTTAATTTAATTAGATAAGCTATCTCATAATATTGTTGTATTTGTTTTTTATAATTCATAGATGGGGTCTAATGAGGTGGCCTTAATAAACATCAGGACTTTTGAATCAATAAGCTACATGTTCTTTTGTTTAATGGGTTCTTTTGTTTAGTCATTGAAACACGGGTTATAAGATTGAAGTACTTTGATATTGTATTAGATTTTCTAGGTATTCAAATTATGAACCAAAGTACACCTATTGACTCTTGAAATTTTGAATTTGAATTTGAATATAGACATTCCTACTTAATTTGGCTCCATTTAGACGAGTATCGGCCTATTTTCTTTTCATGTGTTGAGATTGGACATTTATCATCATTTTAGTGTTTACGATTATTACTTGAGAATATATATACATGTTTCCAGTTCCAGGTAAATGTCGGGTTGGAGAACTGAGAAATTTAAGTCTTGAGGTTTTCGTCAACCGGTCCAGTTAATCTTGAATACTTGCTTCATTTTGGCCATCTTCAGTGTTTATTTTTTGTCTTTATAGGAACTCATTGTTATGCATTTGACTGAGTTCGACGGGGTCTTGATCTATCCTAACTGTAAAAAGGATGGTGGAGTTACCGACTGAAAATTATCAACCATTTCATTACTAAGAGCAAAGGCTTGGCTAAAATGCATATATTTCACATATATGTTGATAGAATATTGATTCATTTCTTCCTTTGTTCATTACACAACATGTAATTTTTGTGTAGCTATTCCAGTCAGAGTGCTTCCACTTGATGTTGAAAATTGTTACTAGATTGTCATACATATTGGTCCTATCGTATACACGATTTTTTAATTTGCTGGGACCTGGATTATCTTTGTTACGCGGAAGGATTATGGAGTAAGCCTCAGTCACTGGATTATCTGGCCACAGACGAGAACTGACGATGGAGAACCTAAGGTACACCCCCCATCTTGACCTTACTTGCATTGTAATATTCAATATGTTTAAATTTCTATATGATATCAGCCTAACAAAAGATCAAATATGGTAGGATGCAAACTCAAGATCAACCTTTTGGGAGATTGTATCTAGCAGGTTAATTCTTATAGTTTGGGTGTGATTAATCACCTAAACACCAATGGTGAATGACGAGTGCTACATCATCCACCTTTGCGAACAAATGCTAAGGTAATAGGAGAAGGCGTTCTCTCTTAACTCAAGTTTTATTTTACAGGTACAATCTTCGCTCTTGGTAAACCCTAAGTTGTTTTTTTCCTGTCTCTTTTCGTTTCTCTGAATCGATAAACGTTAAACCATGTTTTGTTTTGCAGGTAAAATCAATAAACTCTAACCCTTATTTTATTTTGCAGGTCTAATCTTTGCTCTTGGTAAACCCTAACCTTTTTTTTTTCTTTTCTGTCTGTTCGTTTCTATGAATCAATAAACCTTAACCCATGTTTTGTTTTGCAGATAAAATCAATAAACCCTAACCCATGTTTTATTTTGCAGGTACAATATTTTCTCTTGGTTATCCCTAACCCTTTTATTTTTATCTTTTCGTTTCTCTGAATCCATAATAAGTATAATCAATAAACCCTAACCCATATTTTATTTTGCAGGTACGATCTTTGCTCTTGATAAACAATTGAATGTTGTCTGTTGGACAAGATTGAGAAGTATTACAAACTGCATGTAAGTATGACCTTTGTTTCTTATACATCCGACATGGATTATTCGATATTGATAGTTTCTAGCGTACCTTTTGATTGATTTAGTTAATGCTACAGTTGATTTTGATCGTTCACTACGAAGACGGAAAAATAGAGCCTCTAACGAGCGTAGAAGCACTCGATAACTAAATGATTCACTACGAAGATAGAAAAAGAAGATGAAACAAAATAGACCCTAATGGTGGGGGGCCTAGGTAAAGCCTAAGTCTAACCCTTTGTTTTTCTTCCTGAATGTTCCCCATTTTCAACTCCAGAGGTTAGGATTAATTCTTCTTTGAATCCTTAGATATGGGTTTTAATAATTTGTTATTCATAATATATATTTTTTTATTTTTGATTTCATATTTGTATAAACATGATTTTTGGTTTTTGATTGTATAGTTATGGATTATCAAATCCGATCATACAGAGAAAGAATAGGGTTTGCTCCTTTTATGTTTTATTTTGATTTTGCATTCGTATCTTCCTCTGTAGCGAATCAATCTCATTTCATGTTATACTACCTTTATACCTTAGCGGGTAACTAACCGATTTCCGAAGGTTTGTTGATCTATTTCCATATCTAATGCTTTCTTGATTGTCTTATCGTATGCGAATCCAAAGCATTGGTGTTACATGTTCTTACATTCTATTTCGATGCAGATTTTGATTAGCATACTGAACTCAATCAAATTTCCGACCCTCTTTTCTGATTAGACGCATCAAACAATTTTTTTATCATAAGTAGAAGGTGTAATTGAGACTTAGCTCAGTGATGCGAAAAGAAGGATTGCAGCCATCCAACAGATCTTATGTCATACTTCACCATAGAGACTCCTAATGCAGCATCCAACAGATCTTATGTCATACTTCACCATAGAGACTCCTAATGCAGGTCACTCTTTCACACACCATATTCCCTTCATTAAAATTAACAGATTTTAAGGTTTTCAATCTTTTCACTTTGCGTATGCATGTGATTAGGAAATAAATGAAGGTGAAGCACCTGCAAATCTATTTCAATATGTTTTAAACGTTCTTGGACCACTGAACATATTAGGACAACAGGTAAAGGACTGCTACAGAAGAAAACATAAAGACTGTAACTAATTTTTATACCCTCATGTCCAAGTGATAAAACATATAGCTACTAGATAAAAATGAGTTTGTTCATACTGTTCATGAGTTTGTTCATACTAAAAGAGTTAGGAAATCCTAGATTTGTATTAATGTAGCTATGTGTTTACTAAAACTATCTTTCGTAAATTCTTATGTCAAAATTAATTTCCCTCAGTCTTTTGATGTGCCAGGTATGAATTCTTGGACTAAATTGTTTTTTGGAGCTTTTTTTTTTTTTTTAAAACTTTCTTGACTTAGTGCTCACTGATTATTTGGGATGACACATGCATGGGTATAAGTTAAACTGCGAATTAATATTCATAATTAAATTGTAGATCGTACAAGGCTTTTCTTCATACGTAACTTTCATTTCCATTATTTTTAGGTGTGCACAGGTGGGAACGGATCCATAACCAAAAATAGAAGTACCCCAGACGATGTATAAGTGAGCCAATCTTAGCGACCTCATAACAAAATCTATCCAGGTATAGAGGGATATAACATTCCTACGGAGAATTCTTTGACAGTGAGAACTATCCTTTCGTCGAGGAACGAGGACATCGCTGCAAAAATGATGTAAATCTAAAGATGTACCGAGGATCCCATCGCTCTTACATAGTCGCAGTCGCAGATAAGGTGGCCTAGGATTTGGAGAATGTATCGACGGGGAATATGAGATGAAAGGTTAAATGCATTGAATCCAATGGATTTGCCACCATTTAACTTGCAAGTAAAGGTGAGATTTCCAGATTTGATGCCACGCAATATAGCAACACGTGATGGACTCTGTGGAGAAAATTTAAATGATGCAATAATACCGGAGACAAACAGGGACAATTGCAGTTCTCATCCCAAGAATATCACTCACAAATATGATCTCAATGACAATAAACAAGTCACGGGGCCAATCAGTGAAATTCTTCGGAGTAAATTTGAGAACTCCGGACTTCATCCATAGAAAACCAGATGTGGCACTCCAAAGATGCACAACATCCAAAAAACAATTGAAGCAACAAGACGGATAATATGGTTCATTTTCAGAAATACTTTCGTAGTATACTTATTAATGTTCAGAACCTTTAGAAGTTTAGTTGATTTTGTATCTGCATTTTGTGGTACTCTGAATTACTATGAACCTTTTGAATATTTTTTTTTGGGATATTTAATAATTTTCTTCTTTTTTTATTTGATTGTTAAGCTTATGATTTAATTGTTTCATTAGTGTGTTTGCTTTCCTTCCTTCCTGTTACTAACATAAAGAAAATGCGTATCTTAACAGTAAT
Source organism: Papaver somniferum (assembly GCF_003573695.1). Taxonomy (NCBI): domain Eukaryota; kingdom Viridiplantae; phylum Streptophyta; class Magnoliopsida; order Ranunculales; family Papaveraceae; genus Papaver; species Papaver somniferum. The sequence goes on along the minus strand of NC_039361.1, from coordinate 38,788,150 downwards.
ATCCTTCCCGTTACTAACATAAACAAAATGCATATCTTAGCGTAGGGAGATGAAAAGAGACAAGACCACAACTTCGATAGGAATGAGTGTTTGGTTGGGTACTGAATTGAGGGTTAAAAGATGGCTTAGTTTATTCTTCCAGATGGAGACGACATCATTTACTTTTGAGTTAGGTAGTTCAAGTTGAATCTGAATGAAGACGTGTTCTCATGGAAAACTGAATTAGAACTAAGTGGAGTTGATAAATAAAGTCAAGAGAAAACCAGATTATTAATCTTGATCTATTGTCATTTCTATAAGTTGAAACTATATTGGATGTGTAGGAGTCTAGCCATCAGTGCAAGCTATTCTTGATGAAAATGAAGTCTTTTGGAAAGACATATAAGGTAAAGTTAATTTGTTATCACTGAACGAGGCGAAGTGGAGCTTTACAAATCATATCGGGACTGGGCGAGGCGAAGCCGAGCTTTACGAATCAAAGTGGGAGGGGAGAGGTGAAGCGCCGAGCTTTACCAAATAAAAAAATAAAGAAAGAGGCAGTGATGAAAGAGACAATGATAAATTGAATTGGTGGACCAAATTTGCGCCCGGACACAAAATCTAGTTGGATGAAAAACAGCAAGAACCTCGAAACCTGGTAAATCACTAAGCTTTATAATTGGGTATAGAAACCCACGAGCACCATGAGCACTCCTCAACATTAGTAATGACCCAGGTGCCATGTACTCAGCTAAATGATCAATCACTTTGCGTTTATCTTCTTTATTCAAACCAACTAAAGCAGCCAAGAAGACAACTTCATAGTCGCTCAAACCAGTAGTAACATCCATAATATCCTCGATGCTTTCATCAAATTTTGTTGATAGATGCTACTTATAAGACAAACAAATATAACATGTCATAAGGAGGAGATATGAGTATTACTAAGTTTTTTTTTTTTACAATTATACGCTTATGCATTATAATTAGTAAAATTTAGAAATAATTTATAATCTCAAATTATATCGCGAATATTCATAAACTTTATACCATTAAAAAATATTTTAAAACACCTACACAACGAATTTAAACACGGCTATCAAATTATAAATATTTTTCCTATACTAACAATAATCAATTACAATTGAAGTTTTAGAAATACCCCTTTGCTTAATGAAATAGATCATTAATCAGTGGGACAAAATTTAGAAATGAATTAATCATTGAGTGAGTATAATATGTAAATAACTTGCATATCCGGGAATGATTTAGTAACTTAACATCCGATCATTTAGTAAGTTACTGAAAAATTAGATTGAGCATGTAGGGCTTGAGGATAGAACCCAAACCAAGCAGGTCTAGAAAAAGCACAATACATAAACAAATGATCCCAAAAATTTGTACTTGGGTAGGTAAAATATCAATATCGTAACAGTCTATTTTCTTGCTGTAAGGAATCCACACAGTGATTTCGAATCAAAGCTTCGTAGGCTTTCAAATTTCAATGCAAAGGGCAAAAGAAAAAAGAAATATTTTTTATCCAGAAAAAAAGGCCTGCAGTTGTTTGTTTTTTTGTGCCCACAGTAGTGTGGGTTGTGCAAGGCTTGACAAGCCGGCGTAAAAACTATGTTATACATTATGAGATAATCTCCAACCTACCTAGTACTTGCTACTGGAGAAAGGCTTTTGTTTGGTTTGGAGTTAATGAGTAGCCTTGCATACAAAATAGGTTTCTCTTCTTATTTTGATCAACTACAAAAATGGGTAGAATTACATTAAATTTAATTTGATGCAGAGAGACTGACTGGTCTCCCTTTCCCTCTGTAAGGAACTGAATCGTGTTAATGACCTGGAAACCATTCAGAAGGCCACCAATCTGGTTGAATAACTTCGATCTTTACATCATCTTGCCCTTTGATACTCGAGAAACCTGATCCTTCAAAGGCTTCTTCTAGCTTCAATAGACCCATACCACGAGACCCAAGTGCAGTTGTAACAGTCCCAACTTTCTTATAAAGATGAAGCTCCCACTACTTCTGACTGGAGCTACCTTCTGCACTACTTCTGAACCACATACAAAAAAGAACGTGTGAAAACCTAGACGACCACAAATTCCATTCATATGGGTTTGGCAATCTTTGGGGAAGCATGTAATATGCTATTTTGAACGATCCCTTCCAAATATCTAACAAAGTTGATGTGTGATTATATTCATATCAGTTACTAACATGATGTGAGATCGTATAGGATCGCATAGTGTGAAAATAACCATCTTTAATGTTGCATGCTCATTGCAAATTGCCAAAACAAAGTACATATTCTATGCGAGTCTATCTTTAACATGCTAATAGTGTCAAAAACCAAAAACGGACTCTTTAAAGAAAAGAAGGAAGTAAACGTCACCATTTCTGCTTTTGTTGAGAAATTTTGAAGGAAGCAGGCGTTTTCGAATGACACCATGGTGATGAGTACAAAAAACTGACTCCTCCCCGACATGGCATCCTCTGTCAAAGCTTATAGCATTCAACCAGCAAGAATGCACTCAAGTGGAATTGCCTCACCTGAGAAAGGAAGAATCAGAAATCAAGATTAAACTGTTGCATTCCTGCATTGAAATCTGAAGAAAAGAAAGGAACATTTATAGTTAATGAAGATTATTGTAAAAAACTCTGTCTCTATTTTTGAGGACTAATGTAGCAATTTTATGAATGCTCTGTTAGTCTGTTTTGTGTTCATGCCAGATCTCAGATGACATAGAATGGCAACTTAAGCTGCCAAGAGAACAAAAGAAGTCTGCTCCGTTTTTCAATGCAAATAAATAAATTTGGTTCCACAAGTACATATTCCAAAACAGGCCATGAGCATTTTATGTAACAAAATAATTAAAAGATAGGAATGATATCCGGCCATAGGCGATAACTGAGACTAAATTAACAAAGACAATTAGTAGATTCAAGTGGTAGCTGGTAAGTGAAGTCCAGGCCAATCGAACCAGTTCAAACTTCAAAGTTTCAGTGCATCTATGTTATAATATTTAAAAGCAGCTTATAAAATTTTAACAAACATTAATGATGAATGGAAATTCTGTTTAAAACTTCACACATAATGGAATGAGTAAAGATCTATTGACAATTATTTTTAACACATTCTTTGGGTTCATATAACCAATTAAGAAAAACATTACTATAAAAGATTATTTCTTTACCAAGAGAATAACCTGGCAGACACAAAATTTTATCTACAGACTATCAAACAAGAAAAGTAGGGTTAAGATTTTGAATGGGCTAGTGTTATGGAACAATGGTCTATCACAGATATAATATTCACATAAAAACATCAGCTGATACTTTCGCCTTTCTAACCCACCTACACAGGTTAGCCATTGAGCAGTTCTCTCCTGCTCTTAAGAAGATTATTGAAGATGACAAAACTGGAAGGGTGTATTACAGGGTGTAGTAAGTCTAGAAATACGCTTGTGTGTCTTGGGTTTTCCTTTTCTTTAGATCTTTGTTTTGTTGGTTTTTTGCTTTCTCTTGTAACTTTTTAGTTTGGTTGGGGTCTCCTTAACCCCGCGTGCCGTGTCAAAATTAAAAAAAGAAAAAGAAAAAGAGTTGTCCACATATCCCAACTCTGAAGAGAATCATGAAAGTGACACCTGTAGGAATCTCAGTTGAGCCCTCTGCCACTCCCTTCTCTACTCTCCGTTGAAGGTAATTTAGTTCACCAGTTTCTTTGTTTGCCTCAACCAATGGTGCTGCATATAGTAAAACATATTTCCGAATCTCAATATGAAAATATACAAACATCAAATATACTGCGGAAGATCATTATGCATATGTGCTCTGGTTACCCCACTTTTACAGTGATAAAAATATCATTGTTGCTTTAGAAATAACCCACTAGTAAAACTTACCATTGTATTTGAATGAAAAATTCCCATAAAACCAAGACTATCCAATCTGGGATCTTTGTACCATTGCCACCCAGAACTATTCCCTTCTGTAGATGACTGACCGGCTTTGTCAACACCAGCACCCCAGCCAAGAGCTGAAGCCTCAGGTTCTCCTTTCGAGTCAGAGGATGTAGATAGGTTCTTACCAAAACGTTACCAGCAAGAAAATTCTCACTCACATTTTCGATATCAACATCTGATATTAGCTGAACTCTGCAACACAACCATACATATGAGACTCACAGATACGAACTAATTGGATAGAATAAACATCACCGAACTACATATACCCAAATTTCCCAGCTAAATAAGCTGAAATAAGCTTCAATCCATTCATTGCCCTCTCAGAGGAGCCAAGGTCTAACTAACAATATCCCATATACCTGTTTGTTTGTTTCGTAATGAGCAATCTTAAAACACATGCAATCAGTATAAAATTCTCTTCCTACTGAGTCAGAACTGTAACACATTCATTCTAGAGGAACAAATCCAATATGAAATAGAGATGGCTAGATGACTGACTCTCATAGTAGTTCAAGTCTGACACTTTCCAAACAAAAAAAACTGAAAGAAACAAAACTTTCTATCTTAGCAAAAATACCATAACCTGCTCCATAAAGGAGAAAATGCACTAAGACATTAGCCAGTTAATTGAACTCAGCAAAGGAAACCGCTGTACTGTATGTTCAAAGTTCAAACCCTTGATATTTCTCCTTCTCTACTACTTCCCTAGAACCTAAGTTAGAGAACAAATACTCTTGTGACTCTTTACAAAGACAACGTATTCGTAATTTATAATTTACCCAATACTTACTTCTTTAGAAATTTTTGCAGCATATCTCTCAAATGACAGTATTCTGTTGATAGTGACGGTTCTGTATCAAAAATTCTAACCACTCTATGACCCAACCAGCCTACTAATAAGATACATGTCTAGTTATCCAACACGCTCAAGGGTTATTGGTATGTACCTGATAAAGCCACAACTCCTGTAATCTGCCAATGTTATGACCTACTACTATTCTTATCAATCAACAATAAGGCGTCAAAATTACTTTCCACTACTTGACTACCACCATTATTGGTACGTTTCCTCAAGCTGGAATAACTAGATCCTACTTGAACAGAGTAGGGCGCAAAAATTTAGAAAACTTCCTGTACTCAACGACTATTATCATCTATTCTGCAACAGAGGCACAATATCCTTACCAGTGTTGCAGGCTAACCGCTAATTAGTCGAACTTTTTCCATAGTATAGTAGAAACTTCGACGAGTCTCGAAAAACGAAGGTGTAGTAATCTGCCTAACCTAACTTTTGTCACAGCAATGCATGTGTCCTCGATTATTTCTGAAGTCACTGAACAACACCCAATTTCAGAACTAGTTCATATATTTCCTCATTGCAGCAAAATGTAAATGAAAGATACAACAATTAAAAGTAGTAGTCATCAAACTTCAGTCCACAGATTCCATTCGGTGAGTCCAGATTTTCATATTGCCAGGCATTATCAGTCTAAAAGTAGTGATAGAAGATGAAAGACAGCTTTAAACCAAGTTGGTATTCCATGTAAAACTTCTTACACGGATATTTGGTTATCTTCTATTGGTTTGATGAACTTATATTTCTAACAGTCTTAAAAGTAATGACCAAATGAATAAAACAATAAGCAATAAACAACATATCACATGTTTTTTAAAACAAATCTCAAGATTCAAAAATCAAACTCTCAAACTTCAACAATTATTGGATGTTCTTCTTCTTCCTCTGTCGGGACAAATGAAGATTTGTTGGCTAGGAAGAATAATTGGAGAAGAAGAAATTGAAAACCATACACAACGAAACATTGATCGATGAGATTAGAATTTGGCCTGTGCTGGAATTACTAGATCCTAATTCATCAAAAACATATCACTAAAACAAATGACAAGGAGCAATTCTAAACTTTAACCAAAAAGAAGCTAACTACAAGCATTTGAACTTTAGAGTTCCCAATTCGCAGAAATTGAGTAATTCAGTATCCTACAATTCGCAGAAATGTGATTTCAACTATGACTGGTTCTCATAGTAGTTCAAGTCCGACTCTTCCAAACAAAAAAAAAAACTGAAAAAAAGAAGAAGACCCTTACTTGTGAAAGCAATCCATGAGCTCATCCATAACAGTAGCATCAACATCTGCAAGCAAATCAAATGGGTCATCTGTTGGGTTTGAATCAGTTTTATCAAGCTTCTCATAAGAACGAGAAGGTCAAATCATACAAAATGAGATTTTTGTTGTTGGATTATTACAGAAGAATCTACATCTTCAAAATGAGATATTTATTGTTGGATTATTACAGAAGAATCTTGACTGGAAGCTTCTGTTTCCTTAGATTTTGTAAACTGGGGATGCTGAATTCTTAAAAATATGTATAATTAGGGTTTCTGAGATATTCTCTTTAGCTCCGATTTTTGATTGAAGCAACGAGAAAGAGAAGGTAATTTATGGCATCGAAGAGGTTCTGACTTTTTGACACGTACAGTACCAGAAATAAGAAACGGTACAGGATTCAGAAAGGTCTTTAATAGCTGAGTTAACTCATCACGGTGTCATGCTCTTGACAAACTGGTCCGGGTTTTGTTGGTTACCAAAAGTGTATTAGCGTAAGTGAAAACTACAGGGAGACCCATTTTACATATTCTTCCCACTTTGAAACCCACGTTCAGAAATTCTCAGGCGCGCGCGCATTTTCTAAGGTAAATATCTCTCACACCCAGAATTTCTAAAATTAGGTTTCGGTCTTTTCTGTTCTTTTAACCTTCAATCTCTCGTATCCCATTATCACTGCGCCTCCCCCTTCCTCTCCTCTAAACTATTTTTTCTGACTTCGTCTGGTAATGGTGGTGGTGGTAATGGAGATTGGGTGGTAGTGATTGAGATTGAGGAGGAAAAGATGAAGAATCAGATGGGAAAATCATTACGGTGGTGTCTTGATTGGGTTTGAATTTTGAGAACAAATCAATTAGGTGAAGAAAGGTGTTGCGTTGATGCTATGGAATTGAATCATGGGTTATTGATTGTTTGAATCATGGGTTTTAGTGTGAATCTGTATTTTGAAGTTTGGTCAAGGAAGTGGAGATTTATATTGGCTGAATTGGTTAGTCGTTTAGTTATGGTCTTAAATTGGGATTCGCTGGTATTAGCTCCGTGAGCGTTACAACTAATTGAAGAAGAAATTCGAATGTGCTGGTTCAATTGGTTTCACCTATGGCCAGCAAAATTGGTGAAATTAATTATGCTAAACAAGGGAGTTTTCACGGGTTTTGACAGTGGAATGTATCAAGTCCATACAAGATGTAGTCGTAATTGGAGGTTTAGGGGGAACTTTTTAGAAAATAAGAGAAGAAGATTGTTGCTGTGATGATTTTGATGCGTCTATATATTTCGGTTGTTGTTGGAATTGATGTGCAGTTCCTCTCCATTGTCAGTGACGTACATCAAGTGTTCGAGAAAAAGCATGACCGACCAGTTATTGAAGAATGGGGGTCAACAATAACACAAGGTAAGGTCGTAAGAACACTATGCATACGTATATTGAAGAATCGTTTATTGGCTTGTGTTCTCATGACATAATTATCTTTTCTAAAATGAAACCAACCAATTATTATGTTGTGTATGTTGATTAAACGGGATGGCAGAGTCCCCATACATAACATGTTTGTTTAATTCTGTATTTGCTTACCGAATGTTGTAATTGTTCATATGGATAAAATGTTGCTTATGTTTAAATCTTGTATGAACGTACTTAGAATTTGGATTAGAGGGAGTTTTGATTAATTTGATTGAATTGGTTAGTCGGTTAGTTATGGTCTTAATGCTGGAAGATGTTGGGAAGGAAGTTGAGATGCTGTTAACAGTGGTTGGAGATCGACAAAAAGTTGTGCTGCAGGTGTTATGCATCTAAAAAAATATGTTGCATAATTTGTTATGCAGTCTCGAAAATGGTTGCATAACACGTAATGCAACTATTATTGTAGGTGGATGACAAGTTATGCAACCTTTTTTTTGCATAACTTGTTATGCAGTACAGAGAATGGTTGCATAACACGTTATGCAGCTACTTTTTGTTAGTATTGAAACCAAAAAAAAAAAGGTTGCATAACACGTTATGCACTTATAATAATATCTGCATAACATGTTATGCATTCGAGAAAATGGATGCATAACCTGTTATGCATCCGAAAATATGATTGTATAATGCGTTCGACATCGAGAAAATTGTTGCACAATCTTTTATGCATCGAGAAAATAGATGCATAACCTGATATGAATTCGTAAATATGGATGCATACTGCATTATGCATCAATCTTTTTTATGTACGCACTAAAATCAACCAAAACAATGGTTAGATAACTTGTTATAAATGCATAACTTTGTTATCCAAATGCATAATTTGTTATGCAGTGGAGAAAATGGTTGCATAATTCGTTATGCGTCTGCAGAATGTGTTATGCATCTTTTTTTGTGGCTGCATAATATTTATGTATCAAGTTTTCGAAAATTTTGCATAAAATGATGATCACCTCCGATTTTTTTGTGAAAAACAAAAATTTTATATTCTTATTTGTACTCGTTGCGTAGCTCTCTTAAAAAGATTTCCAACGATATAAAATTTATAAAATTCCAAGGCGCGAATTTTTAGATATGTTATATCCAAGTTACGTTGCCAATTATACCCCCGATGCATAACCCGTCATGCGGATGCATAATCCGTCATGCATACATTTTTAATGATTTCATATAATTATGAGTGTCACGGAAATAATTATGGGTGTCATGATACCTAAAATTAATTGTGGGCTTGACAATGAGAATATTTTTTTTTTGGGTCTCCACCTAATTCTCCCTTCGCGTAATTCCGTTATTGCATTCACTCGATCTTATTAACAGCTTGAATGTTACAGAAAAAATTACTGAACTGGAAGTGAATAAGAAAACTGATGGTCATGAATCCTCAACATTAAAGCTGCAATTGAAGAGTAGAACAGTTTCACCATGCCTCGAACTCTATATAAGTACTTCCAGCAGTGCACAATAGTAACATATAAACAGTAAGAATGAAGAGTTTGAACTTTGAAGAGATGTTGGCTAAGAAGGTAAAACAGTTCTCCATTCTGGTACTACTCATGGTCGCATCAGCTGTTACAATGGGCACAGCCGAATTCCAACCTCTAGCACCAACCCAACTGGATACAGTTCAGATTCCTGGGCTGTTTCCACCACTACTACCAGGTCCATACAATCCGGATACCGAAAAATGTTGGTCAACTCTTGTTGATATTGAAGGTTGTAAATCTGAGATCTTGAATTTCCTATTTACGTTTCAGCTTCGACTAGGTCCTACATGTTGCAAAGCTATCACTGACCTCAGTGAAACTTGCTTGCCGGCCGTTTTCGCATGGGGTTGGGGATGGGGAAGAGGAATACCTTTCAACCCTACTTACCCAAATGTAATCAAAGGATATTGTGCGTCCATCATTGCAGGGGCAACATCACCACCAGCTCCATTTGTTGTTCAAACGTCTCCACCGCCACCACCACATGTTCATCTAGGAGCACCTAAACCCGCGTCTGTGGAACCACCAACCACCTCAGTCGCAATTGCCGCAGCTGAATCCCAATCTCTAGCTCCCGCACAACAAGATAAAATTCAGATTTCTGGGTTGTTTCCACCACTACTACCAGGTCCATACAATCCAGAGATCGGAAAGTGTTGGTCAACTCTTGCTGATATCGAAGGTTGCAAAGCTGAGATCTTGAATTTCCTATATACATTTCAGCTTCGACTAGGTCCAGCATGTTGCAAAGCTATCATTGACCTCAGTGAAACTTGCTTGCCGGCTGTTTTCTCATCGGTTTGGGGATGGGGAAGAGGAATACGTTTCAACCCTGCTTACCCAAATGTAGTCAAGGGCTACTGTGCCTCCATAACGGGAGGGCAAACATCACCACCTGCTCTAAACCACGCTCCCTCAACAGAAGTGCACCATAACTAGACATTCATTGTTGATGAGGATGCATATAATAAATGCTTAGCACTTTTTAAATTAGATTTTTAATTTAGATGACTATTGACAGACGGGTCAATGAAAAATACTTTTCAAGGCTATCTGTTTGAATCCTCATTCTGCTCAGTTTCTTTTACAAATGATCGAAAAATTTATTGCATGATGCGAATGAATGTTTCCACGAACATGAGTTCAAAAAAATATAAAATGGATAACTAATCTTCAACGACATTAATAATAAGACTAAACATTTTTTACCTTGTCTGTCTTAATGGAATTACCGTTAGCAAAGATGTTCACAATACAATATATAGTCCAGCTTCAAGATTACTTGAGTACGTACTACTACGGTTCATTATCGGTAGATGAACTATAAATAATGTATAAAACCCGAAATTTGCAGCTAACCTGAATTTCGTGTAGCCGAAACAGGAGAAAGAGCTGATCACTTTCAATTTTCAACCCTTTATTATGTATGTACTTGGATTGAGTTATGTCCTACGGCACTCTAAGTGATGCATATTATTGTCAACTTGTTAAACTGTTGCCAGCTTTTTTGATCAACAATTTTCTTTCAGTAGATATTTCAAATAGAATAGATGGTAAGCAAACGTGTTTATTGATTGGGACATCTGTTAATTTCTTTTTCTTAACTATTAAATGTATTTCATCTTAAAAAAAATTTATACAAAATGTTTGGAGTTTACATTTCGATATTAATTTCGTAGTCTCGAACTAAAATATAAAACATGCAAGTGAATTTACTATTTCGCTACTGTTTTAGAATGTTACCGGTAATATACTTTTAGCATGTTGTGCTATAAAATGCGCACTTCACAGTTTACACCCCCTAGCTCTTGCATACAAATCAAACTTTGAAATTTCTCCTCCTCCCTCGATTTCTCATGTGAGCGTTTGATTATTCCTTTGATGTCAACTCAGCCGTCTTAACTTACTTTTAAGTTCTTACCAACTTTCTGCTGAAGCACATCCCTATATATTGCACTCCATGCCTCCTAATACTTCATATCCATACCTTTAGAGGCCTAGAACTCGTAAACTCTCTTAACTCGCCATTTAGATCTTCTCCCTTCATCTGTTTATCTCAGTTTGGGGATTCACACATCGTATAGTAATGGCATATTATACACACACTTCTGTTGCTCTCCTTTATATTTTGGTGAACATTTTCATGATGTTGAACAGTAACATCATTTCCGTTGAAGCACAAACCCGAGTAGGATTTTACTCGAGTTCTTGTCCAAGAGCTGAAGCAATCATTCGAGCAACAGTCAATACCCATTTTCAATCAGATCCTACCATTGCTCCTGGTTTGCTTAGAATGCATTTTCATGATTGTTTCGTTGAAGGATGCGATGCATCTATCCTTATTAATGGAACTTCCACAGAAAAGACTGCTGCCCCTAATCTTCTATTGAGAGGTTATGAAGTTATTGATGATGCAAAAACACAGCTTGAAGCTGCTTGCCCTGGCGTCGTTTCTTGTGCTGATATTCTTGCCATTGCTGCTCGCGACTCTGTTGTCGTGGTAACAATATTTCTCAACCTCATTGTTCAACAGATGATTTAGAAACATAAAGATCAATTAATAAACCGTTTTTTCCTAATGCAGAGTGGAGGTGCAAGATGGTCAGTACCAACAGGTCGGCTAGACGGTCGGGTATCATTAGCATCAGATACTGATAATCTACCTGCTTTTACAGACTCTATTGAAATTCAAATAGAGAAGTTTGATGATAAAGGACTTAATATTCAAGATCTCGTTAGTTTAGTTGGTAAGAATATATGGCTATATGTATGTAGCAACTATAATTTTCTGTTGCGAAATGATTTTTTACGGAGTCGTTATGCATTTATAAGCTACTAATTCAGTAATATATTGTTGTTCTATTAGGTGCCCATACAATTGGGACAGCATCTTGTTTTACCTTCCGATACAGATTATACAATTTCAATGGAACTGGAGCTGCCGACCCGACAATCAACCCATCGTTTCTTACTGCCTTACGAAATCTTTGTCCTGACAACGGCGATGGATCTATACGTGTAGCAATGGATACTGGTAGCGAAACCAGATTCGACCAAAGTTACTACACAAACTTGAGGAACGGAAGAGGAGTTCTAGAATCTGATCAGAAGTTATGGAATGATACAACCACACAAACTTTTGTTCGACGCTTTTCAGGTCCATTTAGAGGCTTGAGCGGATTGGTATTCAATGTGGAGTTCGGTCGGTCTATGGTGAAAATGAGTAATATTCAAGTGAAAACTGGCGCACAAGGCGAGATCCGAAGAATTTGTTCTGCCATTAATTAAGAGTCATTGAGTTTAACTTGGCTCCGTTTTATGTTTACAATAAGAGATATGCATTAAAGCGTACCAAAATTATTTGTCAAGTGTAAGTAATAAAAATGTAATCGAATTGTGAAGTTCTATAAAAGTTTGTGTTAAAATTCATATTACACGTTTTGACGAATTGTGAATGGTAAAACACACGGCAATACTATTTCTGATCGAGAAAAATGCTACTCTCCCTCATTTGGAACTCTAAACCTTCCACAAACTTTTGTTCGACGCTTTTCAGGTCTATTTTGAAGGTTTCTATAACCTAAGACAAGACAAGATAACTCAAAACAAGACGAGAAGAATAATTCAATTGTCTGATCATTGATAACAATGACTCCTATATAAAGGAGTTAGGGTTACAAAAATATTTTAAAAGATATTCTAAAAGAGGTGAATATCTTCTCAAAACAAGTAAGTGAATATATACAAATATACAAGAATATACCCAATACCCCCCTCAAGTTGGAGCATGAAGAGTCGAAATGCCCATCTTGAGAAGAAGATTTTGAAACTGCTGACGACCCAAGGCTTTAGTCAGAATATCAGCTAGTTGAGAGGTAGTATGAATATAAGATGGACGGATAGTACCTCGAAGTATTTCGTCACGCACAAAGTGACAGTCAATCTCGATATGCTTCGTTCGTTCATGAAAGACAAGATTATTAGCAATATGCAACACAGCTTGACTATCACAATGAATCGAAACTGGTTTTGTATGTCCTATACCAAAATTCCGTAATAATCCTTTTAACCATATAATTTCACAAGTTGTGGAAGCCAAAGCACGATATTCTGCTTCGGCTGAGGAACGAGAAACTGTGGTCTGTTTCTTCGTTTTCCAAGATATAGGAGAACCCCCGAGAAAGATAAAGTGAGCCGTGAGTGAACGTCGACTAAGTGGACAGATAGCCCAATCTGCATCACAATAAGCGTCAAGAACTAACTTGGAATCAGCACGAAGTAAAATACCTTTCCCCGGGCTAGATTTCAAATAGCGCACAACTCGAAGTGCAGCATCCCAATGTGATTGAGTTGGATGTTGCAGAAACTGGGAAAGAATATGGACAGAGTAACACAGATCCGGCCGTGTAAGATTGAGATAAATCAGTCTCCCCACCAGCCTTCTATAACGAGCAGGATCAGGCATAGGTGAGTCTGATGCAAGAGCCAGCCGATGATTTTCTTCCATGGGAATATTAGCTGGTTTTGAACCGAGAAGGCCTGTTTCTGTCAAGATATCTAGAGCATATTTGCGCTGACAAAGGAAAATTCCTTTGGAACTTCTAGCTACCTCAATGCCAAGAAAATATTTTAATTTCCCCAAATTCTTCATATGAAAACATCTGCCTAGATATTCCTGAAATTCGCAAATAGCAGCTGTGTTGTTACCAACAATAACAAGATCATCCACATACACAAGAATATACATGATAATATTTCCATGGCGATAAAGAAATAATGAGTGATCAGAAGCACTGGTAGAAAAACCATATGTATGCAAAGCAGTTGCTAGCTTAGCATACCAACACCAGGGAGCCTGGCATAAACCATACAAAGACTTACGAAGTCTACAGACTTTGCCAGATAATCCATTACTGAAACCAGGAGGAAGTCGCATATAGACTTCTTCATTTAAATCCTCATGAAGAAACGCATTGTGTACATCCATCTGAACTAACTCCCAGTTGTTTATTGCAGCAACCGCAAGAAGAGTTCGTACTAGAGCTGGCAAACGGGCGGGCCGGGGCTGGCTTGTTACGGGTCACATGGGTACGGGTTTACACGGGCCAAAACCTGCGGGTTGATATTCTTCACGGGTGGTCATGTCTTCAACCCGCGCCCGTAACGGGTAAAGCTTGCGGGTTCACGGGTTAGCCCGGCTTGTTTAATTAAAACTTAATTAAGCTAATTTGTGACAAATTACAATTTACAAGGATAAAAATCGTAAACACCAACTCGCAATTTACAAGGATAAAAATCGTAAACACAACTCAAAACTGATTTTTGATTCTTATAATCCCACAATTCCGTTTTCAAACTCCCCATCATCACTGCTCAGTTTCCAATTTCATCTTCCTCAAATTTCGATGCTGCTATTCAAACTAAAATCAGACGAAAACTCATTTCAGTTAACTACATCAACAGCAACAGCAACTACACTTCAGGAAGCAGCAATCAATGATACCAAAGCCCATTATTCCTTCTCCTACTCTCTTAGCAGCTCCCACCAACAACACCCAATGGAAGATAACAACAACAACAACATAAGATTTGGAGAGAAAGAACAGAGGTTCGATTTTAGTAACTATAATCCCAAGAGTATACAAACAAAACCAACATCTATAAGAACATGATGTTCCAAACATTAGATATACAAGGGGAGAAAAAAAGGCTTTACCTCTCTGTATTTTTGATTGAATGAACAAAAAAGAACGAAAATTATTGTAGGAATTCAATACATCTTAACCCAATAACTTAAATTGAATCAAAACCCTAGTATGCTTCTTCTATCATTAACTCAATTCTCTTCTCAATTTCATAAAACCCCAAATTCAATTGAAGCCCTAATTTCTTCTGGATTTTTCAATTCCAGTACTTCATTGAAATAAACCTTAACTATTAGTATGATAATGTTCTTCTTCATGTTCTACTTTTAAAATCCACCCTTAATCACTCACTTGCACTTCCAATATCCAACTCAGAACCCTTAGCCGACTAAAAATCCACACAGAAACAGAAAGAAAAAGAAAAGTGAAGAAGCAAATCCTCACATCGGTTACTTGAGATTAAATCCATTATTGTTAAGCTTTAATTTACACATGCAAAGAAGAACAGACGCAGAGAAGAAAGAAAAAAGAAGATGGAGGTGGTGCTAAGAAGGCGCAGAGAGCAGAGTGGAGAAGGAATGAAACAAAATGAAATCTTTTAGGGTTTTTTTTGAGATTTATACCATAAATGAACGAACATGATTAAATGTAATAATCGTACGGTAGAAATTAATAGGACAAGACGGGTTGACGGGTTTAACCCGCGGGTTTACGGGCCGGGACGGGTAAACCCGTTTTCTCACAAGCCGCTATTTCTCCAACCCGCGCTCGGCTTGTTTAGGACCAAGCCAAGCCGGGCTCGGGTTTTCACGGGCCGGATACGGGTTAATCCGCGGATTTCAGCTTGTTTGCCAGCTCTAGTTCGTACAGTAACCATTTTTATTGTGGGAGCGAAAGTTTCAGTGAAATTAATTCCTTCCTGTTGATGATTTCCAAAAACAACTAATCTGGCTTTTCGCTTAATGCAAATATTCTAAAAGAGGTGAATATCTTCTCAAAACAAGTAAGTGAATATATACAAATATACAAGAATATACCCAATACATTTAGAGGCTTGAGCGGATTGAGATTCAACGTGGAGTTTGGTCGGTCCATGGTGAAAATGAGTAATATTGAAGTGAAAACTGGTGCACAAGGCGAGATCCGAAGAATTTGTTCTGCCATTAATTAAGAGTCATTGAGTTTAACTTGGCTCCGTTTTATGTTTACAATGACTAGTTTTGTTTTTTGGAACTCTAAACCTTCCACAATGACTAGTTTTGTTTTTTGGCAAGGCCTTCTCAATAGAGTGGTTACAAGGGTATATCAGGAACAGGGGTATGGAAAAATGCAAGTCATGTTTTCATTCATTGCGGGATAAAGTTTGAAAAAACAACTGAAATAGTTATTGCATTAATTAGATTTTACTACAGTCTAAATGAAAAATGGTTACAGTAAGAATTACTTAAGAGGTGAATAAGAAAACTGATGCATGGTCATACAACCTAAACATTAATAGCTGTAATTGAAAAGTTTTAACAGTTTCACCATATCTTGAACACTACTATATAAGTACTTTTCAGTAGTGCACAATAGTATAACAGTACTAGCAAGAAAGATATATAGTAAAAATGAAGAGTTTGAGCTTTCAAGAGATGTCGATTAAGAAGGTAGAACCATTTTCCGTTCTCGTGTTACTGATTGTCGCATCAGCTGTTACAATGGGCACAACTGAATCTCAACCTCTAGCACCAACCCAACTGGATACAGTTCAGATTCCAGGCCTGTTTCCACCACTACTACCAGGTCCATACAATCCAGATATCGGAAAATGTTGGTCAACTCTTGTTGATATCGAAGGTTGCAAAGCTGAGATCTTGAATTTCCTATATACATTTCAGCTCCGACTAGGTCCGGCATGTTGCAAAGCTATTATTGACCTCAGTGAGACTTGCTTGCCGGTCATTTTCGCATGGGGAGGAGGAATACCTTTCAACCCTGCTTACCCAAATGCAGTCAAAGGCTATTGTGATTTGTGCGTCCATAACTGCAGGGGAAAAATCACCACCAGCTCCTTTGGCTGCTCATATGTCTCCACCGCCACCACCACAGGTTCATCTAGGAGCACCTGGACCTGCGTCAGTTGAAGCACCAACCACCTCTGTTTCATCAGCTGTTGCAATTGCTGCAGCCGAATCCCAACCTCTAGCTCCCACCCAACTAGATACAATTCAGATGCCTGGCCTGTTTCCACCACTACTACCAGGTCCATACAATCCAGAAATCGGAAAGTGTTTGTCAACTCTTGTTGATATCGAAGGTTGCAATGCTGAGATCTTGAATTTCCTATTTACATTTCAGCTTCGACTAGGTCCAGCATGTTGCAAAGCTATCATTGGCCTCAGTGAAACTTGCTTGCCGGCTGTTTTCTCATCGGATTGGGGGTGGGGAACTGGAATACCGTTCAACCCTGCTTATCCAAATGTAGTCAAAGGTTATTGTGCGTCCATAATTGGAGGGAAAACATCACCACCACCACCATCACCACAGGTTCCTGCACTAGAAGAACCAATTCTTTAGCTAAAACTTATATATACATGATATGAAGATGAAGTGTTATTCCTCCTGCCTTCACGGCCTAACCCTTCACTTAGAAGCTCTAAAGTAAACCACGCTCCCTCAACATAAGTGCACCATAACTAGACATTCATTGTTGCGAAGGATGCCCATAATAAATGCTTAGTACTTTTTAAGTTAGATTTTTAATGTAGATGAATATTGCCAGACGCGTCAATGAAAAATACTTTTTAAGGGTATCTTATTGAAGCCTCACTGCTCAGGCTTTTTTTTTACAAACAAACGAAAAACATACTACATGATGCGAATGAATGTTTCCTCGAACAGTTTCAACCCTTTCATTATGTACTCGGATTGAGTTATTTCCTACGGCACTACTCTAAGTAATGCATATTAATGATTATTGCCAACTTGTTAAATTTTTGCCAGCTCTTTTGATCAACAATTTTCTTTTCGTAGACATTTCAATAGGATACATGGTAAGCTAACCTGTTTATTGACGGGGACATCTGTTAATTTCTTTTTCTTAATAAAATCTTAAATTTATACAAAAAGTTTGGAACTTACATTGATTGCGGTCAGTGAAGCACCGACACACCAGTATTGGAGTCGTGTCCGCGTCAGACGCGCGACGGACACACGACGCACGTGGGACACCGACACCACACACGTGTAGAAGTCTATACTCCATTTTAATAGTTTGGTAACCTAGTGTGTCAAATAAATTAATATAATAGTTAATTTTTCTACACGTGAGCTAACCTAACGGTATAAAATTGAGTTTTTTTTCATGTATTTGCATGATTAATGTATTTGATATACTATAACACTATGATTTTAGTATATATAAAAATTATTTTATTGACATATAGACGTGTCCGTGTCATGATGATTTTAGATTTTACCGGTCTCCGTATCGTGTCGTGTCTGCGTCCCGTATCCGTGTCAGTGCTTCCCAGATTGTGATACATGTAAGTGGATAGATACATCAGTCAAGAAGCAGCAGCGTTTTGGAATGTTACCGGTAAAGTACTTGCTCTGTCAACACACTCTTTGTTGACTTTTACAAATATGTGGTTTAACAATTTCAGGTACACTGTTTTCAATAAAAAAAATCAGTTTTCTTTCCATAAAAAAAAATGTACAAGACCATGCTGCATTATGCTAGAAAATTAAGTTTAAGTTTGCGGTGGTGTGCTAGCTTCGTGTTTATCCATGCGGCGTGCTGTTTCGTCTGGCTGGCACAAAGCAAAAACAAAACATGATGCTATCGCGTTGTGCTCAAATTTAGCGTTTTGTGCTTTATAAACGTGTAGGCCTGGCACACTTAATTTGGTTCACACATAGAAATCAAACTTTGAAGTTTCTTCTCCCTCCACTTCTCATGCATTTAATGTCAGCATTCCTTTAATCATTCGTTTTTGATTATTTCGTTGATGGCAACTCAGCCGTCTTAACTTACTTTTCAGTTCTTACCCACTTTCCTCTTTAAGCAATTCCTATAAATTGCACTCCGTGCCTTCTAAGAAGACTTCATACCAAAAGGCAATAGTCAATACACTTAGTGGCCAAGCATTCACAAACTCTCTTCAACTCGACTTACACACTGCATTGTAATGGCATACTATACGCACACTTCTGTTGCACTCTTTTGTATTTTGGTTAACATTTTAGTGATGTTGAACAGTAACATCATTTCTGTTCAAGCACAAACCCGAGTAGGATTCTACTCGAGTTCTTGTCCAAGAGCTGAAGCGATTATTCGATCAACGGTCAATACCCATTTTCGATCAAATCCCACCATCGCTCCTGGTTTACTTAGAATGCATTTTCATGATTGTTTCGTTCAAGGATGTGATGCATCTATCCTTATCGATGGAACTTCCACAGAAAAAACTTCTATAGCTAATAATCTGATTCCAGGTTATGAAGTCATTGATGATGCAAAAACGCAGCTTGAAGCTGCTTGCCCTGGCGTCGTTTCTTGTGCTGATATTCTTGCCATTGCTGCTCGTGACTCTGTTGTCGTGGTAACTAGACCATTTTAAAATTGAATAATTTATACTGTAAGATTTTCGACTATTTTTAACGTACTAAATAATCCTTGCTGATAATGCAGAGTGGAGGTGCAAGCTGGTCAGTACCAACAGGTCGGCTAGACGGTCGGGTATCGATAGCATCAGAGACTGCTGAGCTACCTCGCGCTACAGACTCTATTCAAAGGCAACTACAGAAGTTTGACGATAAAGGACTTAATACTCAAGATCTTGTTACTTTAGTTGGTAAGGATATATGTATATATATAATTTTCTGTAGCGAAATGACCTTTTACCGAGCCGTTATGCGTTTATAAGCTACTGATCAGTGATATATTGTGGTTTTACTAGGTGCCCATACAATTGGGACATCAGCTTGTCAATTCTTCAGCAACAGATTATACAATTTTAATGGAACTGGAACTGCCGATCCCACAATCAACCCAACATTTCTTACTACCTTGCAAAATCTTTGTCCAGAAAATGGCGATGGATCTAGACGTGTAGCACTAGACACTGGCAGCGAAACCAGATTCGACCAAAGTTATTACACAAACTTGAGGAACGGAAGAGGAGTTCTAGAATCTGATCAGAAGTTATGGAATGATGCTACAACACAAACTTTTGTTCGACGCTTTTCAGGTCCATTTAGAGGCTTGAGCGGATTGAGATTCAACGTGGAGTTTGGTCGGTCCATGGTGAAAATGAGTAATATTGAAGTGAAAACTGGTGCACAAGGCGAGATCCGAAGAATTTGTTCTGCCATTAATTAAGAGTCATTGAGTTTAACTTGGCTACGTTTTATGTTTACAAGAATTTGTTTCATGTTGTACAATAAGAGATATGCATTAACGCGTACCAAAATTATTTGTCAAGTGTAAGTAATAAAAATGTAATCGAATTGTGAAGTTCTATAAAAGTCATTTGGAACTCTAAACCTTCCACAAAGATTAGTTTTGTTTTGTTTTGTTGCAAGGCCTTCTCTCTACAACGGACTATGCCACTGTCAGGAAGAGAGATATTAAGCATAGTTATTGCAGGATAAAGTTTGGAAAAACAACTGAAATAGTTATTGATTAGGTTTTACTACAATCTAAATGAAAAATGGTTACAGTAAGAATTACTTAAGAGGTGAATAAGAAAACTGATGCATGGTCATAAAACCTAAACATTAATATCTTGAACACTATATAAGTACTTTTCTGTAGTGCACTATAGTATAACAGTACCAGCAAGAAAAATAAGTAGTAAAATTGAAGAGTTTGAACTTTGAAGAGATGTCGATTAAGAAGGTGGGACAATTTTCCGTTCTCGTTCTACTGATTGTCGCATCAATTGTTACAATGGGCACAGCTGAATCCCAGCCTCTCGCTCCCAACCAACTAGATACAATTGGGTTGTTTCCACCACTATTACTAAACAATCCTGAAATCGAGAAGTGTTGGTCAACTCTTGTTGATATCGAAGGTTGCAGCGCTGAGATTTTGAATTTCCTTTTTACATTTCAGCTTCGACTAGGACCAGCTTGTTGCAAAGCTATCATTGGCCTTAGCGAAACTTGCTTGCCAGCCGTTTTCGCATGGAATTCGGGGTGGGGAAGAGGAATACCTTTCAACCCTGCTTACCCAAATGTAGTCAAAGGCTATTGTGCATCCATAACTGGAGGGAAAATGTCGCTACCCGTTCATATGCCTCCACCGCCACCACCACAGGTTCATCTAGAATCACCCAATCCTGCATTAGTTGAACCACCAACCACCTCTGTCGCATCAGCTGTTACAATGGGCACAGCTGAATCCCAACCTCTAGCTCCCACCCAACTAGATACCATTCGGATCCCTGGGTTGTTTCCACCACTATTACCATACAATCCTGAAATCGAGAAGTGTTGGTCAACTCTTGTTGATATTGAAGGTTGCAATGCTGAGATCTTGAATTTCCTAATTACATTTCAGCTTCGTCTAGGTCCAGCATGTTGCAAAGCTATCATTAGCCTCAGCGAGACTTGCATGCCGGCCGTTTTCTCATACGATTGGGGATGGGGAAGAGGAATACCTTTCAACCCTGCTTACCCAAATGTAATCAAAAGCTATTGTGCATCCATAACTGGAGTAAAACAGTCGCCACCATCCCCTTTTGCAGTTCATATGTCTCCACCGCCGCCACCATCGCCACTGGCTCATCGAGGAGCACCCAAACCTGCGCCAGTTGAACCAAGTCCTTAACTGAAGCTTTATTTAGTTGATATGCAGAAGAAGTGATGTTCCTCTATCACAAGGCCAACCTACCACCTTCACGGACGAACCCTTCACCTAGAAGCTCCAAACCACGCACAAACAAATAATTGCTTCGCACTTTTTAAGTAGGATATTTTATGTAGACGACTATTGCCTGATGCGTCAATGAAAAATATTTTTAATGTCTCTGATTGAATCCTTACTCTGCTTAGCTTCTTTACAAATGAACAAAAAATTTAATACATTATGCGAATGAATGTTTCCTGGAACATGAGTGCAAAAATTAAAAATGGGTAACCGATCTTGGCTCAGTTATCTTTGTACTTCTCCAGCTGACAATTTTTCAGTTTCATGGCTGATCTTTTAAGGCACTGACTTGTTTCTAATAGCAAAAATGTTCAACATACAGTATACGTAGTCCAACTTCAAGATTACGCAAGTATGTACATTCTCTGCAGATGCAACTGTAGATATATAAGAGATAGATGAGAAGAAGATTCGTCCTGTTTCAGGCTTGCTGTCCGGCGAAGTATCTCTGTTTCCGATTTTGTTGAAGCTTTCTCTGTATTCATCTCTGGTTTACACACATGAGACTTCACTGCTTCTGTTGTTTGTTGTCTGAATATAACTTTCTGCCGGCAAAGTTACATGTTTTCCCCTCACACTTCAGCCTAAAAAGTTGGTAGATCAATACTAACTTCACTGGAACTACTACTTCCAAGCTAAAAACTACAGATTGGAGACTCTCGGTCCCCTTAGTCGGCGCCAGAATGTGGTTGTTAAAAATATAACAACCACACCCAATGAAATCTAACACCTAAGATTAAGATCTACTAACAAGTAAGAGGAGAAGTGCATCAAAGTAAACATGAACACAAGGATTTTTACGTGGTTCGGCCATTAATGAAGCCTACATCTACGGGTTTGCACTATGATCGGAAGTGTTACATACAAACTCCATTAAAGGAAAATAGAGTTCTTGTTAAACTCTAGGTTGTGGGAAGAAGATAAAAGATCTCTACAAACATATTTCTCTTTCCCTTATAAAGGGGTAGGGATGTACGCGAGTTACAATAATGCCCTTAGGACTGACTAGTTAGGATAAGAGCTAGCAAGGTCTTATTTCCTACAAACAATTGTATCTAATTAAGCTACTTATGCCTAGATCTCTCGACACGTGTCCGTTATATATTTTCTGCTCCTACAATTCTAATCGTGAATTTTTATCATTTTATTGCCAACTTCTAAAATTTTGGCTAGCTTTTAGATCAACATTTTCTCTCCGTGTTTATCGATTGGCAAATCACTTGTTTTCCCACTATGCTTTTGCGTAGTATTTTTGTTGGACATGGAGGTTGGCGTTCCAAATTATCTTAAGACTTTTTTGAGTTGATTGTGGAATATATGTCCATTCCATTTCCCCATAACACAGTTATGCTAGCAGAATTCACAAGAAAATAATCTCGGGAAGTAAGAAATTGCATTTACTTATTTCTTGATAATAGTAATATTCATTCAATTGACAAGAGAATTCTTCTTATAAATTTTGTCAAGATTTTTTCACATTCTACTCATTCTTTTTTTCAATTACTCTTGTTTCTGTTTTCAGATCCTTGCAATGGTGATCTCAGGAAAGGATTGCGTTGAATATTCAGATCTGAATGCACATTCAGGCAGCACTGTTTTATCTTCATTAAGCAGCTCTGCAACAAGTTATGCATGTCCAAGTGACAGATCCTCTGAATTTGGTAATGTTTTATTGCATCTTGAGAATTTATCTTTTAACATCTACCGCAGCATCTACTGCTGCGAACAATATGCATGGATGTCTTAATAGATATTTTGAAGCGTTTACCAGTGAAATCTCTAGTTAGATTCAAAATTGTTTCAAAAGAATGGCTCTGTCTCATATCTTGTCCGTATTTTGCTCGTATTTGGAATTCCCACCTAAATTCTTCCCCTATATTGTTCTACACAAAACCATGTTTTGGATTTCTTTCACTTGATGGAGGAACTGCGAATATTTGTGGTGGTGATTTCCTGCTCGAAAGCTTAACTTTCTTGAACATTATCTATCTTGATGTAAAGATCATACAAGCTTGTCGATTGATCTAGGAGAAGGTATGAGAACATAAGCCCTTTGTAAAAATGTCTGCCAATTGATCCTCTGATGAAATGTGCTGAAGTTGTAAGAAACCATCCTCTACAAGTTCTCTAACAGTGTGATATTGAATTTCTATATGCTTGGTCCTGGCATGAAAAACAGGATTAGATGCCAAATCCAGAGCACTTGTATTATCACACAAAAGCAAAGCAGATTTAACCACAATCTGTAAATCAGCTAACAAATAAGAAAACCATTTTAACTCAGCAGCAGCAACAGAAAGACATTTGTATTCAGCTTCTGCAGAGGACTTAGACACTGTAGGTGGCTTTTTAGAAGACCATGAAACCAAATTAGAACCCAAAAAGACTGCAAAACCGGAGGTTGATCTTCTTGTATCAGGGCACCCAGCCCAATCAAAATCAGCATAAACTTTTAAACTTGACAAATCACATTTTCTCAATGAAATACCCAGACCAATAGTACCCTTTAAATACCGTAAAATTCTCTTAACCAATTGAAGATGCATATCAGATGGAGAATGCATAAATTGAGAAACATAATTTACAACAAAACATATATCTGGTCTAGTAACTGTGAGATATTGTAAATCACCTACAAGTGTCCTATAAGCAGCTGGATCATCAAGTTAATTCCATCATGTATTGAAAGTCTACTAGACTTGACCACTGGAGTATCACAAGGCTTACAATCTAACATGTTTGCCTTTGTTAACAATTTTAATGTATATTTCTTTTGAGTTAAAACAATAGAATCAATACTTCTGACAGCTTCAATACCAAGAAAAAAAGCTAAATCCCCTAAATCTTTCATAGCAAACTATGTCTTTAAAGTAACAATAACATCATCAATTTGCTTAGAAGAACTTCCAATTAACAAGATATCATCCACATACAAAATCAAAATAAGAATACCATCTGATGAAGACTTCACAAACATGGAATTGTCAGAAACACACTTATTGAAGCCATACTTGATAAGAAAAGAATTGAACCTAAAGAACCAATCCCTAGGTGCTTGTTTAAGACCATATAAACTCTTTTTAAGCTGACACACATAATGAGGAGGATAATTTGGATTAAGAAATCCCTGTGGTTGTGACATATAAACATTCTCATCTAAATATCCATGGAGAAAAGCATTACTTACATCTAATTGTTTAATTGGCCAATTGTAAGTAATAGCTAAACAAAGAAAAACTCTTACTGTGGGAGACTTAACAACTTGACTAAAAGTCTCATTAAAATATCTTGTTGATTATAGACTTTAGCAACCAATCTTGATTTTAATTTATCAATAGTACCATCAGATTTTTGTTTGATCCTATACACCCATTTAGATCCTAAGATATTCATATGACGCTCAGGTGCAACATACTTCCATGTATCATTATCCATCAAAGCAGTATATTCATCTTTCATTGACACTTGCCAATCAGGATTTTTGATTGCTTCTTTAAAATTCTTGGGCTCAGTTAAAGTAGTCAATAATGTTGTATAGGTAGAAGAAATGTGATGTTTAACAGACAAATAAGAAACATGATCTGGATAAATTTTTGGTTTTGAAATTCCTTTTTGAGACCTAGTAATTATAGTACTAGAAGGAACAACTTCAGAAGAAGATGAAGAAGGAACATTTTCAGAAAAAGATGTAGGAGAAGAAGATTGCTCAAAAGAAGAATCCAAGTCTAGAGATGTATTAGAGGAAGAAAAATAAAACTCAGACTCAGAGAAAACAACATGCCTTGAAATGTAAAGCTTTTTAGTAACAGGATTGTAACACTTATAACCCTTGTGAAGAGGGCTATAACCTGTAAAAACACATTTAACTGATTTTGGGGAGAGTTTATCTGCTCTTGAGTGAGCAAGATTAGGATAACAAATAACTCCAAAAGTTTTAAGAAAAGCATAATCTGGAAAAACACCAAATAAAACCTCAAAAGGTGATTTAAAATGTAAAACTTTTGTAGGTGTTCTGTTTGTAAGATAAGTAGCAGTAAGAAAAGCATCATACCAAAATTCTTTTGGACAAGAATAGTTAAACAACCTAGTTTAATTGGGGGCCATGGAATTTTGTTTGCCCCCAAAATTTTTCAGGGGTGTAAAAATCAGAAGATGAATATACTATTTTACCCTTGATTAATATTTTTTTTCTTCAATTAACGACCCTTCACCGACATTAACGACAATGTAGGGTCGTCATATACATCATGATCAAAATAATAACGACTCTAAACTGTCATACACTAACGACTCTTTTTAGAGATTAACAACAGTCTATAACGACATTTATAAAACATTAACGACTGTTTAAGTCGTCAAATGCGTAACCAAAACAGTAACGATCCTTCCAAAGGGTCGTCAGAGAATTGATCATTTTTATGACGACCCAAAGTTGTCGTACATTTCCGCCATTAATGAATCTTCGACAGTTTAGAGTCGTCACTTAAACAGTCTAAACATTAACGACTGTTGAGGGTCGTCAATGAAAATTTTTAATACCTTGACGATTTTTCATACTATCTGGGCAAAAAAAAAAAAAAAGTTAGACTAAAAATTGCAGACAAAAAATCTGGAAAAAAAATTAAACTCTAATTAAGTAAGATTATCACTAATTAATTAAGATTATCACTAATTAATTAAATTTTAACACTAATCATTTAGGGGCATTTTAGCCATTTAAAAAATATTTTTATAAGGGGTGACCCAAATTAGTTTCTGGTGACCTTTTTTGTCCTCTAGTGCGTGGCCTCCAATTAATTCCGATGGCCCCCAATTAATCTAGGTTAAACAAGAGTGTATTACCCATTTCAGTAATGTGCCTATGCTTTCTTTCTGCAAGGCCATTCTGTTCTGGAGTTTTAGGACATGATATTCTAGCATTTATTCCACTAGATTGTAATAAGACCTGAAATGGCCCTTTAACAAGTTCAGCAGCACCATCAACTTGAAAAGCAAGAATTTTTGTAGAAAATTGAGTTTCTATGTGAGTTTTAAAATGTTGAAAACATTGACAAGCATCAGATCTCAGTTCCATAGGGTAAATCCAATGGAACCTACTAAAATCATCAACAAACAAAATATAGTATTTATAACCTTTGAGAGAAGAAACAATAGGCCCCCAAACATCACAATATATAAAAGCTAAAGGTTGTTGTGCATGAGAAGGTGATAGTTGAAAATGTAGCTTTTTACTTTTAGCAAGCTGACATGGATGACACAAAGTAGAAGGAAGTGAAGAATTCAAAACAATTTGATTATCAGAATGAAGTTTTTGTAAAATTTGATTTGATGGATGTCCTAATCTAGCATGCCAGACAACAGGAGAAGCAGATAAAGTTGCAGAAAAGGAATATTAAATTTTAGGCATATGCATAAAAGGATACAGATTATCAACTACTTTACCATGAGCAAGAATAGCATCAGAATATAAGTCCCTAATTTCATAACCATATGGATAAAACTTAAAATAACAAGAATTATCCTTTATGAATCTAGCTACTGAAAGTAAGTTATGCTTCATGGCAGGAACTAATAATACTTTATTCATTCTGAAATTGGTTGTAGCTGTTTGAATATTTGAAGTACCACTTGAAGTAATAGATAAAGATTTACCATTACCAACTTGCACTTGATCCTTCCCTATGTAGTTAGAAGTATTCTGCAACAATTGCTCATTTCTAGTCATGTGTGCAGTAGCACCAGAATCAGATATCCAATGAGAAGCAGTTGAAGTAGAAGGATCAGAATAAGAATTTTCTTCATTTAAAGTGACAAAGGCTTGTTGATTAGGACCACGCTGAGCTTCATTTGCAGAATTTTGAAAAGTTGGTGGATGGTAT
This sequence comes from Papaver somniferum, assembly GCF_003573695.1. NCBI lineage: Eukaryota > Viridiplantae > Streptophyta > Magnoliopsida > Ranunculales > Papaveraceae > Papaver > Papaver somniferum. Next base: position 38,760,683 of record NC_039361.1, on the reverse strand, counting down.
CTAAAATAACATCTGCTAGCATAATGTCCTTTTTTACGACAAATTTGACAATCTACCATAGAAAAATCTCTTCTACCTCTATTCCCTTGTCCAGAAGTGCTACCTTGATTAGAAGAATTTCCTTGATAAGAATTATTCCCTTGAGATGAAGTACTTCCTGAATAAGATCCTTTTCCTTGATAAGAACCATACCCATAATTCCTTGCATTATAACCAGAACTGCATCTTCCATTATTACTGAAATTATTATTGGATCCATTACCACCAGTATTTTTGGATTTGCCTCTTCCATTACCACTGAAATTATTAGACCCATTTCTACTATAGAAGGAAGTAGTATGCTGAGAATCATCAGTAGCACTAGAAGTATGTTGTTGCTCAATAAGCCATTGTTCATGGTTCAATAATCTTGGTTTGAGTTCTGCAAATGTGAAAGGAGTCTCTCTATTTTGAGCATCTATAACAAAAGTATCAAACTCTATCCCTAGCCCATTCAAAACATACATAACTAAATCTGTATCATTTACTTTTTCTCCAATTGCTGCTAGAGAGGCAGCTATAGTCTTGACATTATGTAAGTACACCAAGATAGTTAAATTTCCTTTCTTGATATTGTGGAGTTGATTTTTAAGCATACTCTTTCTTGCCATGAATTGGCTTCTAAAACTAGTTTCAAGAAACTCCCAAATTTGCCTAGCAGTAGATAACCCTAAAACATCACCAGAAATCGAATCTGTAAAAGTTGCCTTCATACAACTAACAACAAAACAATCAATTTTCCTCCATAAGACCCATTCTGGATTTATCTTTAAAACCCCTTCAATTTCCACCTGTTTAACAGGTTCTTGAACTTCATCATTCACATAACCATATAAATCAGTGGAAATCAAGATAGTTTCCATCTGATTACTCCACAATAAGAAATTATTGGGACCTAATTTTGTAGAAACAAAGTTTGAGATGTTGGTGAATGGAAAAACAAAGTCATAGGAATTACCCATTTGAGCAGCGGAATTCGAATTAGTACCCATATGTTTTCTTCGTCTGTAAACAGTTGTTGTAGTTGACATTAACTGGATCTGTAAAGATTTTAGAACAAAGTTGTTGATGAATCAGATCTGATGAAAAAGATTTTAGTAAACTTGTTGAATCGTGAAAAATTTTGTATTAAATTTGCTTGATTCTTGTAAGAAGGATGAAAAAGATTATTGAGAAAAAAAAATTATGATTGAAATATGTGGCTCAGGATCATCTGTTTGATACCATGAGAAACACATAAAAGTGATATTATTGAGAAAAGTTTATTTTCAGGTAACTCTCTGAGAGAATATTACAAGGTATTTATGGACAATCATTTGTTGTCTTAACAGAAATAGGAAACCAATACAATACTGGACATTGACTTGACCTATTGACTTCACACTCTTTATTGACACACTTACATATATCTAATAACCTGAGCTGTACGTGTATCACGATGAACTGTTTCCTCCTTCAGACACGGAAGTGTATGACGATGGTCTGCCTGATTCTTCCGACATGGATGTGTATCATAGTGCGTTACAGAAGTGTTATGCTTTAAAGTTTAGTATATTACTAATTGAGCATGAAGAAGGTTCTGCAAAGCTGATTTTACAAATTCCAGATGGTAAGGTGCTCTGGCATAAAAATTTATTTGATAAGACTTTGAATGGCAAGGTGATCTCATATGATGCAAACAATATGAGCGGCAAAAAAATTCATGAAATATATTATAAACCTGATGATTATCTATCTCTATTCGTTCGATGAAACCGATGATTATCCAGGGCCGGAGGGTTTAATGCAGAACCAGACGCGCGATGTTTATCACTATTTCAAGTCACTAGCTTGTGTTTGACAATCAATTTCTGGTTTTGGGAGATTAATGGTGGACACTCTTAATTTACTCTATTTTCGTTCAGCTACTTTATTCGATATGTTCAGTTGCTATTGTTATTTCCTTACGTCATGTTCATGCCATATTTGTTAGTCAGCATTTTTTTTCCATTTTTGATGAAAAAGGGTTCTAAAAATTGTTGTTTGACTTTCAGTTGACCGTCAAAAAATTATCAAACCAGATGTTTTACTTTTTGAAGCATTCAAACCAGATGATGGTTGGAAACAAAAATGTTTTCTTAAGAAAACAACACTATTTGTCCTTGTTGGGATTAGAACATTTCTTAGAATGTTACTGGTAGAATACTTCCCCAACACTTCATCAAATATGCACAAGATTTGATCCATAGTTGTGCCAGGTCGTGTAATTTTAGCGTGTTGTGGGATAATGCAAGTCATGTTTCCATTCATTGCGGGATAAAGTTTGAAAAAACAACTTAAATAGTTATTAATTAGATTTTATTACAGTCTGAATGAAAAAAGGTTACAATTTGAATTAGAGGTGAATAAGAAAACTGATGTTCATCAAACCTAAACATTAATACCTGTAATAAAAGAGTAGAACGGTTTCACCATATATCAGAACACTATATAAGTACTTTCCAGTTGTGCACAATAGTATAACAATACCAGCAAGAAAGATAAATAGTAAAAATGAAGAGTTCGAGCTTTGAAGAGATGTTGGCTAACAAGGTAAAACAGTTTTCCATTTTGGTACTACTCATTGTCGCACCAGCAGTTACAATGGGCACAGCTGAATTCCAACCTCTAGCTCCCACCCAACTGGATACTGTTCGGATCCTTGGGCTGTTTCCACCACTATTACCAAACAATCCTGAAATCGAGAAGTGTTGGTCAACTCTTGTTGATATCGAAGGTTGCAGCGCTGAGATTTTGAATTTCCTTTTTACATTTCAGCTTCGACTAGGACCAGCTTGTTGCAAAGCTATCATTGGCCTCAGCGAAACTTGCTTGCCAGCCGTTTTCGCATGGGGTTCGGGGTGGGGAAGAGGAATATCTTTCAACCCTGCTTACCCAAATGTAGTCAAAGGCTATTGTGCGTCCATAACTGGAGGGAAAATGTCGCTACCAGTTCATATGTCTCCACCGCCACTGGTTCATCTAGAATCACCCAGTCCTGCATCAGTTGAACCACCAACCACCTCTGTCGCATCAGCTGTTACAATGGGCACAACTGAATTCCAACCTCTAGCTCCCACCCAACTAGATACCATTCGGATCCCTGGGTTGTTTCCACCACTACTACCAGGTCCATACAGTCCTGAAATCGAGAAGTGTTGGTCAACTCTTGTTGATATCGAAGGTTGCAATGCTGAGATCTTGAATTTTCTGTTTACATTTCAGCTCCGACTAGGTCCAGCATGTTGCAAAGCTATCATTGACCTTAGTGAAACTTGCTTGCCGGCCGTTTTCTCATCGGTTTCGGGGTGGGGAATAGGAATACCTTTCAACCCTGCTTACCCAAATGTAATCAAAAGCTATTGTGCATCCATAACTGGAGTAAAACAGTCGCCACCATCCCCTTTTGCAGTTCATATGTCTCCACCGCCGCCACCATCGCCACAGGCTCATCGAGGAGCACCCAAAGCTGCGCCAGTTGAACCAAGTCCTTAACTGAAACTTTATTTAGTCGATATGCAGAGGAAGTGATGTTCCTCTTTCACAAACAAATAATTGCTTGGCACTTTTTAAGTTGGATATTTTATGTAGACGACTATTGCCTTGTGCGTCAATGAAAAATATTTATAAGGTCTATCTGATTGAATCCTTACTCTATTTAGCTTCTTTACAAATGAACAAATAATATAATACATTATACGAATGAATGTTTTCCTGTAATAGCAAAAATGTTCAACATACAGTATTCGATCAACATTTTCACTCCGTAGACATTTTAATAGATTGCAAACTAACGTGTTTATCGATTGGCAAATCACTTGTTTTCCCACTACGCTTTTGCGCTGTATTTTTGTTGGACTTGGAGGTTGGCGTTCAAAATTATCTAAGAATATATGTCCATTCCATTTCCCCATAACACAGTTATGCTAGCAGAATTGACTAGGAAACTGCATTTACTTATTTCTTGATAATAGTAATGCTCATTCAAATGATGCTGAATTATTCTAAATTCGTCCAGATTTTTTCACATTCTACTTTTGCTTCTGTCTTCAGATCCTTGCCATGTCTTCGGACACCAGTGTTTTATCTTTATTAAGCAGCTGGTGCAGGAAGGTTTGGAGTATCGCAACAAGTTATGCCTGTCGAAGCGACAGATCCTCTGGATCCAGAGTTCTACTGTCTCCTGAGAATTTATCTTTATCATCAACTGCAGCATCTGCTGTCGCGAACCATATGGATGTCTTAATAGATATTTTAAAGCATTTACCAGTGAGATCTCTAGTAAGATTCAAGATAGTTTCAAAAGAATGGCTCTGTCTCATATCTGGTCCCTATTTTGCTCATATTCAGAATCCCCGTCTAAATCCTTCCCCTGTAATGTCCTACACAAAATTATCTTATGGAATTCCCCCCCTTTATGACGGTGGAACTGTGAATGGTAGTATCTGCTTGAAAGCACAACTTTCTTGAACAGTATCCGTCCTGATATAAAGATCATTACAAGCTTGCCATGGTCTTCTTCTTTGTCAAACTGGCTCCTTACCAATTTGTTTCTCCAATCTGATTAATCTCAACTACCATATCTATAATCCGTGCACAGAGTTGGCATTTCCTCAGAATTCAAGTCATCCTCCACTTTTTTGCCAGGCACAGAGTTGTTTGAGGACAATTGAGCTTGTGGTGTGGACACCATTCTGCTTCTTTGCTCCCACTTGACGAGTATAAGCTGCACTTCTGCAAAATCCATCCAAATTCTTGTCCATTAGAACCATTTTTAGAAAACAAACTGTTACAAATACAGTTCAATGAGAAGAAGACTAGCTTGGCTACACGACAGGGTCCAATGTTGTATATAGTAAACGACACACATAGAAAAGTGGGACAAGTGTATGCCATGCACCTCTGGGGGATATATATATGCAGAGTTCTACTCTATCTGATGATCACAACCCAGCAAGGGCTACAGCCCTTCCAATGCCCAAGAATGATTTGTCATCAAAAGGAACAGCTTAATTCGTCTAGCTAAGAATATATTGAACAGGATTTGATTCAGCATTCAAATGTGAGTATATATTGGATATATTTGGTACTGGAGAACTTATTACTGGGTGTGTAAAGCAAGCTACATACCTTTTGTACCGTGGATCTGTAGGATCCAACGCAAAAAGAGAAGATTTAAACAGATTTTGAAATCGAGGATCAGCATAGTCAGCCGCGGGTATTTTGTCTTCAGATGGATCTTCCTTTTTCCACTTTTTCCCTTTAGCTTTGTTACATTTAATATTATATCCCTTTAAACCATTGTTTGCCTCCTGGTCATCAGCAAGAAGTAATTCCAGTTCTGCTTTGCTGGCTTCATGTTCCTTTTCTGTATCCTCAAGCTGTTTTTCCTTGCGATTACTTTTACCCCCCTTACTGAATTTAATTGAAGATTCGTCAATGAAAAAGTCATCCTGTTCAGCTTCATCTCGACCACTGCCACTACTCTCATCCTCTGACGAGTGCTTAGAAGCGTTCTTTCTTGCCTTCTTTTTCTCACTCTTCTTTCTAAGATATTGATTCCACGCTGTTTTGGAGTCCTTGTCCTTTTTCTTCTCAAGAATGCGCTTACTTAAGTCTTCTAATCCAGTACTGAAAGTAACCTCCATATCCTTGTTCCCATCCTCATCATCATCTCCTCCATCTGAACCCTCATCACCCCTCTCAAAGAGAACCCGATACTTCTCTGCTTTAGTAAGCTTTTCTTTGGATTGGTCATCCTGAGCGTCGATCTCATCTTCATCATCATCATCATCGCTTACATCAGAAGCTAAATACGCATTCATCTCCGATTCAGCAAGCTATAAAAGTGATATCACTTGTCAGCATAGCTTTAGAAATAAATTTATAGCTAATGCTAGGGAAATTTTAAAATGGGACTTCAGTTAAGCATCTCAATCTTGTCCCGTGCAGAATTTAAACTTTCAGATTATCATGAAATGACTAGTCCCTACATAATTATACATGGACCAGAAACCCACAAGGCGACCTTAATCATTAAATTACACAAACTAGTTTATACCTCGAATCCCTTGTAAAATTCAAAGTTACTGAACCAAACCAAATCACTTCAGTAACAGGACCATAACAATATTCACCAACCTGGTCAGCATTGAAAGTTCATTTCAGGGCCTTAATACGTTGTGGCTCATCTTCGTCCCACGTAAGTTCAAGGTTGCTATGCTGCAGTGCACGAGTTTGAAAATCTATACCTTCATAGTCTGTAGGTGCCTGAAGTGAAAAACAAGAAGTGAGCATTAATACTCTACAGTGAAATGACCAACACATCAACTGAAAAGTTATCTAGTCATAGAAGTGAAACACCGTAATAGCAGAATATTTCAGAAGCATGTACATGTAACACTGTTCCGCTTCATAAGTTGGTCCAAAGAAAATGTCAAAGAATAGTACCTCTGTGGTGATGTCCCTGGGGGGATGCTTAAATTCCATAGAATCAAGTATAAACCGCAGATCCAACACATTTGATGTTCTTTCGAATCCAATACCATCACAACCGCATATACCTGAAATTAAACATACACAATAACTTAATCAATGATATATCGAACTTGTTCAAATGATTGTAGAAAGCATATAAAGATATCCAGAAATACAATGCAGTAAGGCCAAAGAAAGCTCGTTAAGAAGCTAGAAGCATTATGATGTGCCTACTAGTAGAAGTAGTATCAACACCAAGAATGCAGAACAGAAACTAACTTTACCATCATCATAGTGATTGGCTTTTCCAAATTAAGAAACAGCTACGGTTATAATATTAACTCCAGGATATATACAAAAACAAAACTGAAAGTAATAACATAGAAATAGGCGCCTTTTGCAGTTATGAGATTACCTGAGGCGACTTTTCTCATAAGCACGCAACTTTTCTTCGTCAATTTCATGATCATCATCATCGTCGTCATCGTCACTCTTCACTTTGCCAATGGGACCCTTCATTGCTTCCTCTTCCATACGCTTAAGCCCAAACTCAGATGGATACACAGCAATAGACACAATTTTCCCACTTTTAGGAAGAAAGGAACTCATCACTACAAATAGATCAGCAGCCTATACAACATCACAACATTCAGATATGGAACTAAACTAAAGTATTAAAAATCGTGCGACAAATAGAAACACAACATATCTCAAAAATCATGGTTAAGTAATGGCAGTTTTGAATTCTGACCATGACCATACGTAACATGTATCCTCTGGAAGTTCTGTAATCTTTGTGTTCCTCAACCATAAATGATATCTGAATCGACCTTTCATTTAAGAAAAGTTCCCCACATGAAAAGCAAGTGGAAAACTGATAATATAATATTGGATACAAAACTAAGAAGTTAAGAATTGCCATTAATTTACTCAGTCAGTTTCATCATCTGCAGACAAATATTCATCAACAGATTTATTTCGGTTTTTCAATATCTTGCCACCAAAAGATTTGATAGGTTTTTTTAATGGCTTTCGCACTTTCTCTGCCTGTTGCAACTCCAACCCCTTCTCTGACAGTTTCCGTTTTCTCTTCATGGATGCAGTAGTTGCACCTGTATCATCTGCAATTAAATTACCTAATGCTGCAATAAACAAACTGTAGATTACAATGTGTTTCTACCCACAAAATGATAATATCTAGATAAGTTGTAAGTTAGCTACCGTCTACTGGACTTGAATCAAGCTTTACTCCATGCCCATCCTGACCAGCCTCATTAGAGAGTGGAGAACCAGAGTGATCGCTATCGATCATTTTCGATGAACTCCGAACATACTTGTCTTGAAGATCAAGAACGTCAGGAGAAGGCACTGCTGGTAAGAAACACAGCTCTTCCTGTGACATATCTGAATCACTTAAAGCTGACTCCTTCTCCACGGTCAGGATATCAACGTCTTCATCTTCGTTCACACCTGAATGTTTCACCTACATCACCACTTTTCATAATCAAACAACGAACAAAAAATAAGAAAGAATAAGCCCAAATCTATAGTTTGAGCTGGCCAAAATCAATATTTATAACTTTTCAGTTTCAGGCATCAAATCAAATTCATCTTCCCGCTCAACATATTCTTCATTTTCCTCTAACTCTTTGAAGTCGGGAGCAAATGCGCTCCAGTTCTCAGTATAGTCTTTCGCCCAAATATAGACCAACCCAGATATAGAAACTGAGACCACAATGGAGTTTACTGGATGCCATGCTAGATCTGTCAATGCTTCTTTAGGACCTTCTAAAATCTTCACAAGATGTCCAGCCCTATCCCAGATATATATCTTATGCTCTCCTTTATTACCAGAAGCCCCAACTACCCACTCACCATCGCCACTGAAACAAGGTGCTTTCCAATGTATCCTATTTATTGAATCTTGAAACTCCCGAGAAAGTGCTAGGCATTTAGATCCCACTGCCTTCAATTTCTCAACACCCTGAAGATCATCGAAGCTAGTACGTAATTCGTCAAGGGCTTTAACTCCATCTTTTTGAGAAAGATGATTCTCATAAACCCGAATGGTGCGATCGTTTGAGTTTGTAAGAAGATACAGCCCATTCCTACTAAATGAAATACTCTTGATAACAGCAGCACCTGAATTGACGACAACTCCGTATAATTCAACTTTCTGGTAATCAATAATTAGTATTTCACCTTTGGAGTTCCCTACAAAAATTAGATCTCCGTACTTGTTAAAGCAAGCAGATGTTGGGGTTAAAGGAGCAGATCCATCTGAAAACTTGTTGCGGGAGGAAACAGCACCACTATCCAAATCAGATAGTGACACTGGTAGCACTTTAGTGTTTCCAGTGTTTAGTTCAACAAGGAGTGGAGCAGAAGAGAGAGGGCATGCAAGGCAGACGGATGGTGTGTGAGATCCAGGATGCAGACAAGCCTGAAGTGTAGTCTGCTGCAGAGTTATGCGCGTTACTTTCTCTCCATTGACAACATTCCAAAGTGTTAAGGATTTGTCAATGGCTGCTACAAGTATGTGATGACCATACTTTGACCAACAAACGCTTGTGACAGGAGTTTTACACTCTGAGTCTTTAAGTTCCTTGGCTATTCCCCTTGTCTCAAAATCCCAAATAATGCAGCTTCCATCTGAGCACCCAGCTGAAGAAACAACAAGAAAACATCTACTAGTCAAAAAAGGTAGAGAACGACAACAACATGAATACAGAGAAGTGATTACGCTGACTGCAGTATAATAGTTACAGACTGATAAGCAGTCAATGTTTACCTCTTTTACTACCACTAGGCTGGTGGGAGAGATGAAGCTTACAGCTCAGGACCATCCGAAACTGCTGGCTATCATTTTTCAATCTATCCAACATCCAAATTCATGTATTCAATTTCCTATCAGTTCTAATTTAATCTCTAATATGATCCTCCCTTCATGTAGATATATGCATAAATCTCCCCTTTAAGGTCATAAACAAATGAGGCTTATTTTTAATTAGGAACTAGCACTCCTCTATGTTAATCTAAGGTGAACAGAAACCAACATAAAATCTTCCGAACGATCAATAAAGCACCATAGAAACATAATTTGGCATCCTACAGATTTAACACTCCCCACATATATCATATATGCATAAATATATGGATGCTCAAGGCCATTTGGAACTGCTGGCTCTCTTATTTGAATTTATCCAACATCCATATTCATGTATTGAGTTTCCTACCAGTTCTAAATTAATCCCTCATATATCATATATGCATAGATCTCCCCTTTGAACTGATAAGGCTTCACAACTAACAATCCTTAATATTAATCTAAGATGAACAGAACCCAACACAAATCTTCCGAAAGATCAATAAAGCATCCTATGAAACATAATCTGGCATCCTTTAAGTTTAACAGGTGCAAACACATGCATAATTTCTACGTACTTTACAGAGAAAATAACAGACAACATCGCCTGACATCACCGAGATCTAGGTTACACATTGCACATTGCACTCCCAACAGAACAATTCTAGGTTTTAAAGTTTACAATAAGAGTAGACTTAAAAAATGAACTATATATAATCTCTTACCAGCGAGAAGAGTTCCCCTACGGTTGAATGCAATACATTTCATAACCCCATGTTCCAAAAACTCCTCAATGACTTCAGGAAAATCTCCCTGCAAAGGATCTTCACAAACCCCCACACAAAAACAAATCATGCAAATTAGTAATCAATTTGAAAAGCATAAGTAAGAGAAACTGTCAAATATTGATAGAAATTACCGATTATTGAAACATTCATGATTATCTGAGCTGAATAGGGCTGTCAACGGTACTTATCGGAACGGATAGTGGCTATCCCGTATCTGTTCCGTTAAGCGTAACGGATATTCGATAATATCCTATAGTTATCCGTTTCCGATAATAAAATCAAAAGTAACTAAAAAAAACTAATTTTTGTAACAGTTGAATCAAGACTTTTAAGTACTGCAGTCTGCAGATCTTTTTCTTACAAAAAGAAATGAAAAGAACAAGTGAAAAAACAGATTAGTTGTTCTGTTGTTCATACAGAAGAAAAACAAGGAAATACAAAAAGTTGAAATTCCTTGTCCTTGGTCAGTTGATCTTATCACACATCTATGATTTCCCCCAATTCTTTTCTTCTATTTCTATTACGTGTTCTATCTTCTATCCCCTCCTAATATAAACATACCTGCATACGATGATATAAGTTAGTTTGTAGTAAACAAAAGACATATAACAAGGTGTAGTCTACACTTTTAACAAGGGATGCAGTAAAATTTGCAAAAGCAGTTTTAAACTTTAAAAATAGGAAGAAGACATTAAAGATTATATAGCAAAACTTTTGCGCAGACTACATTTCCACACTTTTCTGAATTATGCACTCAACATTTCCATCTCCTTCACAAATACAAAGGAAAGATCAAACTGCACTTGGATTTTCTAGAAACATTTACATTTTGCAACAGAACAAAATGAACAACGTCCAAAAAGTATTCATCATCAGTCTAAAGACAACATGCAAAACATCACTTTCCTAATCTAGTAAACACAATGCCGTAAGAGATTTCAACTGAGTGGAGAATATTCAAAGAAGATTAAGTGTAATGTTTCAGGTTTTTTTGTCTTCTATAGATAAGAGAATACTCTATTGAACAGTAGAAAATGCAATGGATTGAACAAAAGGAAGTCAATTATGACTTAAAGAGTTATGCTTCAACTATAACATGTATAAGTTCTCAGAGCATATAGATTTGTGAGGTGAAGTAAACGAGTGTTTCTCATTTGTCAGTTAAATTCTTCATTATCATTACAAAGTATGACAAACATTGTTCCAGTAAAGCTTAAGGAGGATGAAACTTTCAAAAACCATTTGAATCCATTCCAGTGACTACTCATCTATATGAGTAGGTGGATGAAACAACATTCCTATTGAATGCGTGATAGTTGATTTATTACCTGTTCTTAGTCTTATGTTCATTCAATGCCACATCTGATGATGCGTAAAATATTTAGAAGTGTAATTGGCTTCACAACTGCTCGAGATATTTGGTGCATTTGAAGAAAAGAAAATTTCTCAAAAGTTTTCTGCAAATAAATCTCTCCTTCAACGACTCAACAAAGAAAAATTAACAAGTATGATCGATGAAATCAAAAGATAGAATGTGCATGCAAGTTTACTGAATCCAGTACACACATGACATATTCATTGTTGAAAAGAGAAAAATCATCTTTTGAACCTAAACAAATGGGCTTACCAACACATATGTATTAGGGATGAAAAAAAAAATACCTTAAACCAAACTCTTAGATTGAAGCAGTGGATCTTGATTTCTTGTTTTGCCTCAATTGAACTTCTAAACCCTAACTATCAATTTTATTTTCAATCACCATCATCTATTCCCAGAACCCAAAAATAATTCCAAATGCCCTTCCTCCTCTTCTTTCTCTAATTTAGTTCAAAACATAGATTGATATAATCCTCAAATCACCAAACCCAATCCTTAATTTCTTCTTGTTTATCACTAATTCCTCGTCTTCCAGACTTCCACCGAAACTTTACTCTTCCCTCGTTTTGAGTTCAGAGCAGTTATGCTATTGCCTAGACTCTCTAGTCTAGAGCCTCTCACATTGATAAGGCCCAAAATTTTAAAAAATATTTTATTTTATTTTTTCTCATTTTGTGAAGCATTGGAATGCCGCTTGTCGTGTAAATACAACCCAACTACATATAGCTAAATACAACCCTAACTAAACGAAGGCTATTATATTGGGACGTCACACTTCAAAGAGGGATTTTAATAGAGGGGCGTCACCTAATAAGATAAAAATGAGTCATTCATAAGTAATATCAAAAATCTTTTATCTCAAATAATTTTGTAATGACTAAACTACCCATATTTCATTAATGATAATAATTATTTAATTAGGTTAACAAAATTCATTTTAATTAGATTATTGATTCAGAGATTAGATTACTTGTCTTGAATTACTTTAAATTGCGATTTCTTTTACGGCTAGGAACCAAAGCAATTTTCCAGACGTAGATGTATTTTGTTGTCATATATAGGGCTGCACAAGACCCGCCCACGATACCCAAACCTACCAGTACCCGTTAAATCCGTGGGTTTTTAATCCATACCCGCCCGTTATGGGTGCGGGGTTGGTTATGAAAAAAAAAACCCGCTGTTTGTGGGTGCGAGGTTGGTTTAAGCTAATACCCGCCCATACCCGCCCAAAAAACCCGCAGATTATATACCATTAGATAAAACTAATCCTAATCGTCCATTATGAAACCCTAATACTAGTAGATAGGATAACTGATAATCCTCATTCACTTTCTACACTCTTTTCTCTGTTCGGCCTCTCCTCTTCTTCCTCCTCAGTTCTTCTTCTTCACCTACGAACGACAATTACCAGAAATCTTCACCAGAAATCGACAACAACAACTTCGAATCTTCACTAGAAATCGACAACAATCGAAAAATCAACAGATTCAACACTAAATCTTCATCTGTGAACTTCCTAGATATGAATATTTTGGGGGTTTTGGTTTTTTTTTCTCACTTAATCAAGGAGAATAGAAGTTACTCTAAATACTTGAATATAAAGCGGGTTTAAACCCGTTTAAACCCATTCCCGCCCAACCCGTAGCGGGCGGGTAACAAAACCCGCCCGCTGTTTGTGGGTGCAGGGTTGGTTATGAAAAAAAAATCCACAGTCTGTGGGTGCGAGGTTGGTTTTAGCTTATACCCGCCATGTGCAGCCCTAATCATATACGGCTAGGAAAAGAAGAACTCCTAGCCGTAACTGATTTGAAAATTATTTACGGTTAAAACTTAGCCGGCAGAAGATTACATCTATCTTTTTCCTCTTTAGTTTATCTCCAACAATTGTTGTTATTGCTCTAACCCTGGACTGTATGTTTAGTTTCGACGAGAGAGAAGATTTTTAAGAAGCTAACTCGTGAAGTGTTGGTTTGGGTTGGTCGCTGTCATTACCATTGGTGACTGTTCATAATTGTGAATCGATGATGATTAATTTGGTGAAGATTTTTGAACTTTAATCACATCATATTGTGCAGTTGAAGATGATAGAAGACTTGGGGTGTATTAATGAAGTAGTAGAGGTGCTGCCATTATCGTGATGGTGATCGGCAGAAGAAAAGAAAAGTTATTGGTTGCTGCCATCCATGGTTTGGAAATGGAAGAAACTTCTCTTCCACCTGATCAAATTAGGAACGAAGAGGTAACTTGGGATATGGTTTTGTTTCTTATGATTATTATTGGATTGGTAGTTATAAAAAGTCAAAAAATTGACGTAGAGAGGGAAGAGATGAACACTGGTTACAATCTTTTTCTGAGTACTGCAACAAAAATGCGAAGATGATTCGAACAAGCGAAGATGATTCGAACGTCCCTATAGACATTTTGTTAGTGTCCACTGGACCTCCAATGGCTAGTGTCTTAACAAGTCCGTTACTGCAACAAAAAAAACCCAACTGTTAAGCCCCATTACGACTAACTAATAAACTTGCCCCAAAACGTAAAAGAAGCCTTGGAAAAATTTTGAAGATTCATGATGTTTTACTGCTAGAACTAACCCAACCGTAAAGTAGTTATGGTTGATTTTGTAAAGCCTCGACCTACACGTAAAAGAACTTGAAAATAAATCAGAGTTGCAGGATTATTTACGGTTAGGTTTTATCAATTTCGAACCCAGCCGTAACAGATTCAGGGGATGATGATTTAGGTTTTATCAATTTCGAACCCAGCCGTAATAGATTCAGGGGATTATGATTGGAGAATGTTGTAAATTATCTTTTGTATCATAAATTTTTTGAATTGTCAATTAATCAAAGATGATGAGATAATCAACTGAAAAAAAAATACGGTTGATGAAGAAGATGAAGTTTAGAAGAAGAAAAAGATGGAGCAAATTTTGAATTAGAATTAGGTTTTGATTTTAGTTTTTAGGTTTTGATTTTAGATGGAGGATAATTCAGACATTTGATATTGCTCCAAAGACACCCCATAACCAATATTTTAGTTAATAGGAATCCATGTGAAGCCCCTCTATTGGAAAGTGAAGCCCCAATAATAGGCTTCAACTAAATACAACTCACTTTTTGTGTAATGAGTTAAACGTAACCGTGATTATTTTTCACGATTATTTTATATAATCCCAAAATCATAATTTGGTATTTATGAGTCCATTGCGTTGCAACCTGCCAAACTTGTCGATGAGATGGTACCACATAGATCCATGGATTGAACCAATTTGCCTTCGCCCAAAAAACCCCGTTGCTTATACCCTACACTCGGGTGCTCTACTTTAACCTTGTCCAACAATTTCAGTACCAGAAGATTATAAGCTCTCTGAACCTGCATACACCTTGCCAAATGGGTTTGACCTCGATTTTTGCTTCGATTCATCTAAAGGTTTAGCCTCGATCTTCCTGGATCACTCACGAAATAATTATTATGATTAGGGTTTGAATCGTAGGTAATTTAAGGCTAGTTTGGTATTGTTGTGAGTTTTAGAAAAGTCTTTTCTGTTGTGCTGTGTTGTGGAAGTAAATCGCCATGACGTTTGGCAAACTATAATTTAAAAAGCACTGTGCAATTAACAAACTGTAAATTCTGTTTGGTAAACTGGTATTTTAAAGTGCCGGTGATGTAGTTAATGACGAAAATAAATATGTTTCAAAAAAAAATAGTTTTAAGTACAATTTTATTATAATAAATTATATTTCTAGTTTTAACATAATAAAATATAAGTAATATTTATTTTATATAAAAGAAAAGCACCCACTAAGGCATTTTATTAGAAAAAAAAAATAAGGTCTTTTACACGTCGGTAACAGGAAGCTTAGCAACAGGCTGGGCTCCTACACCTTTTTGGATCACGATACCAAGCCGGTGGAAAAGATAATTACCAAACTTGTAATTAGCATCCTGACTAATATGACAGTTCTGTAATCTCTTCAAGAATGAAATCATTTCATCACCTAGTTCACCCAACATTGTGAACGCCAAAACACCAAACCCGTATCCGAGGGCTGAGCACTTTTCCATATATTTATTACGCTTGCGAGTGACAGCTGCTAAGATAGTTATACCTGGTGTAAAGCTAAGAGTATTAGCGCTTGTGAAGGGTGAAATACCCGTGACATCCATGCAAACATCCTTCCCGTCCTCCCAGTTGAGTACAAGTTTAGAATCTTTATAGGTTCGAGAATTTAAACACAAATGAAGTTATAAGAAACATTCAAGCCTTTAGGTTCGCGAACTCAAAAGGTTAGGTTCGCGAACTCAAATGCTCAAAAAGTTGTAGGAGAATTTTTCTTGTACTGGGTTTGGGAACTCACCCTTTTAGGTTCACAAACTAAAATCACGAACAGTAGCAGTTCTTGCGACAAGTGAAAGATTTCACAAGCAAGCTATAACATTAAATGTGAATATGAGAGATTCCGAGACTAATTAGAAATATAAAGGAGGACTGATGTTTTTTCTATACAGGCAGAACTGGCACTATTTTCAGTAACTGGTATTGACGATGCTTGCATGAAATCCATGTATATTGAGATGAATAATCAACCTTCAGGAGCAAGACAATAAAAAAAAGAAAGGGAGATTTCAAACACTACTTATAAAGAGGGGAAGACATACCATATTATGGAAAATAAAAACAATAAATATTGTGAGAATTGCAAAACTGATCGACACTCGAATGAAGGATGTTGGAAATTTCACCCGGAGTTGAAGCCAGCATGGTGGAAAGACTGTAAGAAAACTGCCACAACCATCTACAATAAAGAAGAAAACGAAGAAGAGGAAGATGAGGTAATCAATGGATCGCCTTAACATAATCATAAAATTATGACGATGACAAGAAAAGGGGTCACAACTGCGACAACAAAAAAAGACATTGGTCCGGAACCAGGATACCAAAATCCGTTATAGAAGAGATATTTGGGTATGCTCAAGTCTACAAGACATAGATCCTTACTTTACTTGATAGCGAATTACAACAAAACTTGATATCTGAACAACTTGTGAGGAAAGTGAATGTGAAGACAACACCGCACTCTAAACCATACCCATTAGAATGGTTGAAGAAGGATAAAAAATACAAGTGACGGCTCAATGCACCTTTGAATTCGCCATTAATAGGAAATATATGGATCAGGTAACATGCGATGTTATCCTATTAAATATGTGTTGCATTGTTTTAGGTAGTCCTTACCTATGGGACAGAGATGCGAAGAAAATGTTTAGAAGATGGTAAAAGGTGGAAAAAGATTTCACATTTGTTAGAGCATTACTCGGTTGAACCACAAGTTTTTCTATCCAAGATTGTTGTCAATGTTAAGTGATCAAAACTATATCTTGATTTCTAGTCTACTAAGTCAAGTTTCATATAGGTTAGAATTGTAGTTGAGTATCAGAGATCACCCTTGAAGACCGAAGATCGACGAAGACATTTGGAAAACTTATGTATCAGTATGTGAACGATGAACCTTTTATTTTACTCACTACACCATTATTCTATCTATTGAGACTATGTCGTATGATTTATAGTAGATTAACAAAGAAGATGTTTTGAGTTAAGCTTGTCTTATGAAGAATCTCAAAATATGATCTAGTGATTGGATGTTCAAAGGTCCTTAACAATATTTTCTATGAATTAATTTGTGGATCAGTTGAAAATTTTCCATGCAAATGATTATATCACTTGGCAATGTTCAAAACATCAAAAGAGAGATATATGAACTTATAGGAATTTCTACTCAAGGTAGGTTGGCGAACTCAGTTTGCAAACCATAGTTATCTGAGATTCATAATTACAGGAAGATTGGCGAACCAGTTTGCAAACCATAAATTCAGTTGGGAACATTTCACGAACCCGGTTGGTGACCCGTGGTGAACTGATTTTAATAAGTTGGATTGATTGGCGAACCCGGTTAACGAACCGAGGTCAACTGAGTTCGGAAGTCTAGTAGGATTGGAGAAACCGGTTTACGAACCGAAACACCCTTGCTTGTGAACAACCCTTACGGTGGGCGAACCGTTGTATCAACTGTCCCGACAACGTTTAACAGATGCTTAAAGACTTATTATTTTAATATGTTTAACATTACTAGAACTGTCTTAAACACTTCTAAGACATCATTGATTTATTAAACACTTATGTGTTTGAATGATTAATTTCTTAAGTGTTTAAATGAACATCAAGTAGATTTTAGTTCTTTGGCTAACTTTCCAAACCGAACAGTCATTAAACACGGTTCAGTAACTGAACCTATGTGTATAATCTTTTATTGTAGTTTGAAGACCTATTGTTTGCTTGATTCTCAATTTATCTTAGCTAGAATTCATGTGCTTGACTTTGCAAAAGGAAAAATCCTTCTCCAACTAACTAAGCCATGGTGAAACAAGTGTCTTGTTTCTTGCCTCCATGTGGTTACTTAAAGATAACAAGTGTTTAGTCACTTACTCCATGTGTTTACTCCATGCTAACAAGTGTTAGAACTTTCTCCAAGTGTTTGGTTCTTCCTTGACACTTTCCAAGAGAGGATACTTGAAGTTTAAATTTAAATAGGCTTCTAGTTTCATTTGTTGAAATATAACAAGAAGTAGAAAACACAACAACTCAATAGTAATGAGTTTAGCAAGAGATAAACCATGTATGGAGATTAAGCTAGAGAGTTTTAAGTGAGCATTCTGTAGCTGTCCCTAAGCTAGCAGCTGACTAATCCAAGAAATTAACTAAATAAGAGGCATTAAAAATCTAAATCATTTACTTAAACATTCAATTAAGAAATCTGTTACAAAACTTAACCCAAAACTTGCCCCGCTCAGAAATATATATATACAAGAACTCCTCTCAAATGATACATATATAATAGTCATTTGGTTTACAAATACAATATGCAATATAATAAACATAGTAAAACATTAACCAACTAACGAAATCAACCCTTGAAGCTTTCGCTGTGCAACTCTGATCTGTCTCTGAAACTGAAAGTGGGAATGGGTGAGCACATCATCCCTAAAAGGGGTGCCCGGTAGAAATAACATTTGACTTTTAAGTAATCATATGCAAGATTTGGAAAACAATACATGTTTTCTCAAACATTAGATAGCGACCAAAGTCACTGAAACAAACAAACATGTATATGGAACAAACTCCTTCTTTTAAACAATGTATAATATTGATGTCGTGAATTCCATACCGAATAATAATATTGTGGTGTATCGCCCTAGCCATGTGCATAAAAGCTGAAAGTAAGTAGATATAAATGTGAAGGAGCATATCCTATATACCACAAGTGGAAATTCTTATTTTCCATAACAATTCATATGACAAACAAACATTACAAGTTTTTTCCAAACCATGGAAAGATTAACAAAATCAACAGAATTATCGTAATGCAATTTAAATAAAGCATGGAATGCATAAACAGACAATGCATGAGTTTGATAAACGTAAATCTTTGTAAAATAAACATCAATGGTTACAAAAGAGTTAAATATATTCCCACCTCTTTTGATGACAATCCACGCCTACCTCGAGATCCACGATCCACTGGTTCATCCTTTGAATCGATCGTTGTTAAATAGACTAACTGTTAATCACACCAAAACTCTAAGAATCTAGCCAAAGTGGCTCACACAAGAATCATACAAGTCCATCTAATGGTTATAAGTTCATTTAATTATTATTTTATACCTTTAGTTTATCTATCTTTACATATCTAAGGTTTACTAATCCAATTAGATTGGTTCTATAGTTCATTAGCCAAGTCTTAAGAATATCTACAACTTTGTAGAAGGAACCAAAGGTCAATTCGGACCATAAGGGCTCCAAAATATCAAACTAAGAATACATGGTACTAATCCCAAATCCACTAACAAGTCCAATAATCCAATCCTTGGTCTAACTGGTCAATTAAAGGTCACTAACGGTCAACGTTTAGTCGGAGGGAGTCAACTAACAGTCAGCGTCTAAGTCCAACTCAGGTCAAGGTCCACTGAGTCAAGTCTGGTCAGGTCTAGTCACTGATACACTAAGTCAGATAAGAATCTAAGTCAGACTGAATCTGTTCAGTCAGACAGGCATAAGGTTCAGCCTGAGCCACAAGCACAAGCCAAAGATTCAACCACACCTACAACTCTAACCCTAGTTCAACTTCACCAACCTGATTCTATCATTTGATCAATAAATAAACTATTCATTCTAACAGAATTCTATAATACAATACAATACAATTGAAATTTAAGCCTACCTGCAAAAGCAGAGGCAATCCCCAAATGAACCACTAACAAATCCCATTACCCCATCCATCTCATACTCCATTCACAGTTCAATCATCTTACAAACAACACCAACATCCAAGTCTTCAACTACCAGTTATCCTTGCAAACACAACACCATCCTCAAAACTAGTTCAACTAGTTACAACTGTAACTCAATCCAACCCTTCAACAACTCCTCGTAATTCAATACATCTCTAGCTAAGCCACAACTACAGCTTCACTCCATTTCATCACTCTATCAAATTCATCTCCAACGACATCATTACCAATTCAAGCAACATCTAACATTCAAAATATCACAACCACCTGTAAATTCAACTTCACAGACAACACTACCATACTTAGATACCACTCTAACTCCAAACACATTCTCTTGCACATGCAATCATTCCCAACACAAACAAACCCATCACCTGCAAATACTCATTCACTAAGATCAACTCATAACACCTACTTCAATCTCAATTCAGCAGCACTACAACTATAGACTCACATATCTACCACCACTGCATTACATCATCAACACCTTTTATATTTAACTCATCTTCTCAGATTTACTTTGACCTCAAATCACATACCCAACTACAATAGCTCAGCTAAATCTCAACTTAGATAACACACACTCCCTGCAACATCTCATACAACCCATATCCACAACCACCAAAATTCCATGTAAATTTCTTAATTTATTAAGAAACTGATAAACTCAATAAAGAACTTGAACTGATTAATACTCATAAAAAAATTACCTCAAAGACCATTCAACTCAAGCAGTTGTGATCGAATTCCTCAAACCTCGACTCCTTGAATACAATCAGTTTCAAACCATAACCAACTTCTTCTCCAACTGTCTATGAACATTCTATGAACCCCTAACCCTTCAATTCTCAATTGAACTTCTTCTCTGTAACTAATCCCCAAATTGAATACCCAATTCTTCTTCTTTGTTCTCAATTCACAAAACCCATCCTTAATTCAATCCCTTTTACATCATCTTCATCACTTTCTCAGGAACACGACGAAACCCTAATTCTTCAATTCTACACTGAGTCAACTGCTAACCTTCAATTCAACCACAACCCTTGTTATCTTCCTCTAGAAGAAACCTAAGTACCATAACAATTGCATACGAATTCAATTAACGAGTTTAACAAACCCTAACTGAACTTACCTGGATTTATATCTTCGATTCCTTATAGTTCTCTTCCTAATTCGTAGCAGCACCATCACTTTCAACATATGCATACCCACTTCAATTGATTCTCTCAAATCGAATCCCAAACTCACCTCTCAAACGTCGGCAGAAGAAGAGCGGAGAAGAAAGAAAAACGAGAAGAAAGAAGAAGAAGAAGAAAGAAAAACGAGAAGAAAGAAGAAGAAGAAGAAGAAAGAAGATTTGAGTATATCTTCTAGATTTAGTCCCGATAAGACCAAGGGAAGACTATGGAACACCCGCTGAAATGGATAAGGACAACCCAAGTCGGTTAAATGGAAAAAAGACCATTTTGCCCCTCTCACTAATTTGATGATATCTTCTTCATATGGTAATCGATTGACACGTTCGAGTAGTCCTTTCCACGTAACTTTTCGAGATCTATTTAATGATACTAGTTTCGTATCTAAATCGTTGTTAGATTAATTTCTATTAATTAATGTTCGTGTTAAACTAATCGAGTCCTTAGCGGCTAAATCATCTCTTGACTAGTCTAATAGCGTTGACGAACTTGAGGGTCTTTACATTCTCCTCACCTTATACATTTTCGTCCTCGAAAATCAAACTATCCTTCTGGTCTTCAAAAAAACTCCCCACCTTATAGAATAATCCCATCTCTTGACTAAGTGCAAACTGTTAGGATTAATAGCTTAGAATTAACCTCTTCACAAGACACTAGTTCTTTGGATCACGTAGAACTAAAGAAAACATAATAAGATGCACTAAACGAAACAAGAAATACACAAGATTTAACGTGATTCAGCAATATGCCTACGTCCACAAACGGCTACGATCAACTCTTATTATTAGAACAAATTACAGAGAATTAAACCCAAACTATGAGCAGCAGATTGATGTTCACAAACACCAAACTAATTCTCTATGAACAAACGTTTTAAACCCTAAAATTCTCTAATTGTGAGAACTTTTCTAAACTGTGTTGTGTGTATTGTGTGTATTTCCTTAGGACTTGTACACCTATTTATATAGGTTACAAACTTGAGTTTCAAGTATACGAGTTATACTAGGAAACCACAAACTTGAGTTCCAAGTATATGAGTTATACTAGGAAACCTCAAATATAGCTAAATCAGGAAACTCCCTAACTTAGGCAAACAAGGAAACCTCTAAAAGATTCTAGATTATTCTAGACTCTTCCTAAAACATCGACAACATAACAATTCTCCACCTTGTCGATGTTTCCACCAAACTGAGCTTGATGTTCATAAGTTAACCGTAGCCTCTAATGCCCCTAGGGCCTTAACAATGAGCAGTATTGATCAAGATGAGACACCTCTCAAACTTGATCTTTGGAATGACTTTTGTCAACATGTCTGTTGGATTATATTCAGTATCAACCTTCAATAGTTGTATTAATCCGTTATCAACCACTTATCGAACCTTATGATAACGAACATCAACATGCTTGGTGTGTGCATGATAAACTTGGTTCTTAGATAAATGAATAGAATTTTGACTATCACAGTTCACAACAAAACTCCGTTGTATAATCCCCAAGTCTTTAACTAAACCACGAAGCCATAATGCTTCCTTAACGGCCTCCGTCGCAGCAATATACTCTGCCTCCATAGTAGACAAAGCTACGATTGATTGTAACATAGACCTCCAACTCATAGGTCCTCCGCTCAATGTAAAAAAATACCCATAAGTAGAACGACACTTATCTCTATCACCCGCATAATCAGAATCAACAAATTCAGAAACCTTCAAATTCTGCTCATTCTCAAACATTAAACCAATATTCAAGGTCCCATTAAGATATCTCAATATTCCCTTCACCGCATACCAATGTGCTCTCCCAGGGTTAGCCATATAACGACTAACTAAACCAACATCTTGTGCAATATCCGGACGAGTACAAACCATAACATACATCAAAGAACCTACCGTATTAGCATAGGGAACCTTTGACATAAACTCCTTCTCCTCAGTTGTAGTAGGACACAACTGTTTTGATAACTTAACTGTAGGCGGTATTGGAACACTAATAGCTTTGGAGTTATGCATTCCAAAGTGACAAAGAACCTTCTCAAGATAGGATTTCTGAGTAAGACATAACTTCCCCTTAGATCTATCTCGAGTAACTCCATACCCAAAATCTTCTTAGCTGGACCCAAATCCTTCATCTCAAACTCTAAACTCAATTGTTTCTTTAAAACATCAATTTCTGACTTGCTCTTTGCAGCTATGAGCATGTCATCCACGTAGAGTAAAAGATAAACAAAACTTCCATCAGGAAACTTCTTAAAGTACACATATTGATCGTATTTACTACGAGTATACTTTTGCTTCAACATAAACGTATCAAACCTCTTGTACCATTGTCTTGGAGATTGCTTCAAACCATACAATGATTTCTCAAGTCGACACACATAATCTTCTTTATCATCAACTTCATAACCAATTTGCTGTGACATATAAATGTCTTCCTCCAAATTTCCATGCAAGAATGTTGTTTTGACATATAATTGCTCGAGCTCTAAGTCAAACTGCGCCAAAAGATGCTAAAAGGACTCGGATAGAAGTGTGTTTAACAACCGGATAGAAAAGTTCATTATAATCCACACCTTCCCTTTGTGTATATCCCTTAACCACTAACCTTTATTTGTATCGTACACCACTAACAATACCCTTGGAATCTGGAATTCCATCCTTTACCGTATAGACCCACTTGCACCCAATCTTCTTTCGACCCTTAGGCAACTTAACAAGTTCCCAAGTGTGATTCTTGTGAAGAGACTTCATCTCCTCATCCATGGTTGTTTTCCATTCAATGGAATGAGTATTACTCATTGCCTCCTCAAAGGTAAACGGCTCATCCTCAAAAACAGATAATGTGTAAGACGCATACTCATCAAAACCATAACGGTTGGTGGACGTCTCTCACGTTGAGACGTCAAGGACGGAATATTCTCAACTTGTTGATGTGTAGATTCCTCAGTAGAAACCTCAAACTCAACTTCATCTTCTACAATAGTTTCTTTTTCTTCTTCTATAGTAGATGAACTAGGAACTATTTGCTCCACCTGCATCGAATCATCTTCAACACTGCTACTACTCTCACTTTCAATTTAAGAGTCCCAACCTATGAACTTCTTTGAATCAAGCATCGCTTTCTCATTGAAGGTCACATCTCGACTAATTATGAACTTATTCAATTCTGGACAACATAGACGGTATCCTTTCACACCTAATGGATAACCTAAGAAAATTGCTTTCTTAGCCCTAACACCCAACTTATCTTCTTTCACATGAAAATAGGCTGGACAACCAAACACCCTTAAATTAGAATACTTCACGGAATTACCGGTCCAAACCTCCATAGGTGACTTACACTTAATAGTTGTTGATGGTGATCAATTCACTAAATAGCACGCCGTATTCACTGCTTCATCCCACCAAATCTTGTCTAAACTTGCGTTTTACAACATGCACCGTGCTCTTTCAAGTATTGTTCGATTCATTCTCTCCGCTACTCCATTCTGCTGTGGTGTACCCTTGACTGTGAAGTGCCTAACGATACCTTGTTCCTCACAAAACTCCTTCAATGGGTCTTCGATGTATTCACCGCCATTATCGGAATGTATCTTATTAACCACACGACCAAGTTGTTTCTCTACCATGGTCTTCCACTTCTTAAACACCTCGGTTACTTCATTATTATGCTTCATGGTGTAAAGCCAAACTATCCTCGAAAAGTCATCGATAAAGGTCACAAACAACCTTGCACCTCCCGAGAGGGACCCCAAACATCCGAATGGATGTAATCTAACATATCCTGCATGTGGTGTGCAGCTGTACCAAAACTACTCCTACATTGATTCCCGAAGATACAATTCTCACAGAAATCAATCTTGCAAGTCTTTTCACCTCCAAGCAAGCCTTTACTACTCAACACGGACATACCTTTCTCACTCATGTGCACAAGACGCATATGCCATAGACGTGTTGATTCCACCTGTTTCTCGTCAATTGATTGAGAAACCATAGATCCACCACAAACTATATCTCCTTGTAGAAAATATAAATTACCATGTCTTTCATCGGTCATCTTCAAACTACCATTGTAGAATACCTTCAAGAATCCATATTCATCAACATACTTGTATCCAAGTGATTCAAGTACTCCTAACCAAATCAAACTCTTCCTCAAATCTGGAACATGTCTAACCTCTGTAAGTGTTGTGATAACACCATGCGAACAAACCTGTACCGTACCAACTCCAACTGTTTTGCAGGCATTAGAATTTCCCATCATAACAGTACCAACATTCACTTCTCTGTAAGTAGTGAAACAATCCTTTGAAGGACACATATGATACGAAGCACCGGAATCAATCATCCAACCATCATTGAGATAACTCTTTGATGTAACGGTTAACACTTCCTTATCAAAACCACACATTGGGAGTTCTAAAACTTCACTTCCTTTAGAAACCGAAGAAACAATATGCTTCGAATCTGGTTTCTCACGTTTCTCATCTCTTGCCTTAAGCTTGATACAATCATCCCTAATATGACCAGTTTTTCGACAATAATAACACTCAATATCGCTCTTTTTGGAACGATTCTTTGACTTCGACTTCTTATTACCATTCTTTCCTCTATCAACAAACAAGCCCTCGACTTGTGCTTCATCGCTGAACTCTTGCTTCCTTAATGCCTTAGCTTGTAAAGCAGAGACAACATCATCGAAAACCAACTTATCTTCATCTTCGTCGTCTTCATCAGTTTTCCCATTCAGAAAATAGTCAACGAAAGCATCATATGATGGAGGCAAAGAATATAATAATATCATGGATTTATCCGTATCAGAGATATTGACACTGATATTAGACAAATCAGAACAAATCTTATTAAACTCATTAATATGATCCATCATAGACTTACCTGGAGACATCCTAAAGGCATGGAGTCTACGCTTCAAGTAAAGTTCAGAAGTCAAATCCTTTTGTAAGTAGAGCTTCTCTAACTTCTCCCACAACACCTTTGGAGAGGTTTCACTCGAAAAATTATGAGTGATCTCCCTTGACAAACATAAAAGAATAGTTGAACGCGCCTCCAAAACAAGGTCATCCCACTTCTCATCATTCCAATCCTTTGGTAATGTTGCTGGTTTCTCCTTGATTGCTTTGATTTGTTTCATACTAACAAGAATATCTTTTACATCAGTTTTCCATGATGTGAAATTATTCTTCCCATTGAACTTGATAATATCAAATCCATGCACCTTCGAAAATCCACTTGATGTAGAACCAGACATCTTCACTTGTAACTATGATCCTCTCCACGCTCATCGCACCACTTGTTAGGATTAATACCTTAGAATTAACCTCTTCACAAGACACTAGTTCTTTGGATCACGTAGAACTAAAGAAAACAGAATAAGATGCACTAAACGAAACAAGAAAGACACAAGATTTAACGTGGTTCAGCAATATGCCTACGTCCACAAACGGCTACGATCAACTCTTATTATTAGAACGAATCACAGAGAATTAAACCCAAACTATTGAGCAGCAGATTGTTGTTCACAAACACCAAACTAATTCTCTATGAACAAACGTTCTAAATCCTAAAATTCTCTAATTGTGAGAGCTTCTCTAAATTGTGTTGTGTTTTGTATGTATTTCCTTAGGACTTGTACACCTATTTATATATGTTACAAACTTGAGTTCCAAGTATACGAGTTATACTAGGAAATCACAAACTTGAGTTCCAAGTATATGAGTTATATTAGGAAACCTCAAACATAGCTAAATCAGGAAACTCTCTAACTTAGGCAAACAAGGAAACCTCTAAAAGATTCTAGACTATTCTAGACTCTTCCTAAAACATCGACAACATAACACAAATAATATAAAACAAAGCACAAACCTACATGCCTCTACAACTAAAACCTAAAGTTTGTAGCTCTAGGTTCAATTACGCTGATATAAGTTCTATCAATTTGGGAAGTCTAAGTTTCTTATACTAATTTCTATAATGGAAAACTATAAGTTTTAGTTTCTAAGCTCATCACACTAATTTTCTATTTTATAAAATACCCGTCTCTAATTACAAGGGAGATTCCTTCGAATCTTTCTAAGTAAATTTGTAATTATTGGTTTCCTAACGAACTATTCCAAACTTCTATGATCGGCCATCTCTGAATGTAGTTTCCCTGTCGAGGTTGGCCAGTCCCAACGATACTTTCCTACGAACAGAGAAAACACAACCTTCACTATTATCCAATGCTGGATTAACTAAGTATTAATTTATTAAGATCAATTAGTCTCTTAACTTTTATCGTAACTGGTGTAAGTCTGATAAATTTACTTCGTAAAATATATAAATAATTCACATCTTTTTAAGCAATTTAGTCAAATGAATTTATTTATTTCTTTACCAATATAAGTAATCCCATTTCGATTTTATGGTAATTTGTAATATTTGATAATTTTAACTTTACTATAATACCATATATAAATTTTCCAAATATAATCTACTCTAAATTTCCTACTAGTCTAATTATTCGAATACTATTATCAACTATATTATTATTCTCATTATTCTTAAGTTGATAATCTGGTTGGTACACTAAGAATTAATCTTCTAAATACAATTTTTACGTTCACATAAGGATCGATATAACATATTCATATTTTATTTTTCAGATTGAATCCGTATACTCTATCTTGTTAAATATTGGCGTTGGTAATTTAGTTAATATGATTTAAATTTGAGTCTGCATAAAATTATAATATATCCTAATAGTCTTTAGATTTTTCTATTAATATAATGTATCCTATTAATAGGCAAATTTATTCCTCTTTAAGTCTAATTTTTTACTAAGCATTCAAGTTTTATAAATATCAGTTCATGTGTATAATTTAGTGATTTAGTGAATCATTTATTGGGCTAAAGATAATTTGGGTAAAAGATCGTTAACAAGTTTAGTCTTTATTGTATGCATTATATTCATGTTCTTAATCCTACCGAATAAGTCTTATATTAACTATCTGGTTTAAAGGCAAAAAATATAATTCTTATTTGTTATTAGTTAACTTTGCAAAACTTAATCGTAGATGAACACTAATAATTTTCCATAGCTATTTAATCCTAATCATTATTTTTATCGTTAAATCCTTACTGAAATATTAGTTAAGTTAAGTTAAGCTTTATATGATACTAATTGATAAATCCTAACATTTTTTTATTAAAATAACTATTACTATTATTTCATTTATAATTACTATTATGATATTTTTATTATTAACACTGATGGTGGAACAATTATTCTAACTACTCTTACGAATATTGTGGAGTCCCAAAAATATTATTAACATTTATATAATTATAAATTATTGACTCCGTGTATAAGTCAAGGTACCCAAAAAGTTTAGATGTGACTTCCAAATTTATCAATAATACTGATCTCACTATTTTTTTTTTCTAATATTAGATTGTCTACATGTACATACTTTTTAAATTAATTATTCTCTAATCTTTATAAGCTAAAGTTATTGGTGTACCCTACAATTTTTACTTCACTACATATACAACAACCAAACAAACAAATTAATCAATCAACTAAATCTTTTAATTATTGATAACTTTTAGTGATTAAGATTTATCTCACAACCCAACCCAGTTCTAAGCTAATCTATTTCACTAACTGGTACTGGCTAATTCTATCTTTTCCCGTATAAGATCTAATAGTGAGCTCTGATACCAACATTGTAGCGCCCCATAAGCTAGCAGCTGTCTAATCCAAGAGATTAACTAAATAAGAGGTATTAAAAATCTAAATCATTTACTTGAACATTCAATTAAGAAATCTGTTACAAAACTTAACCCAAAACTAGCCCCGCTCATAAATATATATATATACAAGAACTCATCTCAAATGATACATATACAATAGTCATTTGGTTTACAAATACAATATGCAATATAATAAACATAGTAAAACATTAACCAACTAATGAAATCAACCCTTGAAGCTTTCGCTGCGCAACTGTGATCTGTCTCTGAAACTGAAAGTGGGAATGGGTGAGCACATCATCCCTAAAAGGGATGCCAAATATAAATAAAATTTAACTTTTAAGTAATCATATGCAAGATTTGGAAAACAATACATGTTTTCCCAAACATTAGATAGCGACCAAAGTCACTAAAACAAACAAACATGTATATGGAACAAACTCCTTCTTTCAAACAATGTATAATATTGATGTCGTGAATTCCACACCGAATAATAATATTGTGGTGTATCTCCCTAGCCATGTGCATAAAAGCTGAAAGTAAGTAGATATAAATGTGAAGAAGGAGCATATCCTATATGCCACAAGTGGAAATTCTTATTTCTTATAACAATCCATATGACAAACAAACATTACAAGTCCTTTCCAAACCATGGAAAGATTAAAAAAATCAACAGAATTATCATAATGCAATTTAAATAAAGCATGGAATGCATAAACAGACAATACATGAGTTTGATAAACGTAAATATTTTTAAAAGAAACATCAATGGTTACAAAAGAGTTAAATTTATTCCCACCTCTTTTGATGACAAGCCACGCCTTCCTCGAGATCCACGATCTACTGGTTCATTCTTTGAATCGATCGTTGTTAAATAGACTAACTGTTAATCACACCAAAACTCTAAGAATCTAGCCAAAGTGGCTCACACAAGAATCATACAAGTCCATCTAATGGTTCTAAGTTCATTTAATTATTATTTTATACCTTTAGTTTATCTATCTTTACATATCTAAGGTTTACTAATCCAATTAGATTGGTTATATAGTCCATAAACTAAGTCTTAAGAATATCTACAACTTTGTAGAAGGAACCAAAGGTCAACTCGGACCATAAGGGATCCTAAATATCAAACTAAGAATACATGGTACTAAGCCCAAGTCCACTAACAAGTCCAATAATCCAAGGCCTGGTCTAACTGGTCAACTAACGGTCACTAACGGTCAACGTTTAGTCGGAGGGAGTCAACTAACAGTCAGCGTCTAAGTCCAACTCAGGTCAAGGTCCACTGAGTCAAGTCTGGTCAGGTCTAGTCACTGAGTTAACTCATTCAGATACACTAAGTCAGATGAGAATCTAAGTCAGACTGAATCTGTTCAGTCAGACAGGCATAAGGTTCAGCCTGAGCCACAAGCACAAGCCAAAGATTCTGCCACACCTGCAACTCTAACCCTAGTTCAACTTCACCAACCTGATTATATCATTTGATCAATACATAAACTATTCATTCTAACAGAATTCTATAATACAATACAATATAATTGAAATTTAAGCCTACCTGTAAAAAAAGAGGCAATCCCTAAATGAACCACTAACAAATCCCATTACCCCATCCATCTTCAACCCGTGTCCGTAACGGGTTGAACCCGCGGGTTCACGGGTTAACCCGCCCATGACTCAATTCAGAAATCTCATTAATCTAACGGTTCTGATTCCCCTTCGACTTCTTAGGGTACGTGCCTGCGCGGGGCTCAATTTGGCTTTGTCTTTGTAGTTCCCTCTGGAGTCTCTTTGAGGCTTATTTTGTTAACTCACTAAAGGAATAAAAATGGTACACCACGCACTAACTGCGCAATTGTAAATGTAATAATACTAAGGAAAATTAAGTCTAAAAACATCTGAAATGCAAAAGCCTTGTGGATTCAATTGCCATTCATTAAAAACCCAAATGAGTGTTATAGATAGATACATTTAAAAGTACATTTCAGAAAGAATTGAATGATCAATTTTAGTATACATTTTACATATTAAACATGTAATTAAGTATTGTGAACAAAAAAGAAATAACCGTTATGGTGCTTATCAAATTGCCCCCTCAGTGGAGAATTCTATTGCCTCTGCCAAGGCTCTGTAATTATTTATGGTGCTCGCTCGTTGATGGAATTTCGAGAATGTGAACTAGCTGTGGCAAGCAGACGTTGGAGGCGTGCGCGTTTTGTACTATTATCATATGTTGGGTCACAATAGTCTGTATAATGTTATATATGTAAATTGATCAGAAGATATGTATTTCATCTGTTCTTGTCAGTTCAAATTAATGTTCTGATTTAAATTGTGAATCTCATAGGGTGGCCCTCTGCGTAATGTACCAAAATGTAGTGTGCGGGTCTTACTTGGATTTTGAAATTCAGGCACATTTGAGATCTTCTCTATTTATCGGCTATGGTCGGAACTATTGTGCATGTTTTGGTGATTATACACATGGCGTAGTTATACTTAGGGTCACTTCTTATTTGATAGTTGTACCCAGAGTTTATCTTAATTCGTGGTTTTGGCTTTACTCGGAGTCTATCTTAATTCATTTGGACAGGGAATTTCTACTGTTACCTTTGCATTTTGCACACATGAAAAGGATTACATTTCATCTGATGTTTAAGTTTTTGTGATTCCCCAGACGAATAAGTGCAACTCAGTCACGGGTTTACGGGTTGAACCAGCAGGTTCACGGGCCGGGCCGGGACAGGTTAACCTGTTTACTCACAAGTCGACATTTCTCCAACTCGAACCCGGCTTGTTTCAAAACAAGCCGAGCCGGGTTCGGGTTTTCACGGGCCGGACACGGGTTAACTCGCGGGTTTTGGCTTGTTTGCCAGCTCTAATCCATCTCATACTCCATTCACAGTTCAATCATCTTACAAAACACCAACATCCAAGTCTTCAACTACCAGTTATCCTTGCAAACACAACACCATCCTCAAAACTAGTTCAACTAGTTACATCTGTAACTCAATCCAACCCTTCAACAACTCCCCGTAATTCAACACATATCTAGCTAAGCCACAACTACAACTTCACTCCATTTCATCACTCTATCAAATTCATCTCCAACGACATTATTACCAATTCAAGCAACATCTAACATTCAAAATATCACAACCACCTGTAAATTCAACTTCACAGACAACACTACCATCCTTAGATACCACTCTAACTCCAAACACATTCTCTTGCACATGCAATCATTCCCAACACAAAAAAACCCATCACCTGCAAATACTCATTCACTAAGATCAACTCATAACACCTACTTCAATATCAGTTCAGCAGCACTACAACTATAGACTCACATATCCACCACCACTGCATTACAACATCAACACCTTTTATATTTAACTCATCTTCTCAGATTTACTTTGACCTCAAATCACATACCCAACTACAATAGCTCAGCTAAATCTCAACTTAGATAACACACACTCCCTGCAACATCTCATACAACCCTTATCCACAACCACCAAAATTCCATGTAAATTTCTTAATTCATTAAGAACTGATAAACTCAATAAAGAACTTGAACTGATTAATACTCATAAAACAATTACCTCAAAGACCATTCAACTCAAGCAGTTGTGATCGAATTCCTCAAACCTCGACTCCTTGAATACAATCAGTTTCAAACCATAACCAACTTCTTCTCCAACTGTCTGTGAACATTTTATGAACCCCTAACCCTTCAATTCTCAATTGAACTTCTTCTCTGTAATTAATCCCCAAATTGAATACCCAATTCTTCTTCTTTGTTCTCAATTCACAAAATCCATCCTTAATTGAATCCCTTTTACATCACTTTCTCAGGAACACGACGAAACCCTAATTCTTCAATTCTATACTGAGTCAACTGCTAAGCTTCAATTCAACCAAAACCCTTGTTATATTCCTCTAGCAGCAACCTAAGTACCATATCAATTGCATACGAATTCAATTAACGAGTTTAACAAAACCTAACTGAACTTCCCTGGATTTATATCTTCGATTCCTTATATTTCTCTTCCTAATTCGCAGCAGCACCATCACATTCAACATATGCATACCCACTTCAATTGATTCTCTCAAATCGAATCTCAAACTCACCTCTCAAACGTCGGCAGAAGAAGAGCAGAGAAGAAAGAAAACGAGAAGAAAGAAGAAGAAGAATAAGAAAGAAAAGAAGAAAGGAGATTTGAATATATCTTCTAGATTTAGTCCCGATAAGACCAAGGGAAGACTATGGAACACCCACAGAAATGGATAAGAGCATCCCCAGTCGGTTAAATTGGATAAAAAGACCATTTTGCCCCTATCATTAATTTGATGATATCTTCTTCATCTGGTAACCGATTGACACGTTCGAGTAGTCCTTTCCACATAACTTTTCGAGATCTATCTAATGATACTAGTTTCGTATCTAAATCGTTGTTAGATTAATTTCTATTAATTAATGTTCGTATTAAACTAATCGAGTCCTTAGCGGCTAAATCATCTCTTGACTAGTCTAATAACGTTGACGAACTTGAGGGTCTTTACACATTCAAAGCTAGAGAATCCTAAGTAAGTATTCAATTTAGTGAGAAAGTATTCAAGCATACAACATTAGTTGTGAAGTATCACCAAAATCCCTTAGTGTCCTTTGGTGAGAAAGTTATGGTTTTCTACGGTACTTAGTTTGTGGAAATATAGTTTATGCTCGTCATCGTGGCACCTACTCACCTCCGAGTTTGAAAGTTCAAGAACATGAAACGCAAGTGATCTATCGGTTCCAATTTATCCGCATTTGGAGCGATTACAAGGTATGAATTAATAATCCGCTTCGGCATTTGATTTGTTCAACTTACATATATATTCGTTATATTCCACTAACATGAAGAAAAAAGTGTCGAATATTGGAGTATGATTTTTCGACATGGTTGATTGTTGCAGGTACTGTCTTATTGTATCAATATTAGCTTCTATTTACTCAGCTTATCAACTCTTCAAAGGAGTATGTGACATTGCATATAAAGCACGTTTTATCTCCGACAAGATGTCAGACTACTCCAGCTTCATTCTCGATCAGGTGAGGGTAATTCAAACTCTCCGCAAGCTCAAAACCATGGTCCAAGGATGGCTTCGTGCCTGGCCCTGTGTTGCTGAAAATTTCTTTCATTACACCATATGGTTTTGATATTTTCTTGGTTTCTTGCAGTTGGTGGCATTCCTTATCATTTCATCATCTTCTATATTGATTCTCACTATACATCGAATTATACCTAAAACATCAGTTTGGAATTCTGCAGTTGTATCTGCGAGTATGTCGTGCATCACATTCGTTATCATCGCCATTTCTACACTTCAGTCAGGTTACAAACTTTGTAAAAGACTTATATGGTGATTTATTCCTCCATTTCAAGAGGTTGGAATGAGTATACCTTAAAACCCATTCCTCTTCATTGTGTATTGTACAGTAAAACCTCTGTATAAGAATATCCTAGGGACCACAAAAAAATATTCTTATATAGAGGTCTGACTTGAACAGACCAAAAGAAATTTGTTTCATATGTGTATTTGGGCATATTCATGCATATACATAGGAAACAAAAAAATGTATCTAAGTATAAACAAAAACTATTTAAATGAGGATTTTCACATACATCATAGTTATCACATCAAAAATTGACAAATGAGTTCAAATGAGTATGAAGATATTCGTATTAAGTTGTGCACAAAAAATCAAAAAATCCATTTTGAAGCAAAACGAACTTGTAATATGGTTACAAGAATCTCTTTATCGTAAACTTTGATGTATGACAAGTGCTATATATTTATATTATGATGTCAATTATTCTTATATGGAGGTAGGTTCCTTAAGACAGGACCGTAAAAAATTATGACTTATTCCAATATGGAGTTTATTCTTAAATATAACTGGCCCAAATCAGGACCGTAAATTTTTAGTCTTATATGGAGTTTTTTCCTATATGGAGTATTCTTCCGGAGAGGTTTTACTGTATCAATCAATAATTGTATCCATTACAATTACACTACAGTTGGTAATTTCTTAGTTGACAATCGATGTATATAGAAAATGCTTGCCATCTTTCATGTCGACCCTGTTTAACACGATTCACTCCTCTGTACCCTGATGTGCCCCTTGAAAAAGTACTGCTTTTTCTTCTTATGCTGGCAATAATGTCATATCTATTCATGTTCTTCATCTCTTCAAGTTCTTTGTGATAGACACACAAATTCAAGTTGCAGGCCCCCAAAACTTCAATGCAGCTAAGTCATAAGCCTTAGATGATTTATCTTCCTTATTGTATCCACCAAGATAAACTTGTCTTCCTTTTCTGGTGTGACCTTCTTTTCCAAAACTATTATCCCACAAATGAACTTCATATCTTCCAGTCAATTTATGTCTATTAACACTAAGATATTGAGAAGTTCTTTGACCATAAGTATCAAATGATTTCCTTGGAAATGGTTTTCTAACAACACCACCATTTTTGACAACTCTTGAGTGTTCCTAGTTGATGTTGGTTGTTGTTGTTGGTGGACACACATTGCATTACCATTAGAATTATTAGCTTCTAATGGTGAAACATGATTCATAGGTAGAGAAAGTGATGAATTTTGATGCTTAAGGTTATGGGTATTGATAGGATCAACTAGTATCAAAGATTTTTCATTTGGAAATTCATGAAATCCTGAGATTGAAGTTGCATTTTCAAGAGGAACTTGATGATGATGATGATGATACATGGTAGTACTGTTATAGTTTGATTTGAGATTGTAGTGTTGTTGGAAATTGTAGTTGAGATATGTGTTGTTCTCATGTGTCCAGCCTAAAGAATTGGCTGAATATGTAACAAAAGGATCATCAACAATACAACAAGAACCATCTGAACGCAAAGGCATGAAGGAAATATGGTCATGATGATTATGAGAAGAAAAACTTCCATTATGATCTCCTCCATTGCTACCACTTTGATCATCAAAATATTCATTTTTATCTTTTCTTGAGCTCTCACCCTTTGAACCTTGACTGAAATAACCATAAGCTCCTGCTATTGCTCCTGAAAACCTTAACACAAACAAATTAATGGGTGCTTAGTAATATCTACCACAATGGAAACAAAATGAGCAATAATGTATTGGTGAGTGTTTTATTTTATAACTTGTTTGGATAGTCACACAAAAGTTACTTTTTTGCTTTTTTAAGATGAAAAGCTAAAAGTCCGTTTGCCAATGCCTTTTTAAATCAACTTCCAGAAGCTCAGAAGATGCTTCTTTTTGGAGAAAAAATTCCTGGCTTCCGACTTCTTACAGAAGTCGCTTCTTCTTCTCCTTGGGAATATCGTCTAATATTTTTATTTTATTTCCTCATAAAGTACTTTTATTCTTTCCTCTTTGAGTAGCTGTGAGAAGAACCAAAGAAGACATACAGAGAGAAGAAGATAGATACCATTAAAAGATTTGAATATGATATGAAAGATTGATAAAAATTTTATACGTTTCGTGTTTTTTTCTCCTAATTAGTTATTGTAGAATTACTGAAATCTTTTTTGGCTAGATTTTTTTTTTTTTTGTGAACGGGATGTTGCTTGGTTTATGTAGATCTGATTATCATTGTGTTAGAGCACTGCTCGGTCGAACTCGCAAGCGTTGCTATCTCAAGATTGTTTGTCAAGTTTAGTTGCCAAAACTATAAGTCTTGATTTCTAGCCTAGTTATAGCTACAATAAGTCTTGATTTCTAGCCTACTTATAGATAAGTCTCGGACTAGGATAGTAAGTGTAGTTGAGATCTAGACTCCACGACGTTCATCATATGAAGATAAAGAACTACTCAAGGAACTTGTGGAACTTCATAGACAAAAATGTATGTGGAGACTTGAACTTATCTATCACTCAAAAGTCTATCTACTCTATCTCCTATTTTGAGACAAAAGTCGTATTGCTATATAGACTTAGATTATACACATTTGCTATTTCGCGCCGAGTTTATCTCGCTTATCTATTTCTCGAAATATGTGTTGATAATCTTTCGCTTTGGCCAAGTTCATCTTTGACGAAAGTCATGTTGATTATTTCAATAACTTGAAAATCGCTTTGATGAAAAATAGTTTGTGAATAACAACTATTTAACATCCTCTAAG
Organism: Papaver somniferum; assembly: GCF_003573695.1. Lineage (NCBI taxonomy): Eukaryota > Viridiplantae > Streptophyta > Magnoliopsida > Ranunculales > Papaveraceae > Papaver > Papaver somniferum. The sequence continues at coordinate 38,723,654 of NC_039361.1, read as the reverse complement.
AAAGTTTCAATGATTGAAATGAGATTTTAGAACATGTAACCATCTTTGGATATAAACATAGTGTGTTCTCACATTTGTGTAAAAGTCCAAAACCGGGAACCCAAAGTATCGTACACGTATGCGTACTGGTGGTTGTTGGAAATCCGGGTAAGTAATACTGGCGGAAGTTCACGTCCATGAATTAAATTAACTACAACATAACCTATGATTAATTTAATCGGAAATGCTCACATAAAAGAACTTACGGAGCCGCACAGTATTTACATAAAAATATGGATCAGGGAAGATCAATACTGCATAATAAACAAAGATTCATTCTATTCTTTATCACCATTTTCACAATGACATAAAATAGACTTAATCTTTGTAAACAAAAGCCAATCCTATCTCCCATCAATATTTGCATAATGACATAATAGGCTTATCTTTTGTTTGTCAAAAGTTCATTCAATCTTTTATCAATACTTGCATACCGACATATGAAAGACTTAACCTTTGACCACGTATGGGACAATCATAGTTCACGTACGCAAACACACATATCCCGTAACAAGTTGCAATATATAAAACCATAAAGAATAATACTATAAAATCATTTTCCAAACAAATTTTAAAATATAAATAAATAAATCTAAAAACATTGCAAGATGAAAACGTTGGACATAGCTATGTGTAATCACAATAATGGCTATTCCAAACCCTAGTTATCCTTCTTAAAAACACAAGAATAAATTCTCATAAGAAGTTTCTTAGACAAAATCAAAACAAGTCTTAGAGAACATAATTCCAAAAACATTAAGCATGGCCAACAACCAGAGGTTGAACATGGACGATCTCATCAGTTGCTTTCTTCAGTTCGTTTTTCAGAAATTCAAGATTCCTTGTTGCAATTCCAAGTTATTCACGTGCGACCTCAAAATCTGGAAGAAGATTTCCTACCAGTTGTGATGACATCTGAACTGGTAGTTTGTTTTCATGATCAACAACATGATAGCAGGTTATGAAAATAGGGTTCTCGTGAAACTCGATAGTCTTTCCCTTATGAACTCTGTCTTCCTTGTTTCATCCATCCATTGTGCACACAAAAATTCAGGTGAACTTCTTGAGGAGCACTTGTGGTTACAAACTTGGTACACGACCAAGAGAGTACTGGAGCCAAATTTAGAAGAAGTATTGAAGAACTCAAGGACCCATTCTAAACAGATTGATGACATTCTTAATTCAAAAGAACATAAGATAATTGTTGATAAACAACAACTGATTGGACAAAGAAAGGCAATCAAAAAGGAATTATTCTCAAGAGTGGACGATCAAAAAAATTACATCATGTAAAGTACTGGATCAAGACTCAAGAGTTTTATGATCATTATTACACAAAGGGAAAAGGAAAATAAAATAAAAATAACAACGACTACTTTCTCAAGACAAAATATCTTCTTGAGAATTATGAGCATCCTTCCACAATTACAAGAAGGATGCTACATTGAGCAGTCAAGTTGTAATTGGATGAGCATTTTGCTCATCATGAATATTGACTTCTTTTCTCTTTCCTTCATGAAGATTTTCAAAAAAAATCACTAAGATTAGTCGAAAGAGATTTAAACAGAGGAGGACAAGGGATACCTGAAAATGTTGATTTCCTTGCCTTCTTAATGCTCCGTTTGATTCTGTTTATGCTGGTCTTGAGCTCTGAGACTCGATTATTGATATGAATGAAGTCTGGAGTAGACACTTTGGGTTCAAGGCCTTCTTCAGAGAGAATAAAGGAATTTTTCTTTATCCTATGCCTTTTTCTCTTCTCAGAGTAATTTAAAGAGTCAGTTGCCCATCCGACGTTCTTCCTTCTACAATTGTAGGCATTTTTAGTCTCAAAATCATAATCAAGAAATGAATCATCACATCATTTCTCTTGATTGCAGACAATGCCTTTTACCCCAGCCAGATGAGAAACAAGTTTAATTACTTCTTTATACATTCATGCAAGAATGTTATGAAGTTTTTCATTCCTCAGTCGAAAACAACATCTCCGTTCAAGGTGTCCTTTATTTCCGCAATAATAGCAGTTAAAAGAATTGTTCTTGACTGTTCTCATGCGAGTTGATTTCGAAGGTGCACAATCCTTGTTCCTAGGAACGTTAGCTGCTGGAAAAGGTTTTTCACATGAAGAGTTGTCATTAGCACTAACAAAAGTGATATTACTAGTACTTGGAGCGTCTATTCCTAATAGCCCAAACCACGTGTGAAAAAGCGGGGGTACAACAACCTCACCCAATTAATATTTCGATTAGCAATCTGTATGGACAAACTCCAATATACTTTCAAGAGAATCAACTAAACTCAATCTTAATAAAGTATATCAAAGAGTTATATCTTTCTTTCTCGATTCAATTCTTACTCAAGCAAATAGTAATCTGCGAGTCTAATTGAATACAAGAGAAATCAATTGAACGGTACCAAAGACCAATGTTCAAGTATCAATCAACAACCAAAGGTCGGATTTCCAATTGATTGATTCTAACACACAACCTGTGATATTTCAATTATACATCAAAATATAATGCGGAATAGAAATAACACAGACACCAGAAATTTTGTTAACGAGGAAACTACAAATGCAGAAAAACCCCGGGACCTAGTCCAGATTGAAAACCACATTGTATTAAGCCGCTACAGACACTAGCCTACTACAAACTAACTTCGGTCTAGACTATAGTTGAACCCTAATCAATATCACACTGATTAAAGGTACAATTACGCTCTTTACGTCTATGATCCCAGCAGGATACTACGCACTTGATTCCCTTAGCTGATCTCACCCACAACCAAGATTTTCTACGACCCAAAGTCGAAGACTTTAACAAATAAATCTGTATCGCACAGAAAAGTCTACGATGATAGATAAATCTGTATCCCACAGATAAACCTAAGAGTTTTGTTCCCTCTTTTGATAAAATCAAGGTGAACAGAAACCAATTGATAAACCAGACTTATATTCCCGAAGAACAACCTAGTATTATCAATCACCTCACAATAATCTCAATACGCGGCGAAAGAAGATATTGTGGAATCACAAACGATGAGACGAAGATGTTTGTGACTACTTTTCTATCTTGCCTATCGGAGATATAAATCTCAAGCCAATCGTTACGATTGTACTCAAAACGATAAAATCAGCAAGATCAGATCACACAACTACGAGAAAGTAGTATCAGCCTTGCTTCACAATCCCAATGAAGTCTTTAAGTCGTTAACCTGGTTTTCAAGAAGAAACCTAAGGTTAAAGGAGAATCGACTCTAGCTAATACAACTATTATCACACAGGAGGTGTGGGGATTAGGTTTCCCAGTTGCTAGAGTTCTCCCTTATATAGACTTTCAAATCAGGGTTTGCAATCAATGTTAGCTTGGTAACAAAGCATTCAATATTCACCGTTAGATGAAAACCTGATTAGATTCAAGCTAATATATTTCAACCGTCAGACCGAAAACTAGCTTGTTACACACAAATGAAATGCACGTTTCTAGGCTTGTGTAACCCTACCCAAACTTGTACATTTGTTGGTTCAACAATAGTCAACCAAATGGTTAGCCATATGCTCACTTTCATATCAACCATATTCTTCTTCACCATAACTAGTTCAAGTGACTCAAATGAACTAGTTAGAGAGTTGTTCAATTGCAAGGAAATCTTATATAACTACACAAGACACAATCGAAGAAAAAACGATTTGATTCACTCGAATCGGTTCATGAACTTTATAGCCACAGTTTGCATTTTGGCATTCCTTAGTTAATATAAATAAGTTCACAAACAATCGTCTTTAGATATAACCTACTTATGTTCGCGGACTTAAGTTCCTGGAAGGAGTTCTCAAACTCCAGCAGATTTTCTCGGGTCGAGAACTTCCGCCAGTTCGCGGACTGGGTTCGCGGACTGAGTTCACGGCTCTTGTTCCGGTTCTCTTGATCAACAAAGTTCGCAAATTTCGATTCAAGGAAAAAGGAATTATACATATATGTGTTGCCACATAATGCTTATATCCATCATTGGTTATATGATCTAAACTTTCATTTCAATCATTAAAACATTCTTAGAGGACGTTATCATATAGTTGTTATTCACAAACTATTTTTCGTCAAAGTAAGCAATTTTCAAAGTGATTGAAACATAAAATGGCTTTCGTCACTAGGTAAAGATGAACTTGGCCAAAGCAAAAGCTTACCAACACATATTTCGAGAAATAAATAGGCTAGATAAACTCGGCTCGAACTAGAAACTGTATATAATCAAAGTCTATATAGTAAAACGACTTTTGTCTCAAAATAGGAGATAGAGTAGATAGACTTTTGAGTGATAGATAAGTTCAAGTCTCCACATACCTTTTAGTCGATGAAGTTCCACCAGTTCCTTGAGTAGTCCTTCGTCTTGTATGATGATTTCCATGGAGTTCTTGAGATCAACTACACTTTCTATCCTAGTCTGAGACTTAGCTATAATAGACTAGAAATCAAGACTTATAGTTTTGACCACTAACATTGACAAACATGCTTGAGATAGCAACGCATGTGAGTTCGACCGAGCAATGCTCTAACAACGTGTATCACGATGTTCTTTACATGCTCCAAGCATAGAAGATAATTTTGTAGAGCTATAATTGAATCTTTTCAAATTCTCTTCCAGCGATTTTACCTTATCAAGGGCAGCAGCGAGATCAGTCTCCAGAAAATTTTCTCTGGCGAGAAGACTGAGTTCTCTGTCATTAAAACATTTTTGTTGAGAGTCATATCTTGCTTCATATTCTGCAGGTCTTTCTTTCAACACAAAGAGATTTCGAAGAAGATTATCACATTCAGAACTTTTTGAGCGAACATCTTCTTCTCGATCTTTAATGGTACATTGTAAGAGTTTATACCCACAATCATAAACTTTAAATAGTTTTCTCAGCTTTCTTTTTTCTTGACGGAGAGGTGCCAAATATTTACTCAAGCAAGTTGTTGACTTCTTTTCTTTCAAAGCGTGGTCAAAGAGCTTGATATATTGAGAAACTTCTTCATCAATACTTTTTCCTTCTTCTGAATCACTCTCATCTGAAAGATCATCCAATTGTTCATCAAGATATTTTTCCCAGTTGAAGGCAGATTCAGTCAAAGGACCAGAAACAAGAGATTTCTTAGATGTTTCAGGATTTGGAAACACATCAGAGTAACTCTGAACTGATGTTGCGTTATCAGAGATATTACTGCCGTCCATAGATTCAGATCGCTACAAACACAGACTTATGAGGTCTTTAAAAGTGTTTGCCTACTCTGATACCAATTGAAAAAGCGGGGGTCTAACAACCACACCCAATATTTCACTTAGCAATCTGTATGGACTAACTCCAATACACTTTCAAGAGAATCAACTAGACAGTCAGACTCAATCTTAAGAAAAGTATATCAAAGAGTTATATCTCAATCTCTTAATTCAATCCGCAATCAAACAAACAATAATTTGCGAGACCGATTGAATCTTAGAGAGATAACTTGAACGGTACCAAAGACCAATGTTCAAGGATCAATAAATTTCAATCAACAACCAAAGGTTGGATTTATCAATTGATCGATTCAACGCACAACCTGTGATATTTCAATTATATAACAAAATATAATGTGGAAAAGAAATAACACAGACACCAGAAGTTTTGTTAACGGGGAAAAAACAAATGCAGAAAAACCCCGGGACCTAGTCCATATTGAACACACATTGTATTAAGCCGGTACAGACACTATCCTACTGCCAACTAACTTCGGTCTGGAATGTGGTTGAACCCCGATCAATCTCACACTGATCCAAGGTACAATTTCACTCCTTACTTCTCTAATCCCAGCAGGATACTACACACTTGATTACCTTAGTTGTTCTCACCCACAACTAAGAGTTGCTACGACCCAAAGTCGAAGACTTTAATAAAAAAATATGTTTCACACAGAAAAGTGTACATGAATATATTGATGAACCGGCGCCCAGGGACGAAAGTTCACCATGCTTACCTTTCCCAAAAAATCAATCAGTTTTACACCTGGTTTCAAACGTTTATCTAACCAATTGAGTATCCTAGCACCGCCGTATACACTCGAGAATGCAACACCAGGAATATGAACATACTCACTGAAATGCTCCCATAAGCATGCCTGAAGGAATACGGTATGAACATGCGAGTCTACCTTCAAGTACCCGTTATAGACATACATGTCAGATACTAAAGAATCAAGGTGGGAGTACAGAGAACCAAGGAATAAGCTACCTATAGGCAGAGCAACGCCTTGTGCCAGTTTGATGGTGATGAAAATCAGTTTTGGTCTTATTATCTTCATATCAGAGCCGTCATCAAAAATATCTCTAGACAACCACATGCACAAAAATGCAGCAATAATGAAGGTGTCATTCATTACCTGGTCTGGTCCTGGTATCATAGGCCACCACTGAGACACCCACTAAGTATAAAAAAACTTCGCAGAATCATCTTTTGCACTGTACTCCGCTATTTTCTCGACCAAGGCCACACGCCATTTTTCCTCTTCATAAGAGCAAATAAGATCGAAATTCCCAACAATCGGAAGATTCAGCAAAGCAGCCACGCCCTCCAGGGTGGTAGTCAGCTCGCCTCACCTACCTATGGCTGCATAGGAGCGTAATGAGGCCTGACAAATCGTGAAGTCTATCGGGGAGGTTGGATATTCATTCTTCTAGAGGCAAAACCTTATTATACGTTCAGAAGAAATCGTCTGCATAGTCGCTTCATCCTCAGGGCTGAGAAGAATCATCACATAATTATGATGAGTCCTGACAATCGTGTAAGATATTACGAAGAAGTCATTATCAATACTTGGCCTTTTGAAGGTGGAAATATCTCCAGTGGAAGGATTCCTTTCTCGCATGGAGTTTGGGACACCCGATCACTCCCCAACCGATCATGCCCTGTCCTACCTGCCGGCGTGGATTCCCGATCACTCCGCAACCGATCATTCCCTGTCCTACTAGCCGGCTTTAATTCACAGTCGCTCTTCCACCGACCACGCACCAGGAAGATGATTGCTGCCTGCTTTGGATTGACGCTTCAGTCTCTGTTCGGATCAAAGCCAATCGCTTACCTGGTAACATCTTCCTATTCTCATTAATTTTATTTTTCGTCTATCACCATCAAGTGCTTAACCCGCAACAATGTCATAGTTATGTGCTAAGCAGGAGACTTAATGTTAATGGTGGTTTTTAGTTTAGGGCGAAAACTGTAAAAGTCTGTCTACCTGACCTGACATCAGAAGTAGTAGACCTTGATATGTCTGTATTCCGCGGGGAATTTGATTAGTATATCAAAATCTGATGAGTGCCTATGTCTCTCTTCATATTGTATTGAAACTCAAGCTTCTAGATGAATTGTTCACTAGTTTAGAGCCTAATGAGTATTTAAGCTCCTAGTTGCATCATTCACTTATGTCGAAGCCTGCTGAGTATCTATCCTATGTTATGTTCCCGGCTGAACTCTTAATATTGACATGATATGATAATTAATGTTCACTCTCAGCTGGATAACATGAATTTCCCGAAGTGTCAGGATTAAGGTGTGCATGAAGGTACTCATCCAGGGACGCGCTAGCTGCGCTTCTCTCCATGATAGAAATTAGTAGTTTTGCATCAACATGCAAAATTCACCAAAAATTGATCAATTTTGTGTCGATTCACAAAATTCAATTTTTGACCTAATTTTACCAATTTACAAAAAATAGGTTTTTTGCCCCAAAACGGAGCATGCACGATATCTTGATCCCTATTGGTCAAGACTAAACCTAGGCAAGCAAGGAAACCGACCCTGGACCTAATAAAAATACAATTCTATCAAAAATCGGAAATCATGAAGAAAAAGGGAAATCGGGAAGAAAAAGGGAAACCATGAAGGAAAATAGAAACCAAGAAGAAATGATCATGACCGTGTGGCTTGGCCAATGGATTTGGCAAGCCTGGACCCTTCCTGGTGTGACCAAAAAGGTTCCATTATGTTCCTGGATGGGCCCTCTATTATCCCATCCAATCATACCTCTCCTAATCCGCTGGATCTCCTGAATTCTTCTTGAGTTTTACTATCGGGTTGTTTTCACATTCTAAACGAGCTCAAAACCTAAATATTCCCGCGAGGGAAGATAGGAAATTATTTTCTGATAAGAATGGAGGGGGGTCATCAAAATTCGAGTTCGTATGAGAATTCCACAGGAGTTTTAGTAAGGATCTCACATCTGAATTTTTTGATTACGAAATCTCACGAATTAACATAAATGGCCGCAAATCATCTCAACCATATAACTTGGCTAGCTGATTTAATAGGCTTATATCTAATTTGAGGCGACCAATGAGATGTCATAATGGCTACCAGTTTTCCTTCTCCTATGAGGACCGGTCATCTCGTCCCCAATTTATACAAACAGCTCCTAGAAGCTACTCGTAGAAAGTCTCATTCTTATGACTTGACTTACTCGAGACATATGAGCCTCATCCAGGTAAAGCAAATTATACGAGTAGACTTTTACCTTACATCCTTAGTAATATAAATCATGCCAGTCATGACTAAGTGTTATTTTCTACCAAAATACTCGAGACATCAAACATGTCACAACTGGGGATGTACATCAGGGTATTGATCTGGCGGTTTACAACGTGCGGCGTGCAACACTCCCATAAGAGAAAGTGCCTGGAATAACAGATAAGTGACAGGTAGAGAAGTAGTGGGAGTACAAACCGTCCAGTCTTCCCATAATTACAAGACACGGTTTTCATCACTCACCCATGATCTTCACTACTTCACAACTCCTACTTCCAGCGAGATCAATGTGTTCGACTATGACTTGTATAAATAGATTTTCAATATATTTCAACCGGGGGGGCATCGGCTATCAACACAAGTGTTAAGAAACCATCCATGATTCACAACTTACATTTTGCAAGAAAATTCTACATTCTGATACAAGTCATAAAACTACACTTCACAGAATTCATCATTCTGATATCAACACTTCACTAGTACACAGAGACCCTTTTGCCACGCCAAATTGGCGTGTCCATAGGGGTTTTGTCACGCCACTTCGGTTTGGACTAGGCGTGACTTCTGCTTGCGTGGTTTTAGGTAACATGGCGTGGTTTTAGGTATCTTATAGCCACGCCTGCCATGCGTGTCTATTTCTGCATGAAATAGACACGTCAGAGCCATATAGGCGTTGCTATATAGGGTCCCAAAAACTTATGTACTGGTACTCTATAGACACACGATTTATTGTTTTGGCGTGGCTATTTGGTTCACTATAGACACGCAAATTTCTTTTGGCGTGGCTATTTGATTCACTATAGACACACAAATTGCTTTTTGGCGTGGCTATTTGGTTCACTTTAGACACACAAATTGCTTGTTGGCGTGGCTATTTGGTTCACTTTAGACACGCAAATTGCTTTTGGCGTGGCTATTTGATTCACTATAGACACGCAAATTGCGTTTTGGCGTGCCTATTTGGTTCACTTTAGACACGCAAATTGCTTTTTGGCGTAGCCATTGGTTATCCTATAGACACGCCATATAGGTTTAACATGGTTATATGTTATGTTTTAGCGACGCCAATTTCACTTACTTTCATCCACGTGGCTGCATTAGGAACCGTTGAATACCATCCACATGTAACGTTGTGAACCGTTCATTGGATATCCTATAGACACGCTGAGATATTTTTCAATGATGTTGTAGTAAGATGATTCGTTCACTCAGATTTGTTGAGAATTTTTTTTAAGACTTAATAAAGAAAATAAGGAAAAATATATATACACAATTTGTCACAAAATGAAGAGAGCTGAAACGCGGGATTCCACTACTTTTCATATTGTTATGGTTCAGTCATTAACTCTAGACAATATAGCTCAAACAAAAGAAGTTGTGACTCTAGTTCTTTGCCAAAAATATATTTCGTAAAATATTATTTGTAAGTTAAAAGCATGACGCATCTAAACTATTTAGAACTAAGCATGCGACATCTAACAAAATAACAAATAATTAATAGAAATCATAAAGCAATTAAATCTATGCAAAGAGTCAATAAAAGAATTAATTCATTTACCACAATCATGAAAAGTTGCTTCCTCCATTGTCCCAGTGATGGGGTCTAGCTCCGCATGGTGAAAACACACTCAAAGGAATTTTTCATTGCTCAAAAAGGTGTTTACAAGGAGAAAAGGTATAAAACAGGGCCTTTGTAACAGTTATAATTGTTACAGATACAACAATAAACTGTTACTGACGCTATAGCTTCTACGACTGTCACTATGTGTCGCAACCACTGTAGCTATACGACCCACGGCTAAGTGTCGTTGTCACTGTTGGAAAATGATTGTCCTGGTGAGTCTGTTCTTCGTGTTCTTCAGCTTTGCAGCAGCAGAAATGGAGTTTCTGCAGCTTGATTTTTCGACTTTGTGGTGCTCTATTCCTCTCGCAAACTCTCCATCCCTTCTAGGATTCCCAACAACTTATTTATACCCATAGCGACTCCAAATCTCTCGAGTAAATGCAAAATATTTTTGATTATTCTCCATGCAAGGTACGAGTATTTTCTTCCCTTTCTATCTTCTCACGCGCTCTGCTGGTATTGTCATGTTCCAATTACTTTGATACACGACTCTTGAATGAATTAAACTCCATCCAGCCACATGCTACCACCAAGAATATCTCAACAAAATACCAAAAATATCTCTCGAGAATATTCTTTCACTGTTTCAACCAATCTCCACGTCGCAGCCATATTTGATCAATTCCAACACACATACCTTCCCTGTTTGAAAGAAACAGGTCATTCTGCAACCAATTCCGACCAAAAATCCGATTAAATTTCAGCCAAATTACTTCCACAAATACACGCAGATACAGTCAAACCCGTGAACCCTGTTTTCTTTGGGTCCAACTATCCAGCCAACCTGGATTGATTCTAAGACCCTTACCGGCCATGTTTCACCTAATGGAGTTATCCCAAACAAGTATAGCCATTAAATCTCACTACAAAGCTTCGAATTCTCATACCCTAATTCTGGTCCGTGAAGAACAACTTTCCCGCCAAAACTGTGTTGCTTCAGATCCATGATTCTAGCAAACCCAGCCAAAGTTTATGAATTCCATCAATCATACCAACCCCGTTAAGCTTTAACAGACTCACCCAAGAAGTTTCAGCGATTGAATCTCATTATTCACACCACAAACACAAACCCTAATTCTGTTCCGTGAAGTTCAAAAATTTCCGCCAATTTCAAATTCAAACGGAGAACAAGATGGGTGCCCCTTATTCGATCCCGGGGTGCGAATAGCATCTGCCTTTTTGGGGGTGACCTGGGGTGCCCCTTAGTAATTGACCTGCCCTTTAACCAATAACGAGAGTCCGAATAACACGTGTCCTCCGGGTGCAAATAACAACTTTTCGAGTTGATTCTTTTAAAAACGTTTTATTCCCAAAAATGCCTACAAACACATAAAATATCAAAATTAGTACAAAATCGAGTGCCAACAATAAATAGTATTGAGATCAAATTAGACACAAAAATGTGTCTATCAAATACCCCCAAACTTATTATTTGCTAGTCCTCGAGCAAATTTATTCTAGAAAAGAAAATTCAAACTCACTAGGTGGCCCTAGTGACCGAGTTATAGTCTCGGGAGGGTTTACCAGAGATGTACCCACAAAACCTTTAACTCCAGACCCTAGTTATCTACGCAGAACCTTGGAAGGAACTAAAGAATATCCTTGGTTGGTGTACTTATTGACTACAGGAGGAAGTACCCTGATGCGAAATTCCAATTGATGTCCACGAGTTTGTACTCAAGCATACTAAAATTCATATAAAGTGACAGAGCTCTACTGAGATAGTTTCTGGACATCATAAACCAGAGTCAACCAATCACATGGATAAATTAAGAAGATGGATGTAGAGAAAAACGTGGATGATGTTGACTAAGATGAACCTATCCTAATGGACTGAGATACCGGTCTGGACTAATATCAACACACTGGCATATACAAGGGAACCAGTGGTCGATAATCCTAACTCTAGGTCAACTCAGCTGGCATATACAAGGGTACCTGTGGTCGACTTTATTGTATTTATTCCGGTTGGTCTGGTGGTCTGGTCTCAATGTTTTTTTTTTTTTTTATTATCTCAGTCACTCTATTTCACCCTAACAATGGTAAAAAGAAGAAATAAAAAGAAGTGATCAGGATTCTTCCGATGTTTCCATCACGAGGATATGGCGAAACTACCATGTTTTCTTTTTCTAACACTTGAGCTCTGTGCTTTTATGAATAGACTCTTTAGATATTTCCATCTAATCAGATTGGTTCCTCAACTCCTACAACCAAAATGCTTCCATCCACTTAGACTGGTTAGTGCCATCCTTAATAAACATAAATTTCTAGGCTCTGGAGTTTATTTATTGCAACTAAAAAGAAGTTTCTTCCCCACCCCAAACTTAAATCTAACATTGTCCTCAGTGTTCTAAAGATAAAATTAAAAGCATGAACAAGGAGAAACTGTTACCACTTGAAGCAAAAGAGTTAAGGAAAGAAATAAGGAAGAATATTACCGTGTCACATGAAAATGGGTTACCTCCCAAGAAGTTCTAAGTTTAAAGTCTTCAGCTAGACATTGGAAGAATTAGTCACCTCGTAGAATCATAAAGTAGTAGCCGGAATAACTGTGGGTCATCTGGATCAAAAAGGTTACCCACAAGAAGAGGAAACTGCAAAAGACCAAGAAGATACCGAACATACCCTTGCTTAAGACAACTACATCTAGTTGTGGTTCAGGTTCAGGCTCTATAAAAGGGTCTAAATAAAAATCTTTCATTGGTTGGATTTTCTCAAAGGTATTCTGAAGATCAGGCTGAAGAGTCTGGAAATACTCAAGAAAGAACTTAGAAGCGCATAACAAAATCCAGAATAACTGGAGATCCTCTAAGTCAATCATATTTGACTCACACAGCTGACCACAATGAAAGAGGTGGTCTTCCTTAAGAAAATGTGTCGACCCTATTCTCCTAAAGTAATTAGGTTCAGTCTCAAAACTTAATAACCGACACATCTGAAAATTATATGTTCCCACAATTGGAAGAAAAGTTTTTGGTGGGAAAACAAAGTCAATCTTGGTATCATAGCCTGGGTTAACCACATCAACCAGAGGATGGGTTTCTAACAACTGAGCTTCTTTTTGGACATTACTAGGTTCGGGAAAACGTGTATGGAGATAATCTTGTAAGATGGTTGAGGCACAAATGTCAAGTCCTACACGAGGGAACTTTCAAAGAGTTAAAGGTAAAACACATGGAGAATGATAATCACCCCCAAACTTAGAGTTTTGGGTGTCTCTAGATAGACTAACTACAATTTCTAGATCATCGGAATCCTGAAAATGGTCAATTGCTTCTTTTAGGTTATACTCAGGTGATGCATCCTCACTCATATTTGAAAGCTCTACGAGTTCATCTTCTTCGTCTAAGACTATTGTTTCTAAATCGCTAGACTCTAAAACATTATTCTCAGAATAAACTCGTTCCTCTAAATCATTATCGGCTTTGTAAACAGGAAATACTACGTCGTCTAAAACGAGGGTATCTCTAGTCAAATCCTCGTCCTTTTGAATAGGTGAATAATTATTAAAATTATTTGGATTTGAAATAGAAATAATATTATCATTGTAAATCTCAATTGGAGTATCCATTTCCTGATCACTATTCCTACATAAGTATGATTCTCCATCAACACTATCCTCATCATAATAACATGAAAAAGATAGAACCTCATCAAAACAAGTAGTGCTACCAATTCTAACCTCGTTATCTTGATCATGTAAATAACTATCTTCATTCTCAAGGGTATTATTGGATACACTATATTGGCAATTCAAGTAATTTCGAGCAATTTTTTCTTTCGTCTCAGTTATCCGCTTGAGGTGGTCTTCTAAAGAAGGTTCATTCATTATTGTAGTTCTTTCGTCTATAATTATACTATTCATCTCATCTAACTTACGCGTCGACTCAGCTAACTTCCTGAGGGACTCTTCTAAAGGAGGAATAGGAACAGAGGGATCATAAAAAAAGACTACTTTTCAATAGTTTGATTGTATCCTCTAGAGACGAAGAACTAGTACTATAATCTTCTTGCTCGTAAGACTGATGCGCGTGTGGATAGTAATTGGGCTCACTAGGGTATGACCCATATCCTTCCAAAGGTTGGCGTTCCCAACCACTATTCACACTATGGTAAGAGTAATGTCCATATTGTTCAGTTGGATAATCATATTCATTGTGATGACTATTATAATACCAGTTTGACATCCTAACTGCAAGGGAATTCTAAACAAACACAAAGAAGGCTGACTCGACCACAACAAGCCTAATTTATCTAGCAAACAAAAAGCATGATGTATCCACTTAGATTGTTTCTAGACCAGCTTCTAATCCTTCGAAAGGGAATTCGTTACAATTTAAGCAAACCCCTCTGGAATCAATCCGAGTTAAAGTAAGTTGAATTGAGGCGAGGGAAGCTCAGTGAAGATTTGATACCCAAGGCCTCACCGGAGTTACAAGGTGGCGCAGTCACGCATTCAACTCACAGAAACCATCATGAACTTCGAAGTATGCTTAAAAGAGTAACCAATATTTTTCGAATGACTTTCCTATTAAGCTTGTTACCCTATCGGTCTCGTTCTAGTTAGTATTTTAAGCTTAGGTTCGCGTAGGTTACGTGTCCCTAAGAAGGGCAAGAAGGAAACGGTGATGAAATCCGAGTCCTTATCTTGATTTGGCCAGGCCTTGCCCTTTACTAGAAAATTAAATCCAATTTCAGGTCCTCAACATATATGCATACAAAATCATCCAGTAAACCCGCTGACAGGGGATTCGCGGGTGTTTAGAATTCTTACCTCCCGTTCCAGACGGGGGATGAACCGTTGAAGTCGACTCGGGCCACAACTCCAATGTCGTATACGAACATGAGGGGCCGAGACGATATCGTAATCGTCGTCCTTCTCTGCACACAGTTTATATTTAAAACTACCCTTCCGTAGGGTTTAAAAAAAATAAAGTCCCAAAGTTCAATGTCCGAAAATAAAAAAAATGTCCAAAAATAAAAGATAAAAACCTTAGTTACAGTTTCTAAAAAAATAACATAAAATAGAATATCTATATACAAAATTTTTTTCTTCACTCCTTTTGGATTCCTCCTTTCTTTTCTTCTTTGGATTCGCTTTTGTTTTCAGCACTTTCTCCCTTTTTCTTTAGCTCAGTTCCAAATCTGAAAGCAAACAAGAAATACCAAAAGGCGTAAAAAGGAACAAATAAAAAAAAAACTAAAAACAAATTTATAAACAAATCCCCGTCGGCGGCGCCAAAAATTGATGATATTTTTCAATAATGTTGTAGTAAGATGATTCGTTCACTCAGATTTGTTGAGAATTTGTTTTAAGACTAAATAAAGAAAATAAGGAAAAATATATATATAAAATTTATCACAAGATGAAGAGACGCTGAGACGCGGGATTCCACTACTTTTTATATTGTTATGGTTCAGTCATTAACTCTAGACAATATAGCTCAAACAAAAGAAGTTGTGACTCTAGTTCTTTGCCAAAAATATATTTCGTAAAATATTATTTGTAAGTTAAAAGCATGACGCATCTAAACTATTTAGAACTAAGCATGCGACATCTAACAAAATAACAAATAATTAATAGAAATCATAAAACAATTAAATCTATGCAAAGAGTCAATAAAAGAATTAATTCATTTACCACAATCATGAAAAGTTGCTTCCTCCATTGTCCCAGTGATGGGGTCTAGCTCCGCATGGTGAAAACACACTCAAAGGAATTTTTCATTGCTCAAAAAGGTGTTTACAAGGAGAAAAGGTATAAAACAGGGCCTTTGTAACAGTTATAATTGTTACAGATACAACAATAAACTGTTACTGACGCTGTAGCTTCTACGACTGTCACTATGTGTCGCAACCACTGTATCTATACGACCCACGGCTAAGTGTCGTTGTCACTGTTGGAAAACGACTATCCTGGTAAGTCTGTTCTTCGTGTTCTTCAGCTTTGCAGCAGCAGAAATGAAGTTTCTGCAGCTTGATTTTTCGACTCTGTGGTGCTCTATTCCTCTCCCAAAATCTCCATCCCTTCTAGGATTCCCAACAACTTATTTATACCCATAGCGACTCCAAATCTCTCGAGTAAATGAAAAATATTTTTGATTATTCTCCATGCAAGGTACGGGTATTTTCTTCCCTTTTTTTATCTCCTCACGCGCTCTGTTGGTATTGTCATGTTCCAATTACTTTGATACACGACTCTTGAATGAATTAAACTCCATCCAGCCACATGCTACCACCAAGAATATCTCAACAAAATACCAAAAATATCTCTCGAGAATATTCTTTCACTGTTTCAACCAATCTCCACGTCGCATCCATATTTGTTCAATTCCAACACACATACCTTCCCTGTTTGAATGAAACAGGTCATTCTGCAACCAATTCCGACCCAAAATCCGATTAAATTTCAGCCAAATTACTTCCACAAATACACGCAGATACAGTCAAACCCGTGAACCCTGTTTTCTTTGGGTCCAACTATCCAGCCAACCTGGATTGATTCTAAGACCCTTACCGGCCATGTTTCACCTAATGGAGTTATCCCAAACAAGTATAGCCATTAAATCTCACTACAAAGCTTCGAATTCTCATACCCTAATTCTGGTCCGTGAAGAACAACTTTCCCGCCAAAACTGTGTTGCTTCAGATCCATGATTCTAGCAAACCCAGCCAAAGTTTATGAATTCCATCAATCATACCAACCCCGTTAAGCTTTAATAGACTCACCCAAGAAGTTTCAGCGATTGAATCTCATTATTCACACCACAAACACAAACCCTAATTCTGTTCCGTGAAGTTCAAAAATTTCCGCCAATTTCAAATTCAAACGGAGAACAAGATGGGTGCCCCTTATTAGATCCCGGGGTGCGAATAGCATCTGCCTTTTTGGGGTGACCTGGGGTGCCCCTTAGTAATTGACCTGCCCCTTAACCAATTACGAGAGTCCGAATAGCACGTGTCTTCCGGGTGCAAATAACAACTTTTCGAGCTGATTCTTTTGAAAACGTTTTATTCCCAAAAATGCCTACAAACACATAAAATATCAAAATTAGTACAAAATCGAGTGTCAACAATAAATAGTATTAAGATCAAATTAGACACAAAAATGTGTCTATCACACGCCCCATAGAGCGTGGCTATATGTGATATTTAGCCACGCCAATTTCCAATTACCTTGGTCCACGTAGCCGTATTACGAATCGTTGGATCTCATTTAAGATGATGCAATATTGACCGTTAAATTATATGCATCCTTCACCGTCCACATGTAATGTTGTGAACCGTTGGTTGGATATCCTATAGACACGCCCCATATAGCGTGGCTATATGTGCCATTTAGCCACGCCAATTTACAATTACCTTGATCCACGTGGCCGTATTAGGAAGCGTTGGATCTCATTTAAGATGATGCAATATTGACTATTCAATTATATGCATCCTTCACCGTCCACATGTAACGTTGTGAGCCGTTCACTGATTTCCTATAGACACGCCCCAAAGAGCGTGGCTATATGTGATATTTAGCCACGCCAATTTACAATTACCTTGATCCACGTGGCCGTATTAGGAATCGTTGGATCTCATTCTAGATGATGCAATATTGACCGTTAAATTATATGCATCATATGCCGTCCACATGTAACGTTGTGAGCCGTTCATTGAAGAACCTATAGACACGCCATATAGCGTGGCGATATGTGATATTTTGCCACGCCAATTTACAATTACCTTCATCCACGTGGCTGTATTAGGTACCATTGGATCTCGTTTAAGATGATGCAATATTTACCGTTCAGATGTAACGTTGACCGTCCACATGTAACGTTGGGAGCCGTTCATCGGAGAACCTATAGACACCCCATATAGTGTGGCTTTATATGATATTTAGCCACGCCAATTTATATTTGCTTAATGTGTCTTTATGTTATGTTTAACCACGCCAATTAATGTCGAAGCGTGTATATTACGCGCCTCTAAGCCGTTCAGATATGGCGCATATAAACCATCCACCTGGCACTATCCAAATTCTCTTATATACTTTATAAATTGTGGTTAAATATGAAATTCATATATGCCAAAAATTCATATTATTATTAATAACACAGTAAAAAATGTTGAGCTTTGGTCTAACAGTTTGCAAAAAACATTTTTAAGAGCATTTATCCAAAAATCATCAGTTTTTTTTCAACTTTTTTGATGGTGGTGTCTCTGCATGCAATGGATCAGGTTGTGACATTCTCGACGCGCCAAACCTTGTCTTCCTCTGTTGCCCATCTGAAAGTTGGTATGCCTTCTGCACAGTTGGTGCATATAACCTTCTTTGCGCCTTTTTAGTCTTCTGAGAAAGCTTTTCAGAGGCTGCATGTATGACTCCCCGAATGTGGATTGACTGCTAGGTGCTCCTCATTCAGTTTATCACTGTCCAATTTCTTTTCAAATCTAAAACTGGTTCTGGTTGTTTATGAGGTTTTCCATGTTGTGGAGTTTCCTGCAGCAAGAGATTAAATGTATTATATATATTCTAAATCCAAGGAGAATTCATCTGTCATATGAATTATTCGTCTGCCATATGAATTCTCAACAAGAGACAGACAAAAGTCATTTTTCCAACAATGTGATAAAGCCAACTTCATTGAAGGCCGCGCCATTTTTCACAGCTGACGCCCATAGTAAAATCCGTAACCAAATATCAATTTTCTAATTTACACTGGCGTTCATGTTCCATTAGGTGTTAATATATTTCTATCTCGTACTTATTCTTTAATCAAACTGAATACACGATTGAATTACATAAAAAATTTATATACTTGATTAACAAAGCAAAAGAGCTAAGAAACTAACCTTGTCATCAGAGATGGAACAATTATCTTTCGGCCATGCCACAAAACCATCTTTAGCTTCCCCTAATAACTTAAACTCACCACTTGGTTCCGTTAACACGAATGATGGATCTATGACCTCCAGAATATTGGCAGCATAACAGTGTTCAGGAAGCTCTTGTCGATGTATTTTCTTGTTAGGCACCTTAGGAAAAATACTGCCTCTAGCAATGACGTTTCCCCTAGATCCATTCCAAAAGTCGTATTTTGCTTTCTGCGGAGATACGGCATATGAACATCATATAAAAAGAAGATGTTAGGATTATCAATATAGATTTACGAAGAAAAAAAATAATAATTAAAAAAAAACTCCATTAGATGTCTTAGCCATAGGTTCTGCCATAGATGTGCACGACTTCTCTAGATATATTGAAGGATTTGGTTGGGAATTACTGGTAGAGTTTTGCATAAGATTAGGAGACTGCTTCTTAGACCATGAATGCGAAGACACTGATTAATTGAATATGTAACAAATATACAAGGTTCTCCAAAATATACCCTAGCATCCGTGATTCATATAGTTGATATCATATTTCAGACATATGGTTTAAGATCATGTAACTGGTTTAAGACAACAAACTTACTAATTTAGTTTTGATCCCGAGTATCCTCCTCGTCCGGTCCGATGTGGGAACTTGGATTGTGATATTGCCTCTGTTCCCTTCTCCGAATTTTTCTTGCAGAGGAAATAAAAATAATTTCATTAGTATGCTGGGATAGACAATAAGAACGAAACACAAATTAGAAAAAGCAATGTGTATTCCATACCTTAAATATAGGCGATTCTAGTACATATTTAAGGTATTCGTCCCAGTCTTCTTGGTCCATTACCGTTTCGTACTTTCTGGGGAAAGTTTTTAGTTTGTCTGGTCTTTCCAGGAAGGGTTTTACATGATTATTGTATAATTTCCTTCTGAAGTCCCGCAGCTGAACAGCTAGACGCTTCATGACCGCTTGCTTATATTCATGGGGCACCTCATAATGAAACTGCAATAACAACTAATTTATGTTCATCACAGACTCACAGTTCGACAACAAAAATGACGAATTGATAACCGCATATGCATACCAGAATTTCCTCCCACATATTTTGTTTTGTTGTTGCAGGGACTTCCTTACAACATAAATGTTTTATGCCAACCATATCACGGGAAAAATATCCTAGGTAACTACTGAATTCAATTCTATGGCCACCATCAGAATCCACCTCATCATCCCATTGGTGCTCCTCTGGGGGCACGTTGTAATCATCTTCTGCCATGACAAAAGATGTGTAGGTACGTGCATCTCAGTTAGGAATTTGAGCTTATTTTGAAAAATATTAGCTAAACCTAATAGGATAGGCTACATGTGTTACACCTCTTTTCTATTATATGAAAAGAAAACAAACATGAACTCATTGATGCATGTAACTTGAGGCTAAAACATCACTGCAACACATAAAATACCCTCATGAATATTGTGTTATCCACAAAGCGAAAGGTACCGGTTAAACGGTCTTATATAACTTTTTGTTACAAAAGCCAAGAGTACTAAAGCACCACATAATGATTATCCATTTTTAGCTTGAAGATGATAGTCAAATTGGCCAACTAGCAACATGGTATCATTAAAAGTGGCAACTTAAAATGCAGATGTTACAGGCTCGCCAAGTAACAAAGACTCAAATGATTAAATCTTGAGAAGCCTTCTATATATATATATATATATATATATGATTGACACAACATGGTCCATCAAAGTAGAGTTATATCTAAATCAAACCCAAACAATAACAAAAACCCGAGAAAACAATTAGCATCGTTAAGTTTTGTAAAACCTAACTAACTAGTAAAGCCTAACTAAGTAACATGAAAGAAAGATCGTTACCTAAATCTTATAATAGTGAATGCATGTAACTTAAGCCTAAAACAGTATTGTTGTAACAAAATAAAATCACCTCTCATCGTCATTAACTTGTTCTTTGATGCAGCCGAATAAAAACCCTAGTCATGCTTTAACTAGTAAACCTATAAGATCTAACATCTGATTCCATAAGATCGAACAGAAAATCTAACATCAGTTTAATATTCATTCGATAATGGGTTATATAAATAATACCAACAAAAAAGATCGAGTCTGAAAAGGTACGTTCCTTGTAAAGATTAGAGATAGTAAAAATAGAATAAAAACCCTAATCATGTTTTAACTAGTAAACATATAAGAAGTAATAGAATAAAAACCCTAATCATGCTTTAACTAGTAAACCTATAAGATATAACATCTGATTCCATGAGATGAATAAAAAATCTAACATCAATTTGGTATTCGGTTGTAGAAATAATACCAACAACAAAGATCGAGTCTGAAGAGGTAGGTTCCTTGTAAAGATTAGAGATAGTAGCAGAATTATGATTTCAAAGAGAGAACGAATCGAGTAATAAAAACTGAAAAAGTAGATCGAACTCATCTTTCTTTTTATTTTTGGAGTTTAACCAAACCATCAGGCGGGAATTGATTTTCCTTTTGAAATCATCCCGCCCAGTAAAATTCATTTTCATCGCACGCCAAACAAAAGATTTTTGGTGTTTTTCTTTTTTTATTTCCAAATTTTTGATGTGTGACCAATATGGTTAGTTTCCTTTATTTTATGAGAGAATATATCGTAGACAGTTATGATAAAATTGTTTCCCAAAATTTTCGAAATTTAGTTTCCTATCTCTAAACAACTCGAGAAAAGGCCATAGAAAAAAATTACTTTCCTATTTCGAATAATATTTTCCTTAAAAATTTTAACCTGGGTTGTATCCTGTATTATTCTTGGTTTAGGGAGGAAGCGTATGAATTATTAGTGGCACCTATGTAGGAAACGTATTTTTCTAATCATACAATATTTTTTTAATAGGAAAGAATAAATATATTGATAAGCAAGCTTACATATTGTTTTTATCCTGTTGAATCAGAAGATTGATCCATACAGACAGATTATTAAACCAACAAAAGCAAATTGTTTGAGTTCTTGCATAATTTGCTATAGAGTCTGCAATATGATTTGCATCCCTATGGGCATAAGTGCAAACCCAAGAATCAAAATAACTTAATATAACTAATGTATCATGGATTAAATTATATGTTGTCCATTTAACTGTTGTATCCTTCCCATTCACAGCTGCTATAACATTCTGACAATCTCCTTCCAAGTGAATTTTTCGTAATCCCTTACTGTGAGCCCATTGTACTGCTTCTAGGAGAGAATGTGCTTCAGCTTGCTCTGGATCAATGGTTAGAGATGCACCTCCTCGCAGTCCATGGTTGTTTCCTGCAGAATCTCTACAAATCAGTCCCCATCCTGATAATACAGTTTTATCAATATAGGAAGCATCAAAATTCAATTTGTATATATCATCTATAGGAGCCTTCCGGTTCTTATCAATTATTCTCAAAGCACTGTTGCTACTAGTTTGCATACTTTTAGCCCTTTTCCAGTCCTCAATCTGCTTGACAATATTGTTTATAAAAATGTTACTGTTGAATGGCTTGTTTTCAAAAACTGTATCACATCTAGCCTTCTAGGTTAGACACGAAATGAAACTGGAACTCTCATACATACTAAAATCCTTGGCATACCATTATTTGCCTTTAGAAAGAAACCACTTATCCAATTTTGTAAGTCTAGACCCTGGAGCATAGTAGATAATATAGAGTCTACTGAATCCCATATATGTCTGACATGATGACAATCAAAGAACAGATGTTGAATAGTTTCAGGGTTACCACTACAAATAGCACATCTACTATCTTTATGTTTAGGGAACCTAGCAAGTCTATGTTTAGTAGTAATGCAACCATGTAGGAATTTCCATATAAAATACTGAATTCTGGGAGGTAGCTTATATCTCCAAAAGGATTTCCAGCAGATGTCTAAGTTGTTCTTAGTTGGCTTAGTAGCTAAGTTTTCATTCAAGATGGCATTGTAAGCAGATTTTATAGTAAACATTCCATTGTTGGAAGGCTCCCATCTCAGCTTATCTTTACCTGCAATAGGAATTCTTATGTCAGTAATCCTTTTAACAGTATCTTCATCAAACAAAGCATTCAAAATATCAGAATTCCAAGACTTTGAGTCTTGGTCAATGAGCCGATTCACAGTTTTCATATTAAAAGAGCTAAAATGACTATCTGGAGGTCTGTGCATATTTGGAATCCAAGTATCTTTACAAATTTGCACAGAAGTACCATCACATATCTCCCATATGTAGTGTCTTTTAATTATATCCAAGACCCCTGTTTGTTCACAATATCAGTTAAAGGATTAACAGCATGAAAATATTTTTCCTTCATAATAACAGCCCATGGTTCATCTGGATTGGTAATCAATCATACAATAAGCTATTAAAGATTAAACCCATCCATTTTCATGTTCATCATTTCCAGAAAACATAAAAATTCAGCGTGAATCATTCATCACATAAATGTCAACCTATCTATCAGCGTAAAAAGCATGCATCTAGTGCAATACTTAAAAAATACGTAAACTAAAAGTTCACACATCAAAAACCCTATTTAAAAAAGCAAAGAACTTGTTAGATGAGCATTTATCCAAAAATCATCAGTTTTTCTTCAACTTTTTTGATGGTGGTGTCTCTGCATGCAATGGATCAGGTTGTGACATTCTCGACGTGCCAAACCTTGTCTTCCTCTGGTGCGCAGCTGAAAGTTGCAATGCCTTCTGCACAGTTGGTACATATAACCTTCCTTGCGCCTTTTTAGTCTTCTGATAAATCTTTTCAGAGGCTGCATGACTCCTCGAATGCGGATTGACTGCTAGGTGCTCCTCATTCAGTTTTTCACTGTCCAGTTTCTTCTCAGAATCTAAAACTGGTTCTGGTTGCTCATGAGGTTTTCCATGCTGTGGAGTTTCCTGCAGCAAGAGATTAGATGTATTATATATATATATTCTAAATCCAAGGCGAATTCGTCTGTCATGTGAATTCTCAACAAGATACAGACAAAAGTCATTTTTCCAACAATGTAATAAAGCCAACTTCACAGAAGGCCGCGACATTTTTCACAGCTGACGCCCATAATAAAATTCGTAACCAAATATCAATTTTCAAATTTACACTGGCATTCATGTTCCATTTATGTGTTAATATATTTCTATCTCGTACTTATTCTTTAATCAAACTGAATGCACGATTTATGTAAAACTATTTATATACTTGATTAACAAAGCAAAAGAGCTAAGAAATTAACCTTGTCATCAGAGATGGAACAGTTATCTTTCGGCCATGCCACAAAACCATCTTTATCTTCCCCTAATAACTTAAACTCACCACTTGGTTCGGTTAACACGAACGATGGAACTATAACCTCCTGAATGTTGACAGCATAACAGTTACTAGGAAGATCTTGTCCATGTATTTTCTGTTTAGGCACCATAGGTAAAATACTGCCTCTAGCAACGACGTTTCCCTTAGATCCATTCCAAAAGTCGTATTTTTCTTTCTGCGGAGATACGGCATATGAACATCATATAAAAAGAAGATGCTAGAATTAGCAATATAGATTTACGAAGAAAAAAAAATCAAAAAAAACATACTCCATTAGATGTATTATCCAGATGTTCTTCCGTAGATGTGCACGACTTCTCTAGAGATATTGAAGGATTTGGTTGGAAATTACTGGTAGGGTTCTGCATAAGATTAGGAGATTGCTTCTTAGATCCATCAGAAGGGTTGCTACGTGAAGGAGACTTCCGCAGATAAGTAGTTGGTTGTGAATTACTGGTAGGGTTCTGCATAAGATTAAAAGAGTTATTAGTTACTTTTGAAAGTTACATATGTTTCTATTTTTCTAGGTTCTCTAATTTACACTTGGATCGGTGATTCATATAATTGATAGACTGGTTTATGTATATTCGACTTACAAATCAAACAAGCCAAGCAACTAACCTTCTTAGCAGGCTCGGTAAACTGAACACCATACTTTGGCCAAGGAATCGCTTTTCCAAAAGTTTGCCCTAATGTTTCCATACCAGCAAATCGTACGGGTAGACAAAAATTCGGTTTTATTACTTCATCAATCAGTATTTTGTGGCAATCAACCTCCAACCCATCCTTTCCATGTAATTGTTGTTTTCCTGTTAACAGAAAAGCTCTACCTCTAGCAAGGACGTTTGCCTTAGATAGCTCGTCAAAAAGGTTGCACCTTCTACCCTGCGGAAATATATGGCATATGAACATCTTCAAGCGAAAACTTCAAAACAAATTGAGATTTAAAATGCATGTAAAAATAAAACAGATACCGGAGAAACTGCTTTAGTTGTCGTGATCTCAGATTGGCTCCGACTAGGTGGATCTTTTGATGTCACGTCCATAGTATGTTTCCCCGAATTTTGTTGACTTACCTGCAGCAGTAGAGTAATATTCCATATTCGGGTGACAAATATGCCAAATTCCGCCGTGAATGCGAAGACACGGATGGATAGGTAACAAATATACAAGGTTCTCTAAAATACACCCTAGCATCAGTGATTCATATAGTAGTTGATAGCATATTTCAGAATCATATGGTCTTAAGATCATGTAACTGGTTTAAAACACATACCTTCGGAACTTTTCAGATAATGCGATACGAGATTGGCTTCTGTTGAGTAGATCCGGTGATTTCACAGCCTCGTAATGTTTTGGTTGACTTACCTGCATCAGAAAATTGAATGAAAGTTGTACCTTGTTTTTGCAGTGAAACCATTTAAGCAAAATGCACAACTGACTCACAATCAAATAGCTAACCACATATCTCGTTCTATAAGGTTCTCTAAAGTATACACTAACGTCCGTGATTCATATAGTTGATAACATATTCGTATCTTATATCAAACAAGATATATATATAAAACTGGTTTGTGTAAAAACATATCCAATGAGTTAATAAAGCAAACAAGCATAGCAACCAACCTTTTGATCCAAGATGGTTTGATTTGATGGCCAACACATTTCAGCATCACCAACATCTTTTAAAGTTTTTATCCCAGAAGATGTGCCAAAGGGTAATTTGATGGTTTCATTTAGTACTTCACTAACCATGACGTTATAGCATGTAACCTCACCCGTCATTCCTGACTTCATTTTATAAGATACCTTCTTTGAAGAGTAAGCTCTACCAATGGCAACAATGTTGTCCTTTTCTCCAAACCAAAGTTTGCATCTTGTGCCCTGCAGAAACACAAGGCGCATGAGAGATAGTAAATGGAAGATTCAAAATTTAAACGCGTTGGAAAACCATACATCAATGGTAACTTTTTCAGATGGCACATTCTGAGATTCCCCAGTGGATGAAGGAGACGAAGACTTCTTTTTTGATACTAAAGATGGCTGGGATTCAGTAGAAACGGTCGGCGTTTTAGTACAAGGAGAGACCCGCTTCACGGACCCTTTGGTGCTTTCAGATGACTTCTGCGGACCGGATTTCCCATGTTTTTTTTGAAGTTGCTTAACTGATTCTGGACCTATGTTATTGTTAGATCGATTGGAGGCGTTGATAGGTCCTGCATCTTGTGAATGTAGTTGAACACATTTTTTGAAAAATCAGATACTGTCTGCCAATTTTTTCAAAAAATTACACAATCTAATCAAAACTCGGTTCACTTACCTCTCCTCCATACTTGCTGATACTGTTTCCCACAATTTTCGCAATGTCGACTCCTTGAGATAACAAGTTATCTGTCAATCTCTGATACGCATTTTTAGTAGACTCTAATTCTTTCTCCTTAGCTTTCAGCTTTTCACGCAGTTCATCGTTCTCTTTCGAGTGTCTTGGTTTCTTCCATTTGGAAAGTAAAGGGTTGCCGTCACTCCAAAGCCAGCCCCCTTGACACGTCCACCCTTATCCGGGCAGATTGCAACTGTTAGGGCATCCTCGTTATGACCAACCGTTAGAGTTCCCTCTCGAATCATCTTCCGCTTCTCTTCCTGTTCAAATAATGTGTTAAATTCAGATTTAAACCTTGCGCAATTATTGTGCACTTACTTTGGTTAAAAACATGAGGACTGTAAAGTTTCTGTTTTCTCACAACTTCAGATGTCTTCTTCCTGACAAACTCTTCTAGAACAATTTAGTCTTTGTTTTCGCGTGATCTTTCCCACATGAAGCACCGGTCTTCAAGATCTTCTTCGGCAACATTTCCGCTTTGGACCTAGTAGTTACCAGAAACAAGTAAGGATTTACATCCGCACAGATATTAACTGTGTAAAACAGAAAACCTATTCCAAAGCGTCCAATGTGACAAAATTACAGATTGGTGTAAGAGGACACATCCCTATACCGTTTTAAGTTTCTGCATATATGAGACACGCAACACGACATACAAACAGAAGTATATGATATGGCCGGTTTTACTCTGCAGTGTATAATAAATAAGACAACAGACTTACTAATTTTAGTTTTAATACCGAGTATCCTCCTCGTCTCGTCCGATGTGGGAACTTGGATTGTGATATTGCCTTTTTTCCCCTCTTCGAATTTTTCTTGCAGAGGAAATAAAAATAATTTCATTAGTATGCTGGGATAGACAATAAGAATGATTTTAGTACATGATTAAGGTAATTGTCCCAGTTCTCTTGGTCCATTACCGTTTCATACTTTTTGGGGAAAGTTCTTAGTTTGTGCGGCATTTCCAGGAAGGGTTTTACATGATTGTTGTAAAATTTCCTTCTGAAGTACCGCAGCTGAACAAGTAGACGCTTCATGACCACTCGCTTCAGCTCATGGGGCACCTCATAATGAAGTTGCAATAACATCTAATGTATGTTAATCATAGACTCACAGTTAGACAACAAAAACGACGAATTGGTAACCGCATATGCATACCAGAATTTTCTCCCACATATTTTCTTTTGTTGTTGAAGGGACTTCCTTCCAACATAAATGTTTTATGCCAACCATATCACGGACCAAATAGCCTAGGTAACTATTGAATTCAATTCTATGGTTACCAATATGCCGGAACATTTTTTCAAATTCAATATCCCTTCTTTTGGCATCTTTTATCGAGAAGTCTCAATGCAGCTTCAACATTCTTGTCATTCCCCTCTCTTTTATGATCACTTCTGTAGAGTCTTCCTGTTGTGGATGCTTTTCTGCTTCTGGAGCATTTTCCAATTCTTTTTCTTCTAACACATCCAAATCATCATTTTTAAGAATCTTCTGACTCTGGAAATAACCGAGGCAACATATGAAACCATGTGATGTTTAAGTAGAAACAAGTAAGTACAAGGTTTCGCACATTACCTGTTAAGTCTTCAAATCTAGCAGTGTGGAGCATATCTCCACCATCATCGTCATCTGATTGTACAATGTCATCATGACTCTCATCTAAATCCACCGTTTCTTCATCAGAATCCCCCTCAACATCTGATTCCCTCCATTGGTCGTAATCATCATCTTCTGCCATGACAAAAGCTGTGTAGGTACGTGCATCTCAGTTAGGAATTTGAGCTTATTTTGGAAAATATTAGCTAAACCTAACAGGATAGGCAACATGTGTTACACCTATTTTTATATATGAAAAGAAAACAAACATGAACTCAGTGATGCATGTAACTTGAGGCTAAAACATCACTGCAACACACAAAATCTCCTCATGATTATTGTGTTATCCACAAAGCGAAAGGTACCGGTTAAACGGTCTTATATAACTTTTTGTTACAAAAGCCAAGAGCACTAAAGCACCAGATAATGATTATCCATTTTTAGCTTGAAGATATAGTCAAATTGGCCAACCAGCAACATGGTATTATTAAAAGTGGCAACTTAAAATACAGACGTTACAGGCTCGCCAAGTAACAGAGACTCAAATGATTAAATCTTGAGAAGCCTTGTATATAAATATGATTGACACAACATCGTCGATCAAAGTAGAGTTATTAACTCTCAATCAAAATCCAACCCAAACAATAACAAAAACCCTAGAAAAAAATTAGCATCGTTAAGTTTTTTTATTTTTTTTATTTTGTAAAACCTAACTAACTAGTAAAGCCTAACTAAGTAACATGAAAGAAAGATCCTTACCTAAATCTTATAATAGTTCATGCATGTAACTTAAGCCTAAATATTATTGTTGTAACAAAATGAAATCACATCTCATCGTACAACCCGTGATTGTCATTAACTTGTTCTTTGATACAGCCGAATAAAAACCCTAATCATGCTTTAACAAGTAAACCTATAAGATCTAACATCTGATTCCATGAGATCAAACAAAAAATCTAACATAAATTTAATATTCATTCGATAATGGGTTGTAGAAATATTACCAGCAACAAAGATCGAGTTTAAAGAGGTAGATTCCTTGTAAAGATTAGAGATAGTAATAGAATAAAAACCCTACTCATGCTTTAACTAGTAAACCTATAAGAAGTGATAGAATAAAAACCCTAATCATGCTTTAACTAGTAAACCTATAAGATCTAACATCTGATTCCATGAGATCGAACAAAAAATCTAACATCAATTTAATATTCATTCGATAATGGGTTGTAGAAATAATACCAACAACAAAGATCGAGTCTGAAGAGGTAGGTTCCTTGTAAAGATTAGAGACGAGTAGTAGAATTATGATTTCATAGAGAGAATGAATCGAGTAATAAAAACTGAAAAAGTAGATCGAACTCATCTTTCTTTTTCTTTTGGAATTTAACCAAACCATCAGGCGGAATTGATTTTCCTTTTGAAATCATCCCGCCCAGTAAAATCCATTTTCATCACCCGCCAAACAAAAGATTTTTGGTGTTTTTTTTTTTTATTTCCAAATTTTTGATGTGTAACCAATATGGTTAGTTTCCTTATTTTATGAGAGAATATATCGTAGACAGTTATGATAAAATTGTTTCCCAAAATTTTCGAAATTTTGTTTCCTATCTCTAACCAACTCGAGAAGAGGCTATAGAAAAAATACTTTCCTATTTCGAATAATATTTACCTTAATAATTTTAAGCTGGGTTGTCTCCTGTATTATTCTTGGTTTAGGGAGGAAACGTATGAATTATTAGTGGCACCTATGTAGGAAACGTATTATTCTAATCATACAGTAAGCTAATAAAGATAAATAAACTAAACCCATCCATTTTCATGTTCATCATTTCCAGAAAACATAAAGTTCAACGTGAATCATTCATCACATAAATGTCAACCTATCTATCAGCGTAAAAAGCCTCCATCTAGTGCAGTACTTAAAAAATAAATAAAACCACCAGAAAAAAATGGTCATCAAAAACCCTGTTTAAAAAGCAAAGAACTTGTTAGATGAGTCTGGTTCTTTGTCAGATTAGTCTGGTTCCTCATTCTCATCCAATTCCACGCAAAGATCATTATCATTAACATCGTCGTATAGCAGTACTTTACTTTCAATAGCACTTTACTTGTTCAAACTCGTATTTTTGTTAAAAGTATTGGCAAGGAGATAATAAGATCAGACCTAAAGTGATAAATTGATTCTTATTGTTTACAGGGGGGGAAACTGTATTTTTCTACATTTCCTCCGTTCTTTCAGCTAATTATATTTATTTTTCCAAAAGAATGCACACCTCATAAATAAATAAATTTGCAAGAGTATATTGCATTCTGTAAACTCTATGAACTTGTAAATAATTATCTGATTTATTTCATGATTCCAATACCTAAATAATAAAAGAATTCATAAACATCACCTTCTTCTAAATGACAAAATTAGCAAACGAAACAAAAACGAAAACAACTTTCAAAGCGTCCACAAAATGAAATCGATAAATCAAACCATATCATCAAAAAAAAAACATATCAAATGAACCATCCCCCATCTTCAAACAATTCTTCTTGCAATGCTGAGGTGAACCTGATCACTCCAACCAGCAGGCTTGGGCGCCTTGTCATCCTCAGATTTGTCATTTTCTGCTTCATCAGGCTCCACATGCTTGTTAAGATCATGCTTGTTAACTTTTGGATTATCTGCCATATCCGGAACATCGGGACGATCTTCATCAATAATTTCAATAATAGAAGCAGGAGCATCATCATTTACAGTAGGAACATCAGCATAAGCAGGAACATCAGCATCCTCAACGCTACTGATTACAGCGTCCAGAGGAACACCAGGAATAACATCAGCATAAATAGGAACATCATCATTGTCAACACTACTGACAACAGAACTAATTACAGTCGAGAGGAACACCAGGAACAGTAGTTATTCCGTCCACAGTAATGATAATCCTCAATTTACGAGGACCAGCCATCAGTCGAGGACATTTTTGGATCCTCTCTTCAGTTTCATCTCTACAGTCCCTCTTAGCAGAACTCATTTTTTCCTCTTAATACTCTATGTTAATTTTTTCTATGCTTGGTGTAATTTATATATATTTCTAAGGAAAACCCTAATTTCTTAGGTTTTCCATCATTATCTTAAATCACCTATTCTTTGGTATTTACATCGAATATTCTATCAATATAAGGAGATATGGAATGAATATTTTCATGTTTATCTAATTTCCTTTTTAATCTAATATACATAACGAACATAACAAACTAAAATAAATTATGATCTCATGAGATATATGGAATGAATATTTTCATATTTATCTAATTTCCTTTTTAATTTAATTACCTAGGTCGGTTGGGGTGGCCCGGCCGGCTGGACCATAGGTGTAACGCAAAAAAAGGAAAAAACCAAATGTTGGCTAGTTAAACAATGACCCAACATTTAGCGGCAACACTTTCATGTTGATGCACGAAATTGAACATTTCAACATAGAAAAAAATCCAAACACCAAAACAAAACAAAAAAATACAAGGAAAAAAAAGCAACATAGATAACCCAAGGAATAAATTGTACATTTCAGCATAGAAAAAAATCCAAATACCAAAAAAAAAAAACACAACTGCAAGAAAAAAAGCTACATAGATAAGCCTAGGAATGTGTTAGTGGCATGGACATCATGAGTACACGTTTCCGATTTTCCACCAAAATTCTTCAACGAGACAGCGCTCCTCATGTGAGGAATAATTTCAACCCTTGTTTCCCACGGTAGTGCCCCCCAAATTTTCGTCCAAGTTCTGGTGAGTGTATTGTAACGCAATAAACACCTATTCTGCCAAAATTAAGAGTTCCTTGTTATTTATAAAGGCTATCGGGTTATGAGTCGGCCATTCATCCTCTTTAAAGAAAATGCTTATCTCATAATTCCAATTCCATTCCCCGCCAGGTGCCCATGTATGAATATTTTCTTTGGAAATGGGAGCCCAAAAATCTATCCGGGGCGGATAAATTCCCTCATGGATGTAGTAAAATAAAATGCGAACTCCGAACATGACCATCCCAAGTGATGGGTAAGTATTTATCCAAAATTCACTCCCAGGAATATGATGCGGGGGTAGCAAATGTTGATGGAACGTCTCGGTGTCCAAATTGAAAGATATTATGCCAATATCTTGCTGACAACAGTCTATCCAAAAAATACAACCGTGTGCGTACACACCTGAACTCTGAAAAGTCTAAGGAATCTCCCATGCTATGTTCCTCCATCCCCTCTTGTCTCCTAAAGTGTGTATTTGGACTTTACCATCCATGTGAATTCGAACTACCTTGTACTCATTGGTACGTTGACAGTATCTGAAACCCCCAATTACGTTGTATCGTGGATACCACGAAAGTACTTGATCCGTTGCAATTGGGATGCATAGTTGTGGCAGATGGAGGTGGTCACCAGTTTCTGGATTCATAATATATACAGGATCTTGTATGCCGTGGTGTGAAACATAAAAACAAACCAGACCATTGCAAGATCCAACTATTGGGTGCAACATAGTCCAATCATCATGGGTTCCATCATTCGGGGCATCATGATTGTTGGCTGTTACGATCGGGCTGAAATCTTCCTCTCTATAAAAGAGTTGGGTAACTTTATCTTTCCCCATTCTTGGTGTGACACCAAAAAGGAATCCAATTCTTTTGTCCCCAAGGATAGTATTCCATTCTTTGCATACACATTTGCTTGCTAAAACGATTTCTGTAGTTTGGAGGCGCTGAAGTATCTCGGTAGTTAATTCCGGCAACATATCCATCACTATTATACTGATGAAAGATTATCAAAAAAAAAAAAATTACAAGCTTTTAGGATTTTCTTATTGTGAATGCTACAAGCAAATACGAGTATAAAGCTTATATATAATAGACATCCAATATACCTGTTGGCGAATGGTCGCGTCAGTCTAGGACGTTTTTGGATCCTCTCGTCAATTTCATATCAACAATCCCTCTTAATACTCTATGTTAGTTTTTTTCTATGCTTGGTGTAATTTGAAAACTCTAATTTTTTAGGTTTTCCATCATTATCTTAAATCACGATTCTTTGGTATTTACACCGAATATTTCAATTTCCATATTACTAAAAAATGAGATATTGTAGCAGTATAATGAGATATGGAATGAATATTTTCATGTTTATCTAATTTCCTTTTTAATCTAATATATACATTCCGAACATAACAAACTAAAATAAATCATGATCTCTTAGGAAATACCCAAATAATTTTTCTACTTTTCGACTAATTACCTAGGTGGGTTGGGGTGGCCCGGACGGCTGGACCATAGGTGTAACGCAAAAAAAGGAAAAAAACCAAAGGTTGTCTAGTTAAACAATGACCCAAACTAAATTGTACATTTCAACATAGAAAATAATCCAAACACCAAAAAAGAAAAAAACACAACTACAAGAGAAAAAAAAGCTACATACCCAAGGAATAAATTGTACATAGGAAAAAAAATCCAAATACAAAAAAAACAAAAAACAACACAACTACAAGAAAAAAAAAGCTACATAGATAACCCAAGGAATGTGTTAGTGGCATGGACATCATGAGTACATGTTTCCGATTGTCCACCAAAATTCTTCAACGAGACAACGCTCCTCATATGAGGAATAATTGCAACCTTGCTTGTTCCCCACAGTTGTGTCCCCCAAATTTCCATCCAAGTTCTGGTGAGTGCATTGTAACGCAATAAACGCCCATTCTGCCACAATAGGAGGTCCTTGTTTTTTCCAAAAGCTATCGGGTAATAGGCCGGCCACCCTTCATCCTCATCCTTTTCCAAGAAAATGCTTATCTTATGATTCCAATTCCATTCCCCGCCAGGTGCCCATGTATGAATATTTTTTTTGGAAATGGGTGCCCAGAAATCTATCCGGGGCTGATTAATCCCATCATCACAGCAGGCCTCATGGATGTAGTAAAATAAAAGGCGAACTCCGAACATAACCATACCAACTGATGGGAATTCACTCCTAGGAATATGATGCGGGGGTCGCGAATGTTGATGAAATGTCTCAGTGTCCAAATTGAAATAAACTATGCCACTATCCCACTGACAACAATCCTTCCAAAAAATACAACCATGTGCGTACACACCTGAACTCCGAAAAATATAAGGAATCTCCCATGCTATGTTCCTCCATACTTTCTTGTCTCCTAGAGTGTGTATCTGAACTTTACCATCCATGTGAATTCGAACTACCTTGTACTCATCGGTACATTGACAGTATCCGAAACCCCCAATTACAGGATACCAAGAAAGTACTTGATCTCGTGCAATAATTGGGATGCATAGTTGTGGCAGATGTAGGTGCTCACCAGTTTCTGGATTCATAACATATACATGATCTTGTATGCCGTGGTGTGAAACATAAAAACAGACCAGACCATTGCAAGATCCACCTATTGGGTGCAACTTAGTCAAATCTTCATGGGTTCCATCATTCGTGGCGTCGTGATTGTTGGTTGTTACGATCGGGCTGAAATCTTTCTCTCTATAAAAGAGTTGAGTAAATTCTTTCCCTATTCTTGGTGTGACACCAAAAAGGAGTCCAATTCTTTTGTCCCCGAGGATAGTATTCCACTCTTTGGAAACACATTTGCTTGCTAAAATGCTTTCTGCAGTTTGGAGGTGCTGTAGTATCTCGGTAGTTAATTCCGGCAACATATCCATCACTATTATACTGATGAAAGATTATCAAATTTTTTTTTAAAGCATTTAAGATTTTATTAATATTGTAGAATGCTACAAGAAGATACGAGTAATGCTTATATAGACATCCAATACACCTGTTGGCGAATGGTTGCGTCGTTGATGAGCAGGCATTATTTGAAAGGTCGCGTCTTTAATGAGCAGACAAGTAACGCATATTTGCATGTTTTATCTTTGAAAGGTCGCGTCCTTAATGAGCAGGCAAGTAAAACATATTTGCCCGTTTTATCTTATAAGCGGTTATAGCTTAAACCTATAACTGAATTTTTATTTAAAAGGAAACAAAATCTAAAGGATAACCATTACGTCATGAAGTAGGTATGAAAAGACACCAATTCACTAATGCTGACCTCCTGGAATTAGAATACCCAACATCTTAATATTTACAACGGCATTGGTTGATAATATAAAACAGGAACTATCCATAAAATACAAAACGTGAATTTATCACTACAAATATGGGCTAATGGTACCATAATTTATGTATCTCTCTTTTTGCCCATTTATGTTCTGGTTTTGTGTTTTGGTGTTAAACACCAGTTTCAAATCAATAATTCGTCTACAAAAAGAATCCCGATTAGTCACAAAATCTTTTTCATGCGTGTGCATTTTCAAGAATATCATCATTAATTTCTCTATCAATCACTTATACCATTTGCATCTCAAATTCTCACTTCTTTTTACATTTTTCTTTTCCCCTCTCGGATTTTATTATAATTGTTGAAGAATAAACCAAGATACTATGAAGAATAAACCAATATGGTTGAGTCGGTACAGTTGACATGAAGAATAAACCAATATGGTTGACTCAACTGGTATAGTTGACATGAAGTGAATGGATCAACAACTCTTGTTGACATGGTGCGGTTTATAGAAGTTTATTTGGGTTGCAAGTATTACTGGTTGTAAGAGTTTATTTACGTGAGAATTGTCTAGAAGTTTCTTTGTTAGAGTTTGATTATGTTTGGAAAGTTATTTTTCTTGAGAGTCAAGTTTGTTACTCATATAAATAGGTTATTGAGCCATGAGTCAAAATACATCAATCCATGAGTCGAAATACATCAATCAAGAGAAGTTTGTTTGAGTTTTAGTTTTGTGTTCCTTTCATCAAGTCTTTGATATCATATTTTCTACAATAATGAACACATAAAAGTTTCCCTATAGATTCGCAAAATTTATAACCATAAATACAACTGGAATACATAAATGCCTCCCTATATACCAAATTGACCACAATAAAAGAAAATCCCCCTCTAAATTAGTCGGGAATATGTTTAAAAGCATTAACTCCATTAAATAAAATACCAACCATTATTACCCAAAATAAGACCAACTCTGATTCTTCAGATTTCAAAAACAACTTTTAGTCCAAACAAGATACGAAAAAAAATCAAAGATGAGAAATAATACTTTTAAAAATATATAGTATATATATATATTGAACACCAAACTACATTACTCTAATCAAAACAAAAACAAAAACAAAAACACTACACTCGGAATATGTTTGTGGCATGGTCATCGTCAGTACATGTTTCCGATTGTCCTCCAAAATTCCTCAACGAGACAGCGCTCCTCATGTGAGGAATAACTCTAACCTTATCCCACCTTATCTCCGCAATTTCTGTCAAAGTTCTGGTGAGTTCATTATAACGCGTTAAACATCGGTTGTTTTGCAATAGGACGTCGTTGTTCTTTCCCAAGGCTATAAGCTTATAAGGCGGCCACCATAGATTCGAAGGCTCTTCAAAGACAATGCTCCTCTTAAGTTCCCAATTCCATTCTACACCGAGGGCCCGTGCATGAATATCATTATCCGAAATGGGTGCCCAAAAATCAATCCGGAGATCATAAATATCGTGAATGTTGTAAAATAAAACGCGAACTCCAGAAAAGACCATTCCAAGTTTTGGAGTACTGAAACCACCATTCTCATAAATATGATACGGGGGTGGCGAATGTGACTGGAATGTCTCATTGTCCAAATTGAAAGATACTATCTGAATATTGTCATAAAAATAATGATTTATCCAAAAAATACAACCATGTGCGTACACACCTGAATCCCAAAAAGTAAAAGGAAAATATCTTATGTTCCTCCATCCCCTGTTGTCGCCTAGAGTGTGTACGTCCACTTTACCGTCCACTTGAATTTGAACTACTTTGTATTCACCGGTATGTTGACAATAGCCGAACCCCCTACGACGAATCGTGGATCCCAACTAATTTGTGGCGTTGGTGTTGGATCGCATATTTGTGGCAGATGGAGGTGCTCACCCGTTGTTGGATTCATAATATAGATAGGATCTTGTATGCCGTGGTGCGAAACATAAAAACATACCAGACCATTACAAGATCCAACGATTGGGTGTGACATGTTTTCATCATAGGATCGGATAATATTCCAGGTACCATTGTTTCCAAATAACATCTGATAGAAATCTCCCATCATCGTGTAGTAATCTTCCTCCTCAATTTGTTCTCTGTAGAAGAGTTGCGTAACTTTTCCTTCTGTCACTTTTTGAGTGAAACCGAAAAGGAGTCCAATTCTTTTGTCTGCAAGGACAGAATTCCACTCTTTGCATACACATTTGCTTGCCAAAATACCTTCTATACTTAGGAGGAGGTGTAGTATCTCGGGAGTTAAATCCGGCAACATTTCCATTACTATTACTGGTGAAATATTTTTTTAATGTAGAAGTATTTAGGATTTCGTTTTTGTTGAATGCTTATATAGACATCCAATGGATGCAATATGTGTCCCCACACAACACACCTGTTGGAATTTTCACGTCTTTTGGTGTTTCAAAATCTATTCGGTTAATGTGAAGCGTAATACGAAGGGGTGCGAACCGTTACACCGTTTGGCCAATGGTCGCATCCTTAATCAGCATGCCTTATTTAAAAATCCATGATCCAAACAAGAAACGGATATTTTCACGTGTTTGTGTGAGATTTATTCCAGTTTATCAACATTCTATTTATGTGTCCATTGCAAATTTAAAAATTAGGGTTATGACCATAGTATATTAATCTTTTGAAGACAAGAAATTAGGGTTATGACCATAGTATATTAATCTTTTGAAGAAAAAAAATGATCCCAATATATATTGCTATTGCCAATCATATATAGCTGTAATTTATGGTGTTGACCAATATACGAAAGCCAAAAGAGAATTTGGGCATGGTTATAGCGCTTGGCTGGACGGAATTGTTGCGCATGGCTTTGAGTAGGTGTGAATTACCGAGGGAATTACACCAAAAATAGAAATTTGTTCAGAGAAGATTAGGCATGGCGAATCATGGAGAGAGATACTTCAGATACCTACAGATTTGGCAAGAGTTTAGCCAAGGCATGCACATTAGCGAAGAGTACATGATTATGATCTACTGTAAGATAAAGCATATATCTCAATCAACATGGTTGTGTTTACGCAATTTTTTCGTGCTATTTTTCCGTATTTAGATAAATCATACTATATACTAAAATCAATGTGGTGTTGTACGCGTATATGAGAATATATTTATCAATATGGAAACTGTTATATTTTGTTTATTTGAGAGTGATATGCGGAATACAACTAAATTAGGTAATTGGAGATAATGCTCCTAACCTAAAAAAATTAGGGTTTTTTAATACATATATATATATATATATTAATTAAAGAGGTCGTACAAACCACACTAGCATAAAAGATAGATTGATATATTAGACGAAGAAAATGAGTTCCAATAAGAACAATACCGAGAGCATTAAAACAATTCCAAGGATAGTAATGGTGTCCCTAGAAAGCTAAGGATCACCATAACTATTGATGGCGTGTGTAAGGTTCCTGGCATGCCCCTGTTAGCTGAAGTTCAAGCTCATGTTGACAATCTTACTCTTCCTGCTTCTGCTTCTGTTGAAATGGATAGTGTCCATGCTCCCATTCCTTCGAATGAGCCTGTTGGTGAAACTGTGTCTGGCACACCAGAAATACCCAGGGAGACACCTCTAGAAGAAAAGGTACTTGAAGTTCCAGCACAGCCTGCTAACGCTGCAACACGAGTACCAGATGCGATGGTTTTAGTTGAGCAGATTATCAAAGAAACTTTCGAATAATGTGGTTTTTGTTTTTTAATATTGAGGATGTTGGTATTATTTTGCTTCGTTTAGTTTTAGAATGAATAATATAAAATATTGGTTCTTTAATATATGCTCGTGTTCAAATTCTTTGCTTGATATTTGTTTGTTAATCAATCAATTTTCATTATCTTAACTCGTCGAGTCAACTCAGTTTTCCATAATATACCTTATATAAACATAATCCCTTATGACAGTTATCAGATTTTTTTTTAATTTAGGCACAACCAAAATGGAAGAAATATAGCATTAATTTATGGAAAGACTGGACCACAAGGGATCTTGCCACCAATGCCAAATTTGGGTCAAGCCAACCCAATGTGACAGACATTTTAGAAACAAAAAATAATCTTCTCTATATTATTTGGCAAAACAGAAGAAGAGGAGTACCAAAGACATCTATCTTTTCTTTTGCATGTACCCAACAAGGCCGCACAAGATACTCATTATGGCTACCTAGATCTTCTTCTTTTGCATGCGCACAAAAAATCAGAAGAAGAGGAGTACTGAAGAGATCTATCTTTTCTTTTGCATGTACCCAACCGCACAAGATACTCATTATGGCTACCTACATCTTCTTTTTTGCATGCGCACAAAAAATAAGGGAATCATTGTGATGATTGACAAAAATGAGAAACTGAGTAATGATGATTGACAAAAGCAGTAGCGTTGTGATTGACAGAACACTGCTTTTGAAGGAGAAATAAACTCCAGAAGGTCACACAATACAGGCTCTTGTTATAATACTTCTCTTTCAGTCACACATAACAAGAAGTCCCAAAGTACAACTACCATATGAATGTACCCCTCAAAGCCAAAACCAATCATAGGAATGTTCCATATATATACTCCTAGTATTTAGTGATGGGGCTGGTATTTAGGACAGGGTCCCACTAGAATATTCTACACAGATTGTTAAAGTAGAAAAGATCAAAGATCAAAAAATACCACTGCAAACTGGAGTACTTAAGTTATTGTTGGAGTACTAGCTAATTCCTTTGTTACTAGTGACTTGGATAGAGTACTATCTATTCCTTACTACTGAGTCAACTGCATTACACTATTTTATTCACAATTCACATATTCTTAGAAGTAAAATAATAAATTATTAATATAGTACTAACTAGTGCCTTGGAAGATCATAAATGCTTTTTTGGTGCAATTTTTTTTTTGATTAAAATCCCAATTCATAATCTTAGAAGCAATTCTAGCTAGCTCTTACAATTAAATTTGTATTAAAAGAACCGAGATCAATATTTATTTTTTAAAATACTGGTCGGTAATATAGGATTTTATCATGTTGTGCCTTTAATCTGGACGAAACATGAAATATCAGCGATACATATATATGAATATCCGATAATATCGCATTATTGGTCGTATCGGACCGATCTGCTGATAATATTGGCAAGGATGTTTGGGGATGTTAGGTTATCAGGTGAAACTAGTTTATTTGATTGGTCGGAATTATGAATTCACGAACGACTATGATTGGCTTCATCGACAAGACTCGATATCCAAGTTTTTTACCAATGTCACTCTTGGACATGGCTTATTCAGCTAAACCAAATTTTATTTCGATGTCACGATCTTAGAGAGTATAGTTCATCCAAATCTAAGTTTCCGAGAGTATTTCCACCAAGATAAATTGATTGATGGTAATTTTTAATTTTTTACCGATGTCACTCATGGACGATCTTGTAAACCAATTTATATTTCGATGTCACTATCTTAGCAAGTATTTATCGTCCAAATCTAAGTTTACGGGGAATACCTCCACCAAGATAAATTGATTGATGGTAATTTTCAATTTTTACCGATGTCACCCGTCGGGAATATGCTTCTAAACCAATTTTTAATTTTATGACAGTTATCAGCGATAACTGAACGAAACATGATATATCAGCAATACATATGAATATCCGATGATATCGCATTATTGGTCGTATCGGACCGATCAGCCGATAATATTGGCAAGGATGTTTGGGGTTGTTAGGTTATCAGGTGAAACTAGTTTATTTGATTGGTTAGCATTATGAATTCACGAACGACTATGATTGGCTTCGTCGACAAGACTCAATGTCACTCTTGGAGGAGCTTCTAAACCAATTATTATTTATTTCGATGTCACAATCTTAGCAAGAATTTTTCGTCCAAATCTAAGTTTCCGGGGAGTATTTCCACCGAGACAAATTGCTTAATGGTAATTTTCCATTTTTATCGATGTCACTCTTACACGAGCTTGTAAGCCAATTTATATTTCGATGTCACGATCTTAGCAAGAATTATCGTCCAAATCTAAGTTTACGCGGAGTATCTCCACCAAGATAAATTGATTGATGGTAATTTTCCATTTTTATCGATGTCACTCTTGGACGAGCTTCTAAACCAATTTTTATTTATTTCCATGTCATGATCTTAGCAAGAATTTTTTGTCCAAATCTAAGTTTCCGGGGAGTATTTCCACCGAGAAAAATTGCTTAATGGTAATTTTCCATTTTTAGCGGTGTCACTCTTGGACGAGCTTGTAAACCAATTTATATTTCGATGTCATGATTCTTAGCAAGTATTTATCGTCCAAATCTAAATTTATGGGGAGTATCTCCACCCAGATAAATTCCTTGATTTTAATTTTCCATCCAATTTCTTTTTATATTACTTTTTATTTATTTTCCAAAGCCGCATACTTGTTCACTAGCCAAGTTTGCACGTGGCTAAGCTAGAGGTAAAGTGAAAACGTGTGTCACGGTATAAAACACGAGCAAGGAAGGGA
This sequence comes from Papaver somniferum, assembly GCF_003573695.1. Lineage (NCBI taxonomy): Eukaryota > Viridiplantae > Streptophyta > Magnoliopsida > Ranunculales > Papaveraceae > Papaver > Papaver somniferum. The sequence continues at coordinate 38,681,644 of NC_039361.1, read as the reverse complement.
GACTGGACAATACCGCTTTTTCATTTCCAAGTCTCTCTCTAAACTAGGGTTTCAGTATCAAAAACTAAAAGTTTTAGCATCAAACCAGACAAAATGACTGCTATTCTAGTAACTTCCTTCTGATTTCTTCTTCTTGATGGAGACAAAGAGATTGTTGGTTATTTTGTTTCGCAAGGTTGTTCCTTGTTTGGAGATGTTTATGATTATGATGTTGTTGACGATGAAGAAGAGGAGGACGATGAAGAAGAGGAAGACGATGAAGAGGATGATGAGTATGATTTTGAGGATGATGATGATGATGATGATTTAGATGATTCAGAACACTTATTTTGGTTTGGGCCAGCGCTTGAGGATGAAGATGAAGACGATGATGTTGATGATGAAGATGATGATTGGCCATACAAAGATGTGGTTACGATTGTCGACAACAGCAGTGAAGAAGTGATAAGCATGTAAATGCTACATTTTATACCCTTATTTATATTAGCTAGGATACAGTATTTTAATTGCTAATACTATTTTACTGCTTTTGTAGAAAGTATAAGTGAATTCGATCATCCAACGAATAAACAACAAAATGTGAGACTTAATGGTGTTTGCGACGAAAATGGAAAAATGTGGTTGGCCTGGTACTTCCATATATCAGCAACGCTTATTATGCTGGCCTGGTATTTCAATATATCAGCAGCACTTATTATGCAATGGGGTTGGCCTGGTATTCCATATATCAGCAACCACGATGATGAAATGAGTTGGCCTGGTGTTTCCATATATCAGCGACCACAATGATAATTTGAGGCTGGCCTGGTATTCTTTATATATCAGTAGCGCTCATACTACTCACAACACCAAAAGTTAACAAATGAGTGGTACGTGGTGCTGTTAGAGGCTAAGGTGGAGAACTGTCCACCAAGGGTTTAAATGCGAAAGAAGTTCTCTCATTTCTTAAGCAAACTGATGTTGAAACTCCAAGCACCTGCCGTTCACATCCGTTGGTGCAAGATCGAGATCGAGAAAACACATATTTGGGGGTTTTGGTCTTCTAAAACAGTAAGGAAAGAACTAGTGTTGCTGCTGACGTTTGGGGTTCGATTGGTTGGGGCGTATGGACTGGATTCAAGCCAAGGATCAACCAGAAGAACAAGGAGAAGATGGTGCGAGTTTGAAGTCACTTTGAGATCGAACTTGTGGCATTAATGATAACAGCGACATCATTCGATCAATGGAGTTTCTTGGTACGAAAACCGATGGGTTTGCTTAGTCGAAAGGAGAATCAGAAAGAACGGAAGCTGGTGTTTGAAATGTGATGATGGACAGCAACGAGGAGCAGTCTTGTTTGGGTCGTGAGTTAATGAATGAAATAGAAGCTTGTGTTCGAATTGAGGCTCTCTGGTGGTGTTCATCTCATCCGACGGAAATGTGTTTAATGAAGTTAGGGCCTGTTGTTGGATAATTCGATCGGTGTGGGGAGTATAGAACTGAGATGATTGCAACTGGTGGTGGTATTTGAGCTATGGAAGTCAATGAAGGCAACGATGGCTAATTTCTACGGCGTCAACTTTGAATAGCTGTGCTGTTGAGTTTGGATGTAAACTGAAGATAGCATCGGCGAGGGAGCAACACAATGGAAAAAGATGACAGCCAAAACTTGGATCGATTTTGATTGGTGATTGTTTGCAACGGGAGAAGGTGCAAGGCTGAACTGATTCTCAGTGGAGCTCGGGTTTGGCAGTGATGGTTAGATGGAGTCCAGGTTGTGGTTGATCGTGATAAACTCGTCTGAAAAGAGCATGGGAGCATCGATGATAGAAAGCTCGTGTTTGAGCCTGGAAGTTTAGAAAACAGAGAGGAGTAGACGGGAGTTGGACAGGCAGAGAATAAACACTGGAGATTTGGCCAGACTTTGTGAAGATTCAGCTGGTATTTCAAGACGAGAAAACAGCGCTGAATACTTATTATGGCCGGTGGTGTTGTGGTGATGTTTAGCCGAGAGTTGCTGTGGTCGGCTTGGAGAAGACCTGAAGTTGTTATTGGACTGGGCCTTGGGCGGAAATTTGTTTGGTCTAGGTTAGACTTCTACAACACCGATATAAATATAATAACAAAGAACAATCAGAGGACGCCGGTTTTGGGGAGACGAAAAGGAGGCTGCGGCTTCAGAGCCGTAAACAGGGAGATACTAGGGTTTGAAGTTTTTCTCCCATTTTTGTTCCGATTAGCTTGTCGTTTTTGATTTATATTTGTTTATGGCTTTTGAGAAAGCTATGTCCTGATAGATCCTTGTTAGGGTTTAGGTAGAAACCAATTTCATTATGAAAATTCTACATTTATATGCTTAATAATAATGAGTTGATTGATTAGTAGTTTTTCTTCATACAGCTTGGTGTTTAATCGTTTATGTGATTTTCTAGATTATTTATGCTTTTGAATTGATACTACGTGCTTCGGTTAGACCCCTAGACGTGGTATGCAAGGATAGATAGGTGATGCTTTAAAATCACTATCCATGAAGCGAAGAAAACTATAGCGGAGAAACAATATTTGAAAATGCATGGAACATGTTTTTAAAGATTAATAGAATTTGCATAATTAATTGGTGGAAACCGAAAACCCTAATAACCCATTCCCATTTTGTCTATCGTTCAATTTATTTATTATTTCATTTTGTTCCAAATATCTAAAAAATTGTTAAACATCATCTTGTTTTTGGTATTAGTTAGCAGAGTATTTCACACTCCTCGTGGAAACGACCTGTACTTGCCATTGTTCTATTAGTTAGACACTATGCACTTGCAGTATTTTATTGTAGGTTTTCCATCCTACCAAGTTTTTGGCGCCGCTGCCGGGGAGTGGTTGCATAATACTCTCTGATTGATATCTTTTTGTACATAATTTTATTTTGATTTTCTTTTAGATTTGTTTTGGTTCTTTTTACACATTTTTTTTCTTTCTTAGGTACCTTAGTCTGAAACAAAGTATGCACTCGCAAGGTTTTTGCAAGAACCACTTGGAGGATGCATTAGAGGTTTGCTTAGCTCATTTTGGGTATGATTTTGATGATGATAGTGTTATTTGTGAAGTAAATGCCTTATTAGACTCCATACCACTGCTAGACACTAATAAATGGAAGCCCAAATTAGAACCTCTATTTTTGCCCGAGCTTCGACTAGTTCCATCAGTCAAGAAAGCTCCGACTTTGACCCTTAAGTTATCATGTTTTGATTGCTTTAATAATAAAACCGTTGCGGATGAGAATGGGTCTATTAGTCATGATATTATTGCTCTATTTGATCCGTTGTTTAGCGGGTGAATTTGAACCATTATCTGCAGCGCAAGTTATTTCGTCGGACTTAGAACCAGATTTAGGGAGTATAACAACTGTTCAATTCTTTAAACAATCTTTGCTAATTATTTGCGAACCTGATTTACTTCATATTCAAGGTTCGAATTATGTTTTGAATAATATTGAATCCAGTTTTAGCTCTCTGGATACCAATCATTCTTGCTGCATGATCATACTTCCAATTGACCGGATTAGTTGGGTTGATCCACAACTCTTCAGATTATATATCTATGATTTGCAGCTTATTTTCGGGAACCAACCTCACCTTGTTTGAGATTGCGTGCTACTGAAAACAGGGAAACAAATATCTTTCGCTTCATGGGAGTCAACCCATCAGATTTGTTCCCTTCACTCTATCTTTTATTTTTATTCGTGTAGTTTTTACATATCGTATTTTAGAATTTCCCACCTTAGTTTCTACGTTGGATGACTCAATTACATTGAGGAAAATGTAATGCTTAAGTGTTGGGGAGTGGGTAATTATCCATATTTTTGCAGATTTTCACTTTTCTTAGAAAAAAATAAAAAAAAAAATTAATTGCATAATATCTCTGTTTTGCTCGAGGACTAGCAAAATATAAGTGTGGGGATGTAAGGGGATTATAACTGATCTAGTCCTCTGTTTTCATGGTTCTGCTATGCAAGAATGGTATTCAATCACATCTTGATCCATCGTCTTTTGTTTAGTTAAATATCTTTTTAGTTTTTGTGTCATTAGTGTAATCCTTTTTTTTTTTGATGTTTAATTAGTCTGTTTGTAAAGTTGCTTGGAAGTATAGTTTTTGTGAATGTTTAATATTTACGGATGCAATATTTTCTTTAGATTCCAAGTGCATATGTTGTTTAATTTTTGTCCATTGTTCATCTGTTGGAGTATCAATCTTTTGACAAAACAGAATGAACGAGTAATGTGTTTAAGGGGGCTTGGTGTAGAGATTTGGATGTTAGGGTTAACCATGATTTTGTTGTGGGTTTGCTGTTAAAGTGATAGGATCATGAATATGATAGGGACTGTATATTGAGTCTTGTATCCGAGAAAATAGCCAAATTTTTCATAAATTGCGGTGCCAAATCTGACAAACTTTACCCAAAAAAAAGTCAGAATTGAGAGCACAATTGAACAGTAGGCCTAGGACTGCTACATAATTGTGCTTACACATTAATAAAATTAACATACTAAAAATAATGTAAAAAACTTGAATTTAGTCAATGTCGAGTGCTCAGCCATAAATTTGTTTGTCTTGGTGGCTTCCCATGTTCTTATTCATTGTAATCATTATCCAAATGTTCACCATAGCTTTTCTCAAATGCATCCCAAGAAGCAAAACCCTTAGGAGGAGGATCATTTTCAACATGGATAATTTTCTTATTATGAACTAATTCCCATTCTTCATCGACAAAATCTTCTAGTATATCACCAATGCTTTCCACAAAGTCATCCCATGAAGTAAAGCCCTTCGGAGGAGGAGGATAATTATTAATAAGACCATTGGCAGGAGCAACACATTTATTATTAGAACTCATCCTCTCAATTCCTTCTTTCTTTTACTTACGAACGAGGTATCTTATTTCTTATTTCTAGGATCCAAATCTAGCTAAATATAGTGTTTTTTTTCCCTATACATATCTAGTATGCAAATCTAAATATAGTGGGTGGGTTATGTTTACCATGAATACAACAAACGAAAATCAAGGTGATATATGGAAAGTGGGATTTTGCGGATTTTGCGAGACCGAGCAGAAAAATATTGCATTTAGGATTGTAGGATTAGACTACTGATTGTCATTTCTAAGTAGACGCCTATAATCTTGTCGTAACCCTAAAGATATCTCTAAATATCCTGACACGTTAAGCACTCATGTCAATGAGATAGATAGTACACTTGTTAAAATTAAAATTTTACATTCCTTATTTAACAAAATACTCCTTCCTTATTGAATTTCAGACGCAACTTTTCCTACTACATTATTACTACAATAATAATTAATTTTTTGCAAAATTCATAGACACCAGCATTTGTTGATCATACACGGTTTACCAGGGTTTACGCGTTTTTCATAGAGCCAGCACCTGTTGAAAGGCATTATGTGACGCTGGTGTATTGCAATATCTTGAACTGCATCATGGTTTGGCTCATGTCTCATGGTTTCTTTTTATGTTGCTGTGAATTGTACCCTGATTTGAGAATCATTTGGTGATTATGAACATCTCAATTGCATGCTTTATGAACATCTCAGATTGTAGATTCAGACTGTAGGTGATTTAAGATTATGAACATCTTTTGGTGATTATGAACATCTCAGATTGTAGATTCAGACTAGGTCTGTATATGCCTCTCCATCAAGTGAATTAGACTGGATAGAGAATAATGCTTATTTTGTTTCAACATACCACGGTTGAAATCACAAAGAGAAACCGAAAAAGAAAATTGAAATTTCATTAACCACACTTACAAACACCATCACCATTACAGATCAGACCACTAATTACTAATAGTTCCATTTACAATCAAACCATAAGCAAAAGAACTAGACACACTACCAATTCCAGTTTGACTTACACCTGAACAACCAACTCCGATGTCGTCCGATAAGCAAAATTCCCATAACGTCCATAACAAGTACCAGCAAAATACCTACCACTACTACTATCGAGTTTGATCTTTGTCAACACCAAAACAACACCTTTACAAGATCAAACCTTGTGTCGAAATAAAAACTCCCAAAAAAAAAACACTTACCATGCATTAGAAGATGTATCATGTGTTACAGAGGACTAGACCTCTCTTCCAGTTCCAACAGCACCAACAACTACAAGCATTAGGAAAATCTTTGTGAATTTTCACGAAGATGATCTGAAGACTTCAAGGAATCCAATCCTCCTAAGTCTTCCTCAAAAGATTTCCCCAATGCTCTTCAGATGATCACCACTGATCATCGTCATCGTCGGTGTTAAAGCCCTCTTCTTCATAGGAGAAGTCTACGCCGCTATCAGTGCTGGTAGAAGCTGCAGGACCATAACCTCCATCCTCATCATCTTCACCATATTCCGATCCTTCATTTTCTTCTTGCTGAACCTCTGCTGCAATAGGATTTCCATCTACATCCATCCCTGGTATCTCCTCACCGTCTGAATCCACGTTCAGGGGTTCAGACATGGTACGAGCAAATATCCTGGGTTGAGCTTTCTCTGCCAAATAGAGTAGATACATTTCTGCATCATCTCTCTCCTGACTTTGTCTCTCTCTAGCCTCTTTTTCTGGATCATTAGGTCCCTCACTGCTGCTATCATCCTCATCAAGTTTTACTACTTCTCCACTTTCCTCATCACTTTTACTTTCTGTGGCACTTCTTGTCTTAATCCAACGACCTTCATATCTCTCTAGCCTTTCCCTATTCTTCCTTGCACATCTTGTCTTAATCCAACGACGTTCATATCTCTCTAGCCTTTCTCTCTTCTTCCTTGCACATCTTGGACAGAACACACAATTATTAGAGTAATGTGTTTTATTTCACTTAATTCTAATTGGGGCCATAACTTCTTCCAGTTATTACGATTTTATTTTCCAACTGTACCCACACGTACTCCACTTTTTACAAAGTTAGTTTTTTACTTTAGTACCGTTATAACAACTGCAGCAACACGTACTCCACTTTTTAGTCGCATCGCACTCCGGTATTTTAGAGCCGTCAAAGCAGAAAACTATGCAGCAGGATAACAAGATTTGACTGAGAAAATTCTTAACATAGAAAGTGCAACATGAAAATTGAAGGATCTTTACCTTCCTGTTTTACCAAATTATTTACGATATACACTTAAATATTTTGCCAAATTATTTATTAGTAAAAATATTTCCAAATTTCCATTTACCCTCTGTGTTCATCTCTCTCGTCTTAAATCATTTCATGTTTCTACTCTTAAATCTTCTAACCTCCCTCTAGAAAACTAAACAAGTGGTTTACTTTGATCATCTGATTCATCTCCTGGATAAACCATATATTCCCCTGTCAGTTTTGCTTTGCGGAATAATCGGATCGACCGTGTAAGTAATTCTTTTCAGTACTGCTTTGTTAACTGAGATTGTAACTCTAATGGTCATAGTAGGGTAAATATTATCTTCACATGCAACTTTATGTAGGTAGCTAACCTCTGACTATTTGTATGATTCATGTATGATAACTGAACTCACATTGTGATTTGTGATTACTCTTTGTGTACGTATTACTCTTTGCAATGATATTTCGTAGTTTTATTCGGACCACAATAGCATTTTCACAAGATGTTCACAAGTTTTTTCTCCGTCCAGATATCTGAGAATTCATAATGGATCCTAGAGTAATGGATAAATCTTGGATGTATACCGATAGAACCAAACCGCATTATCAAGACGGAGTCGATGCATTTATAAAGTTTGCTACGCATACATACCAACAGGATATTGCGAATGGGAAACGGAAACCATACCACAAGGGCAAAGTTAAGTTTATATGTCCATGTGTGAAATGTCTCAACCTCTACGTGCACAAGGAAAGTAAAGTTAAGTATCATTTATTTTCTTCTGGATTCATTCAAAATTATGCGGTATGGACTAAGCACGGAGAAGGAGATGAGTCATCAAGGTGGACACTTCTGGATGGTAATGGCAGCGACGATCCGCACTTTGATGAACCAACACATGCTGCAGAAACTAGAGAAATGGTTGGTGCTTTATTAGGAGACAACTTTTCAAAGGATTCTGAGAAGATGCAACGGATACTCGAAGATGCTGGGAAACCCCTATACGAAGGAAGTGCCGATTTTACAAAGATATCTGCAATGTGTGAACTGTTTAACCTGAAGAGCAAGCACGGAGCTTCCGACAAGTTATTTAATGAACTTCTACCGATGTTAAGATCCATGCTCCCTTTAGGAAATGACATGATGAAAAGTACATATGAAGCAAAGAAGGTGATGAGAGATTTGGGTTCAGGTTACGAAAAGATACATGTATGCATCAATGACTGCATTCTCTATATGAAGGATTACGAGGATCACATCAAGTGTCCCACCTGTGGGAAATCAAGATGGAAAGTTGACGACACCACCCACGAGGTTTATGAAAAAATTCCGGCAAAAGTCTTGTGGTATTTCCCAATTATCCCAAGACTGAAACGGCTGTTTCAATCAAAGAGAATTGTCGAATATTTATTATGGCACGACACCAGAAAGAAAGAAGAAGGTGTTTTACGACATCCAGCGGACTCACCAGCATGGAACAATATAGATGAAAGATATCCCGTAATTCGTGATGATCCTCGAAATCTGCGGCTAGGCATTTCGGCTGACGGGGTTGACGTAAACAAAGGCATGCAAAAACAGCACAGTGTGTGGCCAATTCTGACAGTGATTTACAACCTTCCGCCAGAGTTGTGTATGAAGAGAAAGTTCACCATGCTGTCATTAATTATCGATGGGGGGCCTTGTAAGGACATTGATGTTATGTTACAACCGTTTGTCGAGGATCTCAAGGAATTGTTTGAGGGAGTCCAATGTTTTGATGCGCTGAAACAGGAGATGTTTACTCTACGTGCGGTTGTTTTATGGACAATAAATGATTACCCTGCTCTCGGTACACTGTGTGGTTCCCCTACCAGGGACGAGACGCCTGTAAGGTGTGTGGGAGAAATACTTACTATGTCAGGCTAAAACATTGTAGAAAAGAGGTTTATACCGGGCATAGAAGATACCTACCATACGATCATCCATTCAGACGTCAGAAGGGGTTCAACGGAAAAGAAGAAACTGAAAAGGCTCCGGAACTTATGACCCCGTCACAAATATACAATGAGGTAAAGATTATAAAGAATAAATGGGGAAAGGGACGGAAGAACATTGTGGTGGAATTCGTGCAGGATAACCCTGGAAGAGGTGGAAAGATGAAGAGAATCGAAAAGACCATCGACCCAAAAAGGGGAAGGGGAAGGAGAAGGAGACCGAAAGGCGCTACTGGAAAAAGTTCAATATATGGTTCCGGCTCCTCCCCTACTGGCGGTATCATGTTGTCCACCATTGCATAGATTTCATGCACGTCGAAAAGAATGTATGCGAGAGTATCGTTGGAACATTGTTGAACAATGAATTTAAGTCGAAAGACCACCTTGCTGCTCGAATGGACCTGAAGGAGATGGGTTTTAGAGACGAGTTGCAACCTCGGGAAAATGGCAAAGGGGGATATATACTAAAGGCAGCATGTCACTCATTAAGCCCGGAGGAAAAGGACAAGTTTGTGCAACATTATCCGAGATAAAGGTTCCACAAGGGTATTGTTCAAACTTTTCAACACTGGTGAATCGAAAAGATCGAAAGCTTATCGGACTAAAATCGCATGATTATCACATACTAATGCAACATTTTTTGCCCATTGCGATTAAATCAATTATGCCGCAGCCAACAAGATATGCTATTATCAGGTTTTGTTTCTTTTTCAGGGCAATATCTAGCAAAGAAATCAAGGTGGCAGAGCTAGAAAAATTGCAGTCGGATCTCGTTGTGACGTTGTGCTTGCTCGAGAAATACTTTCCTCCATCCTTTTTCGACATCATGGTTCATTTAACTGTGCATCTTACCAGGGAAGTGCAAATTTGTGGTCCTGTATTCTTTCGATGGATGTATCCGTTTGAAAGGTGCATGAAGGTCATAAAAGGGCATGTGCGAAACAGAAACAGACCTGGAGGAAGCATTGCTGAAGGGAACCTTGCGGAAGAGACAATTGAGGTTATCAGTGAGCACCAACAAAGCATGAATGATACAGTCGGAATTCCACCAGACAAACTCAACACATCTGACACTGGCGAAGATTCTTATTCTTTCAGGGGAAAACCAATGTCAAATCCTAAGTTTCCTCGTGTTGATAAGGATCTGTTTGATAAAGCGCATTTCTATGTATTGCGGAATTCGCCTGAAGTTGCTCCTTACGTTGAGTAAGTATAACTAGATCTAACCAGATAACCTCATTTTTTATTTAGTTTTTGATTCTGTGTCCGAATTTCTGTAAAGATAATAACATTAATCATTGCACTGTCCAGCCGACACCAGAATTTTTTGAAGGATAAATATCTTGGTATGAGTGATAGACAGCTAGATCAAAAACATCGTGAAGAGTTCGCCAAATGGTTACAAAAAGTGGTAAGAGTTTGCAGAAAATGTCACTCTTGCTATGTAACTTTTGCGTTGAGACGGAGGCTAATCCTTATAATGTATTTCAGGTTGACAGTGAGTGGGCAGACTCTAGGGAAAACTTCAATCAGGACTTAAGGTGGCTATCAATCCCACCGAATGCACAAGTAGAGACATACGAAGCATATCACATCAATGGATACCTGTTTCGCAAAATCTCATGATGGTTCCGTTAACCAGAATAGCGGGGTTTACGTAGAGGCAACTGACACGCACATTAGACAAGCGGGGATTACCCTTAATCTGGCGGATTATTATGGTGTTTTACAAGAGATATGGGTGCTGACATATCATTCGCTGAAAGTGCCACTTTTCAGGTGTAAATGGGTTACCAAAGCAGGGGTCTCAAAAGACAAACTTGGCTACATTTTGGTTGAGCTTGATAAGTTGGGACTCCAGGATGATCCTTTCGTTGTAGCCTCCCAAGCTAAGCAGGTATTTTATGTAGACCAGGAAAATAAAAGAAAGTCTATTGTGTTAGGTGCACCTACCCAAATCTGGAAATATGCTGGTGATGAAGTCGACGAGGAATTCAGTACGGCAGTTATTTGTCGGAATGAGTATAAATTGCCAAAGGTAGATAAACTTGACCTGCAAAGGACATCCAGGGATGATTACTATCGGGACGACATTAAGGGTAGAACTGCAAGGAAACCACCAGCACCAGCACCAACAGCAGTCCCTGCTTCTCAAACGACTGCATCTGAGCAACCATTTCCAAGGACTAAGCGACAAGCCAGGTGATAGAATGTAGTTGTTTGGATTTTTCTGTTAACTAGAGAATGAATGTATGGATTGTTGAAAAAAAATTGATTCTTAAATCATGGTGGGGTTTTGTATGCAGATGGGTTTTAGCAATGTTGGATGAGTTTGGATTTGGCTATACTGATTATTGAATTAATATTCTGTCATGCTAGGATTAGTAGTAATAGTACTAGGCTTGCACATAGATTTTTTTTTGGAATTGGGCCTAAAATAGTCTTTGAATTAATCTTACTCCAACAACATTTTATAAACTGGAGTAATACCCACCATCTTAAACACATTTTATATACCCTATTGATTCATTAATTCAGTCATTCCTACCCATCTCTACTTAACAATCATTGGAATTTTAGAATCATTCACCAAGAACATTGCTTGTTTGTACATTTACAAAAACAAGAAGACAATAACAAAAAAAAGTCCAATACTACAAACATTCCTTTAACATTTATCAGCTCATTGAGCATTATATCAAGTTTTTTCAATTTCCGCATCAACACCACAAGTTCACACAACTATCAAACCCTCAAAAGATCAAAGCTTTAAACTACCATTACATATTCTCAAAATACCTTCACCAAAAGGCCATAAACCGAACCCCTTTCATTACAAACCATTACTACAAACTTGAAACAACGACTACCCCTTTCAACTTTACAATCCAAACACAAGAAAATTCCTTGTATCTTACTACTTGCCCACAATATCAAAATAAAAGGAAATCCAAAACCGTCCGCATCAACTTTCAAAATACAAAGAAACTTACCATCTTTCGCACCAACATCGGGAAGAGTAGAAGGAAGGAAAATTACCAGAAAAGTTGTTTTGCAAAAAACTTGTTGATCGTTTTCAGGATTTATGCAATGCTTGAGAATCTAGCCTTTCCTGGTAACTCTGATGAGCTTACCACTGTTCATCCTCATCAGTATCCAGACCCTCTTCACCACAGTCCTCGCTATCAGATGGTGCAGGATAAGTCCCACTGGATGATGATTCATCATCACTATCCTCATCCCCTTCTTCCCTTTCTTCCTCACTTGACTCATCATCGAGATCAGCGATTCGACGGCTCACCTTCACTGCAACAGGTTCACCCTCACTCATGGTGCGAGAAAAAATATTGGGATTGTCAAGTTCATATTCGAATCTCCTTCTCGCCTTCTCATCATGATAAGAATTCATCCTTTTCTTGTCCTCTGCAGCATCCTAATCTAGGTCACTGGTATCCACTTCCTCCACTTCATACTCATACCCTTATGAGGCCTCAGAATCACTTTCTGTTGAACTGCCAAACTTTGGGGTCTTGGCCTGCTTCTCAGCCTTTTCCTCATCCTTCTGTTCTTGCCATTCTAAGAACTTGGGTAGCCATGCATTGTAGAGAGCCTCAAATATCCTTTTCTTCCGCTCCTGAACAACCTCTTCTGCCTCTCTCTGACAAGTTTTCTCTTGAATCCGATGATCAATTTCAGACTGTGCATCTTCTCTTAACTGTTGTAATTCCTCTATGCTCAAAGAAGGGAGAATTGACTTGGCTTGTGCAAATTCAGGTGTTACTAGTGGTGCATTTGGAAGATTTCCGATGGAATTGGTTAAATTCTGGGTAGGATCAGCCATACTCTCAATTTAGTTTGCTAAACCTAAACCTTTCCTCTTTTGTTAAAAATCTCTCTGAAAATGGTAATCTCTCTGCTAATTAACCCCTCAAATACCCCATTGTGCCAATTCAATTCCATTTATGGCGCTTAGTTATCCGTCATGTCACTTTGTTAACTACGCCCATTCAAAGCCATCCGTGTCCCCTTCACTCTAATAACCATCATTACCCTATCAAGACATATTTTCAACACCTAATTCTCATTAAGACTTTTACCCTCTTTGGAACTTCCATTAAGGGAGTATCTGGTGGGTCACCAAACTTTGATGTTTATCTTTGGGGTCTAATTAACTCTTTATGTTTTATGCATACTAGGAGATGGCAGCACCAGTTGGGAGGCTTCATTGCAACCTGCTAAAAATGCTCTTCCTGCTAGAACAATCCTTCATATAATAGCGTGTCCAAAAAAGGAAAATTTTGGCCATATTACGTTTCCAAAGTAATATTAACAATAATTAAAGCAAATACTAATTAACCACTAAACTCAAAAGGATATTAAGAGAAGTAATAAGGGAGAAGAGAGAATTTCTTATTCATTTAAGAAATTGGGATACAAAATACAATAGCCTAAGGGAGTTATTTATAAAAGTCTTAAGGTGTTATCTTGTATACACCACCTAGTATTACATGTCACACTACATGTATGATGTTATGTAGCAATAACACCTATAGATTGCAAACCATGCAATTCAACACCCACTAGCTTTAGGTGTTAATCTCATCCAACAAAGTAGCTTACTATTGCTTAAGTAGCTTATACAAGGTGCTTGGTGTAACAAGGTGCTTATGCAAGGTGCTTGGTGTAACTAATGGTGCTAAGTGGATATCCACCATATCCCATGCATATTATAACATGCCACACTTTGATTTGGCGTGTTTATTAAAATGTTGAGTAGCTGAACCAGTTTAGTTTTTTTCAAAACACCCTATAGACACGTCTAAAGATGGGCAGCTTGGTGGATTGATACGTTACCTAACTTCTTTGAGTTCATGCGTTCGAATATTGCGTTCGAAAGCTTTTTATTAATTTTTTCAGAAGGATGGGCTTGTTCAGAAGGATGACAGCGTCTTCTTCTAGAAGTTTTAAGGTAATTGGGCTTCCACTTTACACTTCAAGCCCGTTTGTGAAGAAAATAGTTGAGGGCAGCTGCGGTTCGGTACTGGGTTTCGACTTCGGGTCACGGGTAGCCCTCTTAGAGAGTCCGCTTGCAAAATAGCTGCCAAGTGTTTGTTGTCGCCTCTTAACGGCGAATAAGTTGGGGTGGCGTTCAATAGGTCTTTGCATGCACTTAGTAGGCATGTGCCTCCACGATATCTCAACTAATTGATCTCGAGGATTGAAAAAGGATGGGTGAGATGTGTTAACTGTTGGTCTTCTCGTCCATAAGGCTTGTTTGGAAGAAATCAGTTTTAATTTCCAATTCTGTAACTCTGTAACTTCCATATTTCATCTCCGCAAAATCCCTTCAGTGTTCCAATTGTTGAAGCTATGTCCAAGCGAGGTTATAATGCATATCTAAATCTGAATGATCGCCCAGCCATGTCTAAAAATCAGGAATCCATGGGTAGACCAGAGGAAAAGAAGGCTAAGATGAATATGCAAGAAAACCAGGTATTGATTTTTGATAATCATGGAAGAATTGTTGGGTTCAAGGTGTTGAAAGTGAATTTCATAGTTGTAATTGGCTTTATTAGTAACTGTGATGGTGTTATTGATTGGGATTCCCCCATTTCTCCAATTTGACAGGTATAGAGATAAGCAGTAGCAACAGTGAGGAACCAAAGCCAAACATGCAAGTTGGTACTGGAGGTATTGGAGAAGTCAAAGAGGATAGGGTTGTTATGCATCATAGTGCCAGTGTTTATGCGTTGGATCCTCAACTTCCTCAACTCTAAGGGGCTGATGAAGGGTGGGTGGTGTATGCCGTTCATCCTGACAAAGGCCGGTTTGTGATTAATGAAGGTGTGGTGCTTGTAGGGGAGCAGCAGGTGGTTTGTGGTGGTGCTAGACAGGAGTTCTATTTTGCACCAGTTCTAGTTGCATGCAAAGCTAAGATTCGGGAGAATGACACTCATGGTCTCCCCAATGATGTGGTAGTATTCCCCAATATCTTCATGCTGGCACCAGTGATGCAACAATTGGCAGAGGATGCTTATGATATTGCAATCTTCGGACCAGGGGAGATAACTGATTGTAATGAGATTCCTGAGGATGTAGTAGTGCCTATGCCTCCTCATAGGGGAAACTATTCTGTGCCAAGGAGGAGGGCTGCACCAGAAAGGAGTGGAGCTAACAAGAAGGTTGTTGGAAGTGGTGTGGGGACCTCTGGGGTTGCACCAGGAGCTTGAACAGTATTCAACCATCCCCTTCCAGATGGTAAAGTAAGTATTCATGTAAATGTTTTTTTGCTGAATATTGCATATGTTTCTCATGGATAAACAGTTAATGCTAGTGGTGCTGATTTTGGATTTGATAGTGTTGGTTTTAAAGACAATGATGTTCAATTGAATGTATATGTGGTTATGGGTTATAGTATTATGCTTGGTTGAGTGGTTGTTGTGTTTAATTTTGGTTTTGAGCTTGATATGGTGACTATAGTAAATAGCAGGGGGAATTTGAAAGGGGGTTATGCCCAAAAGTGTTTTCTACATAAAGTTATTTACTAAAAATGTCTAGTTTTTTAAAAATTCCGAAAAAGGTATAATGTGTACACATTATAGGTGTAGATTCTTGATATTGTGTACACAATATCAAGCAATGGGTATATATTCAAACATTTTTGGTAATTTATAACATTTTTGGTAATAACTAAAGAAAACTAGACACGTTTGGAAATTTTCTTGTTATCATGAAGGTTTGAAATTGTTTTATGGAGTTAATAGTTTTATCTGGGCATTCATATGAACTACTCCAACTGGTAGCATAGGCAACTTTGAAGTTACAGAGATAGAATAACATATTAGTACAGGAATGCTTGAGAAAGCAATGAAAAATCTTACCAGAAATGCAGTGTGGTAGCTGAGAGGAAATTTTGATAGCACACATAGTCCAGTAGTAGGATCTTTTAGAAACCAAATTGCAGACTCCCAAGTTATTTATAGCATTCCAATGCAACGGATTACCAAAGAAATTTTGATTATAGGTGTTTAGAAGATTTGCAGAAATAGTTTTGGAGAACCCAATAACTTGCAGATATGCAAGTCAAAATCTATTCCAGAGAAAGCTAGGGAATTAGTCTTGAGGGTTTTGGGTTTACGTTTTGGCCACACTTTCAACTTGGCGTGTTTATTTAAATGTTGAGTAGTTCAACCAATCTAGTATTTTCAAAACACTAATCATAAACATCTAAAGATGGCCATCTTGGTGGATTGGTACGTTATCTAAGTCTTCGAGGTCATGCGTTCGAATATAGGCGAAAGATTTTTATTAATTTTTTCAAAACGAACTTTTTAGCCACGTTATAAAACCGGTATGTCTTTAGAACGCACACTATGGACACACATATACTAGCGTGTCCAAAGAAGAACTTTTTGGCCACACTTTCAACTTGGCTGTCTATATATCCTGCACTATGGACACGATATACCGACGTGTCTATAAATCGTACAATATGGACACACATATATCGGCGTGTCCAAAGAAGAACTTTTTGGCCACACTTTGAATTTGGCGTGTCAATCAATCGTACACTATGGACACGCATATATTGGCGTGTCTAATGAACCAACTTTAAAACCACACCTTAAATGGCGTGACTAACCTTTTGGACACGCCACAAATCCCTAATGTGGCCATAAACTGGTCTATAAACACGCCCAATACCTAATGTGGCCATAAACTGGTCTATAAAGACGTCCAATCAAAAATTTGAAGTTAACGTGACTAAACGGTTGAAATTTTGACACGCTAGTAGCCCTGGCGTGGCTGAAAGCACTTATATGAACACGCCCATTGAACATTGAGGATAGAAGTATACCCTATAAACACGCCAAAACCAAAAAGGCGTGACAGGCAAATTTATATTTGGCGTGGCTAAAGGCCATTTCTGTACTAGTGCTTTCTTTGCTTCCCTCCCTAAGATCAACCCTTCTCCTTCATTTTGTGACCGAAGCAAGACTGGAACGACCATTTCTTGATTTAGGGTAGGACTGTACAGATTGATCTCTCGAATCTAAAATACTCTTGTGCAGTACATTTATTTAGGGTTTAGTTTCTTTTCTCACCGGGATGCCCAATTTTCCATTTTTATCCGGGATCAGTTTTTACCCTACTATAGTATCTTACCTTTTTTCTTGTGGGTATATGCTTTCCCATACTGGTCGTGTGTTTTCCCTATGTGTTCTCCGTGTTGAAGGTGAGCACCACTCCATAGAACCAACTGAGCAGCAACAATTAGGTAACATCAGTGGTGTGCGAAGCAGGAGCAACATCAACTACATAGTATCCTGTACGCTAAAGCATCATCTTCATTCACGCACCAACAACATCAACTGTGACAAACAAGTAGATAACATCAACAACAGGTACATGACAGCAGCAACAACAACAACAGTTAAGCGACAACAACAACAGTTATTGGTAGATAACCAATCTAGTCGTAACTCTTAAACTCATTGGTTTTATGAGACTGCCTCTCCCATGAATTTAACTTGACTTTCGAATCACTGTGATATTGAGCCTCTTTCCGTGTTGTCATGATTGTAACAGTGACACTGTACGTTTCGAAAGCACAACTCAATAAGACATTTTCGCGAACAGATAGGTTACTTTGGAACTAAATTATAACACTTGCTTTAAGATAAAAAATAGAACTTGGAAAGATTCAAACCATTTTCTAATCTTCATAAATTATTTGTAAACATTGGAGGTTGTACATAGTTCATTATGCACATACGATATTAAACAAAAACATTCGGAGGATGGTACAAGTTCATTTCAAGGTATTTGAATTGATCTTGGTTATGAACTTGTTCCATGTTCAGATATTTATACAAGACCAACAATATCTTTGTTTCATAAAACATTCACTACAATCAATTGAAGAAGCCACAAAAAATTAGCATTTTAGCTACTAAAGCCGGCATGGATAAATAAAAATCGGCACTACATAAATAACAGCCGGCATTGAAATTTCAACACATACCGTACCGACAATTTTCAGAGATGGCATTGATATAAAATCGTCTACAATGCCGACACATATAAATTTTTTAAACGGGAATTGGTTTTGCAGCCGACATGGTTTGAAAATTGTTCTACGGTACGGACGCAAAAAAAAAAAAAATCACCAAAATATTGGTGTCTTAGCCGGCATGGGACTCAATACAAATCTATGCCGGCAGTTTTACTGCACAAAAATACGAAGAAGACATACTACAGTTGGTAGGGTATTCGTCTACCAATCCATACCGGCGACAAGAGCCGTCATGGCATTCATTACCCAAACAATGTTGACTGTCACACTGAGGTGTAGCACAGATAAAGAAATAGCAAACTAGTTGCTAGGGTTGTGAAGATAGTTTAAGTTCCGTCAGGAACATAGTTAAAATCTGATTCAAGGATCAAGATGTTGCAACTGTAACAATAAAACACTAAAAGAAGATGTGAAGAAGTTAGAAATAAAATTTCTGAAAGGTAAATACACTCAATTGATAGTAAACAGAGGACAGAGTCACGTGTTCAACACGCTGTCCTTAACACAATAGTTGACCGGTACGCCTCAAGAATGAGTGATGCCTATACCATGTGGTCAAGTTGTATCCAGGATAAAACTGCCCGTTGCAAGTATTGTTAGCACTACAATACTTGCCCACTCATACGAACTCAACAACAATGGCACAGAAGAAATGAAAAATACCACACAGAGGGAGA
Source organism: Papaver somniferum (assembly GCF_003573695.1). NCBI lineage: Eukaryota > Viridiplantae > Streptophyta > Magnoliopsida > Ranunculales > Papaveraceae > Papaver > Papaver somniferum. The sequence goes on along the minus strand of NC_039361.1, from coordinate 38,662,794 downwards.
GAGACGAAAAGAAGAGGATAGTAGCTCTTCTAGACACAAATTAGAATGAACAAACCAGAAGGTTTATATAGTGGAGAAGAGATATAATCGATAATAATGTGCATTAAGAGTGAATTAAAGAGAATATAATTTTATAATAAAACCAAAATAAATTTTCATTAATTCAAGATTTTCCAAAATGGTAAAAACAGTTACGCAATTAACTGCACATTATGTCGACATAAAAATAAAAACGGAAATAAATAAATTCTCTGTCATACGCCCCCCACATTAAATACAAAATTTATTTTGATATTAAAATATTTAAAGAAATATTTCAAAAGAATTTTGTCCAAAAAGGTAAGTCTTGTTAACATATATCCACGGCGCAAGAACGAGCCCGAGTCCAAAACTCAAGCCTTAGTGGAAACAAATATTAATTATCCCACCCGTTCCACCCACATTGTTTGTCTAACTATCCATAATGGAATAGTTAATAGTGGAGCTCCTCTTTAGTTATACCCTATGTAGAACTAAAGGTCATATTTCATTCCCTCATAAGAAAATGAGTAAGTGCCCTTAGAGACTCAAAGGTCCTAAGTTCCATTCCCACCAAGACTACAAAACCGAAACAATAAAACTCATTTTCTCCAACAATCCCCCACATTAATGAAATATCGATAAAAATCAGAAAACGGAAAGCTAGAAATACCACTTAGGCAAGAAGTGTTCATGAGGTCTTGAACCTTTGCTTAGTGAGAAATTGTCGGAACTACTTGATGGACAGTGAACGCGATGTCTTGAACTGCCATCGGTTGGTGTAATCCGCGATAATAACCACACGTGATATCTCTCTAGGTGCTTTCAAGTTCGTGCCGTTGTATCCTTTTTGGCCCTGGACAAATCCCGTTTCTCAGAATGCTCTAGAGAATCATCTCTATTCTCATAGGAAGCGACCCACTTCCACATTCAGATAGGTGAGTTCCATCAAGAGTGTTTACTGCTACACCCCACTTCAATCTTAAATTGAAACTACAGAGCTCATTAAGACTTAATTGAAAGTCATCCTTCACATGCAGTCACACTATCACGTCTACACCATAGGGAAGGGAGAGAGAATGAAATTCTTTGATAGTGTTTACCTAGACCCACCACAAATTAGTTGTCTCATTCAAAACCTTGATCTTGGGATCTCCAGTCAGCAAGGTTGAGTATTGATAGACGCATTTATGTGTCTAATTTGTCCTCAATATTTCGTATTGTTAGTACTCGTTTTCGTCCTTATTATGGTGTTTTGTGTGTTTGTAGGTATTTTTTGGAAATAAATATTTTTGGAAATTTCGGCTCAAAAAAGTTGCCCGGGGCACCCTTGGAGGACACGCGTTATTCGGACTCTCACCGTTGGTTAAGGGGCACCTCAATTAATAAAGGGCACCTTCTTTGCTATTTGCACCCCAGCTGTTGGATAAGGAGCAACCCTTTCTTCTTCGTTTAAATTTTTTTTGGCGGGAAATTTTTATTCTCAAACTGTGGATTTTTCGATCGGAATTTGGAGGGGTTAAAGGTTAACTCAATCGCTGAAACTTCATGGGTAGACGTGATATGACAATAAAAAGATGGTATGGGTGTTCGTTTGAATCTGAATTGGCTCAATCGTGTCATGGAGTGAAACAGAGCAACACGTATCCGAGAGAAGTATTTCACGGATTTTCCCAAGCTTTGTTGTTCTTTGCGTGTGCTTAGAAGGATCCAGCCACCAGTTAGGCCGTGTCAGAGATAAACAAGGAGAGTTTTGCAGCTGTATACGCGTGAAGAATTAAATCAGGGAAGAAATATTCCCGAATCTTGCATGGATATATTCTTGATTAACTGCCGGATATATTGGAGTTATGAGGAGTAATTCGGGGTCCTGTCGAGTATATATAGAGTCCTGGGGATCCACAGAGAGGTTATGAAGAGTTAGGGGAAGAAAAGAGAGGAGTTTGATCGAGTTGCAGAGTTGGTTCTGTTGCTTCAGAAACCCTAGAAGGCGAAGAACATTGACCCACACAAGCAGTCGTTTATGCTACAGTGAATACGACAGTCGCAAGACAGTCTTATATGCTACAGTGGTAACGACCCATAGCCGAGGGTCGTAGTTCTCTGGTTTGTAACAAATATAATTGTTACAAACCCGGTTTTGCATTATTTCTCCCTTTTCATCATTTGTAAACACCCTTTGAGCAATAATAATGATTTTTGAGCGTGTTTCCAACAACATGATAAGATAGACCCCATCACTGGGACAACGGAGGAAGCGACTTTTCATGATTGTGGTAAATGAATTAATTCTTTTATTGACTTTTTGCATAGATTTAATTGCTTTATGATTTTTGTTAATTATTTGTTATTTTGTTAGATGCCGCATGCTTAGTTTTAAATACTTTAGATGCGTCATGCTTTTAACTTACAAATAATATTTTACGAAATCTATTTTTGGCAAAGAACTAGAGTCACAACTTCTTTTGTTTTAGCTATATTGTCTAGAGTTAATGACTGCATCATAACAATATGAAAAGTAGTGGAATCCCACGTCTCAGCGTCTCTTCATCTTGTGACATAATTTATATATTTTTAGTGTTTCTCCTTTATTAATCCTAAAAACAATTTCAACAAGTCTGAGTGAACGAATCATCTTACTACAACTCAATTAAAAAAACCCATCAATTTTTGGCGCCGCCGAGGTGGATTTCTTTATAAATTTGTTCTTAGGTTTTTTTTATTTGTTCCTCTTTACACCTTTTGGTATTTCTTATTTGCTTTCAGATTTGGAACTGAGCTAAAGAAAAGGGGAGAAAGTGCTGAAAACAAAAGCGAAGCCAAAGAAGAAAAGAAAGGAGGAATCCAAAAGGAGTGAAGAAGAAATTTTTTGTATATAAGATATTCTATTTTTTTTTTTAGAAACTTTAATTAAGGTTTTTATTTTTGTAATTTTTGTAATTTTTTTTATTTTCGGACATTGAACTTTGGGACTTTATTTTTAAAGCCTACGTAAGGGTAGTTTTAGATATAAACTGTGTGCAGAGAAGGAAGACGATTACGATATCGTCTCGGCCCCTCGGGTTCGTACACGACATTGGAGTTGTGGCCCGAATCAACTTCAAAGGTTCATCCCCCGTCTGGAACGGGAGGTAAGAATTCTAAACACCTGCGAATCCCTGTCAGCGGGTTTATTGGATGATTTTGTATGCTTATATGTTGAGGACCTGAAATCGGTTTTAATTTTCTAGTAAAGGGAAAGGCCTGGCCAAATCAAGATAAGGACTCGGATTTCATCACCGTTTCCTTCTTGCCCACCTTAGGAACACGTAACCTACGCGAACCTAAGCCTTAAAATTTGGACTAGAACGAGACCGATAGGGTAACGAGCTTAATAGGGAAGTCATTCGAAAAATATTGGTTATTCTTTTAAGCATACTTCGAAGTGCATGATGGTTTCTGTGAGTTGAATGCGTGACTGCGCCGCCTTGTAATGCGCTGAGGCCTAAGGTATCAAAGATCTACGCAGCTTCCCTCGCCTCTATTCAACTTACTTTGACTCGGATTGATTCCAGAGGGGTTTTCTTAAATTGTAACGAATTCCCTTTCGAAGGATTAGAAGCTGGTCTAGAAACAATCTAAGTGGAGACATCATGCTTTTTGTTTGCTAGATAAATTAGGCTTGTTGTGGTCGAGTCATCCTTCTTTGTGTTTGTTTAGAATTCCCTTGCAGTTAGGATATTGAACTGGTATTATAATAGCCAATACAATGAGTATCCGACTGAGCAGTATGAACATTATTCCTATTATGACCAGAGTGTGAATAGTGGTTGGGAACGCCATCCTTTTCAAGGATATGGGTCATACCATGGTGAGGCAAATTACTATCCACATGCATACCAGTCATGCGAGCAAGATTCTTATAATTCCTCTCCTCTAGATGAAGCACGTAATATACTTGAGTCAACGCGTAAGTTACTTGAGTCGACACATAAGTTAGCGGACACAGATGACTTAGTTAATGGACGAAAGAACTTTAACGGTGAGTGAACCTTCTTTAGAAGATAACCTCAGAAAGTTAGCTGAGTCAACATGTAAGTTAACTGAGTCAACACGTGAGTTGGCTGAGTTAACACATATGCATAAATTAGAGACGGAAGAAAGAACTGCTCGAATTACTCGTGATTGCCAATATATTCTTTCCTATCTCACCCGTAAAAATGAGGATAATTTTTATAATAATGAAGATGAAGAGGTTAGAATTGGTGACACAACTTGTTTAGATGAGGTTCGATCATTTTCATGTTATAATAATGATGACTATGATGAGGATAGTATTGATGAAGAACATGAAATATGTAGGCATAGTGATCAGGAATTTGTTACTCCAATTGAGCTTTATAATGATAGTTTTGTTTCTAGTTCAAATCCAAATAATTTAAATAATTATTCACCTATTCAAGATGATGAGGATTTGACTAGAGATACCACCGTTTTAGACGATGCAGTACATGATCCTTTAGCCTGCTGTGTGTTGGATAATCCATTATTTGATGTGCCTATTAGTGAATCAGAGGAAGTTATTATGATTAACACCTTAGTTAATGAGCCTTTAATAGAAAATTCCGTTGATAATCCTTTATATGATTGTGATGATGGTTTAGAGGAAAGAGTTTACCCTTATAATACTGTTTTAGAATCTAGCGATTTAGAAACACTAGTCTTAGAAGATGATAAACTCGTAGAAATGAGTGAGGATGAACGCAACTTAGAAGAATCAATTGACCATTTCCAGGAATATGATGACCTAGAAATTAGGGAAGTTGTGACTAGTCTTTCTAGAGACACAAAAAACTCTATGTTTGGGGGTGATTATCATTCTCCATGTGCTTTAACTCTTAGAAAGTTCCCTCGTGTAGGACTTGACATATGTTCCTCAACCATCTTACAATATTATCTTCATACATGTTTTCCCGAACCTAATGATGTCCAGAAAGAAGCTCAGTCGTTAGAAACCCATCCTCTGGTTCATGCGGTTAACCCAGGCTATGATACCAAAATTGACTTTGTTTTCCCACCAAAAACTTTTCTTCCAATTGTGGGAACGTATGATTTTCAGATGTGTCGGTTATTAAGTTTTAAGACTACACCTAATTACTTTAGGATATTAGGGTCGACACATTTTCTTAAGAATGACCATTATTATGGCTAACTTTGTGAGTCAAATCTAATTGACTTAGAGGATCCCCAATTATTCAGGTTGTTGTTATGTGCTTCTAAGTTCTTAGTTGAGTTTTTCCAGACTCTAATACCTGAACCGGATCTTAGCTTTGAGGAAATCCAACCGATGAAAACCTTTTATTTAGACCCTTTTATAGAGCTTGAACCTGAACCAACAACTAGATGTAGTTGTCTTAAGCAAGGGTATGTTCGGTATCTTCTTGGTCTGTTGTAGTTTCCTCTTCTTGTGGGTAACACTTTTTGATCCAGATGACCCACAATTATTTCGGCTACTGCTGTACGATTCTACGAGGTGACTAATTCTTCCAATGTCTGGCTGAAGACTTTAAACTTAGCACTTCTTGGGAGGTAACCCATTTTCATGCGACACAGTAATATTCTTCCTTATTTCTTTTCCCTCAAGTGGTAATAGTTTCTCCTTGTTCATGTTTCTAATTTTATCTTTAGAATATTGAGGACAATGTTAGATTTAAGTTTGGGGGTAAGGGAGAAACTTCTAGTGTCACATAGTATCCGGTTAGCTAAGTTTACATATTGTTTCTCACCGAAAAGATAGAAATTGGAATGCTAGAGATAACAATCTTTTGAGACATTAGAGAAAAAGACATTGAGATCCTTGAAATTCAGGAGAGAACTTGTTCCTTTTAGAGGGTAACCGTGATGGACCTAACCATCCATGATGGAAAGGCAAGTAGGTCAGGAAATTCCAGAAAGACAAAGAAACCACAGAATGTAGTCTTAGTTACTGGATTACAACTCTCTCTCAGTAGAAACTTATCATCATCAACAAGCGAAGCGACATTAAAATCTATGAAGAAAGTTGAAAACGTTTAAGGTTTAGAAGCAACAATATAAAAGAATAATTCAAAAATCAAAGTTGAAGACTGAGTTACAAGAGCAAAGAAAATCAAGCGATTTAAGTTGTTGAAGTTCATGATACCAAGACATCACAAGTTGCGAAGATCCAAGTTCTAAGTCCTTCTCTCATGGCCATGTAAATTTTTTTTGTTTTCAACAAAAAAAAATGGAAAACAAAGAGAAAAAAAAAATGAAAAAAAAAAGAAAAGAAAATCATCGTTACGTTCTTTTTGTTATATAATTAGTTTTTTGTTTTTTTGTTCAATAAGGCCATAGTGAAGTAGAAATTTATAAATAAAGCAAGAAATCGAAGAGAAGAGTTAATTGTCAAGGTTCTATGAGATTCGATAGTTTATCATCAACAGTTGAAGACCGAAGAAGACGTTGTTTCTACTGAGCACTATGAGAGAGTCGAAGAAAGATACATTTGGTTGCTTTGTTAGTCCGCTTTCAATCTGGCACAAGATATTTCTAGCACTGGTTTAACACATCACACGTAATTAGTCCAGCTGTGTAGCAGATGTCCCTCTCATCTTTATCTATCTCCTAATCTTATCCAGCTGTAAATCAACGGACGCATCTTACAATGTTTATCTATATGTGTAGCGGATATCTCTTTATCTAGCAGTGTTGCGGATGTGTCTCCCCTTTTCTTTAGTCAGCTTTAGAGATGGCACCTTTAATTTCTCTAGCATTCTAGTTACTTGGAGATAGGTTGAGAATATGTATGTCCTCATAGCTCTTTGGATATTTGTGACCAAGTAGAAGTCATGGTTTTGTGGGTACACCTCTGGTAAACCCTCCCGAGATTAACTCGGTTTTTTTTTTTTAGTTTTGCTCGAGGACTAGCAAATAATAAGTTTGGGGGTATTTGATAGACGCATTTATGTGTCTAATTTGTCCTCAATGTTTCGTATTGTTAGTACTCGTTTTCGTCCTTATTATGGTGTTTTGTGTGTTTGTAGGTATTTTTTGGAAATAAATATTTTTGGAAATTTCGGCTCAAAAAGTTGCCCGGGGCACCCTTGGAGGACACGTGTTATTCGGACTCTCACCGTTGGTTAAGGGGCACCTCAATTAATAAAGGGCACCTTCTTTTCTATTTGCACCCCAGCTGTTGGATAAGGAGCAACCCTTTCTTCTTCGTTTAAATTTGTTTTGGCGGGAAATTTTCATTCTCAAACTGTGGATTTTTCGATCGGAATTTGGAGGGGTTAGAGGTTAACTCAATCGCTGAAACTTCATGGGTAGACGTGATATGACAATAAAAAGATGGTATGGGTGTTCGTTTGAATCTGAATTGGCTCAATCGTGTCATGGAGTGAAACAGAGCAACACGTATCCGAGAGAAGTATTTCACGGATTTTCCCAAGCTTTGTTGTTCTTTGCGTGTGCTTAGAAGGATCCAGCCACTAGTTAGGCCGTGTCAGAGATAAACAAGGAGAGTTTTGCAGCTGTATACGCGTGAAGAATTAAATCAGGAAAAAAATATTCCCGAATCTTGCATGGATATATTCTTGATTAACTGCCGGATATATTGGAGTTATGAGGAGTAATCCGGGGTCCTGTCGAGTATATATAGAGTCCTGGGGAACCACAGAGAGGTTATGGAGAGTTAGGGGAAGAAAAGAGAGGAGTTTGATCAAGTTGCAGAGTTGGTTCTGCTGCTGCAGAAACCCTAGAAGACAAAGAACATTGACCCACACAAGCAGTCGTTTATGCTACAGTGAATACGACAGTCGCAAGACAGTCTTATATGCTACAGTGGTAACGACCCACAACCGAGGGTCGTAGTTCTCTGGTTTGTAACAAATATAATTGTTACAAACCCGGTTTTGAATTATTTTTCCCTTTTCATCATTTGTAAACACCCTTTGAGCAATAATAATGATTTTTGAGCATGTTTCCAACAACATGATGAGCGAGACCCCATCACTGGGACAACGGAGGAAGCGACTTTTCATGATTGTGGTAAATGAATTAATTCTTTTATTGACTTTTTGCATAGATTTAATTGCTTTATGATTTCTGTTAATTATTTGTTATTTTTTTAGATGTCGCATGCTTAGTTCTAAATACTTTGGATGCGTCATGCTTTTAACTTACAAATAATATTTTACGAAATCTATTTTTGGCAAAGAAGTAGAGTCACAACTTCTTTTGTTTGAGCTATATTGTCTAGAGTTAATGACTGAACCATAACAATATGAAAAGTAGTGGAATCCCACGTCTCAGCGTCTCTTCATCTTATGACATAATTTGTATATTTTTAGTTTTTTTCCTTTATTAATCCTAAAAACAATTTCAACAAGTCTGAGTAAACGAATCATCTTACTACAACTCAATTAAAAATCCCCATCAAGTATCCTTCATGGAAAGTTTATTTAATGAGCTTAAGCCCCATCCCCTTTGATGCATAATTAACTATCTCTTTGGACAAACCTTTCGTCAAAGGGTCTGCGATATTCTCCTTGGACATAATCCAATCAATGTAAATAACGCCAATTGAGATTAGTTATTCTTAGCTTTAGCTATTACAGCTTGGCTAACACAAAGTATAGATATAGCTGGCACAGGCCTATGCCAGAGAGGAATGTCTTCTAAAAAACATCTTAGTCACTCGGACCCCTCTCGTGCTTTATCTATCGTAATGCTCTCAAATTCCATAGTGAATTTGAGCAAAACATGTCTGTTTGGAAATCTTCCAAAAACATACCCTCAAACTAGAGTGAAAATATATCCACTCGTAGACTTGGACTCCTCTGAGCCCGATATCCAGTTTGCATCACAAAATCCCTTAAGGACGGCAGGGTACCCTTCATAATTCAAACAAAAGGTCAAACAGTATTTCAAATACCTCAACACTCTAAAAAGTGCATTCCAATGTTCCTGCCCTGAATTACAAGTATACCTACTTAACCTACTCACAACATAAGCAATGTCTGGCCTAGTACAGTTCATTAAATACATTAGACTTCCTATAACTCGTGAGTATTCAAGTTGTGACACTCCATTACCCTTACTCTTTGTGAGTCTACAACAAGGATCATATGGAGTATGAGCAGGTTTGCAATCAAAATGATTGAATTTTCTAAGCGCAGATTCAACATAATGAGATTGACTAAGAATATAACCGTTAGAAGTTCTTCTAATTTTCATCCCTAAGATTACATTTGCGGGGCCTAAGTCTTTCATGTCAAAGTTCTTATTTAGCATGCTCTTAGTGGAATTAATTACTTTCATGTTTGTACCAATTATAATCATATCATCAACATACAAAAATACAATTACACATGCATCATTCACAAGTTTAGTATAGACACACTTGTCATATTCATTGATCTTAAAACCACGAGAAAACATTACATTATCAAATTTTTCATGCTATTGTTTAGGTGCTTGTTTCAATCCATACAAAGATTTTTTCAGTTTACAAACTTTGTTTTCACAACCTTTCACTACAAAACCCTCAGGTTGTTCCATGTTGTAGATGAGGAAAAACGATTTGCTGGTTTTTAAGGAATTGAGGAGACGACCGTACGGAGGAGACTCCTCGAACCGAGAGAAATTTTAAACCTCACACAGATGCGCCGCTGCAAAGGGGGTGCTTTAGATTCGAGAGATCAATCTGTAGTACTCCGGCCTAAATCAAGATAATGACCGTTCCAGAGTAAATTCGGTCACAAGAGAGGATGGGTTGATCTGTAGGAGGGAAGCTGAGAAATGTGTGAGATCAATGGTGATCGAGATTGTGGGTGTGTGAATTCTGAATATAATAAGCTCTGAATGATTGAAATTGCTCAATTGAGAATAATTGCTCAATTGATGAGTTGATGATCTCGTGTTGTCGATGAGACGTGAGATCGATGATACTGTTGATGTTGATTCAATCATGATTCAGAGACTTATTTATATTGCTGGAATTGTAGACACCATGATTCCATGAAGTGTGACAGTTGATGGGATCAAGGAGTGGGGAAATGAAGATCGTGTTTGAAACCAGTTGCTCAACGTGTGGAGACTTGGTCGATTTTCCACCCACTACCTCGTGAATTCCTTCAACTGATTGCACGACTTGCTCACATTCCATCGTGTGTTTGAACACACGTGTCGTAGACCGCCAGACCAAAACCCTAAGTGATATCCCCCCAAGTGACACGATTGACGTCTCGTGGTTTGTTAGTCAATTGATGACTTCATGGTTTGATGGGACGATGAGTCCATGTAGTTGCTGAGTTGAACATGATGTTCTGAAACTCATGAATTGAACATGTCATGACATAGAAGTATAGTTCTTACGATGAAGTGATCAATTATTGCTCATTCGATGGATCGTTGAATATTGATTGTTGAACCAATATTCCTTGGTTTGAGCAAATATTTATCATCTGAGCAAGTGTTGCTCATGTGATGAATTGTTGAATATTTGATCGTCTGAGCATGTGTTGCTCATCTGATGGATTATTGGCAGCGTACCAAAAATATTAATTAGAATACTGGTCGTCGAACCGAGCATAATTAATAAAATTAATGACCATGAGATTGTCATAAAATTATTAAGGTTAGAATCTGGAATGATGATCCTAGGATTCAGAAACCCTAATTTGATCAATTGATGATCAATTCATGGTTCGTCAGAATTTCAACCATGGGAAGAAAGAGGGAGCGATTACATGGGACCGTGGATCAACCATGTAGTGTCCATATGCTCATGTGAGCAAATACGAAGAATTTCTGAAGAGTTGACGATTTGTTGGTGGAAGAATGATTAAATGTTGGCTTAATCATTTATTCAAAAATGCTCATCTGAGCCTTAGATGAGAAAACCTAATTAATTATGACAAGGCGAGGGACCGACCATGGAGTCATGAAACGGGTCCTGGTTGTCCCGTGTGACCGCCTGACGATCACTTCATGAAAGTCCAAAGTGTTTGGGAGAGTTTAGGACCTAATACGAGCAATTGTGCAAATTAGGTCAAAACTTGTGAAAATTGATGGGACCGGCTTCCGTGAGCCAAAGAGCCAATCCTGGTCAGTCAAGATAGCGTGCTCGTGTCCCCAAGGTGTCTGCGTGTCAGTTCTGAGAATTTCGATATTTTCTGGCGTGCAATTGAGCATCCATTCGAGAAAATATGCCAAAATTAGGGTTTCGACGAAACTGAGGAAAACACCATGAGATGATGAAAAATAATTATAAAATAAGGAATGAGGAGGCGTGGGACCGCCATGGTCGGCCGGTCGTTACCACGGTCCCGTGGTGCCTTTTCCTTAATTTTATAATATTTTGATGATTTTATGAAAAATTCATGAATTTTGAGAAATTTGATGAATTTTGAGAGTTTCCATGAATTGAAGGAGTTTTCATGAGTTCAAGGAAGAAAAAAATATTAAAATAATAAAACAAGGGCGTGTGGGACCGTGGAAGGCATGGCCGGCCGGCTAGGGCCCGGTCCCACGAGTTTCCCTAATTTTATAATGATTTTATGAAAAATTCATGAATTTTGAGAAATTTGATGAATTTTGAGAGTTTCCATGAATTGAAGGAGTTTTCATGAGTTCAAGGAAGAAAAAAATATTAAAATAATAAAACAAGGGTGTGTGGGACCATGGAAGGCATGGCCGGCCGGCTAGAGCCCGGTCCCACGAGTTTCCCTAATTTTTTAATATTTTTTAAGTATTTTGATGATTTGAGGGAATTTTTCCTAATTTGAGAGAAATACCATGAAATCAAGGAATTTGATGAATTCAAGGAAAACTAATAATAATAAAATAATAAAACAAAGGGGCGTGTGGGACCGGCTAGGGCATGGCCGGCCGACCAAGGCCCGGTCCCACAAGTTTTCATAGTTTATTTTATTTTATTATTATTTGATGATTTGTGCAAAAATACCATGAAATAAGGAGTTTTTTCATGAAATTAAAGAAATGATAATAATAATAATAATAATAATAAAATAATAAGGAACCATGAGTGTGGGGCCGGTTGAGACCAAGGCATGGCCGGTTGGCCAATGGTCACGCCCCACACTCCTTTCCTTAATTTTATATTATTTTTTATGGATTTATGGAATTACCACGAAATCGAGGAGTTTCCTCGAGATGAAGGAAATTTGATAAAATGAGAGAATTTTCATCAAATCATGAAAAATAATAAAATGCATTAAAAATATAAAACTGGTGTGGGATTGACTTCGACATGGTCGGTTGGTCGTGTGTCCGTGCTCCCAGCACCCTGGTCAATATTTTTAATTATTTTCTTCTCTATTTTGTATAGGTTCATCGTTTCGTTGTATTTTTGAAATATTCGTTCGTGCGGTGTCTGTTAGTGTATCGTCGTTGAATACACCTTCACCATTTGAATCGGGGCTTACTTAGAGGTAGCTCAGACGCCCGGTTGTTGATTATTTATTACTAATTATGGAATTGGGTGGAGAGTAATTCACAAAACTGAGCAATAAGATGATTATTATTAATTCGTAAGATCAGCTGAGGATTCGACTACGAATTTAGAATAATAAAGTGAGCATTACCATTCCATGGGATTGTAGATTCGACCATAGAATCGGAGTAATTAAGATTTATCATTCCAAGTACTTATAGGCATGAAGTTTTTGCGATAAACAGTTGTTGTTGTTTAATAAACAGTTGTTGTTTATATAAACTTGTCGACAGTTTTGATCATTGCATCGATCTTCACTGAGTTTTTCCCACCAAGCTGCAGCTCCACCTTTAAGTTTATATGCAACCAGTTTAAATTTAGAAGAGTCAGTAACTTTCATGAAGTTGAAAAACGAATCGACTTCTTAAAACCAATCCAGCAAATCTTCAATTTTTAGGCCACCATGAAAATTAGAGATATCAGCCTTCAACTTATATTCGGGTAAAGTTCCATAAGAATTCATACCAGATTTTAGTTGCTTTTTTTCAATCCACCGTTGTTCTTGGTTTTCTTCAGCTTTATCATCATCATCATAGTTGATATGCACAACAACATGTTTTTTGTTAAGAAAACCTTCAAAAGGTTCTTTATGTTGAAGATGATGTGAGACATTCTCTGGAATAGAAGTATTCTGAACAAAAGAACTTTCTTTGTTTCACCATCTTCTTTTTCTCCTGTTTTTTTTTCTTCATTGTCTTCTTCGTTACCGTCAGACAAACTTGGCATGTCCTTATCTTCTAATCCTACGAGTTTCCATAACTTTAGTGTGCACTCTTCATGAACTCCTAGTTTGGTCTCAAGAGAACTTTTAGTTTCATCAATCTTGGTTTCAAGTTTAGTCTCAAGAGAAGTAATGGAAATTTTAATTTCAGTGATGGCGTTCTTCAAGAGTTCTTCCATAACAGCTTTTGTACAAGTTTCATCTGCCATTGCAAATAAAACTAATATAGTTTTGAGAAGAAAAATTAGGGTTCTGAGTATTTGCGGAAGCGGTGTAAGGATCTGTTTTTAGATAAAAATCTAAAAACGTTGCTCTGATACCAACTAGTATAACACAAATAAAGAGATAGCAAACTAGTTGCTAGGGTTGTGAAGATAGTTTAAGTTCCGTCAGGAACTTAGTTAAAAAATCTAATTCAAGTATCAAGATTCTAAGGTTGTAAGATAGATAATCAAATTTGATAATAATATTGATAATAAGATGTATCTCAAAACAAGAAGGCAAATCCTTTAAATAGGTTCTCAAGAACCGACTAAACAGAAAAGAAAAGGAAATCTAAACAAACTAGGAAAGAAAAGACTTGCAAGGCAAGTAAACTGAAACAGACGGATGGGATCCCAAAGGATCAAAAATTATAGTTGATACAGAAGCAAGGGATCAACAACCATTGTTGATACACATAAAGATGTACTACATCACACTTATACTGATAATTTAAAATATTTCTATAATAAATCAGTTTCAAACCAATCATACCTCTCAGTAAAGAATAAGAATTACTTATTTTTTCATTGGATCCATTTCAGAGAGAAATTGATCGTCTAATCTTCTTGATCAACAATTTGATGCGACTTTTCTTTCAGTTTTTGATTTGCTCAGAACTTTAAGAATTGAATTAATCTGAATGTTAAGATTGAAGAAAAGGGAAACGAGAGGAGTCGACATGGAGGAGAGAAGGATCCGTTAGGAATTAGGTTTTAGGGGAAATGATGGATAACTTGGTGATTTCAGCATATTAAAAACACCCCCTAGCGGTATACCCCATATGGCTATAAAATTTACATCCCCCAATTGTGTGTTCATTTTAAAGTGTTGGTGATGTAGTTAATGATAAAAATAGACATGTTTCAAAAAGTAGTTTTAATTACAATTTTATTATAATAAATTATATTTTTAATTTTAATATATTTAATAAAATATAAGTAATATTTTTTACTTTTTAATTTTTTTAAAAATAATAAAAAAATTACAATTAATATTTTCTTTTAAAACAAAGTCAATTTACATGGAGTTAGTTGGTAGCCTAGCAACGATTTGCGCCCCAACTCCTTTTTGGATAGCTACACCAACCCTATGAAAAAGAAAATTACCTATCTTAGAATTAGCATCATGACTAAATAAGCAATTTCTCAAACGGTTCAAAAAGAAAATAAAATCATCTCCTAATTCGCCTAATATAGAAAAAGTTAAAACCGCAAAACTGTAACCATGAGATGTGCATGTGTCCAAGTATTTGGCACGCTTACGGTTGATAGTCGTAGAAATAGCTCGTCCTGGAACGAAACTACATATTCCTCCACCAGTGAAGGGAGAAATCCTCGTAACGTCAAAAAAAGTGTCTTGACCATTCTCCCAGTTATATACAAGAATGTCAGCTGGTTTTAAGCCATTGCCATCCGCCAAAAATCCCAAAGAAGCCTCCTTTCTAGCAGCTACACCATCTTTGTTGCATATATCCATGACCACATCGTGAACCAGATCATGTCTGAATTTGGGGCCGACTTCATTAGCACAATTGACGGCATGATCACCAAATGGATCCATACTGCGACAACAACATGGGCACACTATCCACAGCAAAAAGAGGCACACCAAGACGGTATTGGATTACAACCCTAAACTGTCTCGACCCAATATTTTGGTTGAGCCCAGCAATAAGAATCGCCTTTAAAAAATCCATAACATGAGCCACCTTGTTACTCTACCAAAGAACTGCATCTCTTGCAGACATTGCAAACCTGGAAGTCAATTCTCTCTTAACAACATCAAAGTAACGAACTGCCAATGCTTCCATGGGGTGAGGGGCAATGTCTTTGATATTGAAAGTAGAAGAAGTAAGGCCACAAGATTGCATATACTTGTTAAGTGCTGACAAAAATTGATGGTTGGGAGCAGAAATGTCTACAGAGCTTATAATAGTACCTTGTAAGCGTTGAGTCTGGACACAAGACGCGAGATACAAATACTGACTTGTATCTTCCATGGTGTAAACTCCCAACCCACCATCCTTAATGGGTAGAGTAGCGATCCGTCGCTGAAGAGGACCAAACCCAGGACCATCCCCTGTGACTAAGTGTTGTAGATATAGAAACTGGTGGTGATCAAATTGATTGGACGTAGCCTGTAAGACTTGAAGATTAGTGTTGCGCATGATAAACCAAAGCTTGGACACACCAGCGAAGTTGCGAAGAAGTAGGAGTTTAGATTGTGGATCTTGTAACTTCTTTATTTATTTATTTTTTATTATATTTAAAATAAAAAGATGTCATAGAAGGCTTTCAAAACAAAAGCAAACAAATTCTGATTTTACAAGGAGTTGGTTGGCAGCCTAGCAACTAGCTGGGCACCAATATTACTATTTTTTTATAATTATTTTTATTATTCAATATAAAAAAATCATGATTATGGTTTTCTTAAAAAATATTACTATTTTAATTATTATTTTAAAATGAAAAATTGAAAAAATAGATTAGAAATATAATGCTAAGTGTACAATATTCTAGGGTGAAATAGAGAACCAATTAAATCGAATTACATGGGTCCACAACTCCTGCTTTTCCAGCTTTTAAAAGCTAGTGCGGAGTAGCTTTTAAAAGCATGCCTAAAATGAAAGTGCTTCTCTCCAAAAGCACTTTGATTTTTTTTACCAAATATTTGTTACAAGTTTGTTACAAAGTGCTTAGGTTGAAAAAAAGCAACCCCAAACATGGTTTTAGTAAAGAAGAAAAGAAATCCTAATTAAAATCTTACGGTTATGATAACCATATAAAAATGATTATGGTGGGTTTGATTGCAGAATTCACAATTTCGAGGAATTTAAAAGGGAACATTATCTATATACCCCTACTATGAGGCCCCTTGCAAATATACGCTTTTGAACTTTACAGATACCCCTAAGCTTAAGACATTACTAAAATACCCTCTTTTATATAGTGTATATACAAAAAGGGCTAACCATTATTCAAAAAAACAAAAAAACAACCTCTACTACCCGCCACCATTGTCCACCGCCGTCCACCACCACCAACCACCACCGACGACCACAACCACCACCGCCGCCGCCGACCACCAACGCCAACCACCACTCTCCACCGCCGCTAACCACCAACCACCACCATCGCCAACCACAACTGTCCACCACCGCCAACCACCACCAACCACCGTCGCCGTTAACCAACACCATCAGTGTCCACCACCGCCGCCACCAATCACACCGCCGCCCTAAATAACCGCCACCCACCGCCGCCGCCAACCACCACCGCCGTCAACCACCACCACCGCCTCCAACCACCACCTCCGACGACCACCACTACCATGTGGAGTCAACTAGAAGAAGTTGTGTCCATATCGGAGGCAACTAGATCAAGTTGTCTCCAATAAATAGTGTCCATACAGGAGGCAGCTAGCTTAAGTTGTCTCCAAAAGTGGAGGCAACTAGCTCAAGTTGTTTCCAATAAATAATGCACAAGAACAAGTTGCAAAACAAAATGGAGCCAACTAACTCAAGTTGTCTTCGAAAGTGAAGGCAACTAGCACAAAGTTGTCTTCAAAAGTGAAAACAACTAACCCTAGTTGTCTCCAAATATGGAGGCAACTAGCACAAGTTGTCTCCAAAAAAATAAAAATTGTACACAAACAAGTGAACCTAGTGTGAGTCGAACACACATCTTCTAACATATAGTTAGTTGTGCTACCATTGCACCACAGATTCGTATATACGAAAACAACATATCAACATATAGTCAGTTGTGCTACCATTGCACCACAGATTCGTATAAAAGTAACTCAGTCACTTCCACCTGTAACAGCTTCATGACCACAACCAACATGAGCCAACAGCTGTAGTCACATCTATGCCCTTACTCAAACACCATCATCAACACACAAGCAACACCAACTCCTTGTTATGCTCTATCCATCAGCTCATCTGTAATTGTACTATCCAGCACTCTCAACTCCACGGTTGTCTCTGTATATAGAGGTAACTGGCCAAAGTTGTCTCCGTATACGGAGGCAACTTGAACAAGTTGCCTCCATATATGAAGGCAACTTGCACAAGTTGTCTTAAGAAAAATCTTCTTATTAATTACCCCTCAAGTACACAGTCCAACAATTCAGTTCTTCAGTTCTTTGTTCTTCCCTGACTTGCTCATGCTCTTGTAATTCCAGCTGCAGAACTCATTCTAACAAAACCATCCAATGCTCTTCCATAAAAATCACCAAAGATGCACAAACCCATGATAGTCAACATCTTCAATTCCTTCATACCCAATCTTCAGCAGCAACTAAAAACAACAACACATAACTGCAGCTGTTGCTACTAAAATACCACTTCCATCAGTCCATAACCTATAAAACCTAACATCTAGGTTTTGTTCTCCATAATCATCTCACCATCTACGCCACAACTCAGCACATCAGCACCAACCAACTGCATTGAAATCACTTCATACATTCTGCAACTTCTTGAGTCACGACCAACCAAAAACATCCATGAACATCCGCACTTTCTGTAGCTTATGCAGCAGCTGCAATTGCGGTACTATTCGACCAGCATTACCTGCTACCACAAATTCAAGCATCTTCCCTTTTACACAACACCAATACAATCCACAACTACCTCAAATCATCACTAATAACAGATTCAAACCCTCACAATTCTCATTACCACCACTAGTTCATTCACTATCAACTCTTCTGTAGTAACACAATTATAAAATCACCACCAATTTCTCATCCACTATCACATTGTAGATTCATCTTCTCCACAGTTTCAAATAATCAACTCCACCTTCTCAAATTAATATCTACCCTGCATTTTCACTCATAACAAAAGCAGTTATATAAGAACTCATAAATGTACTACTTACACAACGAATCCTTAAATGTGCTTCATTTCTGCACTTCAGTTGGCATTCATCTACCCCAATAACAACCAACACCTGCTACTAACTGCACTTCAGAAGCTCCATAATCTATTGCTCTGCTTCAGACTCAATAACATTTCCACTGCAAACCAGCTTTAAATCAAACACCTGCTGTACCATCCCATCTGCAAACCAAAGCAGTACACTCAGTTTGACCTCTATTCTTCATCCCAGAACCTTCACGGATTACACCTGCCAATTTAAACTCCATACACAGCCACACGAAATAGATAACAACATCAGATTTAACCCTTTAATTCACCACATCAAAGCCATTTATCTGCCAAGACAAACCCAATTCATTATTGAGTTATAAAACACCTGTAGAGCATCATTTATTAATTCAACACAACACCATTATTCAATTCCATCTGCAAGCTATAAGCATTAATTCTTTCTCCTCTTTTCTGGTGCTTCAAAATCAAAACTTCTCCAGCAACTCCTCTTCCATTTAAACCATCAACACAACCAGCACCATCTCGAACTCCACCACCATACCCATAACAACTCCACCTTCTCTGTAACTGTAGCTGCAACTTCCACCTAAATCAGCAACAACAGTACTCATAACAACCAACAACCAACTCTGTCATCACTGCCAACTGCAATTTTTCTTCTCAGACCACCAATTTCATTCTTGACAGAACCTCCCATCTTAAAATTCATCATACTTGAATCCATCATCAAATCCAACCAATTCAGGATACCAAATTCGAAATCACAGAAATATTACTAAAACCCATTTCGAATCGAACCCTAGAAACAGCACCCTTAAATTTCATATCGGTTCTTCTTCATCTAATATCCCTAACCCTATTTCTAATTCATAAATTACAGTGACAAACACCATTATTTGCTTTGACTAATATCTTCTCTGCCTATTAGAATCAAAGCTCGAGCTTCATATCTCCATTTAAACTCAGAACCATTATCATCAATCTCACATTATAGATTCATCTTCTCCACAGTTTCATCATATCTCCATTTAAACACATTATGATGGTGGTAGTGATGAAAATGGTGGCGACAGAGATGGTGGTGGCGCGAAGGTGGTGGCGGTGATGCTGAAAGAGGAGTTAAGAGAAGACCATATCGTTTCAGATCTGAAGTTCAGAAGGAAAGGCAAAATGCTCGATAAGTTAATAAGATGATGAGGGTGTTTATGGGATTAAGATAAAAATTAGTAGCCTTGTTTTTGGTTAAGGGTATTAGTATAATGGATAAGGTTATTTGTGCATGACCCATGGATAGTAGGGGCATAAATAACATTCCCACAATTTAAAATCCAGCTGGATTAAAAATCCCTAGATTCATGTATATCCCTCATGCGTTTAGTAACTCAGTCAAAATACCTAGGATTCATAGAATTTCCTTGTTTTAAATATGTGTACAGTTTGGCATTACCCTCAAAATATTAAAATTAGATATATATATATATATATATATATATATACACACATATGTTAGAGAATAGCTTGGTTGAACCCACCAAGCGTTGGTATGTCAAGTTTGGTTGTCATATTTTAGTGAACCAAAACTCATTTAAGAGTCCCTTGATTAAATGTACTAGAGTCAACTTCGTATAGGTTAGCTTGAAAGTATTAGGATATGAGACATTACAAGTATTGCAAAGACTTGAAGAAGTGAAGAAGTAAGGAGTTACAACCACAAAATCATCCTTCCACTTGAGGTTAGTGATATTTGACTTGAACTGTTTCATTCCCTAACGTATCTTTCAAGTCGTGCATATTGAAAACAAAACTGCGAAGCATGAACACTCTAGATAGACATAGTATTAAGGAATACAATACGAGGTTTATTGCTTAACCATTAAACTTTGTAGATAAGACATCGACATAATCGTTTGAATGTTATTGTGATTATGTATGGGTATGAGGTGAGGATTTCATCCTAGGAAACAATGTTTTACAT
Organism: Papaver somniferum; assembly: GCF_003573695.1. Lineage (NCBI taxonomy): Eukaryota > Viridiplantae > Streptophyta > Magnoliopsida > Ranunculales > Papaveraceae > Papaver > Papaver somniferum. Next base: position 38,642,399 of record NC_039361.1, on the reverse strand, counting down.
GTGTTTTAAGGAATTAAGTTCATGAACTTGGTTCGTGAATCGAAAAGGAAATCACCAGGAGTTATTGGGATTGTTATTCATGGCATATCTTATGAACAACCAATATGTGTGATTAGTATAACCGCTCATGACTTGTTTGTGTTCTTGGTAAAACTATTCACATAAGGCCTGACTTATGTATTGGTATGACTTTTATTAGTGAAACCGATCTTAAGTAATCACCTAATGGTATGATCGAGTTTGTGTAGTTTGTAAGACCTAACTCTGGGTAAAGGGGAACCGATCCTAGTAAGAGGTACAACACATCACAAAGGGGAATCAATCATTGTATGAGGTGCAACAAGGATTATAGCAGAAAGGGGAACCGATCCTATGGACATGTGCAACACATATAAGTTAGATACCATGTATATGTGGGGAACTAATCCTAGTACCTAGTCAACCGAATTTTGGGAAGCTAGTGTGACTATGCACAATACTCACATGGAGGTAGAACCGAAACTTGTTTTGGTAGAACCGTTAAACCCATGATTTGTGATTGAGTGTTCTTGATCAATCACATAGCTCTTGAAATTCAGATGAACCAATTATAAACTTGTTTGGAAGCGTGGTAAATCAGTTTCAAGTGTGTAAGTATGGAATAGGACTTACAAAGTAAGGATGTCGACACACTTTGAACACGTGCATTTATGCGTATCTTTTATTGTTCAAAGGTATTCCTTAACAGGTAAAAGGAAGAAAATCCCAGGATCGAAATTAAATAAGTTAAGAATCTTTTAATTAAGGTTTTTAATTATATATATGGAAAATAAGAATTAGTAATGTGCATTTACTAGTTAAAGATTTTCCAAGGAGATTTTCGATCAATATTTTGGACAGAGCATTCTCAGGAATTATGAAACCCGAATTTGGAAATTATTACTGAATATCTTGGGAATATTTTCGGTTTTGGAAATTCCTTGGTGTCCAAACTTCCTTGTCTATAAATACTTGAAGTTTGCATTTCTAGCAAACTAATCCTTCGTGACAGTAAACTTCCTCTGTTGTACTGATACTGGTGAAGCCGCCTATTCGGAGAGGAGAGTAACCTAATTAGGCGAAATCTCTTACGACCGCTCAGTTTAAAGTATTCTTTGGGATTGAGAAGCTCTATTAGTACCGTTGGTGGGAAACTAGATAATTGCGGTTTGTCTTTTGTTTTCGATTGTTTTGATTGACTAACGGTGGTTGAACTTTGATTGCACCTAGTTTGTTTATGCTTGAGAATCTTCTCTTTTGATATAAGATTCACTCAAACTTGTTCAAAGTTTCGACAGTGATCTTTAGACTGTTGTTAGTTCTAAAGACGATCTTGTGATAATCCATTATTAATAAACTCCGTTCTGTGTGTGATTGATCACAAGAGATTCAAGTAATTGTGTGCATGTGTTTATTGAAGATCTAAGAAGATTTGAAGACAAAGAAGAGATATAAGATTTCTAACTTGGTTATATAAATCTTTGGTGTGCACAATACTTGTTTCGGTAAAAAGAGGATCCAACTATAATCGATTTATCCTTGTGGTAGATTGGATTGATTAGTTGAGTAGATCGGCATCAATACGGTTCTTTGTGATTAAAAGTATTGATTGCAAAATCTTACGATTACCTTTGGTAATTGAACATAAGATAGATCTAAGGACCTGACAAAGGAGTTTATTGAGATAAACAGAAGAGCCTTTGTCCGACTCATATCACTTGGTTGAAGATAGTTGATACCAAATAGATTTGTTGTTCCTTTACTGTTTGGAATACGAACCAAAGGAATTGTTCCAAGTACGTGACTTATTCATAGGTCGGAGGCGTGGGAATACAGATGGAACTAGGTGAACTATAGGTTTAGTTGCTTGGTCTCAACTATACGAAGCTAGGTGTAATTTTGTGTAGCGCCTTCATCCTGAGAGTATTCAATTCTGGACAAGGTCCCGTGGTTTTTATGCATTTGCGGTTTCCTCGTTAACAAAATTGTGTTGTGTCATTTACTTTATATTTCTGCATTATAATTGTATTATTATAATTAAAGTAAATTACACAAACGTTAATTCCTATTTACTTGATAAGTGAATCATATTGTGTTTGGTTAAGTCCAAAACTTTTTTTATCAAGTAACATACTTATTTGTTGTATTGTCTCGATCTCGTATCCATAGTCGATCACACGAAGTGTGAACCGATTAGTTGCATTGTCTCGACTCAGTCCATAGACAATCACTTTTGGAGAAAGGACTTATAGGTGGAAAAGTTTTAGCTTGAGGTATATTTCGGTACCCTCGCCTTTTCAATATATATATATATATTCTAATTTACATTAATTATAAATCCCTTGATAAGTTTCCCATCAAATCTTAGGGGGGAGGGTCCGACTTCATATGGAGGATTTGCTGGAGAAGTGATTTCCCTAGTTTCCATAGATACATAAATTATTTCTTTGGTAAGAGTTAGACTTGCAATGAGGTTATTTCCATAGTTTGAAGTTGTACATTATTGTTAGCTCAAGTACATTCTATTAAAATAATTCCTACCGAAGATAATTTCAAACTACTAAGAATATACAATGTGTACAAAGAGGTAGTTGTCTAGAAGAAGATCTAAAATCTTGAATCTCAAGCTATATAAATTCTTAGAAAGAACTTAAAACTTTCCACATTAAGGAATTAGTTATAAAAGCAATTCTTAAGCGTGTGAAAAGTTTTCCTTGAAATCTAAAGAAGATTGAATGAGTTCAAAGCCAATAGTTTATTAGATTGACCTGTTTATCTTTGAAGTCCATGAACTCAGGTGATGACTTCATGAACTCATAAGTGAGAAAACAGAATTTAGAATCTTTATGGTTCGAGAACTTAAACGCAAATGAAGTTATAAAAAACATTCAAGCCTTTAGGTTCGCGAACTCAAAAGGTTAGGTTCGTGAACTCAAATGCTCAAAAAGTTGTAGGAGAATTTTTCTTGTACTGGGTTCGGGAACTCACCCTTTTAGGTTCACAAACTCAAATCGCAAACAATGGCAGTTCTTGCGACAAGTGAAAGATTTCACAAGAAAGCTATAACATTAAATGTGAATATGAGAGATTCCGAGACTAATTAGAAATATAAAGGAGGATTGATTTTTTTCTATACGGACAGAACTGGCACTATTTTCAGTAACTGACACTGACGATGCTTGCAAGAAATCCATGTATATTGAGATGAATAATCAACCTTCCAGAGCAACACAATAAAAAAAAAGGAGATTTAGAACACTTCTTATAAAGAGGGGAAGACATATCATATCATGGAAAATAAAAACAACCAATACTGTGAGAATTGCAAAACTGATCGATCCTCGAATGAAGGATGTTGAAAATTTTACCCGGAGTTGAAGCCAGCATGGTGGAAAGACCGTAAGCAAACTACCACAACCATCTACAATAAAGAAGAAAACTAAGAATAGGAAGATGAGGTCATCAACGGACCGCCTTAACATGATCATAAAATTATGACGATGACAAGAAAAGGGGTCACAACTGTGACAACAGAAAATTACACTGGCCTGGAACCAGAGATACCAGAATCTGTTATAGAAGAACTATTTTGGGCGTATGCTCAAGTCTACAAGACACATATCCTTACTTTACTTGATAGCGAATTACAACAAAACTTGATATCTGAACAACTTGTGAAGAAACTGAATTTGAAGACAACACCACACTCTAAGCCATACCCATTAGAATGGTTGAAGAAGTATAAGAAAATGCAAGTGACGGCTCAATGTACCTTTGAATTCTCCATTGATGGGAAATATATGGATCAGGTAACATGCGATGTTATCCTATTAAATATATGTTCCATTGTTTTAGGTAGTCCTAACCTATAGGACAGAGATGCAACGTACTTACGACGAGAAAATGTTTAGAAGCTGGTAAAAGGTGGAAAAATATTTCACATTTGTTAGAGCATAGCTCAGTTGAACCACAAGTTTTGTTATCCCAAGATTGTTGTCAATGTTAAGTGATAAAAACTATATCTTGATTTCTAGTTCACTAAGTCAAGATTCAGATAGGTTAGAATCGTAGTTGAGTATCAGAGATCACCCTTGAAGACCGAAGATCGACGAAGAATTTGGAGAATTTCTGTATCAGTATGTGAACATTGAACCCTTCTATTTTACTCACTACACCATCATTCTATCTATTGAGACTACATCGCATGACTTATAATAGATTATCAAAGAAGATGTTTTGAGTCAAGCTTTTCTTGTGAAAAATCTCGAAATATGATTTAGCAATTGGATGTTCAAAGGTCCTTAAAAATATTTTCTATGAATTAATTTGTGGATCAGTTGAAAATTTTCCATGCAAATGATTATATCACTTGGGAATGTTTCAAACATCAAAAGAGAGAAATATGAACTTACAGGAATTTCTACTCAGGGTAAGTTGGCGAACTCAGTTTTCAAACAATAGATATCTGAGATTCAAAATTACAGGAAGGTTGGCGAACCAGTTCTCAAACCACAAGTTTAGTTGGGAACAGTTCACGAACCTGGTTAGTGACCCGTGCTGAACTGATTTTAATGGTTTGATTGATTGGCTAACAGTTGGCGAACCCGGTTCACGATCCGAGGTCAACTAAGTTCGGTAGTCTAGTAGGGTTGGCGAAACCGGTTTACGAACCGAAGCACCCTTACTTGTGAACAATCCTTACGGTTGGCGAACCGTTATATCAACTGTCCCGACATTGTTTAGCAGATGCTTAAAGACTTATTATTTTAATATGTTTAACATTGCTAGAACTCTCTTAAGCACTTCTAAAACATCATTGATTTATTAAACACTTATGTGTTTGAAATCATGATTAATTTCTTAGGTGTTTAAATGAAGATCAAGTAGGTTTTAGTTCTTTGACTAACTTTCCAAACCGAACAGTCATTCTACAAGGTTCAGTAACCAAACCTATGTGTATAATCTTTTATTGCAGTTTGAAGACCTATTGTTTGCTTGATTCTCAAGTTATCTTATCTAGAAGTCTAAGCTAACCTTGGTATTTGAAAACTATAAATAGAGCATCTCTGTCAACTGGTAAAATTAATGCGTGACACTTCGTGTCCTAGTTGATCATAGAGTCGACTCTATTGACTTTTTAGGTATACGACTAAAAAGACTTCGATTGGGGATTCGTGAAGCCAGGTCCGACTATCTTTACCTTGATAGTTTGTGAATCCTGATCTTGCTTTTCTGTTATCGAGGTTTTTGTAATCTCTTTCAGGAAAGATATATAGTAATCACAAAGTTCTATTCATCTCAGACTTTGTGGTTCCTAAAGATAAATATCTAAAGACTGGTCTTAGCTGATCTTTCAAAGATTTTTCTTGAGAGGTGGTTAAGAATCTAGGCCGCTCTTCAGGAGTCGTAAGTTTCGGATTTGTGAGGTTTTCTAGATTGCTATTGCAAACAGATTTCCAAACCTTGATCTTTGATCTAAACAGAAATGAAATAGGCTTATGTGTTAGAGGAAGATTGGTATCAAAAGTCTTCACTTCAACTGTTATGATGTAAAGGACGTCATCTAAGGGAATCAAGTGCGTAGAACCTTGTGAGGTTCAAGAGACCTAAGGAGCGTGACTGTAACTGAATCGCTTGGAGGGTGGATTTGGTCTCAACTACATTCCAGTCTGAAGTCTGATAGTAGGCTAGTGTATGTAGCGGTTTAATACAATGTGGTGTTCAATATGGACGAGGTCCCGGGTTTTTTTTTCTATTACAGTTTCCTCGTTAACAAAAATTCTGGTGTCTTGTGTTTTTGTTTTCCGCATTATATTGTTTATCTTTATAATTGGATTTACAAAGGTTTATACGTATTCAATCTAAGCGGATACGTCCACTTAATTATAATCGATTACGAGACTAGATTCTTGTAGAATTTGTATCTTGAAAGATAGATAACAAGTTTCACTTGGAAGAATTCCGATTAAATTATTTTGATACGACTACATTGATCTTGGATATTGATTTTTAAGATCATTAAAGTACTCTGCTTAACAATCAGGTTCACAGACCTTGTGTCTATATACATATTGATTGAGTACAGGTTGAGATATTCACTCTATATATATTGTCAATGATCGTTAAGTTGGTCTACTTGCAATTGTGTTAAGTTTTATCTACAACATCGGGTAATCTCACAGTTAAATCCATGTACTCAAAATTAAATGAAAGAACAATTAACAACTATAACTTAGGTTCGTCTGACTCTTTTTGGAAAGGTCTATGGGCTTTAGATCTGTCTCAAAGAATAAAAAAATTCACATGGAAGTGCCTTTAGAATGCAGTCTCCACAAATCTCAAGTTATCCAGATTTATGAAATATGTCTCACCTAAGTGTACCTTCGGTTGTGAGGAAAAAGAATCCATAAAACACCTATCCTTCCATTGTCAATATGCATCATCAGTATTGCTACAAGTTCATATCCAGTTGAGTTAAACTTTAGTATTTCAACCACATTTTTAGATATCTGTAAGGATGGATAGAAAAGGACAACCCAGTCCTGCCTATAGAAATTATAATGAAAAAAATTTGGTTTATATGGAAAGAAAGATGTAACAGAACATTTGAAAAGAAGCAATAATCTTATTTACATCTTGCATTAGAAATACAGAGGCACTTGAACTTCTGGCATAAAGAGAAATATAATGCCAATCTTCCTGGAAATATAACAGCAACTTGGAACGCTCCCATGAGACTTCAAAGTAAAATTAACTTAGATGCAGCTTGGGTTTCAGAAATTGTATTAGCAGGTTTTTCCTTAATTCTTAGAATTGATGCAGGTTACTTTGAACAAGGAAGAGCATGACCCATCTCAACATCATCTCTTGAAGAAGCAGAAGCACTAAGACTTCTACATGCAGCTAAACGGGCAAGAGAATGCATATTTTCAAATTTCAGTGTTGAGGGAGATTGTAAGAACCTTTTTGGTTACTTGAATGGCCTACCTTTCCAGATAACCTGGCAGAATCAAACTATTATGGAGGAAGTAAAACATGAAATTAGCTTTTGTTCAAACTTTTTTGGTTTTCTTTGTTCCTAGATCAGCAAACAATGTGGCTGATGTTCTAGCTAAGGATGCTAAAGCTTTTAGAACTGTTCTTAATTGGGTTAGTGTCCCTCCGTCTAGTATTGTTCAAGCTTTAGAAGTATATAAATCAAATGTTAGAGAAGAACCTGTTATCCCAACATTCGAGGACTCTACTCATTTTGATGTAAGGGTTGCTAACTCCCTAAATTATCTCTCAGAATGACTATCTAGTTTACAAAATAAATAAATAAATCAAAGCTAAACTAAATCATTTAGAAAGTTTTTCTCCCTCAAAGATTTTCTTTCCTCCCTGTAACAAAAATCCTTGTGGGTAACCTTGTTAAATAGTCTACATCGTCTAGGGCAACCTGGATCGTGTGCTTAATAAGCCTCGGACAATCCTATCCTTGTAAGCCGGTTTTCGAGGTTAGTAAGGCCCGCGGATTCCTGACATGGTATCAGAGTTAGGCCCCTCTCAATGCTATCTGTGTGTCCGTGGTTTCCGTACCACTCTGTCTCCGTCTGTGTGTGTCCGTGGTTTCCGTGCCGTTCCGTCTATGGCTTCCATGCCGCTCCGTCTATGTAGCCCTAGTCGTTGAGGGGATGTTAAATAGTCCCACATCGTCTAGAGCAACCTGGTCGTGTGCTTAATAAACCTCGAACAATCCTATTTTTATAAGCCGGTTTTCGAGGTTAGTTAGGTGCGAGGATTCCTAACAAACGTCATGGATAGTATCCAAAAAAATTTGTTGTTATTCTCCAAAATATGGATATCAGATCTTCCATTAACTACTGACACGCCTAGCCTAGGCCGAGGCATGTGTTTTAAAATGAAAAGCAACATCATTTTTCTACCGAGGAATGGTCTAGAATCATTCATTTATTTCGTGAAAAGAATGGTCCAACACCATTAGAAAGAAATTTTAGTTCGGTGAAGTTTACTTCTTGTCGTCTACTAAAAATTAGAGTATACCAGGTGCTGTTTGTGTTTATTACTAAGATTTTCTCTATTAACTGCAATACTGCATTGTCTTTTCCATTTCCTGTAAACACCATACAAATACACACTGACGCAACCATCAACCCCACCATTATTTCTTTAATAATACCATCCGGCATCCACCGCTGCAGGTTAAAGTCGGACTTTTACAAACGTAATTAGTTTGAAAACTTGAGTAACAATTATAGTTAGCATATTGATCTACATTCAAACAAAGAAAAAACCATTTGACTCAAGAATCCGGAGCAATGTCATAATCTAGCTAACAACAACTATCACGGATATATCCAATCAAAATTTTAGTTGATATACAATGAAATGACAGCGTTGAATATACCGTACCAAATGGGCATCAAGTAGCTAGAGATGCCTAGATTGACAAGTTACACAAGTACAATGATGTCCTATCCTATGAAGTAGAATGTACGGTTAAGCGTCCTTGGTTCTTCAATTCCAACCATATAAATATGGTCACGTCCTTATCCTTTCATCTCGATTAAACTAATGATTTAGAGCTTAATTATTAAGTTTTGATCTTTTGTGCGAATCACTAACAGTGTCATTTTTAGATTCAATATAGCTGTTATTCTGCTAATATTTTACAATGTGACGTCTGGGTAAACAGAAAATTTAGCTCTTAGTTTTGTATCAATTAGGTAATAATCACATGATGTGAAAATCGGAAATTAGCTTGTATCAATTGGTCAAGTAGATATTTCTTTCGTTTTTTTCCCCTAAAATAAAAGAAGAAGATATATTTCGTTGTTAGGGATGACTCCGAATATATTAGAGAAAGCGACTAAATCCTGCTGGACTGTGATGTCCTGACGAGTTACCTTTTCATAAATTGTGCTCGTCATTGGGATATTTTTGAGCTAGGTAATATGATTTCTGAGTAGAGGTGCTCTCGTGTGAATTTCGCAAATTTGCTAGCATTATCATGCATTACCGGTTATGTGGCAGCGTGGCTTATGCAATATAAAGTAGCTGTGTTTATTTGCACTTGGGCATGGCGCAGGCAACGCAACCTGAAAGCTTTGAAACCAAGAAAGAGAGCACCTTATAACTTGCATGAACTTTTACTTGGTTTAACAAAAAAAAATATCTCATGGGAGGGAAACATATTTCAACCCTCGGGAAAGCTTCTGATTGAACTCAAGTGGACATTGTTAATTATTCCGGTAACGACATCCTAACCGTGATAATAACACTAATCTACTTATCCAACTTGGAGATTATAATTCATCAAGTAGCTAGATTGATTTCAAGTCTCCATCTCTGGTGATGGATAGAAAAGTTGACTCTCTTTAAATTTTCAAAAAATTTATGATCATGACTCATTTGTAGTGGACATGTTTGGTTTCTAGTTAAACAAGAAAACAAAAGCAAAAATGATTCGTTTTCTTTTTCTGTTGCAAGTAGGGTTTTGATATGTATGAATATCACGATTGAGATGAGAACAATGATATCACTACAAATTGATTAGTATGAGCACATATCATAAAATATAACCAGCTCACAAACGGTCAGACATTAGGTGAGTATAAACTATAATCAACATTAATTATTAAGAAGAGAAGACGAGTTTAGGTAATAACACGGTAGAGTACAGATAACGATTATACTTCCGAAAGCGTAATTTATCCCAGCACTATTGCAGCTTCAACCTGCAAGCAAAAAATAGCTAGCTTTATACTTACGCCATAAACTAATCTCCATTACATTAGTTGGTGCATGGTTAAACTTGAGAAACGAGTTAAGCGTGAGAAACGAGCTTCACATCTGGCTCATATTGATTACATATTTGGTAAGAACACACTACACTTAATTAGTAGTCAACCATGCATTCGAGAACAAGCCCTCATGTATTGACTTGATCAACAAGACTAATAAAAATACGAAAATATACAAGCGCGTAGTGTACGTAGGGAGAAACTTTCACCATCTCCATTAAGCAGACATCTTGCGTGTTGCGCGCTATACTGGTATAGGTTTTCTCTTAATGCAACCCATGTATAATTACAAATTTGAAGTACGCGTTTAAATTCTTAATTGTTTTTTAGAAATGGATATGAACCAAATCCTGATATTTGAGTGTATGGTGTTTCCATCAAGATTGAGACAATTCGACTTTGAACCTCCTTCACTAGATTCGATTTTTTGTAGCTGTAGTGTCTCACTTCGATAGTGAGGTTGCCTCCCTGTTGGGTCTATGAAATTTCAGTGGAGGTCTATTGTTTCCTTTATGTCGCTGCATCATTTTAATTTTTGGAGTATTATACAAACTGGGGAGCTCATGTGTTTCTAATTCAGTCATATAACCTTGAGAAGAAAATGGTTGCACAGGCTTACATATAATTTGGTTGTCTAAGACTACTTGCGCTTATTTGACAAGGGAATTTGATGCATTAGATTCCGTTCCAAAGAATATTTATCATAAATTAATAAAGATAATTTTAATCCTTCAAAACTCCCGGAAGACATATTCTGTGGGGTGCAATTCGGGGGAATAATATTTGGTTTGTTAAGCACTAGCACTACTACCTTAATATAATTGTTGACAAATGTTTTGCATCATCTATATCTAGTCACTGCTCATTAGGGTGATTTACTATTACTGCTCACATGCTTATCCGAAGCATCTTTATCCTCATAGAATGTCATATTAAGCATATACTACGTTGAAATATTAACAACTTTTGGGTTACCAAATTTATTCTGGGATTGCTTATATAGTAAACCCAATTTTGAAAATGGATTTAGTTATATACATTTCTCTTCTACGGCAATAGAACCTCCATTACAAGAAATCAAATGTAACATTCAAAATAAAAAGTGATACTACTCCAGAAATGGATATCATATACGCCCCCATTGACACCCTTAACTAGGTCTAGGCGCCATGCGGCCAAAGAAATGTATTCTAAAATGAAAGGCAACACCATTTTTCGGCTGAAGAACGGTCCAAAACCATTTTTTTAATGGAAAGAATGGTCCAAAACCATTAGACAGAACACTAGCTGAACTTTATATCCGTGTCGGCTACTAAAAATTGGAGTAGACCAGGTGTTGTACTTGTTTATGTTTATTCCTGATAAGATTTTCTTTGTTAACTGCGTCTTAAATGCTTTATCTCTTTCATTTTTTTTGGTAAACGCCCTACAAATCCACACGTTGGATTTTGTTGGCTAATTCATGTCAACTGTTTACAGTTTCTACACGAAAAGACTTTATTGCTTCTAATGACCTTTTCTCGTTTGATATATCAGAATATATTTAAGGAACCAGAAGTTATCATTTTGGAACCCCACTTCCATTATCTTGAGAAACAAGGAATACCAAACCCACGGCATTTATAAAGTAGCACTTCCTCTAGAAGTAGAACTCCATAAAGAAGAAAAGTAAGAACAAAGAGACAAAGAGCAAAGAAAACACAGCAAAAAAATAAAATAAAATGAAGTTGATTTGGTGCCCTGAAACAGCCTCAAAATCTTACATTGATACTGTTAAATCGGTAAGTAGTCGTTCAATATTCAAAACCCATGTTGTTTTATGTTTCGATTTCATTTTTTGTTAATCCGGTGTCTTAATTTAACCAGACTAATCCATGGGAATCGAGACCATGCGGAGGTAGTTGTCGCTCAAGAAACTGCAAATGATCTTGAGGAGAGCAACCCCGCGGTCCCATCTATACGAGGCGATTGTATTCGATTTTTAGTACTTCTTTTTTTCTGTCTTTGAATTTGAATCTCATTGAAGTTTTTTTGATTTTGTGCAGTGTGAAAATATTCAAGAATCAAGTGTAGCAGAGCTAATATCAGGCATGGCAGGTGGATGGAAACCACAATTCATCGTAGAAACATGGTGTCATGGTGGTGTCATTTCAACGAGCGTCGGTTTATCGATAGCCAGTCTTCACACAGATGCACGACACGTCTGTATTGTACCAGATGAATTATCCAGATCGGAGTATACAGAAGCCATGCAAAAGGTATTAGGTGTGTCCTTGTCGTCATTGCCGGAGATTATTGTCGGAGAACCAGAAGAAGTGATGAATGGATTAGTAGGTGTAGATTTCATGGTGGTTGACTGTAGGCGCAATGACTTTTACAAGACACTAAAGTTCGCTAAATTGAGCCAAAGAGGTGCAGTTCTAATCTGTAAGAATGTAAATTCAAGAAGTACTTTCGGAGTATTCAGATGGAAAAATGTTCTTAACGGTGGTTCGCGGGTGGTTCGCACGGCCTATTTGCCTATGGGAAAAGGAGTCGATATTGCACATGTAGCGGCAAGTACTAATTCTAATTCATCGATGAAATCAAGTGCTAGCCGGTGGATCAGACATATCGATCATCAATCCGGCGAGGAATACATCATCCGGCGATAATGTTCTTGGGTTTTACCAATTTTTATTTGTTTTTTCATCGTTGTATATTAAAAAGAAAAAAAGAGGTTGTTTTTTTAGTCATCGTTTATCACAGTTGTGATAGTCTTTTGATTTTGACACAGGATTTGCGACTCAAAACAAAGAAAAAAAATGAAAAATGAAAGAAAAGAAAAGAAAAACGATGGATGATGTCCGTTTATGTAAATTTTGATGCCGATTAACTGGATTGATGACGAATGGTTCTGTAATTATCTTTTTCAAGAAATAAATATATCTTGTCATTGAACTTAAGAATTAATGGCAGCGTATCTATATTTATCCGGTGGGATTGCAGTGTTGTTGTTGTCCTAAGCAGCAGGTAGGACGAGTACTATGATAATACTCGTTCTTGTTTCTTGAATCTTTCACAAAGGCATTTCAAACACTTGGAGCTTCTCTCTATCTCAAGAGCGTAATCGAAATGATTCAACCAGATGTGAACCCATGATCTATTATGTAAGAGCATCTCTTATGGAATACGTGTTCTTTAAAATACTAACACGTCTAGAATCTGAACGCTTTCGAAAAAAGAAAACCTGTCGAGTGGTTGTTTGATAATTAAATTTTAATCTAATATTTTTTTTATTTTATTTTTTTATTGCATAAAAACACACCTTAAAATTAACGAAGCAGAAAATTACAGACAACAGTTAAGGACTCCTTTCTAACAAGAATATCCAAAAAAAAAGGAAAGGATACCCAAATATCCTTGACACAGTATTTTCTAGCTCGACGTGCAAGACGGTGTGCTAATTTGTTTTTAACACGCTTTATATACACAACTTTAAAAGAACGACAACTAGAAAGTAAATTTCAACAGCCTTCAAGAATATCACTGCTTCTCCATGCAACATTTGTATTATCTCCATTCACAAAATCCACCAACGGGAGACAATCACTAACAAAGATGACTTTAGACAGATTCATCTCTTTAGCCCAAGAGATTGCAAAAATTAGTGCAGTTGACTCAGCACCAACTGCATCTGGAATCATCCGAAAGTCCAAACGAGTTCTTCTTATTCTGCCTGCAATATCACACCAAATAATACCCAATCCCATATTAAATTTTTTGAAGGAACCATCAATGAACATAAAGTGCTCCACATCTGCTCTAAGAATTTTAACATCTCTATTCACTTTCTAATCGGTAAAGGGGGAGCAATATATGTGTTAGTCATTCTTCTTGCATCAATAATAACTTTCTTCAAATTTATAGTAATACTCCTGAAGATTACATCACACCTTAACTTCCATATGCACCACATAACAATAACACCTATACTTGGCCAGCTAACAACAAAAGGGGATATGCCAAGAGTATTATCATGCCAGTAAAGAAATAACTCATCAATCCATTCCAAATCAGTAGTAATTAGATGCTGCAGAGAAACCCCAAACCAAATATGTGCAGCAATAGGACACTTAACAAATAAATGCACAACAGACTCTTCCTCATTATAGCATAAAGGACATTTGTCATCCATGTAAGGATTATAGAATTTAACCAAGGAATTAACATGCAACAGTTGAGAAAAGATTTTCCACATGAAAAACTTTATTTTCGTAAGACATTCAATCGACCAAACTTTCCTCCAAAAACAAGCATCTTCCAAAGTACTATTCTTATTCATATAAATTTTGTAAGTCGATTTAATAGTAAAAGCACCATTTTTAGTATGACCCCATATTATTTTATCTCTTTGACTAAGGTTCAACCTAATAGGCCTAATTTTGATAACTTCTTCTGGGAAGAAACATTAAGATCACTAACATAAGTATAATCACTATAGGCCTATTAAGTAGCAAAAGGTATCCAATTAGAACTCCAAATACTTGTGGAAGTACCATCATTGATTTTACTAATTACATTAGCTCTGATAAAGTTCAAACTAATAACTATGCCTTTCCATATCCATGATGAAGTCCGCTACTTTGTCAATTTCCAACAAATTCTGATAAGGAAAATACTTATCTTTCAAAAATATAGAAACCAAATTATTCGGATTATGAATTATTCTCCAACCTAATTTGCAAAAGAACACCCTGTTAGCAGCATACACTGTTATAATGCCCAGACCACCACAAATTTTTGACTTACCAATATCACCCCAAGAATGAAAATAAGCAGCGTGTCTTGGGTCTTTCTTAGACCACCAGAAATTTCTTTGAATTGAATCTATTTTTGAAATAATATTTTTCGGAAAAGGAAAACAGGACATATGATAAACTGCCAAACTAGAGAGTACATGCTTTATCACAACTGTCCTACCAGTTACATTCAATTTATACTTCTTACAAGAACTTAATCAGGAATAAAAATTCTCTATCAAAAACTGAAAGGATTTTGTTTTATCTCTGCCAATAAATAGCAGAGTGCCAAGGTGCTTCTCTGAATTACATAAAAACTTGATCTTAAGGGTCCTAGACAAGAGCTTAATGCGTTTATGATGCATTTTTTCACTAGTAATAAACCCAGATTTCTCAAAATTGATGGCTTGGCCCGAAGCTTTTGCAAAGATATTTATTATCTTCATAAGATTTCTAGCATAAGTTATAGAAGCTTTAGCAAACTGTTAGAGCACTGCTCGGTCGAACTCGCAAGCGTTGCTATCTCAAGCTTGTTTGTCAAGTTTAGGTGATCAAAATTATAAGTCTTGATTTCTAGTCTACTTATAGCTATGTCTCAGATTAGGATAGAATGTGTAGTTGAGCATTAGACTTCACGACGTTCATCAATTGAAGACGAATATCTACTGAGGAGAGCTTGGGGGAACTTCATCCACAAAAGGTATGTGGAGACTAAAACTTATCTATCACTCAGAAGTCTATTCTATTCAATCTACTAATGAGACTAAGTCGTATAGCTATATAGACTTTTATATTATACACATTTGATATTTCGAGCCGAGTTTATCTCGTTTATATATCTCTTGTTGTGATTTTATATAGTGGTAAGTAGAGTTGTCGTTCACTCGGACTTATTGAAATTGATTCTAGGCTTAAATATAAAAATACTAAAAATAAGAAATTATATACAAAATATGTCACGAGATGAAGAATTCACTGAGACTCAGGATTTCACTGCTTTCTTATTCAAGTGGTTCAAAAATCAATCCTAGACATTTATCGCTCAAACAAAAGAAATATCAACTCTAATATTTTGCCAAGGATAGATTTCGTAAAACATCAATTGTGAATTACAAGCATAGTGTATCTAAAGCACCTAAGACTAAGCATACACTATCTAACAAGATGACAATTGATTAATAGAAATCATAAATCATTTAAAATCGGTGCAAAAAGTAAATAAAAGAATTAATCAAATTACCACATTGATGAAATCCAGCTTCCTCCGTCATCCCAATGTTGGGTTTAGCTCATTAGGTTGGAAACACGCTCGAAATATAATTTCATTGCTCAAAGTGTTTACAAATAATGAAAATGGGAGAAAATTATTAACGCAATGATTTTATTTTCTCTCCCCAACTCTCCCCCTCAAATGTGCTCTCTAGCTCTCTATTTATACACACAAATACACATTACTCAAATATATTCTTCCATAACTCCAAAATCTTCTTCTTTTTAATTAAAAATATCTTCAGGAATTTTTCCTTCTCTTTATTCTCCATATTTCTTTACTAAACTCATATCTTCTTTAATTCGCAGAATAAAATCCAAGATAAAATCTTCTTAGGATATCTCTTTTGTTTAATACAAGATAACTTCCTTTTTCTTCAAATTCTTCCTGTTTATAAGGAAAGAAGATATTCTTATCTTAAAGATAATAAATCCTTTACCGGTGGAACCAAATTTCCCGCAAATATTCTTTTTGAATGTTGAAGATGAAGGGTGCCTCTTATCCTTATGTTGGGGTGTCGATAGTAATTTGGGTGCTGAGAACAAATTTGGGCTGCACATAACCGCGAGTTCCCCTTAGCCAAATCTGAGGTTCGCTTAGCAAATGTCCTCGGGGGGTGCCTTTAGCAGTTTTTCGAGCCGATTCTTCCAAAAACGTTTATTTTCCAAAAATACCTACAAACACACAAAACACCAAAATAAGTACAAAATTGAGTACCAACATAGAGAAAATTGAGGACAGTTTATACACAAAAATGTGTCTATCATCTCTCGAAATATGTGTTGGAAGTTTTGTGCTTTAACTACGTTCATCATTATTCTTGACGAGTTTAGTCGGAAACAATTTATTTGTTGGAAACTAAATAATAAGTCAAAAGATGATCATGTGAAAATTGCCTTGAAATATCTTACATGATTTGTGTGAGACAGTCATTTGATGTCGACTCGGAATATTTCGTATTGATCATTCGATTACTTGAAAATTAATTATAAGATAATAGTTTGTGTGAGAAAGCTATCATCTTCTAAGGTGTTTCAATGATTGAAATGGGAGTGTAGAACAATTAACCTTTGTCCGGATACAACAAAGTATGCGTACCAGTATGCAAACTGTTTTGGTATGATTCAGGTCTGGTCCTTGTTTACCAGTATGCAAACGGTTTTAACTGTTAAATTCCGGGAACCAAATTTGCATACCAGTATGCGAACAGTTCTACTTGAGTTACAGTCTGGGACAGAAGTATGCATAACGGTTTGCAAACTGCTGGGCAAGACCAAAGTCTGGAACTAAAGTTTGCGTACCCGTTTGCAAACTTAGTGGTTAAAGTTCTAAAATAGGTTAAGTATGATTTCATACTCATGAACAAATACATTTATTAATTAAGGAAGCAATTTTTGCAAACTGTGGCTTAATGTTCATGAATTGTTCTTGTACAAGTACTGTGTACAATCATGAATCAAATCTGATTTTGTTTCAATTGTGTCTTGTATACTTCTATGAGATATAAACAATTGAACAACTCTATGAGTAACACAATTAGATTCATTTGATTATCTTTCACGATTGATTGATCATCATATTTGATCTAGAAGTGTTAGATGAATATGGTTAAGACAAAAGTGTTCATATGGCTAACTTCGGTTAACTATCATGTTGAGCCAACTCAATATACACGTTTAGGTACGATTACCCATATCTAAATGAAGGTATATTTCATTTGTATGTAACAAGCTAAGACCAGAGAGATATTGCTTTGTTTTTAAGCAAACTTAGCTTGAATCTTAAATCAGGTTTTCATCTAACGGTGAATATTGAATGCTTTGTTTCTAAGCTAAACTAGCTTTGATTTTAAGCAAACATTTATTTGAAAGACTATATAAGGGAGAACTCTAGAAACTAGAAAACCTAATCCTGACATTTTCCTGTGTCCATGTTGCGACTAGAGTTGATTCTCCTTTAACCTAGGTTTTTCTAAAACCATTATAGGTTAACGACTTGAAGACTCATTTGGGATTCGTGAAGCCAGACCCAACTATTTTCTCTGTAGTTGCGTGTTCTGATCTTACTTGTTCTACCGTATTGAGTACTATGTTCTCTAAGATTTCTCGAGATTTATCTCCGATAGGTAAGATATAAAAAGTAATCACAAAACTCTTCGTCTCATTCTTTGTGATTCCACAATAACTTCTTGTACAACCATATAATTAAGTTATTGTGAGGCGATTGATGTTTCTAGGTTGTTCTTCGGGAATATAAGACCGGATTATCAATTGGTTCCTGTTCACCTTGATATATCAAAAGACGGAACAAAAACTTCGTAGGTATTTCTGTAGGAGACAGATTTATCTATCAGAATAGACTTACTGTGGGAGACATATTTGTTTATAAGTCTTCGACTTTGGGTCGTAGCAACTCTTAGTTGTGGGTGAGATTAGCTAAGGGAATCAAGTGCGTAGAGTCCTGCTGGGGTTCAGACGCGTAAGGAACGCGACTCTATCTTAAACGGTGTGAGAGTTGGTTAGGGCTCAACTACATTCCATTCCGAAGTTAACTTGTAGTAGGCTAGTGTCTGTAGCGGCTTAATATAGTATGGTGTTCAAAATTAGACTAGGTCCCGTTTTTTTTTTTTGCATTTGCGGTTTCCTCGTTAACAAAACTTTTGGTGTCTGTGTTATTTCTTTTCCGCATTATATTTTTTTATATAATGAAATATCACAGGTTGTGCGTAGTTCAATAAATTGGTAAATCCAACCTTTGGTTGTTGATATAAATTGATTGACACTTGAACATTGGTCTTTGGTACCGTTCAAGTTATTCTCATACCAATCAGTTCACGGATTCCATCCTGTTGATTTGCTGATTGATTTGAGAAAGAGATATAACTCTTGGAGATCTTTCCTTGATTGAGTATGACTGTCTAGTCGATTCTCTTGGAATGATTTTGGAGTTAGTCTATACATATTGACGAACGATATATTGGGTGTGGTTGTTAGACCCCCATTTTTCACAAACAACATACAATCATTAGCAAAGAATAAATGCCAAATCGAGGGGTTGTCTTTCCTAAATCTAAAACCTTGGATTAAATTATCAGATTCTATTTTTAAAAGTAACTGAGATAGAATCTCGATGCATATTATAAAGATATACGGCGAAAGACAATCACCCTGCCTAAAACCTCTAGTGGGGAAAAACATTTCACCAGGAGAACCATTAACGAGAACTTAGTATGACACAATACTAATACATTGAAAAACCATTTGACACCAATCATCTGAAAACCCAAGCTTCCTGAAAACATCCATACTAAATGACCATTCTAACTTATCAAAATCTTTGGAAAGATCAAGTTTAATTGCCATATATCCATTTTTAGTTTTTTTTATTTTTCTTTTTAAACGAGTGGAGAATTGAATGAGTGATTATTACATTATCATAATTTTTCCTATTAGATATAAAAGTTGACTGATATGGCGAGATCAGGGAGTCCAGTAGTGGTTAAGACGATTAGATAAAAATTTTGAAATGATTTTATGCATTATATTAGACAAACTGATTGGTCTGAAATCATGAGGAGTAGATGGGTTTTTAATTTTTGGAATCAAGGTAATAAAAGTATGATTTTTCTGTTTGAGAAGAAATTTTGTTTTGAAAATGTTTGGAACATGAGAAACTACTTCAGACTCAACCTCCTCCCAATTATCTCTAAAGAATCCTGCAGGGAAACCATCAAGTCCCGGAGATTTCCAAGGGGCCATATCTTTAACAGTATCGTGAATCTCCTCATGGGTTGGAATAGCCACTAAAGCAACATTAACGTCATCAGTAATGATTGACTTGACATTTTTTAAAGTCTCTTCTATATCAAAATTACTAGGATTTGTAGAGCTGTAGATATTTTTAAAGTGTTTTGAAAGAAGAGTAACAACATGTTCCCTATTTTCCAACCAATTACCCTGATCATCCCTAATAATATGAACAGTGCTATACATATTTCTAAAATTCATTGTGTTATGGAAAAAGTGCGTGTTTTTATCATATTGAGTAAAGTAGTCTTTTCTGTATTTTTGTTTATAAAAATTGTTTTCGATTTCATACCAGTAATCCAGTTTCTTGGACTAGTTCAAAATATAATTCCCTATATCATGCGTGTAAGGCATAGCCTGAAGTTTTTCTATATCAGCATTCAAATTTCCTATGGTAGTTTTGAAAGAGGTATTTAAAGATGGTGAAAAAAGGTGGAAAAGAAACCAGAAGTGGCCAATGAGGAGTGGGAACAAAAGAGGATTAGGTCGAAAAGGAGCTACATCTAATAAAAGATGATTCATAAGCAGTTCTAGACCTTTTACCTATTCTATCATGGAAAAGAAGAGAAGGGTTTAAAGAAAAGTTTTCATCATGATAAAAAAGAAGGACGTGGCATAGCCAATGAAGAAGGCATAGCCAAAGGAATAGAAAAAGCATCAGAAAAATCTTTTTTCAACAATATTAGTTGGTACCTTTATAGTCATAGCAGAAATTAAGGGCACAACAAAATAAAAAATTGGGAGAAAAGAAGAACCTGAGCCTCTAGATGAACCAGAGGGCTGAAGGATGACATAAAAATCTGAAGGTTGAGATAGAGCATCATTGGGATCCTCTTCAACATTATTCTTAGCCAATCTAGAACTTTCTACTTTATCAAATACGGAAGACACCTTAGTCACAACAACATGAGAAGCATTAGGAGTGGGAGCAAACAAAGTTCTCACATATATCCTCATATGATATTCCTTACATTTTCCCCCATCATGATATAACACAAAACACTTCTTACAAGCATGAAAAGGTAGCTTTGGGTAAAAAGCAGACATGTAATATATTTTCCTAACAATGTTGTAAACAACCTTTTTAGTTAAAGGAGTTTTTAAGGGAACCATGACTTTAGCCTCATAAAAATTACCCAAAGGAGTTTCTACAGTCTCAACAGTACCAATTTGTTATATTACTTCCTTAGCCTTATCCTTATTAACCAGTGCCTAAGGAATAGTAATCTGAACTGGCATCAGTGTAGTGTTCCACTCCAAATCAAAAATAGATTCCAGATCTCCCAAAGGTTGAAAAACAAATAGATGACCAAAAATAAGACTTGTCCTAGAAACAAAAGTTAAATCCATATCTTGCTTCTTCTTAAACATTACAACAAATAGATTTTGAACACCTTGCATTCCTTGGATAAAGGGTTTAGCTAACTTGAAATCAAGAGACTTTATTGTCCAGACTCTATTAAGATAATGTTTAACAGAATTTTTATGATAATTTCTATACTTGTCACTCAGTAAAACAGCAAACCTAAAAGAAAATTCCTCTACATCTTCATCTAAATCTAATACTATCACTTGCTCAACATGAATAGCCATATTCAGTACCAGAAAGAGAATATTGAGGACTCACACACAATAACTCTTCAATAGCCACATAACTTATATACTTTGAAAAAAATAAGCACTCTACACATTTCTTCAAAATCTTAGTCTTACTTACTGAGAAGGAGTGACAAGAAAAGACAACTCATTTAGAAAATCAGAAACAAACTTATACACTCAACAGACAAACATTCACTTTAGAATATACAGAGATCTTTGAATATACAGAGTTGACCAGTGATCCTAATTATCAGCGTGTAAGACTCTTGCCAAGTGTAGAAAAGGAACTGAGCATAAACCACTATAATCAAATAAATCCAGATATAATATTAAGAATAATCCTTAAATAAAATTATTGTGGGAAACTTTTTGTAAAATAATCAGGAAATAAAGCTTCTGTGTAATTTACTTTACTTCCACCTTACATTGTAACTAAAATAAACAAGTAGAGGCACGTGCTTTGCACGTTTTTATTGGGCGATTTTTCATTTTTAGGTGCACTAATTTTACTAAGTATCTATAAAAAATCCCCGTGTTTGTGTTTATTATGTTTAGGTCCCTGTGCACACGTCCTTTGCACATTTTTATTCACCGCTTTTATTTTTAGGTGCATTAATTTTATTAATTATCTGTTAAATGCCCTTGTGTTTTTGTTTTATTATATTTAGGTCCCTATGCATTAAGTAGGAGTCCCCGTTTCTGTTTATTACATTTAGGTCCTCTGGGCAGACACCAAAAAAGAAGTATGATCTAACAGCTGAATTTTAAACACGTCAGATCCAACAGACGAATTTTGATCCGGCCACAAATTCTTAAGTGACTTTCAGTTCCGCTTGTTGTTATTAAAAGTGGGGGAGGTATAATTATACATAAATCAACTTGGTAACAATACCATAGTTAGTTCGTTTCAAACTCTGACTATTACCGACTACACCTTGTTGAAATAATCTTTCGGCTATTATTATTTCTGTAAGATTGTGGTGTATTTTACACCCTCGTCATTCCAAAGACTATACTTATGGATTACAGATACCTAACTAGGATCACCTCTCTTTACCAACATATCAAAAACAAAATATTTCGAGCCAATTATTAAAATAATAAAAATAGGTCCATCGTTGGAAATAAAATATTATGAACTTTACAGGCAAACCAATACTTATAAAATAGTGACGTCTTTTCCAGGTGTCTTTCAACTAAACTATAAATACTGAACCAAAGCGACGAGATAATTGTATCTTGAAAGGGATAATGACTGGTATAAAACAAACCCATGCAAACTTCTTTGATTGAGTGGTTGGCAATGGCGAGAAAATCAACATCTGGACAGACTACTGGATACCAGGGACCTCTTTTGGTGCAACTGACCAGTTGTCAGAATGTCCCTTTATAGATGTGTGAATTTTTGGCAAACGTCAAGATCTATATTTTGAAAATGTTACATTTCTATCATTCTGAGTCTCTATATTATTATTTTTTATAAAAAATCCTTTTACATTGCTATAATGATATTTTTGGACATCAAGTATTTCGTATTGGTGGATAATCGTCTCTCAATCGATTATATTATTGTCACTATTCTTATTTACAACTCGCTTAGTGAATTGTTTTTTTGAAATAGGAGTTGATTACAATATTAAGAAGATGATTTAACAGTAACAATAAAAATTGTTTATAACGCTATATTCCTAAAGGAAAATTTTATGTGAGAATATCTTTAGAGATATCATCTCATAGTTCAACTAGAATCTTCTAGAACTTCTAATCTTTCCTGAATTTGGACTAGTATCCAAAAAGGTTTGAATCTTATAAAGGGTAACTTCGTGTGGAAAGCTAAAAATGGAGAGTCAGCAAAAATTTGGGAAGACAAACCCAATGAAAATATAATTCAACAACCGGCAGATAGAGGAGACCAAGTTCCAAAAATGGTAAAAGAGCTTATCACTCCTAGAAACAGTTGGGATATAGAAAAATTAGATGAATACTTCAGTCCTGCGATTAAAGAAAAAATCCTTGCAATCTCAACTCAAAGCGAAGAAAAAGATAAAATGAAGTGGAGGCACCATTCTTCAAGAGCTTGCTCAGTGAAAAATATATATAATTTTCTTAACAACCAGGATCAAGAAGTTGACACTACGGTTGATTTTCCTTGGAAGAGATTATGGAAAATTAAAACAATTCCAAGAATTAAATTATTCCTTTGGAAATTAGTGCAGAAGGCTTTACCAACTTCAAGTAGACTTGCATCTCACATGGACAATATTACTGCGGACTGCCAGATGTGTAATGCACAAATTCAAGAAAACAAGCAACATTTATTCAGGTTTTGCCCCTTTGCGAGATCCATCTGGTTTGGGGTTTCGTTAATCTTTATTTAACAACCCACCTTTCCCTGACTCAATATGCAATTGGGTCAAAAACTGGATAGTAGACCCGAACTATGCTCAAATCTCAGACAAAATTGCTACAGTCCTCTGGTTTATGTGAAAATGCATATGTTCAGTTGTCTTCGAAGGAAAGGATCCTAACCCGACAATGCTGATAGAGATGATAAACAAATATCTTCACTCAGCAGCTTCAATATCAATCACGAAAAAAACTTCAGCTAGAAATGGAGTAGTAACAACTCCAAATTGGAATAAAATTAACACAGAATGGATAATTCTTATAGATGCGGCTTTTAAGAAAGAATATATTTCAATGGGTTTTTCCTTTATCTTATATTCAGTGGACCAAGAGGAATTCATGCATATCGAAGCAGGATCAGATAAAGCAATGACAGCTGTTCATGCAAAAGCAAAGGCAATGCTTAAAGCTACATCTTGGTTAAGAAATAATATTTTATCCAGTGTTTCAATTATCACGGATTGTAAAACTATTGCCGATTTCATCAACAAGAAGTGTAAGGAAATATCTTGGGAAGCTGAAAACACAATAAAAGAAGTTGAAGCGAATCTGGATAACCTTCCTCAAGCCAAAGTAAGATATATAAACAGAAAATACAACTCAGCGGCAGATTCATTAGCTAAGGAAGTAAGAATCAAGAGCCTCCAACATTTATCTTTACATATTAGAGAAATTTTTTGAAAGTGAAGTATTTTTGAGAAATATGATGTTGTAAACCTATTGTACTATATTACTTGATTTATAATATCTTATCTTTTCTTCAACAAAAAAAAAACTTCGGGCACCAATTCCTCAGGGCCGTTCTGTTAGCTCATACTTTTTATTTTTATAAAAAAATGTTATTTATTTATATAGTGAAGTTTAGATCAGGGAACTGGGTCAAATTTGCGACCTGTCTTATCAGAAAACATAAGTTTTTCCACATTAGAAAGAATCTCGGTAGAAGGAAAAAAAACTTGATTCCCTAGACCACCTTATGTACTAACTACTAAGTAAGTAGTTCTCTACTTCAAAATATAAAGACAACAAACTGAGAGAAAAAAGAAAAAGAAGAAACACAGCTTGAGATTTCTTTTTTTTTTTTTTTAAAGAGGAAAACCTCAGAACATATATTGAGAAAACCGATTTAGGTAGTCAGGAACTTTACAGAAATTGTTCATGATCATATAACAATCATACATGTTGTAGTATCTCCATCAATTATGGCCTATCAAATCCATCCTTTGATCCAAAAACAATTTCAGAAAACCTTCTCTCTCGCAGAGGAGAGGACCAAACATATTTTGATGACAAAACCAGAATGTGTCAAAGCACAAAGCGATGACTAGATCAAATCCAACCCAATGTTCCTCAGAACATGTAGATAACATGAACTGCTTTTTTTTTAAGTTAAAATTGGCTAATTCAATCAAGGTAACAATGGCCCAACTAGTAGTAACAGTATCCAAAATGTAACCAAAGTGTCTCAGTTAGCGGTGGTAGTCTAAATCGGTCTTTAAGTGTCTGTAACGGTAAGTATTGGGCTGACTCGGTGTTGGAGATTTGGTAAAAGTTGAAGAAATATATGACCTGGAGGATGATCTTGCTCGAGATAGAGTTGGAGTTTGGGATTTCTTGGTGTTGGCTTGAGCACTCTAGGGAAACAGTCTCCAGGAAACCGGCTAAGAGAGCTTTTAAACACTATTAACTAAGTTCACCAGGCCCTGTTGGTTCATCTGCTAAATTACGATGCAGTTGACTGTCGGTTAAATTAGAGGTGGCTAGAAAAATTAACTTCCAAAACAATAATAAAAATGTTAATCAAAACAACACCCCCGTTAGTGCCATCACGAGTTACGTGTGCAACAGAAGAGCTTTTAAGGTTTGCGTATCAGTTTGGAAACTCAAACACTGTCGCCGATTCCGGAGTTCACAGAACTTAATCGGTTTGCGTACCGGTTTGGAAACACTATCGAGCTAAAGAACACAAAATTTTGTACCGGTTTAGATACTCACCCCCGGTTCCGTAACCACAGTTCAAGAATAGTTTGCATACGAGTATGCACACCGTTCCGGTTCACGAGTCACATATATTTTCATATGATATACGTAAGAATATGTTTACCACTAATCTGTAAGTCCATATGTATATAGATACTCCGCTACTTGTATGAATACATGTAATACAAGTTCAGACTTATAATAGTTTTCCTAGTAAAACTGATACCATTGTCTTGTATCCGAATCAATAATAGTTCTATATTTCTCCAAATCAATTCAAAACATTCCTGAATAACATCAATGACACATATCACTGTTCCAGGTTATTTCCGAATGATAAACTTAAATCACGATTTTGATTCCGAACAATAAATTATCCTTAAACGAAATTCATCAGGTATGAACAAATGTTCATTAAGCTTAGCCATTATATTTCGAGAAATTATCAACATAAACTTGACTCAAAATTCTTGTATATGCATACTAGTCTAATTATTTATGCGACATCTTCTCAAATGATAGAAAGTAAATATAACTTGAGATATATGTGGTTCAGTCTTCACTTACCTTTTATTGATAAAGTTCTCCAAAAGCTTCGGTTGATCTTCGCATTCAAACGGTAGAACGCAATGATGACTGTTGTAATCCTCTATTTCTAAACTACGTTTCTATCCTAGTCCGAGACTTAACTAATTGTAGATTAGAAATAAAGATATAGTTTGGCAACTAAATTTGACAACAATCTTGAGATAGAAGCACTTGTGAGTTCGACCGAGCAATGCTAACATCCCTTATATTTATGTTACTTCTTCAATACTTGATTCTATGTGATCCACAAGCAGTTTATTTTTATAGAATAAGGCTTGAGAAGACAAACTGTCTAGTTGCATTAATTTGTTTGGATAGATCTTGTTCATCAAGATTGATTATTTTGATAATCATTATCTTGGTTTGATCTCTAGACCAAATGAGTTTATTGATATAAATGGAAGATCCTTCACTCTACTTTATCACTAGTCTAAAGATTGATTTGGGTGTAAGTGAGTTGGTTACTGAAATAAATCTAGTCATTTGTTGTTTGAAGGTACGATCAAAAGAGCTTAAGAGAAGAAGTATTCATAGCAGTGAAACGACTCAAGATAGTGAACTTTGTGTTAGGATTCACTTGCGTTGGATAGAATGGTTGTAGGCACCTGAATACTGAATGAAATGAGTAACAAATGAGTGTTCAACTATACGAAGTTACAATACTCAATTTTTATAAAGGCTTAATTCTTAAAGAATTCAAAATTGGACTAGGTCCGAGGTTTTTTTTTCTGCCATGCAGTTATTATCGTTAACAAAATATTGTGTGTCTGTGTTATTTACTTTACTTCCACATTACATTGTAACTAAAATAAATATAATTATACGTTAATCAACTTGGTAACAATACCATAATTAGTTCGTTTCAAACTCTGACTATTACCAACTACACCTTGTTGAAATAATCTTTCAGCCGTTATTATTTCTGTAAGATTATACAATAAGGTGTGTCTCAAAAGGTTTATATCAAAAATATTGTGGTGTATTTGACACCCCCGTCGTTTCAAAGACTATACATCTGGATTACAGATACCTAACTAGGATCACCTTTTTTTACCAACATATCAAAAATAAAATATTTCAAACCAATTATTGAAATTATAAAAAATAGGTTAATAGTTGGAAGAAAAGAATATGAACTTTGCAGGTAAATCAGTACTTAAAAAATATTGACGTCTTTTTCGGGCGTCTTTCAACTAAATTATAAATACTGAACTAAAGCGACGAGATAGCTGGATCTTGAAAGGGATAATGACTGAAATAAAACAAACCCATGCAAACTTCTTTGATTGCGAGGTTGGAAATGGGGAGACAATCAACATATGGACAGACTACTTGATACCAGGGACCTCTTTTGGTGTAACCAACCAGTTGTCAGAATCTCCCTTTACAGATATGTGAACTTTTGGTAAACGTCAACAACCATATTTTGAAAATGTTACGTCTTCTATCATTCTGAGTCTCTATATTATTATTTTTATAGAAAATCCTTTTACATTGCTATGATAATATTTTTGGACATCAAGTATTTTGCATATGTGGCTATAATCGGCTCTAAATCAATTATATCATTATCATTATTATTCCTATTTACAACTTTCTTAGTGAATTGTTTTTTTGAAATAAAAGTTGATTACAATATTAAGAAGATGATTTAACAGTAACAATAAAAATTGTTTATAACGCTATATTCCTAAAGGAAATTTTTATGTGAGAATATCCATAGGGAATCATCTCAGAGTTCAACTTCGGGCAGAAATTCCTCAAGACCGTTCTGTTAGCTCTTTTGTTTTTCTTTTTATAAAAAGAATGGTACTTATTTATATAGTGAAGTTTACATCAGGGAACATGGTCAAATTTACGATCGGTCTTATAAAAAAATAAGTTTTTCCACGTTAGAAAGAAGCTCGGTAGAAGAGAAAAATATTTGATTCCCTAGACCCAACTTCTTTAGCCACCTTATGTACTAAGTGAAGTAGTTCTCTATTTCAAAACTTAAAGACAACATGCTGGGAGAAAAAAAAAAAGAAGAAACAAAGTTTGGGATTTCTTTTTCTTTTTTTTTTTTTTTGAAAAAGAAGAAAACCTCAGAACATATATTGAGAAAACCGATTTAGGTAGTCGGGAACTTTACAGAAATTTTTCATGATGTATAACAGTCATACATGTTGTAGTATCTCCATCAATTCTTGCCTACCAAATCTATCATTTGATCTAAAAATAATTTCAGAAAACCTTCTCTCTCGCAAAGGAGATGACCAAACATGTAGGGTCAAACTAATTTTGATGACAAAACCAGAATGTGTCATGACTGGATCAAATCCAACCCAATGTTCCTCAGAACATATAGATCACATGAAGTGGAGTTTTTTTAAGTTTAGATTGCCTAGTGCAATCAAGGTAACAATGACCCAGCTAATAATAACAATATCCAAAACGTAACCAAAGTGTCTCAATTAGCGGTGGTAGTCTGAATCGGTCTTTAAGTGTCTCTAACAAAAAATATCGGGCTGATTCGGTGTTGGTGATGTGGTAACAGTTGAAATAGTATATGAATTGGATGATGATCTTGCTCGAGTTAGAGTTGGAGTTGAAGTTTGGGATTTCTTGGTGTTGTCTTGAGCATTCTAGGGAAGCGATGTCCAGGGAAGCGACTAAGAGAGCTTTTAAACTAAGTTCACCAGGTCCTGTTAGTTCATCTGTTAAATTGTGGAGCTGCTACAGCTGGGACAACTGGGCTTGTCCACATATGAGACAAGAAGTGACGCCTCTGGGACCATAGATTTGCAGGGGTTGCTTTTGTGTGCAGCCATGGATGGGCGTCACATCACTTCCTCTCTCCATTTTTGCCTGTCCCATATCGGACCATATTGTTTACCTTTGGTTTTGTCCCAGCTTAAGTGTTTTCGATTAAATTGGGATGCAGCTGACTGTCGGTTAAATTAGATGTGGTTAGAAAAATTAACTTCCAAAATAATAATAAAAATGTTAATCAAAACACCACCCCCATCAGTGCCATCACGAGTTACGTGTGCAGCCGAAGAACTTGTCCTTTTCCTGTTCTTAAATTTGCTGTATTTAAGTTAAAAATACATTAAATTGAATAATATCTAAGATGTATCTAAGCTTCAACAAAAAATATCTAAGATGTATCTGGCCAATAAAAGTAAATTAAACCGTTGAATATACCGTACCAAATGGGTATCAAGTAGGTAAGCTAGAGCAATCAATGTCCTGTGAACCAAAACATGCTTTGTTTTTATTTATTTTGTAGACAAATTGTAGGTTGCCGGCGATGAATGTACGGTTAAGCGTCCTTCATTATTTTAAACGGATATTTTAATTTCAATTTGTTATCCTTATCCTTTCATCTAGAATAAACTAATATTCTCATTACCAGATTATTTTTTTGATCGATCAAGAAAATAATTTGTTCTTATCAGTTTAATACCAGCGGATTCATGCTTGGATGATCTATCCAGCAAGGGCTCGCATTGGCGCATTGTCACAAAGACCGGGAAGTGAAAACTGGCGAAAGGAGAAAATCAATGAAGTGCAGGAATTTTAATTGCCCCTTAATCTCTGGGGAAAGCGTCCAATGAATTAAACCCAATTTAACATTGTCATTTGATTAGTGTATCTTGCAACTACACTAATCAACAACTTGGACATGTTGCATTACTTGTATATAGATATAGATTTGACTCAAGTCTCAAGCACGACTCTTAATCCTCATTGCTTCATTGATAAATTTGAGATTAAGAGCGGGAATCAATACTTATAAAAACTTAATCACCAAAAGAGTTTCTATCTCAAGTGATGAACAAAAGTTGACTTTTCTTTATAAATTGTCCACAACACAATCATGAGTCATTTTGTAGTGGACATGTTTGGTTTCTAGTTAAGCTAAAAAGGATCCTTTCACTTTACTTTATTCCGCTTTTCTGTCTCAACTTGCAAGTGTAGGGTTTTCATATATACGCACATATCACGGATGAGATGAGAGCAATGGTATCACTATAAATTGATTAGTATGAGCACATATCATAAAATTATATTTTAATTTTTAATTGTAATAATTAATTAACAGAAATTAGGTAGTAATTGATGATTAAGAAGTGTAGTCTAGTTTTCGAAATACGTACGTACAGCGGTAGAGTACAGATAATCTCAGCTCCATAACAGGTTTTACTTGTACGTACAAAGTACAACCCAAAATGGCAACTTGCTTGCAAGTCTAATCTTGTTTGGCAATTTCTTGCTAGGTTCTATGTGCACGGAAGCATGTGATACGTTTCCCAGAAAAATTAATTGGTGCACGAATAAGATAAGACATACAGCAAGGGATTGACTTGTTGACATCAAACGAGTTTTAGTGATGCACGAGCTTCACAACTTGCTTAAATTTACGTAGGAGTTACCAATGTAGGAATTACCAATAGGTATTATTATGGTAGTCTTAGTTAGTAGCAGGTCCACCCACTAAAGCCCAGTAACCAGAAGTCCAAAATAAAAAAGAAAAAGAGGAAATTGGACCAAATTTTTTATCCCCTGGTCCGTTACACGTGCGGGATGTCATAATTCACTTTTAAAAATACCCAAACTACCCATTCCCTGATAATACATATATGTTTCTTAAAAAAATCACCATTTTTTACAGATCCGAGTTCCGCTCTCCACCTCTCTTTCTTCATCTTCTCAAATTTTGCTCCTGCTTTTGAATTACGAGGTAGAGTTTTTATGAAGATCTCTTTGAAGATTTACAGGTATGTTATGTAATATCTCTTTCTGTTGTTGTTGTTTTTTTTTCAACTGAATCTGTGAAGATCGAATCGTTTTGATTACGTTTTCACCTTCTTCTTTCGGTTTTTGTTTGTTTTTTGCATTTATTTTTGTTTTGGTTTGATTTTTATGAATCTTGATCGTAATTATTTAATTTTTTGGCTAGATTATGATGTTTTTAACATATTTGAACTTTCGATTTGATTATCTTGTTGTTTTCGCTTCTTCATTTTATCAAAATCGTGCTTGTTTGTTGTTTCAGGGGTATTATCCAACAGTACATATGTTGAATACTGATACAAATTGCTTTTGATTCTGTTTTGTTCTTAGTTTTATCACTTGTTGTTGTTTGATTCATAAGTACATATCTTCGATACTGAAATAAGACTCTCTCGATTTATGGTCTTCTTCAATATCTCTCGCTTCTACAAAATCAGATGAAAATTTCTTTGTTGCAATGTTTATATTAGGGTTTTCACGATCTAATCGTGGTTGTATTTGATTTCGTCTTTTATCTCCGTGTCTAATTTGTTGATTATTTTACTAGATCTAGATGAATAATCAGATTGTTTGCTCATTTCGTTATTAGATCAGATTATACCAGTTCCATTTTTGTTGGTTTTAGATTTATTTCAGTTTGTTGTTGTGTATGAACCAGCAGTACGTATATCCCATACTGACAGAAACCTAGTCTACTTTTAAGAAGAAGAAGAACAAGATGGTGCATCATTATGATTTACGAGGAGAATATTTGTTTTCTGTTTCTAGGTATGCTTTCTAATCATCTTGTTTGATTATTTTGTTCGGTTTTTCTTCTTTTGATTTGTTTTTTTATTGTATTATGATAATCAAATCGATTTGATTGACGCTTTTATGGTTTTTAGGTTTGTTACAGTTGTTTTTCGTGTATGAATTGACAGTACATATATGGCGTACTGATACAAAACTCTCCTAATTTTGTTTTATTTGAAGTTTTTCCAATTTTTTTGGTTCGATCCATGAGTATGTATGTATAATACTGATAGGAAGTGCTATTTGCTGTGTTTTTGCTCCTTTTTTAGTCTTACCCTTCAGTACTTATGTGAAATACTGTAATATGTCTTTCGATTCTCTTATTTTTCATAGATCTGTCACCTGTTGTTGTCATACTGTTGATTTGTAGTTCATGAATCTTCAGTACATATATCGCATATTGATAGGAAGTGCTCCTTGTTATGTTTAAGGAGAAGTGAAGAAGATGCAGGCATACAGTGGAGCTGCAATAGTGGGTGCTGCTGTACAACAACCCAATCTTTTTACTAAAGGTTCTTCAACTTTTTTCCCCAAGTTGGGTACTACTACTGCGGATAGATTACCTTCTCAAGTTAGGCATACCCTGAAGTACGTTCAATAATTGATAGTGAGAAGAATCGTCAGTTTAACAGCTTGGAGCTCATTGCTTCAGAGAATTTTACATCTCGCGCAGTGATGGAAGCTGTGGGTTCTTGTCTCACAAACAAGTATTCAGAAGGGCTTCATGGTAAAAGGTAAATATGGTGCTTAATGTTGTATTTTTTCCCTGTATTTGTATTGAAATGCATTTGATCATTTCATTCTGCAATGTAGGTACTATGGTGGCAATGAGTACATTGATGAGCTAGAGACACTTTGTCAACAAAGGCTTTGGCTGCATTTCACTTAGACCCAAAGAAATGGGGAGTTAATGTCCAACTTCTGTTTGGTTCTCCTGCTAACTTTGAAGTTTACACTGCACTTCTCAACCCACATGACCGTATTATGGTAAGTTGAGGCCTCTTTCTCTTTCTCTCCAATTTTTTGAAATCAGTTTTGAGCCCCTAAAGTATGTAATCAACTCTCCTTTCAAAATATGGGGCTGTATTAATTTGTTCATGTAACTGGAACAGGGTCTGGATCTTCCTCATGGAGGTCACTTGTCACATGGATTTATGACTCCTAAAAGACGGGTATCTGGAACTTCGATTTATTTTGAATCGATGCCCTACCGTCTTGATGAATCAACAGGTGCTGCTCTGCATTCTTATATTGTGTAATGACTATGTGGTCTATTGTTGTTCATTTATAATTCGTTGATAATTTTCATTCATTACCAAATTCACTTGCAGGCCTTATTGATTATGATATGCTTGAGAAAACTGCCACCCTCTTTCGACCAAAACTCATCATTGTTGGTGCTAGTGCTTATCCTCGTGATTTCGATTATCCTCGAATGAGAAAGGTATATACATATCTTTTGATTGTCAACAGTTGTGATTCTTAGTGATCAGAGAATCAAACTAGTTAACCCATTAGACACACCTAATTCCCTTTCCTGCTATGTTTCTTGAAGATTGCAGATTCTGTTGGGGCTTTTCTCATGATGGATATGGCTCACATAAGTGGTCTCGTTGCTGCATCTGTACTTTCCGACCCATTTGAATACTATGATGTTGTAACAACCACCACTCACAAGGTACACCTAGTCCCATTCATGAAATCTGCAAGACTGCAACTACTGACACCAACACAAGCAGCATTTGTTTTTATTGGTTTAGGTTCAAGGGTCATGTTGTTTACTATGTCTTCTGTTTCAATTTGCAGTCATTACGAGGTCCCAGAGGTGGCATGATTTTCTTCAAGAAAGATCCTGTTCTTTGGGTTGATATGGAATCTGCGATTAACAATGCTGTTTTCCCAGGGTTACAGGTAACTAAAACTGTAGCGGTTATTTGTTATTTATCATTGGTTCAATATTATAACATTTTTTAGGTTTGTTACAGTTGTTTTTCGTGTATGAATTGACAGTACATATATGGCGTACTGATACAAAACTCTTCTAATTTTGTTTTATTTGAAGTTTTTCCAATTTTTTTGGTTCGATCCATGAGTATGTATGTATAATACTATAGGAAGTGCTATTTGCTGTGTTTTTGCTCCTTTTTTAGTCTTACCCTTCAGTACTTATGTGAAATACTGTAATATGTCTTTCGATTCTCTTATTTTTCATAGATCTGTCACCTGTTGTTGTCATACTGTTGATTTGTAGCTCATGAATTTTCAGTACATATATCGCATACTGATAGGAAATGCTCCTTGTTATGTTTGATTCAGTACGTATATGAAATACTGAAATAGATGCTCTTTGTTACGTTTGATTCAGTACTGGAATTGGATATGGAGATGATCTGGAGCTGCAGTTCAGAACTTATTGTAAGAAATGACAGATTTTGAATGATAGGAACAGGAGTTGTTGTTGGTTCAGATTTGCAAGCTTGTGAAATTGGTGGTGGTCTTGATGAAGTTACAAATTGGTTGTGACGTGTGTTTGAAAGAAGGTGTGCTGCAAATGGATTTGGAGGAACATGGAAGGTTGGGTTGCTACATTGTATGATCCTACAATGTATGTGATGTAATACGTTTTCTAATTTATTTATCATTGATTCTTACAGATTTGTACTCTACCTGGAAGCAGTGCAGCAAATATGTACTTGAATTTGTAAGCATTCAGATATATAATCGGATTTGTAAGCAGTACGACAGATATATACTCAGACAGATATGTACTCAAATTTGTAAGCAGTGTAACAAATATGTACTCGAATTTTTAAGCAGTGTACCAGATATGTACTCAAATTTGTAAGCAGTGTAGACACACACGTTTGGTAGTAATGGGCATTATGGACGTTTCCATATTTTAATTAATTTAGGACCTCCGGATAAAAAAAAATTCCGGTTGGACCCTACTATAAATAACTATATGAGCCTAGGACCAAACAAGAAATTTTCCTAAATTTATTCCGTTTTCACACTACACCGAGGAAACAACACTTGATCATGTTTGGTACCGCTTTATCAATCTAGGGCATAATTACCAAGATTGATAAAGCGGTACCAAACTACTGGGTTATCAGTTCTGAGATCTGGTAAGGATTATTTTGTTTTATATGATTAACAATCTATAAAATAGAGACAAAATTTCAAAACAAGAAAGCACTTAAAAATCCTAGGTTCAAGTATGAGAATCAGATTCCCGACAGGTTGAACTATTCTTAAACTGATGGCCTTTGATTCTCAAATTCCAAAGATACATCCTACGAATGAGTATACATAGAGATTATTTGGGTATATTGAACACAAGAAGTTTCTGTGCCAACTTGTTGATGAGATATGACTGTTTCTATTTTTTCAAAGAATAAAGTGAACTCTAATCATTCAAAAATCCCAAGAACGAAATCTGTGGGTGTAATTTAGGGGAATAATATTTGGTCTCTTTTACTCCACTCTATTTTATCAATTCTACCTACTTGGTGTGTATATATGGCGGTTCTCATTGTTCCTCGCGTACCTATTGCGTAAAACAACTCTATTATTATAGACTGTGAACAACTTTTGTCATTTGCGTACCATTTGGATTGGCATGAGAATTCATAGTACATGGGAACTTGATAAGATAACGATCCCAAATGGATACATTTGTGTAGATTTATACTTCTCATTCAAGCCGAATATCAATTAAAGGAATTAAAGGATGTTAGTTGTTTGAACTCAATGGACCATTTATGTTTCCCTACTCCGCGTATAGACATGGCCCCAGACCTCATTACGCTGCAAAAGAATGGTCCAATAGCATCAGTCATGAATCTTATGATTGAAACACAGACTTTAGGGTGTAAGTAAATTCCAAAAGAAAGCCAAAGGCATAAGCAAAATTCAGTTTGATATACACTTGTCGGCTATTAAAAACTAATTTCCAGGATTAGTTAGATAGATAGACCAGGTGTTGTTTATGTTTAATATGCCAATATTGTTATTATGCGGCCTGTGATGATTATTATTTCAAAATTAATTGCTTTTTCATCATTTTTCTGTAAACCCCATACAAATCAACACGTTGGATTCTGGTGGCTAATAATGTCAACTATTTACATAAATTTTGCTATATACTTGACCTTTTCTCCTTCAATATATATAAAGAATCACTTCGAAACCCCAAGGATAACCCACAGCATTTGTTAACTAGTATTGCTTGTTTAGTTAGAAGTAGAAGAAAAAGAAAACCAAGAACAAAGAAGAAACAAGATGAAGTTGATTTGGTGCCCTAACACAGCTTCAATTTCTTATATTGATACTGTTAAATCTGTAAGTAATTTATATCCAGTATATAACCAAAACCAATATTGCTTTTAATTCGATTTTGTTTTTCGCTAATCCGGTGTTCTAATCAACCGATTCACTACTAATCCATGGGAATTGGCACCATGCAGAAGTAGTAGTCACTCAAGAAACACCTAGTGATCTTGAGGGGGCTCAAAGTCGAACCTACGAGGAGATTCTTCTATTCGATTTCGGTACTTTTTTCTGTAATCTATTCTTAATAAAGTTTTATTTTTCATGTTGTGCAGTGTGAAAATATTGAAGAATCGAGTGTAGCAGAGCTAATATCAGCCATGGCAGGTGGATGGAAACCGCAATTCATAGTAGAAACCTGGTATCCTGGACCTGGTGGCGGGATTTCAACAAGTGTTGGTTTATCAATAGCCAGTCGTCACACAAGTGCACGACACGTCTGTATTGTATCAGACGAACAGACGAGAATAGAGTATACTGAAGCCATGCAAAAGGTATTAGGCGTTTCAGCATCAACTCCATTTCCAGAGATTATTGTTGGAGAAGCAGAACAGTTGATGAAAGGATTAGTAGGTGTAGATTTCATGGTGGTTGACTGTAGATGCAAAGACTTCTCAAAGATACTTAGGTTTGCTAAGCTGAGCCAAAGAGGTGCAGTTTTAATCTGTAAGAATGTTACTTCAAGAAGTAACTTTGGGGTATTTAGGTGGAGAAATGTTCTTAGCTGCGGTTCGCGGGTGGTGCGGACAGCTTATCTTCCTGTAGGAAAGGGAGTTGATATTGCACATGTAGCAGCAAGTAGTAATCCGAATTCATCGACCAAAGCAAGTCCTAGCCGGTGGGTTAGATATATCGATTATCAATCCGGCGAAGAATACATCCTTCGAAAATAAGTGTTTTTGAGGCTTTTCTTGTGTTTTGCTTGTTTTCTTTTTTGTTCTTGCTCCACTGTAAATATTATGAAAATGAAGAAGAAAGAAGTTATTTGATGTTCACGTGTTTGCCACAGCCGTAGCAAGGCCTTCTTTTTTGATACATGTTCTCGCTTTCTGTAAATTTTTTCTATTGCTTGACTGGATTGTTGATGAATGTTGGGCTGTCATTAACTGTTTCAAGTAAATAAATAAATCATGTAATTTAATGTCTTTGTAATCTTGGAGGTACTCTCGTTTTGTTTATTGAATCTCAACGCAGTTATTTCCAAGATGGTGGGTGTTGTTTTGTCATTTCGTTTACTTTCACTTGATAGGACGAAACAACGTTCAAGGTTTGGAAAGGATCAAGGATTTTTGGGGAGAAGCAGCCGGTGGTCAATTGGTTTTTGGGTTTGAAATTTTGAATACATCAGTGAATTCTAAGGGGGGAAAGGCAGATCAATCAGGTCCGTGACTGATTCCGCAAAATTACAGGACCACGTCGAGAACCGACCACATGTACGCAACACTTCGTACTTATATGACAATGATTTTTTTTCCTTCCTAATCCGAGCTCTGAAAAATAATCAATCAGTGCAAGTACCTTTTTCTTAGAAAAGGTTGCACACAAGATCAGCTTACATTCCGTATGATAGTAACAATGTGGCTTGAGATGCATCCGCCTGCACATGGCGAGTCTGTGCGGGGCTTCTTCTCATTATGCTGCTTATTCTCGGTTTTGGGAAGAGTTACTTAGAGGTGATTGGTATGCCATTTTGGCTCAAACAGAAAGAAATGTTGAGGACGGTTGTTTGATTAATAGATCCTTTCAAATATTTCTTAATGCCCACTATTTGATGGTCATTTCCCGTGTTTGGAGGTAAATTAATGGACCAATTACAAAATGGTCATAATTTTGAATGTTTTGTTGTTTTTTTTGCGAATTAATCGTACTCCCTCCGTCTTTAAAAGATAGGCAGGTTTATGTGTAAATTTACACACAAACCTGCCTATCTTTTAGAGACGGAGGGAGTACTTTTTAATTTGCTTTGCACAATGCCTTTTTCCATTCGATTTTAACACTTTTTCTTATTTCTTGTGTTTGGAAGTAAATTCATGGGCCAATTACAAAATGGTCATACTTTTGAACGTTGTTTGCAAATTAATCATACTTATTAATTTTCTTTGCACAATATCTTTTTCCATCTGATTTAACACTGAATATTTCCTATGTTTAGAGGTAAATTCATGGGCCAATTACAAAATGGTCATACTTTTAAATGTTGTTTGCAAATTAATCATACTTTTTAATTTGCTATTTACAAAAAAAAAAAAAACTTTTTCATTTGCTTTGCACAATGTCTTTCCATCCGATTTAACACTTTTGAATAAAACGGTGTTATCTTCCCCAAAATACCCTTTTTTGAAATATTCTATCCTGATATACCCTTCTTATTTAACTAAATTGGTTGAGGTGGTGGTGATAGTGAGGGAAGCTTAAGAAGCTTCGTTGAACCCCTGAAGGGGAAGCAGTGGACCCTTAGGGTGAATGCCATGTAAAGATGCCGAATATATAAGTGGCGGCACCACCACTGCCAAATAACATCACAATCAAACAACACTTATGAAGGTAAAGTTTAAAATTACATTTGTAGGGATAAATAGAAAATTTAATTGACCTATTTAACTGTGTGTCCATTTTGTGAAGTGTTTGTAACAGTGAGACCATTCTTCTGAATCGACTACTAAAAGTAGGATCATTTCCTAAATCACAAAATTGGTCAAAAAGATCAAAACACAAAATTCCTAGGTGAAATAGATTATTAGCTTTTGATACTGTTTATATAGCCAAACATCAGAAATATACTGTTTATATAACCAATTTGGATATTTGGCCCAGGAAAATTAAAATAAAAAAATATGTCTTACCTAAAATACCCCTAACCTTCTAAACTCTTCTTTTCAAAGAGAATTTATTTCTCTTTTCAAAACCTCCTCGTCCCGGCAGAGCTCATTTATTCCTCACCTGCAGAATTCGATCAAAGTTTCAGAGCTCGTGTCTTTTTCAGATCTGGTTGATCAATCATGGTGATTAATGACTGTTGAATAGTTTGTTGAATCAATGTTTCAATTGGAGTTTCAACTGTTGAATCGAAGTTTCATCTAATAGCGTCGAACGGTAAATTATCTGCATAAAAAGTCTGCATAACTAGATATGCAGTACCATAAAAATATGCATAACTAGTTATGCAGTATAATTTTTATACTGCATAACTAGCTATGCAGTACAAATAAAATGTGCATAACATGTTATGCAGTACAAAAACAAGTTATGTAGTACAAAATGTGCATAACAAAATATGCATTACAAATAAAATAAATGTACATAATATCTTTTTTTTTTCAGCTTTGGTTGGATGAGCACTCTAACATAGCTGAGATATCATCATCAGACATTGTCAAGGTCAATCCCAATGCTACACCAAGAGCTGCAAGGTGGGACTTTGCAGCAATGAAGAAAGCAATGCTCAAGAAGCATATTTCAAGCTTAGAAGTACTTGTTTATGAACCTTAAGAATGAATGTATATTTCAAGCATATGAAAGCAAACATGCAGAACTGCATAACTTATTATGCATAACTTGTTTAACTGCATAAAATACGAACATTGTTTAACTGCATAACATCTTATGCAGATCCAAAAATAACTGCATGACCTGTTATGCATTGTTTAGAGTATATGCATAACTTGTTATGCATATAAGAAGTGTTATTGTTTTTGTTAAGCATTCCCTGCGTCACTTATTGTTTTAATGCATAATATCTTATGCAGATCCAACATTGACAGCATGATAAGTTATGCATTGTTTAGGTTATCTGCATAAGTAGTTATGCATATAAAAGGATTTTTACGCCTTCCCTGCGTCACTTATTGTTTTAATGCATAACATCTTATGCAGATCCAACATTGACAGCATGACAAGTTATGCATTGTTTAGGTTATCTGCATAAGTAGTTATGCATATAAAAGGTTTTTTACGCCTTCCCTGCGCCACTTATTGTTTTAATGCATAACATCTTATGCAGATCCAACATTGACAGCATGACAAGTTATGCATTGTTTAGGTTTCTGCATAAGTAGTTATGCATATAAAAGGGTTTTTACGCCTTCAATGCGTCACTTATTGTTTAACTGCATAACATCTTATGCAGATCCAACATTGACAGCATGACAAGTTATGCATTGTTTAGGTTATCTGCATAAGTAGTTATGCATATAAAAGGGTTTTTACGCCTTCAATGCGTCACTTATTGTTTAACTGCAGAACATCTTATGCATATCCAACATTGACAGCATGACCTGTTATGCATTGTTTAGGTTATCTGCATAAGTAGTTATGCATATAAAAGGGTTTTTACGCCTTCCCTGCGTCACTTATTGTTTTAATGCATAACATCTTATGCATATCCAACATTGACAGCATGACCTGTTATGCATTGTTTAGGTTATCTGCATAAGTAGTTATGCATATAAAAGGGTTTTTACGCCTTCCCTGCGTCACTTATTGTTTTAATGCATAACATCTTATGCAGATCCAACATTGACAGCATGACAAGTTATGCATTGGTTAGGTTGTATGCATAAGTAGTTATGCATATAAAAGGGTTTTTACGCCTTCAATGCGTCACTTATTGTTTAACTGCATAACATCTTATGCAGATCCAACATTGACAGCATGACAAGTTATGCATTGTTTAGGTTATCTGCATAAGTAGTTATGCATATAAAAGGGTTTTTACGCCTTCAATGCGTCACTTATTGTTTAACTGCATAACATCTTATGCAGATCCAACATTGACAACATGACCTGTTATTCATTGTTTAGGTTATCTGCATAAGTAGTTGTGCATATAAAAGGGTTTTTACGCCTTCCCTGCGTCACTTATTGTTTAACTGCATAACATCTTATGCAGATCCAACATTGACAGCATGACCTGTTATGCATTGTTTAGGTTATCTGCATAAGTAGTTATGCATATAAAAGGGTTTTTACGCCTTCCCTGCGTCACTTATTGTTTTAATGCATAACATCTTATGCAGATCCAACATTGACAGGATGACCTGTTATGCATTGTTTAGGTTATCTGCATAAGTAGTTATGCATATAAAAGGGTTTTTACGCCTTCCCTGCGTCACTTATTGTTTAACTGCATAACATCTTATGCAGATCCAACATTGACAGCATGACATGTTATTCATTGTTTAGGTTATCTGCATAAGTAGTTATGCATATAAAAGGGTTTTTACGCCTTCCCTGCGTCACTTATTGTTTAACTGCATAACATCTTATGCAGATCCAACATTGACAGCATGACCTGTTATGCATTGTTTAGGTTATCTGTATAAGTAGTTATGCATATAAAAGGGTTTTTACGCCTTCAATGCGTCACTTATTGTTTAACTGCATAACATCTTATGCATATCCAACATTGACAACATGACCTGTTATGCATTGTTTAGGTTATCTGTATAAGTAGTTATGCATATAAAAGGTTTTTTACGCCTTCAATGCGTCACTTATTGTTTAACTGCATAACATCTTATGCAGATCCAACATTGACAGCATGACCTGTTATGCATTGTGTAGGTTATCTGCATAAGTAGTTATGCTACTGCTTCCTTCAACAATTTGGCACAAAACCAGTTAAATCATATTTTTAAATATGGATGAAACTCAATTATATCCTATTTTCAAAGCTAGATGAAAACCAATTTCTGCAGGAATCAGATGAAACCCAGTTACATCCTATATATTTTGAAACCTTGATTCTTCAAATTGATTTAAAACCCTGATTCTTCACTGAACTGATAGATTGATTGAAACCCTAGAAACCTCTGATGTTGTAGAGTAGTGTTGATGGTGTTTGAAAACGGTTAATGAAAACCAATTTCACGAAAGTGTTGACGGTGAATGAAACTCAATTTCACGAAGGTGTTGAAGGTTGATGAAACTAGCAGACGGTGGAGGAAACTGATTTTCGGATGGTTTCTGATGAATCTGCTACTGTTGATGGTTAGGAGACGGTGGAGGAAATCGATTTCTGATGGTTTTTGGTGTAGGGAAACAGTGGACGAATTTGTTCCTCTTCTAGTTTGTGAGAAGATGAAGAAGAAGGATGTTGGCGGTTTTCATCTGAAGAGAGAATGAGAACGTGGTTTTGTTGAGGAGACGGAGAACGTGCAGTTACAAAAGGGTAATTGGGTCAGTTTCAATTAAAAAGTTGAACTGTCCATTTGACCCAGACGAAACTTCTACCAGTCCATATGGCCCAGAAAGCTTGTGTTTTTGGCTATATAGCCCATTTCCTGTTCCTAAATTCACTAAGTTCATTTGGAAAAATTCACAAAGTCCACCTATTCTTTGAAGAATACATGATTGTTTGCTTTTACTGCAGATTGGGAAGAAAGATTTCATACTTTAATTCAGTTCAGATTAAAAAGACTTATTTCAGATCACGTTCTTATCATGCTCAATTGTAATGAGGCTATCTCTTGCAAACATGAGTGAAGCTAGGGAAATTCATTCCTGTGGTCAAACAATTTTTTTTTGACATTCATAATTTTTTTGATCCTATTAGAGATACGAAATTTCAATTTATCA
Source organism: Papaver somniferum (assembly GCF_003573695.1). Classification (NCBI taxonomy): domain Eukaryota; kingdom Viridiplantae; phylum Streptophyta; class Magnoliopsida; order Ranunculales; family Papaveraceae; genus Papaver; species Papaver somniferum. The sequence continues at coordinate 38,599,669 of NC_039361.1, read as the reverse complement.
TACACATCTGCACCCGCAAAGATATAAAAATTATCCCAAGTCCAACGTCATAGACCCTACATTTACCCCTTGGCTCCGTCCCTGCCTGCGAACCATCTTTTCGCTTTAAAAACTACTTTCTCCACAACTTTTGTTAATATGGAAGTTTGGTGGACAAACTGTTAAAGAAAATGATCAGTTGAACTTAATGTTCGTAGTATATCAAGTTTGTTGAAAAAAATTAGATGCCATGATTATTTATTGAGATTTGGTTTGGCATACTCATGAAAATCGAAGAGTTGGGCATTACACAAATACATTTATTTGAAGAAATTCATCAAGGTTAGTAGCGAAGCTGGTTTTTCCATCTAGGTTCTTTTATTTGTGTATCTATCTATCGTATCAAAGTCAAGGACTTTAATAAACGACCAAATGCAAAAAGGGATCATATCTCAAAAGAATCATGGTGAAACTCTAACGATGTTCCAATTTTTGAGTTTTGACTTGAAAGCTTTTCGAAATAACGAACCAAGTAAGTTCATAAGAACTTAACGCATTTGAGTTTGCGAACTTACTTAGGTGAATTCGCAAACCTAAGAGTTTCAAAAGTTCCTGAACTCCAAATTGATACAAGTTCGCAAACCTACTTAAGTGAGTTCGTGAACCCAAGAGATTTTAAATGTTTCTAAACTCGAACTCATTTGAGTTCATGAACTCAACATGCATAAAAGGTACAATCGAAAAATTGTTATATCTAGGTCCATGCACTTCCCTTCTTTGATTTTCAAGAAAAACTATTCATACACTTACGAATAACTATTACTTGGCCAATTCATTTTCATGGAAAGTCTACTTCTTTTTTCTTAATAGTTTAAAATTATATTTGGTAGTAATTATTTTCATAGAATTTGCTTGAGCTAAATGTTGACTACTACTCCAAACTATGGAATGAACCTCAATGCAAGTCTAGTTCCAACTAAAGATATAGAGTTTCCACATCTTAGGAAACCTAGCTTGATTGGGTACACCCAGATTAATTGGGGTATACCTAATGTGACAAAAGCCAAGACATTTTGAAGTGAAAGAAGCCACCCCTTAACTTTGTATTTTCTAAATGACTAATGTATCCTTGTTTAATTAACACTAAAAATTCTGATTAGGTTAATTAATTGAGTTTAGATTAAAATTTTGAAATTATGAATTCAGTAGATTAAACCTTTTGTTTGATTTATGAGTTCGGTTTCGATCAAAAAATTTGGTTTTGAAAAGGTGAAAGGTCGGCAAGGTCCAGGTTTGGATAAGGTGCCGACTAGGTTTCGCCGGCATGGTCGAGGTTTGAATAAGATACCGACTAAGCTCCGCCGGCATGGTCCGCGGATGAAGAAGACGCCGACCTTTTTTAGGACAGAAGGGTCTTTGAATGAAGAATATTCCGACTATCTTTGGCGAGCAATCTTACGGTCGGCATGTAAATATTTTCTACCAAGCCGGCTATCATATAGTCGGCACGCACATAATTTCAAACACTGCCGGATGACCTATAGTCGGCATGCTAATGATTTCTAACACTGCCGGCTGTTGAAAAGTCGAGAATGTAACCTTGCCGACCTGTAGTTATACCCAACAGAAAACAGAATATGGGAAGATGTAATTCACTTTATTCATGCAATTTTGGTTACTACATCGATTGAAACATAAAACCTAACTCCTAGGCGACCCTAGTGGACGAGTTATAGTCTCGTGATGGTTTACATAGAGATCTACCCACAAAACCTACACTAAAACTATCAATCTTCGTTGGAGAAATCTCATTCATCTCCGGCCTGCATGAATTCCGGGGCATATTCCGGGATTTTGGAGACCATGAATTCATAGCTTGCATCGAATGCGAATGCTTCCCCCTTTTCCTCCAAGTAGCGCGCTTTCACGGCTTCATGCTACAAAAACAAAACACAAACTTAATTTGTTAGTGGTGTTTAGTAGGAAGATCAAACAACATGGATCACGTAAAATAAACCACAAACATACTTACAAATTGTTCAATGGACAAGTTGAAGTTGGTAGCGTTGAAAATCCGGGGTTGGAGAGATAAATAAGCAAGTATCGCATTTTCGATGACTAGGTGCCTATCATGGACTTGTTGAACACTTTTTCCATTAGGATTCCAAAACTCTTGCCTAAATTTGTTGTGTACCCTAGCCCAAAAGGTTACGGCATCCGCCCTTACGAAGGACTGATGTCTAACTCGAGTTTCCGCGTACCACGCTTTGGTGATTGCCAAATCTTCATTTGAATCAAATGAAGCCATTGTTGTATGTAGAGAGTTATTGGGTGAGTTATATGGAGTGTATGGTGATATGAACTTTGGAGAGTATATGCAAATAGTTGTGTGTTGTTTTGTAGAGAGAAGTAGTGTATTTATAGGATGGTGCCCAAATTTGGCCGTTATAGTGCCCAAGTACAAGTCAATCAATGTAATTGTACTTGCAAAAAATTTGAATTTTGAATTCGGCGGTGCGGATTTTATTTCCCAATATGCCGACTAAGCCTGGCCGGCATGGTCTTTATTTTCTTACTCTGCCGAACTTATTATGATCTTAGGCATCAGGAGTTCATTTTCTTCTGTATAACCGTGGGACTGGTATTTGGTCATTAGCGTGCCGGCTATTATATAGTCGGCGTGGTAATATTTTATAACCATGCCGACCTTATTATGATTTTAGGCATCATGAGTTCATTTTCTTTTGTTTATCCGTCGGAATGGTATTTGGTCACTAACGTGTCGGCTATTATATAGTCGTCAAGGTCATATTTTACAACCACACCGACCTTATGACGATTTTAGGCAACATGAGAAGGTATTTTCTGCAACACATCGTCGGCAGGGTCGATAACATAATACCTTGTCGGCTGTTTTACAGTCGGCAAGGTATTAATCTGCTTACCTTGCCGATCCTGGTATGCACATAATTTTTGTTGTTAGGGAAGGCAGTCTGACAGTTCACAACCATGCCGACCCTGGTGTAGTCGGCAATGTAAACTTAAAAAAAGCATGCCGGCGGTATTGAAACTTTACATAGCTAAACAAGCCGTTCATTCAACAACTAGAAATCCAACATTTTTTGTCCAAAATACAAAAACATGTCCCATAAACCTTAAAAAAAACATTTGTCCAACCGTTAACCTTAACATTTGTCTACCACAACATAAAGAAATAAACTAGGAATGCATTCATTCACCACCACGACCACGGCTACAACCCCGTTTAGGAGCACCACCACTACTACTACCTTCACCACCACGGGAACGACCCCTCTTTTTGTCAGCATTCATCTTGGCTTGTGCTTCCCTCCTGGATTTTTCTTCCCTCTTTACTTCAGCATCATCTTGCTTGAACAATTCATAAGCATCCTCATTGTAAACATTGCTAGCATAGTCAATGTGCTTGCTTTGCTCTTTAATTGACAAAGGCTCTCCTCTTTCTATCGCGCAACACATCACCTTCACAAGGCTCTTCAAATGCTCCTTCTATTTTCAATTAAACAACAAACAATTAATAGAATGATTTGATAATGTAATCTTAAAACAGTAAGAGCAACTCTAAAATACTTACAAAGAACTTAAGACTTGTTGTTGGGTCTATCGATGCCATCTTCCTATTTCGAGCCAATTCTTCAGAAGTCATTTCCATAATCACAGTAGGAAGAGCCCAACCCAATTACCACATCATGTATTTCTCATTAGCTTCATGACCTTCGGTCACCTCATCCAAAAGACTTGTATCGACTTTACGACCACATCTTCCGTTGCAATATTCTAGAACTGGCGGTGGAGCGTAAGCGACATTAATAGTTTTTTGGGACGTGGTGCAGTCAGCCCTTAACACATTAAAGAACGGATGAGCATCGAAATGAGGTTCTTCTTGGACGTAACCCAATTGTCGCATTACCCGATGTGGATCGTACATTGAAAATCCATGGGAACACAACAAGGGTCTATAGTATAATGCAACATCATCTCTCCTTTGGATTAAACCTTGATTTCTAACATATCGATACGGATCAAATCTTACCTCATCCGCAGTCAATTTGTCGATGGCGATTCGGATCTTGATAAGCTGTTGCGGCATTTCCTTATCCTGACCACCCTTAAAACTGTATCTTTGCCATCTTGGATTATTAAGCGCAACATTCTCATCCACTTTGATGTAGGAGTTGGATTTCACCAAAGTAGGGAAGTGCTCATATATCCAAACCTATGCAAACACAAAGTTTAGTAAGAATCTTATCTTACGAGTATTTTGAAAATATAAATGAGTTAGACAATAAAATTACCTGGAAGAGACATATATTTCCGTTAACTTGCGCAGTGAATGCCCTTGAACCCTTTGTCAACTCATTGTTCAAGAAGGCGACCACTGCAGTACCCCAAGAATACACATGCATCTTATCAAAGGGATCCAATAGTTGCATATACTTGACGTCGACCAAGCTTCCGAAATTGTCGGGGAAGATACATTTGCCCAGGACGTATAGCAAATAAGCTGATGCGGTATCAATGATTCGCACCGAGTTCACCCTTACTTCCTTATCAAAGATTTTCTTGGTCCCAGATAATGTGTCCCTCACCTGCTTCAGATTAAACTTCTTGCTTAGATGACCATCCTTCATCACAAGCATAGACTCCGTCTCAGTCTGATCCCAACCGAACAATTTCTTGCTCAATTTGTAAATATTCTCCCAAGAAATTTTATTATCGAAGCTCTCACTGATTGCTTTTCCCTCAACCTCGAGGCCTAGAATTTGATGAGCATCATCGGGAGTTATCGCCATCTCACCGAATCGGAATAACATTGTATCATTCTCTCCGTAGAACCTCTCACAGAATGCAGATACGGTAACTCTACCATGCTCAATATTCGAACTCTCCACCGCAGGCCACAACCCGGAGTTCTTGACAATCACTTTCACCTCCTCACATTCATCCTTAAGATCCCAATTCTTAGTCACTGAACATGAAGCTTGGCGCCTCATGAGACAGATGGCATGCTTGTGATCCTAAATACCAAAAAAACAAAATGTAAAGAAATACAAACATTTGAAGCAAATTTAAGATAGATAGACTTAAATAAAAAAAAGACGGATTGAGATTACTTACGATAGTATTATGGATTTGACATGCCCATGAGTCTTTCTATCCAAAAAGAACATCTCCACCATATGTTGGGGTACCCTTTGGAGGCTCACCTGGTTTCAGTCTAACCATCAAGTGAGGGGCATGGATGTGGGAATCAGCTGGTTTAGTGATAACCCTCTTCTTCTCCGGTTTCAGCTGAAGTTGAAGCTTGGGTTTGTTGAACATTACCTTGAGTTTGTTCTCCATCTCCTTCTTCTTCTTCTTCTTCCACTGCCTCTTCAACAATTTCATCTTCGATATTCTTATCTTTATCTCCATTACCATCATCATCATCATCATCATTACCTCCTCCAATAGGTAGCATGTCCTGATCACCATCATCATCATCATCATTGTTAGCTCCTCCAGCAGCCGGAGTTCTTTCATCAACATCATCATCATCACCTCTTCTACCAGATGGAATTGATTGGTCTTCATCTGGAGTTTCATCCGAATCACTTGGTTCCGACGGTGGTTGAGAATCATTCCGTACACGGATCTTGAGAGTCCCCGGATCAACAAATTCCCCTCGATGTGTTGCGGTCAAGAGTTTTTCACCAACACGAGGAGGTATTGAAGGAGGAGTAGCAGTTTTGTTCTTTGCCTTTTGCAACCTGAACAAGAACAATTAAGAAAAAAATTCATAAGTCGGCAGGGTCGACAAATATAACCTTGCGAGCTACACAAAAGTCGGAAGGGTCGATATCTAAACTACATGTCGGCTAAAGTATAGTCGGCAGGGTCTTATTCCAATAACCTGCCGGCTTATAAAAACTTGAATACAGGATTTACAACATCAACAGTCGGCAGGCTCTATAATCAAAACAATGCCGACCAACATAAAGCCGGCAGGGTGGTATTCAAATACCATTCCGACTTTCATAATTCAAGGCATTAGGAGATACTAAAAAATTGAAATACAACCGGCAAGGTAAAAATTTATAACCGACCCGACTAAAAGAAAACTGACGCCGGAAGGGTCCTAAGTTGAATACCTTGCCGACCCTGCAAGTAGCAGTTACAGATAATAAACAACCGCAAAATCTTCAACCTAAGAGCTTTCCGACTAAACCTAGCTATGAAAAGTCGGCAAGGTCGTGAAACAAACACCTTGCCGGCTAAATAACTGCAAATTCAAAGATTCGATTTTTCTGACCTAATTTGACATGCAAACATGAAATTGAAGTACTAGAGTGAGTTTAAATAGGCCCTTACTTTCTTAATCGCGTCATTTCTCTTTTTTCAGCGACTTCGATTTCTTCTTCTTTAACCGTTTTTTTCTTCTCTTTCTTTTGAACTAACAAAGCAATCCCAGGATGTATTCGTTGGGTTTTCTATTTGTGTTTTTCGTACGACTAGGTTTCGGCCGTGGTGGCTCCATGTTTGAAGATTAATCGGAATTTTCGATGATTACGACGAATTAATCTACGAGTTTTGATGATGGTGTGATGGAGAGCCGGTATGGTTGTGGAGGAGAAGAAGAAGAGAAGAAGGAAGATGAAATGAAAAGAATAAAACTGATTTAAGGTAATTATAATTATAAAGGATAAGGGTAGTATTGTAACTTCACCCATATCTGGCCTCCCCTTAGTAAGGGAACTATGTCCATATAAATCTGGGTATACCCCAATCTCGCTAGGTTAGGAAACGACAAGTAATTGAGAATTAACTTGGGTTGCAAGAAATTCATTTCTCACATCCTACGCGACTCATCCTTGATCGATTATTATAAACTGAAAAACACCGGCAACACTTAAAACTTAATTCCTACACAGTTGTGTATCTTGCTGCGAAGTTTGTCCTCCAAATACCTAAGGATCCTTGAGATCCGAAGTACGACTTTGAAAGACTTCATCACTTAGGATTCGTGAAGCACGTGTTCACATATACTCTAATAAAGATAGTTTCCTAACTTGTATCTGTATTTGATCTATTTGTATACTATAAGGTCTTTATTTTCTACTATAGTGAAGGTCATTCAAGAATTACTCATCAAATCGCAGATTCGAGGAAATTTCAAACAAGACTGAGTATAACACGTATCAAATAAAATCTGTTTGTATGTTTTCTACAATAATTTATCTTAGATTAATTCTAGTTTATAATTCTTGTAAAGATAGTTGCTTGGGTATCTCTATAAGTTCTGAAGAATAAACCCTAGTGATACGATTTAAATTTGTCTAAATTAGGGAATATATTTATCCCCTTGATCATGAATCAGAAAGGAAATCACCACGTATGTTGTTCGAGGAAGGATAACGCTAATAAGAAATAATCAATTTGGTTGTATCGTGCTCAACATAAGACACATTACAGAGCCTCACAGTAATACATACGAATATGGATCATGGATGATCAATATTGCGGAATACACAAGGATTCATTCTATCTTCAATCATTATTTGCATAACAAAAATAATAGACATAATCCTTGAAAATAAAAGATTTTAACCTATCTTTCATCAACATAATTGACAATATAGGCTTAACTTTTGTATTTGTCAAAAGTCCATTCATCCTTTTACCAGTACGTGAATACCGAACACGAACGACTTTACTTTTGACAAAGTATGGGACCTTCAAGTTCACGGACGCAAACATACATATCCCATAACAAGTTGCAATATCACAAATCATAAAGATTAATACTGCAAAAACATCATCCTCCAAATATTTTTAGAATTTACACAAATAAATCTAAAAACATGAAGATGAAAACGTTGGACATAGCTGTGTGTAATCACAATATTTTTTATTCCAAACTTTAGTAATCCTTCTCAAAAACAAGAATAAATTCTCATAAGAAGTTTCCTAGGCATCAAGACAAACTCGTAATGCACATATAAGATGATTTGTCCTTAGAGAGTAGAATCAATATTTTTCGCCCGGATTTATACCAAGAATAGCTACCAAAGGCGTATAAAAAGATTTTCAAAGAAGAACATACAAAGTCATTAACGACCATGCACCATAGTTCACATAAAATGATTGTGAACATTCAAGAATCCCATAGTAATGCGTACTACTGCCCATTCTTGAACTTCCTTCTTTGTGATACAACATTCTTGTAAAATCTACAAATGAGCTTAGAAGAGTACTACTCCACGAATCCAAGTGCCCAAGTCCAAGAGAAGTGGAACAAGTGCAACGAAACGGAGCAAAACACTCAAAAATAAGAGACATGAGAAATACCAATATTAACACATCCAAATTCAATAAATTATCACCTAAATTTTGAAGAGAATTCAAAGAGGAAGAGAATGCAAAAAAAAATGAGGTCATTCCGAGTTCGGACGAAGAAGATACGACCAAAACAAATTTACCGAATATTGACGTCAAGTATGCATACGGGTTTCCAAACGAATTTTCAAGTACGCGAACTTAAACCCCTGTATTTTTGATTTTAAAAGATGTTATGCATACCTGGCAGGTGTACCATGAAGTCCAAACATCCCGAACTACTATTTTTAAACCTAAACGTTTAAGAACCTTAAACACAGATCAAGTTAGGTAGAAAAGAAAGATAAGAAAGGTACGTGAATCATTATAAGTTCTCCAAAAAAATAAAATCATAAATATTGCTCAAGTTTATAGACATACCTTTTTAGATGAATCCAGTTGAATTCTACAGCCTTACCAAACATAATCTGTGCGCCCCAGTTGTTGTGTTTCCCTCACCGTATGCATAGCAGGGCATTCTTGGTGAGGATGCACTTTCAACACACTCAAGTTGTGTTGAGGTGAACAATGTCTTGCTCACCACAAGTGACTTTTGGATTATCATGAAAGAGATCGCTTTTAGAACCTTTCACATCCAAATCCATCTTCCCAAAGAACTCTTTAAGTTCCAGCATCACGGATACTGCTTTCTCCATAGTCATGGAACTTTCTGGGAGATCATTCCTTTTCACACTCAAAACATCATTTCCTTTCTTTGGTATCCACTTTTGAGTGCGTTAAGGAACGACCGAAACCTTCTTCCCATTACTCTCTTCAAGATTTTCTGGAAGATAATTGGATTGACTATTATTTTGCAAGTTAGTCTTTCTCCAATTGGGAGCATCAGATCTTGTCTTCGTCTTTACGAAGTTATCCTTTTGATAACCATTACGATTGTGAAAAGGATTCGTATGACTTTTATAGGCAAATCTAGGCTTATCACAGCACTGATTCCTTTGCCTAAGGGTTGGACAGTTACAACCTGTAACATTGCACTAGTAGAAAATGGGGGTTTAGCTACCCACATCCGAGACCCTCATTAATGGTAGTTGGACCGCGTACCACACATAGCGGTCTCTGATATAATAAAAAACCGGACCATATCCGAGAGCCTACTAAGCCGTCTCAGAATAACAAATTTTATTTACCCTTGTATCCCTCTTGGAACTCCGATTCAGAGACCATTAGGCATACGCTGCAGTTATGTCTGATGAACGGCTGGAGATGTATAAGATTTGAGCCATCGATTGAAATGAGATGGATGGTTGGATCAGGAAGAAGATACCTCGTTATTATCGAGGATAAAGATATCTTCTCCTTCTGTCTGCGCCTCATCTTTCTCCTATTCACACTCACTACTCAGTACTCCCTCCCATCCATCTCTTCTCCAACGTCAGCTCGTCTTTCCCTCTCCCTCCAACCACCACCGGCTACCTTCACAACAATCATCAATATACCGCATCCATGAACAACACCAACACCGATCTTCAGCACACAAACAACACCGATCTTGTTCTTATTCTTCTTTTGGTTTGTTTACCAAATAGAAAATAAAATCACCAAATTCCATGAAAAAGAATTCATGTCTATATCCCCTAAATCAAAACTCTAATTTCATATAAAAATCTACATTATTTGCAGAGGAAACCAATAGATCTCAAATTATGTTTAGATTTGGAATGAAATTAGGGATTTGATTTGGGGGTTTTCTTAGGGTTTCACTAAATTGTGTTGATTTGGTATCAAAATTCTTGGGATTGGGTTTGATTCTGCAAACGAAGGCATTTAATTAGGGTTTTATTTCCTTCATCTACAACTACCAAAACCGTATCTTCGTTTTTTATCATCACAATCATAAAACCCTTACTTTCTCCCTCGAAAATCAACAGGTATAAACCTTAATTTTTCCCATTTCTCACCTGTCACTACTAACATTCTCTAAATTTTTCACTCTACTATCTATTTTTAGAGATCTAAACTTTAGATATGATTAATTTGTGGTTTTTATTTGCAGATTGTTTAAGAGTTTAAACAATTTTAGATTTTTCTTACAAGATGAGAAGAAAACAACCCCTTTACTTTTCAAATCTAGGGTTTTAATTCTCTTTATTTTGAGGATTTTGATATTCTTGAGGATTTCTTTGTGTTTAGTATTGAGTTCGACCCTGAAGTTAATAAACAGATACCCATTTCTATTTATGCAATTTATTTGTTTGATGAAATGACAAATAGAGTTTTGATGAGTATCTAATATCTTGAAGTTTTGTGTTTTTTTGCTGGATGTATAGGAAAAACTGCACAGGAGAAAGGATTAGTTGTTGAATTCGGAGTCACTGTGTAAGTATGATTATGGAAGAGGAGCATCTGGTGGTTATTCAACTCGAAAAAATTGATGTAGGAGAGGACAACATGAGGAGTTCCAAGGGTTTGGTAATATCCTTTGCACACTTGTCTTATGCTTGTTTACTTTATTTGTCAATTGCTTTGATGTTGTTATATTGGAGATGAGTATCATTATGCTAGATTATTCGGAGTCACTGTGTAAGTATGATTATGGAAGAGGAGCATCTGGTGGTTATTCAACTCCAAAAAATTGATGCAAGAGAGGACAACATGAAAAGTTCCAAGGGTTTGGTAATATCCTTTGCACACTTGTCTTATGTTTGTTTACTTGATTTGTCAATTGCTTTGATATTGTTATATTGGAGATGAGTATCATTATAATAGATTAGTACTAATGCAATATATTTGGAAGCTAATTTTGTTTTATGGGACTGTGTTAATGGTGGAGTGTTTTAGTTCTGTCCTTTGCACTTCATACCCTACAGGATGGTGTGATTGTTATAGAATAAGCTTGGGGTTTGATAGACCAAAGATGCACACTTATTACACTCGATATAATTCGTGATTAGTCCATGTTCCGTATTCCAAGGCCTGGTGTAATTTTGGTGGTGGTATTGTTTATGAAGATCTTTAAAGTGATTATAGACAAAAATATTTTATGGGTTTGCATAATGTCCAGTTATGACAAAGAATATGAAGAGTATGATAATACTTTTTTATATTTTTATTGAAGAGGTCTTATTTGTAGATCCAAAAAGCACTTTAGGCATCAGTAATGAATATGTTGGAAGCAAACACGAGTCTGTTGATAATCTTTAAGAGTTTCCAGAAATACGTTTTTTTTTCATTTGTTTGTGAATTTGAAATTAGCTTGTCTAATGTTGAATGTCTATTTCCAGACCATCAAGACGTTTACTGCAAGGAGGAAAATCGCAAAAGATAAGGGTGTCGAGACAATTGATCAGATTAGTGTTTGTTAGCATCAATGAGAATACAAGGAGATCTGCAATACAAGTACATGGTGAATATATTAGAACCTTGCACCTGAACTATGCAGTTAGCATCAATGAGAATACAAGGAGGTGGCAATACTGGAAATGATTGTGTTGCTCGCCTGGGTATGATCTGCAACTAAAGAGATGATATTACTTTATTTTACTTATACCCCCATCTGAGTTCGAAACTAAGGTCTTATGCTGGTATGATGCCTGTGAGTGAAAGCATATAACTTATTTTTGATTTGTGAAATCTAAAGTTTTATGCACGTCAACCATCCACCACTGGTGCCTTTGATCCACAACTACCTGCCTTCTTACTTAGGGTGATAGCAAGACGTGAACAGGCTACTGATCCCCATAATATTGTCGAGCGGGTAAGACCGGATTTTATACCAAAGCAATAAGCATTTTCTAACTGTTAATTCTTTAGTTTTTGGGTTTGTTTCTGTTTTCTATTTTAACACTCTCCTTTGTGTGCTATATGTACTTGTAGAGTTGGCTGAGCTTCAAGATCGGGGTTGGTCCGTCTACATGGGGTTGGTCCTGCTACATGTTCCAAATCACTATTTATAAGTTGGTGTTGCACTTATATTCTGTTCTTAAGTTGTTCTAGTCTAGTAAAATATAAATCCGGTGTGGTTCCTCTGAACTGCAGAACAATAAAGATGCGAGACATGTTAAAACACATGCGGTTGCACTCAAGGAAAAAGACTTCTCGGAGGGTCTATGGTCACAATAATCTTGGTAATGGGATGGCTTGTTAATTCCCATCCCTATGCCTCTTGGGGGTGTTATCACTATTGGAGAGGAAACAATTGTTTATTATAGTGCCGGCGTATCTAAAGAAATCCTGACTAGACCTGTAAGTTACTAAAAATACCTACTGATTTGCATCCTAAGATCTAGCTGGAAGATGGATATTTACACGCTTCTTTCATTTATTGATCTTTTTAATCTGCTTTTGAAGTCGATTACAAGGGACTACCGAAGGGTTGATGCAAATATCTCTCGTTTCTTACTCAATGGTTATGCAGGTCTTCTTCACTTACTTGTGATTACCCATGAGAAAGAAAGATGGCTGATCTTTCTAACTTGGATAGTCTTAAACGCTAAAATTAGTGACAGGGGAAAAGCTAAGCTCACTGCATAACATTTTCGAGGGTTTTTGAGAATTATTCTCAATTCCTGTAACTGTCATGTAGCTCATTTGGACATAACTTGTCCTGTAGCTCATCTGGTAATGTTGCTTTCTAATACATAGGACCAGCCATTGATCCAAATCTTCCATGGTGATTACTATGGAAGTTTAGTTCTAAAACCTTGACTTACTTACACCGTACATGTTTTATTTTGATGTTTTTGTTTCATGTTAATCCTGAAAGTATCTTTAGAATGGTAATGCAAGTTTTAACTCTTTTGTGCTGTAGCTTTGAGTGAACTTGCCCGACACCTGATAATTCTACTGGTGGAAATCATGTAGCTCCCCCTGCGAAGATGTGAGTTGACAACATACCCTGAACCTCCTTTTATGATTTTGATACTTATATGGGTCAGATAGCATTCCGAATCTTGGGTTATAATCTGCACCTCTTCTATTCCACTATATATATATATATATATATATAACATGTTGGCTGTTGATACGGGTTTTAACATTATTCCCCTGTGATGCTGTTAATCTCCAAAAAATAAAACACACAGAGTTTATGAACTGAACGAAGTCCTTGTACTGTTGTTGATTTTCTTTGCAGGAACGACTATCTTTGTTGATTTGCTATGCTCTACTTGATATCATTAATGAAGCATTGGCTAAGTCCATCGTCATCGGAGGAACTGAACCTATCGTTTTTTTGTTTAACATTTTGTTGGTAGCATTAGCTAGCTAGCTTGGACATGTATTGTTCTGAATCAGAATCAGCATTTTTGTGTAATTCTAAACCCAATGGAAATGAATGAATATGGAATTCTCAGTTCGAGTTTAAATTTGAATTTCAGGTTGAGTTTCATTTAAGTTAATTTGGATTGACTGACTTGACTTGACTGACTTGGCTTGACTGACTTGGCTTGACTTGACTGACTATGACTTTAGTTGAGTTCAATTTGACTTGACTATGACTTGACTTCAATTCAGTTTGACTTGACTATGGCTTGACTTGAATTCAATTTGACTTGACTTTGCAGTCAGATCATTTCAGATTCAGCCATTCAAGCATTTCAGCAAATATGAATCTATTCTTTTTTTATATTATAATATAAATCTGAGACCCATGGCTGAGAGTCTGCATCTCGGTACACTTAAAATCAGTCGTTATTCTGAAACGCACGGCTGAGAGTCGCCAAAAAAAAAACGCTTTATCAGCGACCCTATCAGAGACTGTTGGGTCTGGTCATGTAACTCGTATATATGACATGTCCTGACGATCGCGGAATTGTTGTTTTACACTAGTGTTAATAGGATTAGTCTTAACGTATGATCTTGGTTTCACAACTTCTTGTATGCCCAAACAAGAACATCATGAAGTTTCTCATTCCTTATACGGAAACGACATCTCCTTTCCAAGTGACCTTTATTTCCGCAATAGTGGAAAACATAAGGAATGTTCTTACATCGATATGTATGTGCTGACTTTGGAGGTTGATATACTTTGCTCTTTCGAACCTTAACTGCCGGTGAAGGTATTTCACTTTTGCCATCAGTGGAAACCTTTTGTTAAGAAGAATCACTAGCCTTGACAAATTTTACCTCTTTGCTAATACTTGGAGCATATATTCCCTTATAGCCCAATCCTCGTGTATCACGATGATTTTTACTTGATCCTAGCATAGTGGTTAATTTGCTTGGACTAGTATTGAACTTTTTCAAGTCATCTTCCAACATCTTGATTTTATCAAGAGCAGCAACTAAATCAGCCTCAAGGCGTTTTTCTCGAGCGAAACAAGCATTTTCTCTGTCATCAAAACTAATTTGTTGAGAGTTAAACCTTGCTTCAGATTCTACAAGTTTCTCTTCCAACAAAAAGTACTTTTGATAAAGATTATCACATTCAAGTGACTTCATACGTAGGTTTTCCTCAGAATCCTTGATGATCGATTCGTTAGAACGGTTCGAAAAATAAACACCTGCGTAGCATCTTCTCAATTTCTTGTTTTCTCGACAGAGAGGAGTCAGAAGAGGTGAGACATGAGAAGTTGTAATCTTCTTCATATTCCACGAATCCAAAAACTTAACATACTCTGAGACTTCCTCATCAACATCTGAATCACCTTCATCAGAAAGTTCATCCAACTGTTCTTCTAGGAGAGTTTCCCAATCAACAGTTTTTACATCAAGAGAATGTTTAGATATTGACTTAGATGTGACAGTTCTCTCAGGTGAATCCAAGCTTTTAGAATCATCTGGTAATTTCTGAACTGGTACGTTATTAGAGATAGACTCGTCCATAATCAGATCGCTACAAACACAGACTTATAAGGTCTTTAACGTGTTTGCCTGCTCTAATACCAATTGAAAAAGCGGGGGTCTAACAACACCACCCAATATTTCTCTTAGCAATCTGTATGGATTAACACCGAAACACTTTCTAGAGAATCAACTAGACAGTCAGACTCAATCTAGGTAAAAGTATCTCAAGGAGTTAATATCTCTCTCTTGTTTTGATTTACTCAAGCTAATAGAAATCAGCGAGTCTTTAATCAAACACAAGGAATAACTTGGACGGTACCAAAGACCAATGTCCAAGGATCAATCAATGTTAATCAACAACCAAAGGTTGGATTATACTAATTGATGATTTAAACACACAACCTGTATTATTTCAATTACAAAGATAAATCAATATAACGCGGAAACTGAAATAACACATACACCAGAAATTTTGTTAACGAGGAAACCGCAAATGCAGAAAAACCCCGGGACCTAGTCCAGATTGAACACACACTGTATTAAGCCGCTACAGACACTAGCCTACACCAAGCTAACTTCGGACTGGACTGTAGTTGAACCCCAATCAGTCTCCCACTGATCCAAGGTACAGTTGTACTCCCTACACCTATGATCCCAGCAGGATACTGCGCACTTGATTCCCTTAGATGATCTCACCCACAACTACGAGTTGCTACGACCCAAAATCGCAGGCTTTGACAATAAAAAAATCTGTCTCACACAGACAAGTCTATCAAAGGAACAATCTGTCTCCCACAGAAAAATTCTAAAGTTTTTGTTCCGTTTTTTGATAATAATCAAGGTGAACAGGAACTTATTGATAATACGGTCTTATATTCCCGAAGAACAGCCTAGATTAATCAATCACCTCACAACAATCTTAATCGTATGGTAGCGAAACAAGATGTTGTGGAATCACAAACAATGAGACGAAGATATTTGTGATTACTTTTTATATCTTGCCTATTGGAGATATCAAATCTCAAGCCAATCAATCTGATTGTACTCGTATGATAGAAGATGCAAGATCAAATCACACAACTACGATAAAAGTAGTATCGGTCTGGCTTCACAATCCCAATGAAGTCTTTAAGTCGTTAACCTGGTTTTAGAAGAAGAAAACCAAAGTTTAAAGGAGAACCGACTCTAGTACACAAACTAGTATCACACGCAAGGTGTGGGGATTAGTTTTGCACAATACTAGATGTCTCATTTATATAGTCTTTCAAATCAGGGTTTTGCCTTGGTAACAAAGCAATCAATATTCACCATTAGATGAAAACCTGATTTAGATTCAAGCTAATATTTCTCAACCGTTAGATCGAAAACTTAGCTTGTTATATACAAATGAACTGCACGCTTCTAGGTTTGTTAACCGTACCCAAACGTGTACATTGTTGGTTCAACAATAGTTAACCAAAAGGTTAGCCATATGAGCATTCCATATCAACCATGTTCTTCTTCACCATAACTACTTCAAATGACTAACATGAACTAGTTAGAGAGTTGTTCAATTGCAAGGAAATCTTATGTAACTACACAAGGCATAATTGAAGCAAAGATGATTTGATTCACTTGAATCGGTTCATGAACTTTTATAGCCACGGTTTGCAAACTGCATTCCTTAGTCTTTTTAAAGTTTAAGTTCAGAAATCATCTTCAGATATATAACCTTCTTAAGTTCGCACACTAGGTTCGCGGAATTAAGCAACCAGACAGAGTTTACAAACTCCAGCAGAAAATATCGGCAAGAGACCTTCCGTCGGTTCGCGTACTTATCTCACGTAAGTAGTTTGTCAACTCCAGCAGAAATTTTCGGGTTTGAGAACTTCGGAAGTTCGCGGACTGAGTTCGCGGAATTGGAAACAAGTCATTCTTCCGGTTTCTCTTGATCAACAAAGTTCGCAAACTTTGGTTCAAGGAATAGGACTTATACATAAATGTGTTTCCACAACAATGCTTATGTCCATCATTGGTTATGTAATCTAAACTCTCATTTCAATCATTGAAACATTCTTAGAGGACGTTATATAGTTGTTACACCATTTCTCGTCAAAGCAATTTTCAAGATGATTGAAACATATCATGATTTTCGTCACTAGGTAAAGATAAACTTGGTCGAAGCGAAAAGCTTACCAACACATATTTCAAGATATAGATAGGCGAGGTATACTCGGCTGGAAATACCAAATGTGTATAATCTAAGTCTATATATATAGCATGCGACTTTTTGTCTCAAAAAGTAGAAGATAGAGTAGATAGACTTTTGAGTGACAGATAAGTTCAAGTCTTCACATACCTTTTTGTCGAGAAGTTCCACCGGTTCCTTGAGTAGTTCTTCTACTTGTATGATGAATCGCCTTGAAGTCCTTGATCTCAACTACACTTTCTATCCTAGTCCGAGACTTAGCTATAATAGACTAGACATCAGGACTTATAGTTTTGATCACTAACATTGACAAACATGCTTGAGATAGCAATGCATGCGAGTTCGACTGAGCAATGCTCTAACAAAAAGGTTATTCTTCCTTCTGAGTATATCAATTCTTGTATATACAAGCTTGTATCTTAGAAAAGATGATCACAATACTCGATCTTCATGATTACATATTGTGTATTGTTACCATGAGTTAATTCTATTGTTTTTAGTAACACGATCTCATGAGAGACTTTCAATGATTGGTCCTTAGCCCGTATTTCCTTGTGGGATTTCTAAAATCCAATATATAAATCCTTATTCCTGGAAAAAGGTCACTCTTGTTATTCTTTCGGGAATGACATTTTATGGGGGAGAGTTCTTAATTGAACTTGTGCTTAATTGCCAAATCTTTGTGGGGAGTGCGGTTGTGGAACATGTAGGGGTTAACTTGTATCTTAATAAACTCCTTGATGAAGTCACTAAGTTTCAACTCTGTGATATCATCTAAAGTAAAGCTGATATGTTTTTTTTTTAGTCAAGAAGTTCCTCTATGAAAATTTCATGAGGATACCACCAGTTTTCTTACCTTTGCTAATTTATATTTACAAAAAGGGGGAGAATTATTTTGCAGTTCACGCTACATATACATATGGTTTACGGATCATTATGTAAGGGGGAGTGGGTTTCATTTGTGAGATGAAGTATTGACTAAGGGGAAGCGATACATATCACCGTAGTATTATTGTCAAAGTTGTGATACAATTGAACTTTGATGATGTGTGATAATACTATGATGGATCTTCAACAAGTACATGATGCACACATTTGCATATTTGAAGAACCAAGGAAATCAAGCATGTCGGATTTTGGAGTTGTAATGCTTTTAACAAGTACAATCCATATGTAAAATGGTTTTGTCACTAAAATTGACAAAGGGGGAGACTATTAGAGCATTGCTCGGTCGAACCCACTAGCGTTGGCATGTCAAGTTAGTTGTCAGTTTTAGTTCCCAGAATGCATTCTTTATTTAGTATACTAAAGATAGTTTCGGACTAGATTAGGTATAAGAAGAACTACTCTTAAGGATGAAGACTGAAGATTACAAGAAGACATCAATAAGGACTTCATCAACAAAGGTATATGGTAATTGATTTCATTTGTATTCTTGTTCAATTCTACATTTCTAATCAATCGAAATAAATGCTCACTCTATGGAACACTTTCTATGACGGTTAATGTACATATATGTATATATAGTCGAGGTTATTTGAGCCACGACTTTTATGACAATAACCTTTATCCCTGGAAAGGTTCTCATGTTATAGTGAATGAGCTTACGAATTCAACGAGACAAGAATCACTCAATTCCGAGTTATGACGATGAAGTTATGAGTGATTTATTAAAGTAACAATTATAAATGTTGCTATAATTGTTACAGTTCGTTAGCAGGAAACAATCCATGGACTGCTTGTAACGGTTCACGGACTTGGGCCCAATTACGTGACTAGAAGTCTTTTTTAGTCAAATTGGTGATGTTTCCTTATCTAGGCAAGTTGGCTATTAATCCAAACATATTTCATTACCATATTAAAGTGTTTGTGATAACTCTTATTTCCTGCCTAAGTTAAAATGTGATTTATTCACATAAATACAATATTTGCTAATTAATTATTTTGGCAAGAGTTGTAACTTAGGAAAGACTTCCAAAATTAAGAGAGTCTTGAAAAAGGAAAATAGCTTTGCGTAGCTTCCAAGTTACCTTTCACTATAAATAAAAGGTTCATGAGTGCTACACGTTTTTATCCCCTTTGGAAAATAGGTGTAAGCTCATAAGGTTGTTTTCCATGTCTTATGTTCTTCGTGAACAAGAGTGAGATAAAAGTCTTTGTATTGGGGATCACAAAGCCGAGTTGGATTTAATCTTCGTGATTGATTATACAACTTGTAATCTAGGTTTTTCACCTCTTGTCTATTCTAAGGTTTTCTCTTTTGATATAAAACCATTCAAGAGTTGTTGATCATAAACCCTTGGTTTTGATAGATTTCAGTTTCCGATCGTTTACCAACACTTGTTAGTCGAAATCGGAAGCTAGAAAGAAAACTTCGATTAAGGTATCTCATAAAAATCTGTAAGAAGTTTTAAACAAGATATCTCTAGATTTATTCTAGTTGTTCTTGTTGTAGAATCATTAGGTTTCTCTTCCTTTATTGAAGAGTATAATAATCCCTAATCTACAAGTTTATTTTGATATTACTTTTACCTAGTAATCGTTTTTATTAAAATAAACACAAGATTTCCAAAACCTTGATTTACATCTAAACGGAAATCAAATCGGTACTTTGTGCAAACAAAAGATCGAATCGTATCAATCGTGTTGTTGTATCTTCTAAAGAGACCCTTGGGTTCTGCTAGAAGATTTACGAGAAAAATTTCTAAAGAAAATCAGTATTGTGCTAGGAGTTTTATTAATGCTGAAGCAGGTATTACATCTAGTCCGAATAGGTAGTAGGAAATTGGTGTAACAGCTTATAATCAGTGTGTGTTTATTCTGGACTAGGTCTCAGGGTTTTTCCTCGTTAACAAAATTTCTGGTGTCTGTGTTATTTCTTTTCCACATTATATTTGTTTATATAATTGAAATATCACAGGTTGTACGTAAGTTAAATCAATTTTGAATCCGACCTTTGGGTTGTTGATTAAATTGATTGACACTTGGATATTGGTTTTTGATACCGTCCAAATTATTTCTTATATTCAATTGGGCTCGCAAATTCCTATTTGTTTGATTGCGGATTGAATTGATAAATTGTGATGTACCTCTTTGATATACTTTCTTAAGATTGAGTATGACTGTCTAGTTGATTCTCTTGAAAGTATATTGGAGTTAGTCCATACAGATTGCCAAACGAATTATGGGGTGTGGTTATTAGACCCCCGCTTTTTCAAAACATATTCTTGATTTAGTCTACTAAAGTCAGTTTAGGATTAGATTAGGTTTAAGAAGTAGAGCAATGGAATCAAAACTATCCTTGAATACTCATAAGGAACAATCTTAAAGAACTTCATTAAAGGTTGGTCAAAAATATTCTCTTGTTTATTCCACCACTCTATCGACCGAAACAAAGTACTCACTCTTTCGGACAATTTCTATGACGGCAAATATATTATTGCATATACACTCGAGGAGTTTTGAGACTAATACTTTAGTGATAAAAACCATTGACCATGAAAAGGTGTCCATGTTATAGTGAATGAAATACGGAACCGACGAGCCAAGAATCAGTATGTTCCGAGTTATAACGAAGAAGTTATGAGTAATTTATTAAAGCTGAAAAATGTGTGGCTAAAGATTGATTTTGTGAGAATAAAATTGTATACAAAATTCTAAAAA
This sequence comes from Papaver somniferum, assembly GCF_003573695.1. Taxonomy (NCBI): domain Eukaryota; kingdom Viridiplantae; phylum Streptophyta; class Magnoliopsida; order Ranunculales; family Papaveraceae; genus Papaver; species Papaver somniferum. Next base: position 38,578,701 of record NC_039361.1, on the reverse strand, counting down.
CAATTCGCAAAGTGAAACCATAAATACGTGACTAAAGGTCTAGTTTAGTCAAGTACTTGGTGTTTCCTTTCCTAGACAAGTTGGTTTTGTTTTTAAGCAACCTAGGCTTGATAATTCACTATAAATAAAGGTTTCATGTAACTACACGAATCGTACCTTGGAAAATTGTGTGTGTTGCATAAGGTTGTTTTCGACATCTTTGTTCTTCACGAATAAGGGTGAGTAACTAAAAGACTTTACTTAGAGATCGCAAAGCATAGGAGAGATATCTTATTTGATAGTTACGGAACCTGTATCTAGGTGATTTTCATAAACCCTAGATTTGATAGATCAAGATATCTCTAGATTTATTATAGGTGATCTTGCGAGGGAGAATTGATTAGGTTATGAAACATGTAAAACCTTATTGTTGAGGAGCATCTTCTAAAAAGAATTAATATTCAACTATAATATTTTCAAGAGTATTTTCTAAAGAGAACTAGCGTTCCGCTAGAGGATTTACAAGATCTATTCCTAAAGATAATCGACATTCTGTTAGGCAATTTCTATAACAGCTTAAATCAGTGTGTGTTTATTCTGGATTAGGTCCCATAGTTTTTCTACCAGATTGTAGTTTCCTCGTTAACAAAAATTTCTGGTGTCTGAGTTGTTTCTTTTCCGCCAAAAGGAGTTGGATCCCAGCTTGTCGCTAGGTTACCAACCAAAAAATATGTAATTTTATGTATTATATTGTTTTATCTTTATAATTAAAATATCAATGGTTGTGCGTGGTTAAACCTAGATAATATTAACTCAACTGTAAAGAACCCACAAGACTCGTTGTTGTTGAATTCGTATCTTGGAATTTAGATTGCAAGAGTTGTTCTTGTTGGAATTCGGTTAATGAGAAGTTCAGGTACATTCTAGGTTTACCTTGTTAAAAAAAAACTTGTATGCAGTTTCATAACCGAATGTTATAAATTTTACAAGATTGTCCATATAGTTTCTGAAACGAAAAAGTTGGTGGTGTACTAGTTACCTCTCATTTTCTATAAGAATCGTTTGATATCAAAGGCAAAATATCTGAGGCTAAAATGATAAACAAAGCTAATATGTCAATCAGAACTGCAATTGATGTAAGTGATCTACGCATTGCAAAAAAAACCCGAACAAAAAAATCAATGAACATATATTTTTTATTTATACCTCAAAAGAGATCCTGTAAACTCTTTATTTATTGAAAAATTTAGATTTTTTTCGATTGAAGAATCCTTGTTCTCTTATTAACAACTAAAAAAGTTATTACTTTTACGACCCGAATTAATAATCAGATTAATATTAAACACGGTTAAATCAGCATCAAAGGCAACACAATGAATAATGATTCTGTTCAATTGAGATCCGGGGTTAAAAATAGAAATTTTAGAAGATAAAATTCTTTTATAATTTTTTAGTGAAGTAGTTGTAGCGGTATGTAATAAAAAATAGCGATTTAAAAAAAATGAGATGAGAAGAGAAGAGAATGTTGAGATTAATTACATTATTAGCTAAAGTTGTTAGAGGAGATGCAGAAAAATCAGAGAGGAAGAAAATAAAGAGGAATGATGGCCAGCGAAAAGAATACAGAGAGGTGTATTTAAGAAGGAAATAAAATATCTACGACTAAAATTAATAATTATAAACAACTCTTATTAGTCGGTTTTAAATCGATAGTTCTACAGTAGTTTGGTTTAACAGGTGAACCAGAACTGAACCGAAACAAGCCGGTTATCTGTAATCTAAAACAATTAATAATTTTGTACGAGTAGCTTGGCTTGGTTTTAGGTATAATTGGTTCGCCTTCTTGGCATCTTTTTTTACAACCCTCCATCCTTCCTTAAAATAGATAGATTTATAAGTGAACCAGAAGCGGACCGAAAAAAGACGGTTATCTATCATCTAAAACTATTAATGACTGTTGTACGAGTAGTTTGGCTTGGTTTTAGGAATAATTGGTTTGCCTTTTTGGTTTTTTTTTTTTACAACCCTCCATTATTCTTTAGAATATAGATAGATTTTTTTTTCTTGAAGCATCGGAGGACTGCCATAGACACAATTTTTACCATGAAAAATCTAGGAAATAACCTATATTTATTTTTTATAATACCCTTGTTTACAATCATATAATGGAATTTTCCGTAAGATGAGTACAAAAGAAATCTATCTATTTTACACGTTGTAAAATCACCTTGTTCCATTGAGCGTGGTAAAAAAGAGAGACTAACTGCATAGCTAGATTTAACCTCCACATCCCCCATTTGTAGGCCTATCCCTCGATTATGGGTCCTTTGTAAAAGGAAAGTGTCACCAGAAAAGAATTAGCTTCAAATTCAAGCGAAGCTTTTAATATAAAAAGAATGCTCTTTTACCTACGGGCGGTAAAATCACCTTGTTCCCTTCACCGTGATAAAAGAGAGAGACAGTGGTGCGGAACTAGATTTATTTACTCGATCGAGCAGAACCATTAGGTAAATCCCTTATTCCTGGTGTTTTACAATTAATCAGTTTATGAGTAAATTGTTGTCTAGTTTTGGTTACCACTCTGTATTTGATTATTTTTGAATTTTCCGCGCATAAAACCAAGTGTATACGGAGAGAGTGCGTGGAGTTGGCATCATCTGTTTGCAGTCAATAAACTTTTTTAACCCCAAACCCTAAAAACAATATATTCATATAATTTTCACCTTGTTTGTAATTAGAATTTACTAGTTTCTTTTTGTTTTGATTCCATTGTTTAGTTTTCTGATATATATTATACAACGTTTTTCAGGTGCACTTAAGTTTCCTTGTAGATAGAAACCGAACATGGAAGGTGTTGATGGTATGAGTATTGGTGAAGAAGACAGGGAAGCGATGACGGCTGTGGATGCCGAGGAGATGCAAATTTATAAAAATATTCGTCCGCTTTGACTTTGTCAAAGACAGTCCTCTTTGACTTTCTCAAAATATTAAGGAGATCATACTATTTTACTTGACTACCCTTAGTTACTTATTTATTTTATTCTAATAAAAATGCTAGCAATAAAGACTATCCAAAATTGGTGTGAGAATTATAAATACAAAATATAAAAGGGACATTTAAAAGATATTGAATTTAAGAAGTATATTTGTTTCCTCAATTATACTAATTTCTTTAATATTTTAGACTGTTTCACGTTAAAAATAGATTTATGAATATAAAGAATTCAAGGGTATATTAGAGAGTTCATTAAAAAAGTATGACTATAAACAGAAGCTGGACACAATTTTGAAACTGACGAAAAATAAATAGAGGACGGTCTTTCAGAAACAGAGGGAGTATACGAGATGCAAATGAGAAGTAGGTTTCTCTCTTTTTTTTGTTGCTCGTATTATGGTTGCCTTAAACAGTATTACTAACATAAATACTATTGTATTTCTTATTTCTGACAGAAGGTCTCAAACCCTGTGGCGATGTGCCCAAAATAATTGATATAACTGAGGCTCATTCCATAACTGATGTAAGTTCCAAGTCCTAAACTAAATTTCTGTTCAGTTTTCAAACTTCCATTAACACACAGTTTAAACGTGCGTTTATTGCCTTGTGGTGGTGCGCAGGATGAACGCCACAGCTTATACAAGAGTCTAGGCTTTACTACCACGCATAAGCAAATCTTTTCAATCACCGGTATCACCAACAATACTGCCATTTCTACTCTCGGAAGAGAGGTTTGTGTGTAACTTTGTACCCTCCTTTTTCCTTCAACAGTTTTATTTGGAAATACTACTACTTACACGAACCATGCGTCTTGTTTGCAGATTGCAATAACTGGTCGCTTCCTTGATGAACAGCCAGATATTGACTGGAAGAAAACTCCATTCTTTTTTATATTTGGGAACAGAAGTCACCGTGCTGTATGCCTAGGAGAGTGGGTGTCCTCTTGTATACCAATGTTTCATCTACCTGGAACAGTTAACTTTTGGTTGAGCCTGGATGGCACCACCCCCATTAGCCAGATCCTGAAATTCGACTTTCTCTCAACTTCAACTAATCAGGAGCTGTTCTCTACATATTCAGGGTTCCGCCAACAACTATGTCTTGCTCATTTGCTCTACTCTAAAACCAAAAGAATGACTGATCTGTCAGGTATCTCTAATTTTTCTGAGGCAAAAATTATGCACGACCTCATCTTGTCTTACTGCGAACGCAATTCTACCACCTTCATCCGCTCAATTCAAAACCCATTCGGCCGTGGCGAAAATTTGTACTTGGAGATTCTTTTGGAGACAATGCTAATGGAATGGATTTATAAGAGACTGGAAGAGGGATGTCCAACAGAGACCCTTAATTTTCAAGGTTTAGGAGTGATCCATATGCTGGCTATCTTGAGTTACAGGTCGCTCATTCGGATGTATTGTGAATTGGGGAAAGGAAAGCTGTCATTGGATTTCGCAGATTTAACAGGCTGGACCGCTCTGCACTGGGCTGCATTCTTCAACAGGTACTAACATTTTTAATGAGCACATTGGTTTTTAGTGCTCAGCCTTAAACCCAAGCTCCAGTTTGACAAACCTTTGTCTTATATTAACATTGACGCCTAACAAACTTTCGGCACAGGAATCAAACGGCTCAGCTTCTTGTAGGCATGGGTGCAAATCCAACATTAGTTACTGGGCGAACTATACAATTCCGCAACGGATTGACTGTTGCTGAAGTCGCGTTGAAAAATGGTCATCACAAACTAGCGTCTCATCTTGGTAAGATCACTGAGGAGTACTTACACCGGATTAATGCAGCAGCACTAGAGGCTTCGTCCAGTCAGGTTCAGTTGGATACAGAAAATCACACTGAAATGGGTGGTAACTGTAAATCAGGGAAGAAGAGGTTCCGAGATGATTCTGAGTATGGCCAGGCTGTTAAAATTCAAGTAAGACCTCTTCCTTGGTAGCATGTTGTTTTATTTGATTTGTTCTTTCAATCCTCCTTCTGGCACGTCACTTAGTGTAGTTATTCTAGGTGCGGGATAAAGCAGCAATTCATATTAACTTGTCTAGGGTGAAACTCGTGAAACTCAGCCTAGTGTACTTTTTATACTAGCAATACCCAGTCTGACAAGTCACTAATGATTCAGTCTCAGTAGAACTTGGTCGATTATTTTTTTTTCCCATCGGTAAGGTGGTACTAGCTTTCCCTCTGATAAACATGCTTTTAGTCACCACATTTTGTTGCCAAAATGGTATTGTCAATTGAGCCAATGTGTTGCTTTTCAAATTTAGGCTGCTTTCCGAGGCTTCAGGATAAGAAAACATTATGCTGGAAACCAGTCGAAAGAAGTTACCCCAGGTGAAGCAAGTTGAAGCGTAAGGATTGAGAACACGGAGCTAGTGGAGCTATAAATTGCACAAATCATAGAATGTCTCTAGAATGGGGCATCACACAGAGTTTCCCATTATAAGCTGTGAATTTCATTTTAGTGGTAGACAGAAGATAACACTATTTATTTGGAATCAGTCTCTCAGTTGGCGGGACTTATGTATGGCATCGGAACATTTTGGACAAGCTGAAGCCTGCATGAACATCATGTATCATTTTGTTTTAATATTTGACCAGTTAATTTATATACATGGGGCAGCTGGATTCTTAGACAATATGTTTTGACAAACAAGCATAACATTTTTTTTTTTTTGGATCGGTCAAGAGGAGAATTCAATGAAAATAAGGTACTTAAGGGGTACCTTAACCCGATAAATACAACCGAAATAAAAAACGGAAACCGACATGGGAGTCGATCACCAAAAAGAAAGAAAAATTTACAAGAGAAAGAGTAGACACATACTCTTGCTACTCCATGCCCTCTCAAATAGGACGATAGAAATTTGAATCCCATAAACAAACTACCATATTAGACGTTAAACCTACCGTCTTAGTGTTTGATTCGGCCCAAAGATAGGATTCAATCTTGATATCTCTAATTATGTTTGCTAAATTTTTCTTTTTGTTGTTGAAAATCCTTGCATTCCGTTCTTTCCAAATGCACCACCATATCGCAACCGGAAGATTGTTTCAAATACGATTAAGCCGCTCATCACCCAATCATAACTCCAAGTTTGAATAGTTGTGGCAATGCAAGTATTGTAGTTCCAATGGAAACTAGATCCTTCAACAAAGTAATTCCAAATTCTTTTAATTCTCCAACCATCATAAAACAAATGAGAACTTGTTTCATCTTCTTCTTCACAAAACCGACAAGACCTATCCACATCCATACCTCTTCTAGTAAGATTATCGGTCGTCATCAATTTATCGTGGGAGAGAAGCCATAGAAAGAAATTGACTTTATGAGGATATAACCGACTCCATATAATCTCATTTGGGAATTTATATCACCCGGCTCACTTAGAGAGTTAACTCCATTCTTTACCGTATATGCCTCCAACTTGCCATTATCCCCAACCATCCATAATCTAGAATCTACAACTCCTTCTTGGATATTTACCAATTCTAATGACGATTTTATAGACTCAACCTCCCTCATTAGCTTGTGAGTATCTTTCTCAGGACATAAACTTCCATTTGATGCCGTCACTTGATATCTCATACAACCGAGCCACTACACACTTTTTAGTTCTTGAAGCTTCAAAAGCTAATGGAAATCTATTGCGTAAGATAACATCTCCGATCCAAGGGTCTTCCCAAAATCTAGTTTCGTTACCCGCCCCAATCTTGAATCTTATATGTTTATTTGAAGTCTTCAAGATCAATATATATATATTACGCCACAAACTACACCCCTTTGGCCCTTTTGGTTTAAGAGTTTCCCATCCCGTCGAAATTTCACCAAATTTCTCTACAATTATTTTTCTCCAAAAAACATATTTTTCCGCCCCGAATCTCCACCACCATTTTTTTGAAAAGAGCCGAATTTACATGTTTAGAAACTTGGATCCCAAGACCTCCACTTTTTTTCGACTTCACAACTGTGGGCCAACCAATATCATGAATTCTCTTCTTGTTTGAATCATCATCCCACAAAAAATTTCTTACTATTTTATCAAGTTTGTAAGTTATGGAGCATGGAGAAAGAAATATCGATAAATAATATATGGGCAAACTAGCCAAAACACTTCTTATAAGAGTCAACTTACCTCCTCTTGATATCGACTGCCCTTTCCACGAAGAAAGTCTAGAAGCACAAGATTCCAAAATTTTCTCCCGCTTTAGTGATCCACTAGCCTTATCACCCAAAGGTAGACCAAGGTATATACTTGGGAAATTAGATCTTTTACACCCTAGCATACCCGCAAACCCATCAATATCTTCATTAAGAGCGACACCCATCAATATTTAGAGAAATTAATCTTCAACCCCGAAGTTAACTCAAAACAAAGTAGGAAATATCGGAGAGCATCCACTTGCTCATGCTTCGCATCAAGAAAAACAATGGTACCGTCGGCAAATTGTAGATGATTAACTTTTGTTCCTCCATTTTTTGCCGAGAACCCCGATATTTTACCAACTTCTTGCGCCTTACTCAACATATGACTCAATACTTGTCCAACGATGGTAAAAAGCAATGGTGAAAGAGGATCACCTTGACGAAGTCCCTTGCTACTACTAAAGAACCCATGAGCAGAACCATTCACAAGAACCGAGAATTTTGAGAAAGATAAACAATTTCTTATCCAAGCACGCCAAACACCTCTGAAGCCCATTTTATATAAAACTTCATATAAAAAGTTCCAATTCACATTATCAAACGCATTTTCAAAGTCTAACTTGCACACTAACCCCGGATCTTTTTGACGAAGTCTAGAATCCACACACTCATTTGCTATCAAGACTCCATCTAAAATTTGACGACCCTTTATAAAGCTAGATTGAGAGGTAGAAATCAAGATAGGAAGATATACCTTAAGCCGCTCCGCTACAACTTTGGAGATGATCTTGTAAACACTCCCTATGAGGCTAATAGGTCGAAAATCTTTGACCTCCTCCACAACGATCTTTTTAGGAATGAGAGCTATAAAATTGTTCTTTAAAGATATATCAAGGATATTATGATCATGAAATTCCTTGAACACCTTCATTAAATCTTCTTTTAAAAACTAACAATATATAATTTAGGGAATCCGTCCGGACCCGGAGCTCTATCCACACATAAATCATGAATTGCTTTCTTTACTTCTTCTTCACTAAACGGCCTCAACAACCAATTTCTAGCTTCTTCGTCAATTTGCTTTAAACACATATCTTTAATTCTCGGTCTATTATTTGAGGCTTCCTTGAAGGATTCTTCAAAGTGGTTGGCAATGCCTTCTTTGATCTCATCTTTATCCCCGGTCCATCTACCATTGATACGAAGATTATTGATGTTGTTGAAAGCTCTATGAATCTTTAGCATACGATGAAAATGCTTGGTATTTCTATCACCATCACGAATCCCTTTGACTCTTGATTTTTATCTAATCAAGATTTCTTTACGCCTATATGCCGCCTCAAACTCAACTTTGGCCGTCACAAGCATATCTTCTTCGACCTCGGTAAGATCTCTATCGTCATCAAGATCATCCAAAACTTTAATCTTGTCAAGTGCCGCATCAAAGGCTTTATCAACACTACCAAAAGTATCTCTATTCCACTCCTTCAACTTTTGTTTCAAAGCATTTAATTTCTTAGAGAAGCATGCACTCGCGGAACCTTCAAAAAATAAAGACTCCCACCATTCTTTAATTAAAGCAATTACTTTAATACCTTTAAGCCACGCTAATTGAAACCGGAATGGATAATCTCCCTAATCCATCACAAGAAAACATAACTCAGTAGGGAAATGATCCGAGAAAGGCCTTACTTGCCGCTTCAAAATAAGATTTGGGAAATGATCCTCCCAATCCAAGGTGAATAAAAAACGATCAATCTTGCTCTTCTTATTTGGTGGTCTACTTCATGTGTACTTTGCACCGGAAATAGGCAAGTCCACGAGATTGAGATCGTTGCAAAGATCATCGAAAAATTACATTGAGTTTGAGACTCTATGACATCCCTTTCTTTCCTTCATAACTCTTATTTCATTAAAATCACCCCCGATGCACCACGAAAAACTGTCCAAATAACTACGCAAAGTAACCAACTCCATGCGAAATCTTTTCTTTTCTTGAGTATTACAAGGACCATAAACACCGGTAAGAACCCAACGAAAATTATCTTCCAAGTTACGACAAGAGATACTTATAGTAAAGATACCTTCAAGAAAGTCATCTACTTCAATTAAATCTGAATTCCATATTATCAATATACCATCGGATCTTCCATAAGAGTTTAGCGCAATCCACTTACAAGACGACGCTCCCCAACATTGGCGCACAATAAAATCGGAGCAAACGCTAAGCTTGGTTTCTTGAATAATAAGAATTGTAGGCTTCCATTTCTTCACAGGATTTTTCAACTTTGACCGCTTATCCGGATCCCCAAGACCATTTACATTCCAAGACATTATGTTAAACATTGAGAACAATGATAACCCAAAAAAAAAACAAGAAAAACACAATCCCAAAAAATTACCGCCCGTTGCATGCCTCCCTAAAAAATTCATCTTTCAAAGAACTTCATCTTGCTTTTCCGTGGTAGCTTGTAATTGATTTTCCATACGACAAGCATAACATGACACGACACTATCTATACGCCACTATTTATTTGAAGATATGTGATGATTTACTTGTTATTTACTTGATATGTGATGATTTACTTGTTATTTGATACTATAACACTATCTTGCTTTTCCGTGGTAGCTTGTAATTGATTTTCCAGCATTTTTCCTTCACCCCCTTTGGCCACCCAAAACAGGCTAATACAGTATTTGAAAAATAACGCATTGGCTAAGTAATCAGAAACATCTTGCTAAACTTATGCAGTCACTGATTCATTATCTTCAAGGGAATACGTAGAACTCAACTGATGCCAAGGGCAGAAGGAATGAGTGAACATTATTGAAGTGAAGGGTTCCCTCAGTTTATAACTTTCAAACGCAGGAAAAAAAGAAGAAGAAAAAAGAGTAGAATTCCTAACAAGACCAAGCCAAGCATGATACAAGATATAGTCTTGAACGAAGCTCATGGGACGAGGGAAGGAGGTATGTCTCCATGATCCCTGCGAAAATGCAAATACAGATCTAATCTTACTTGTTAGAGCATTGCTCGATCGAACTCGCATGCGTTGCTATCTCAAGCATGTTTGTCAATGTTAGTGATCAAAACTATAAGTCTTGATTTCTAGTCTATAATATCTAAGTCTCGGACTAGGATAGAAAGTGTAGTTGAGCTTAAGGACTTCATGGCGATTCATCATACAAGTAGAAGAACTACTCAAGGAACCGATGTGTTTACGGGTGAAAACTATTCCTGCCGAATTTGGTAATTTGGGGTGTGTGGATGAGGAATGAATCTAAACCCTAAACAAATGCACTGCACTGGAGTGCTTTGTGATTCGAGAAATCAATCTGTACAATTGTGGTCTTAACCAAGAAATGGGCGTTCCAGACTTGCTTTGGTCACAAAGTGAAGGAGATGGGGTTGATCTTAGGGAGGGAAGCGAAGAAGGTGTTGAGATTGTGAAGGTGTTGGATATGTATGACTTGTATCAGAAAGCTGAACTGGCTTGCAGAATGTAAGCTATCAGTTACGGTGTTTGAATACGGCTGTATCAACACTTGCTTCTGTTGTCTTGTCTTGTCTTTGAAAATAGGGAGGAAAACCTATTTATACAAGTCATTGAGCCTAACCCACGTCTCTCATGAGAAGTGGAGAAAGTGGAGTGATGGAGTAGTGGAGATGCGTGTGTTAGTGTTATACGATCAGTCTTGCCCACTTCTCCCATCATCACTAACCGTTCATGACTTCCTGACACGTTCTTGTGATGGCGCCTTGTGCACTGCACACTGTAAACCGCCAGACCAATACCCCAGTATGTATCCCCCAGTTTGTGACATGATTGATGTCTCAAGTGTGTGGATCGTGGGACCCACAGAAAGTAGCATGTGATGCTGGATTAAATAAATAAGTTATTTAGGAAGTCTATATTTATGAAATATCGTGTGTATTCTATGCAGGTACTGCATCGAATATATTCAGCATGTATGAAGCATCGCTATTGAGCGTTTTAAAGCATCAGGTCCAGCCTACTTCATGTGATGGTTTGGAGTTTGCGCAAGCAAGTCCTCCCTTGGCCGACCACATAATGTGGTAGAGTAGCGTATGGTAATCACCACGACACCTCATTGACCAGTTAGCTCCTGACCAGGGTTGTATAACCAAGCGGGTGAATTTGAACGGACGAGATGATCTCAGAGACACTCACACTACGGGAAAAAACATCATTGACGACACAAGATAAGAGTTGCAGTACCCCTATGACAACTCCATTTCATGCATTGTGGAACGGGGGTATTGTAGAAAGTCCAAGTTTTTCTACAATGGATGACAAGTGTTGTAGAGGGTGATGTGATTCATGGTTCGACAATAGTTTGTCAATGTTGTGATTCTCTTTCGATTTTTTTTGATAACCTAACACAACTCTTGCTTGTATTGTAGAACAATCGTGGACAACATAAGTAGTATATCGTAGAAACATATACAACAACAATTACCAGTATTATGAATAATATTTGCACAACACTTGTATGAATTGTCGAACTATCTTGGACAACACCTGGTTATGTCGTGAAGACATTTTTCACAACCTTTGGTATGTGTAGTTGAAATATGGAATACAACTCTTATTAGAAGTTGTGTGCATAAAACTATTTTGAAAAAAAAATTATAGCTGAAACCGAATTGCATGAATTGCCGAAAGTATTTCACATTCACATTAACATGCCAGTGTAGCACATTTACATTCATTCAAGTTAACCTACCACTCCAATTGCATTACCTAGCTAACTTCAAATCACCTTGTATGAAAGTGTGTTGCGCAACGAAAGAAAATAAAATGATAGATTCTTTGAACATGACTAAAAATATCATATAAATCGTAAAACACATATTGGCCTTCCCTACAAATATGACAGTAGCATACACGTTCCAGTATGGTAGTCTGGGTTACATTGCTAAATGGAAATGATCCGTTTTTGCTGCACACTCTCTTCTTGGTAAACCTAACACCGATTATGAGAAACATAGTGGTAGATGATACCGTAGAGGAACTGGCTTAGACATGAAGTGTCGTAGTTCTCAACGAAAGCCTACAGGAGAAGAGTGTCATTTAGCAATACAAAGTAACAGTCAAAATTTTATAATACAAAGTAACAGTCAACCTAAGAGTGTCATTTAACAATACCTTACACTGAAACTAACCTTTCCAAGTCCTATAGAGGGTTCACCGTTAGGTTGTGGACGGGGGATGACAATATTCATCAATGTACCTGCAATCGCAAAATGTACGAGTTAGAAACAAATTATTCTGAAGGTCCAAAAGTGTAAACTAGTGGTTTTATTGGGGCGTGAAATCAAATATTTCCAAAGGCTGTGAAACACAAAAAAAAAAAAACAAAAGCTCGAATATAAGAAACAAAGACATTAACTTACCAAATTTTCCACCTTCTACCCTCATATCTTCCAAAATATCTTCATACTCTTCATCATCTTTAAGCTCATCTGCAGTAACCACCTCTGTCAGGCATACGACCTTGGTAGCAATGCCACCTCCATTACGGCATTGTATTGCGGCATCTCCATCACCAACTGCAATCCCATTTTTATCTCAAGACTCAGTTTCAGCCATATTCATTTCAACTAAGAAAAAATACAAGAAAGATGAGCTGTAACTGTAGGATCAGTTGCTTGCAACTCTACCTGAATTCCGTCAAGCTCTCTCTTGAACCTCTCATATGAACTCGTGTAAATCATCTTGGTCCTCACCCTTGTGGTTTCATGAGACCTTCAAAACACAAAGTAAATGTAGAACAACCTGTCCTCCAGTAACCAGAAACAAAATATTTTTGTTCTACAGAAAACAAGTGCAGAACAAACTGTGATCGAAAAACAAAGAAAAGATAACAGCTAACCATCTCTCCTGATTTGGGTAAAAGTCCATGCCACTTGGGAATTGCATGTGCACGCTCCACATAAGCTGCATTTGTTCCACATAAGCTGCATTTATCCGGTCATGTACATTCACATGAAGATTCTGGAAGGATCAAAGCCAAGAAGAGGCCACTGTAAACTTACAAGTGCCGCAACACGCATATCAACCCCTTTCCTTTCCATGACTTTTGTCAATTCTGCCACCACATCTTGACCGACCTAGTTACACAGATTTTAAGAGTACCAAGATTAGACACGGGTCTAGTAAACACAAGATTGAAATAGCACCCAGGTTAATATCTTTACCGCATCGTCTATTGAGAATCCTTTTGTCCAATTAAGAAGAGTTACCGGGAAAGATAATGTAAAACCCAATTCCCTCTGCCTACCAGGAGCAAGATGAAATTCTTCACCTTTAACTACTCGTCGTTCCCTTCCACCCAATTGTACACGCAATACACGGAAGTTTGTTCCACCAAGGTCCAGTGCATAAAGTAATCCATGCTCGTCACTAGAAAACAGAACAGAACACATCAGTTAACTGGATAATAATCTTTCAAAACTATTCGCGCTCTCAACAACACAATGTAGAGAAATGACTATGTTAAACGCTCCAAACCAGTACAACATATGAAAGTTTTCCTACTTCATTGCTGGTAATAAATTCCATCTTTAGAACGCCAATTCCATCGGTAAGTAGAAAAAGAACCTTAGATTTCGAACCAATTCACTGGCCCTTCCCACATGCAAGTAATGAGACATGAAGTGGGATAATTCTAGTCAAAAAAAGAGAGATAAAGGCACTCTTGCAGAAATTGGTAGGTCAAGAATCGTGTATCTAACTCTGATATATGAGGAACTCAGAAAATTGATGGACTAAGCAATCAAATTATCGGCTGAAGCACAAATGTCCGCTAAAGACGAGGCTAAATGAATTAAAATCTATCAGAAAAGAAATAAGAATCACTAGTAGCCATGATATTCAATTGTCAAGTCTCCGTCAACTGTATCCAACTTAAGGAAAATTTCACCCATCTCCAGTTACTCCAGTAAACATCCACACTTACATGATATTCTCTTTTTGTTAGACAAAGAAGTCAAACAATACCATTAGAAGAAAGAAAGCACAAAAAGGAGATTGCTACTATAACAGCACTATTCTTAAAATTTCTATCTGAAATTCCCAAAATTAAAAGTGAAAACTTCCATTCAACATATATAGACCTACAGAAAAACATCAAATCAATCGAATACCAATTTACACATGCAAATTAACTTCCCAAAAATATACCTATCTTTTTTACCACAATTTCAAAGTTCCAAAATGAATATCTCTACAACAACAAAAAGAAACCCATAGAAATTATAGCAAAAAGGAATCACTTGTTACCCATCAATAGCAAGATTTTCATCAAAACATAAATTTTAGAAATCACCATTAATGGAAAAGCACAAAAAGCAATCACCTTTTCCAATAAAATTAAAAACCCAAAATTCAATATGACTAAAAAAGAAAAGCAAAAAAGAAATTAGAGGTACCGACCCAGTGGGAAGATTATCAACAAAACTGATAAGCATCTTGAGCTTACTACCACCACGGCCTCCTCTGCCTCTACCACCACCACGGCCTCTAATTTTTCAAATCAAACATTCCCATCTCTAATCCTTCCCTAAAACCTCAATTTCAATTTCAGTCACTTGATTCAATTACATCTAAGAACCCTAATATCTATTTTGGGAAAGAACAGAAACCCTAGCTTCTCTAATCTTCATTAAAACTCACACATCAATCACTAATTCTTCCTCATCATACTGTGTTCACAAAACCCATCTTTAATTTCTCCATTTATAACTCAATTAACGATTTACTGAGAAAACCCTAGTTCTCGATTCATAACAGGACTCAATCTTCTTCTTCATAATTAGCAGAAACACCAACTCCTTCTTCTTTTATACATCCTCACGATTTAAATTTCCTCAAGCCATACCTCAATTTCACCTCTCGATTTTCAACTGAAGAAGAGCAGAGAAGAAGAACGAAAAAGAAGAAAGAAGAAGAGAGAATAAGAAGAGAAAATGAGTTTCAAAGAAGCCATTGCAATTTGAAAGAACCGATCTACAACTTCCGTAAGTTTTTTTACATAAGAGAGTGATCGAGAAATAGATTCTGTGGTGAGTTAGGGTTTTCTTTTGCAAGGGAGGCGGAAGATAAGGTTAGAGACGAAGATAAGAGAGGAAAATGAAGAAACTGTGAGAAATTTTCTTTTGATCTTCTATATACCTATCTTTAAACGGCCAAGATTTGATTAAATATGGTCATACGGATTAGGGATATCTTTGGACGGTGGAGATTTGATTTGAGACTGTCATACGGATCAAGGAAAGTGTGTTTTCTTTGTGTGTTTCTTTGTGCTTTCTCTATGTGCTTCCGGATTGAATTTCGACTAGTCACATAAGTCGTGAAGTCATTTCGACTATCCATACATGTCATGAAGTAGCTTTAGTTCACACCGGAAGACTCGGGTTCTCATGATACACCATTGAAATCGATAAATATGAAGCTCTTTGTGTATTTTTTTGTTCTTTTTTTGTGATTTCGATTTGTGCTTTTGTGCTTTATTTTTTTGCTTTCGGTTTATTTTAACTAGGGTTAGCAAGATACATCATCGAAATTGATAAATATAAAGCTCAGTGTCGACTCGAACTTCAAATGTGGCATAATGGCATACAAACTATGAATCGGGAAGCTCCAGGAGGGTTCTGACTTCAAGCTTAGCATAATACATCATCTAAATTGATAAATATGAATCTCAATGTCGATTCGAAATTAGGTATAACGACAAATAAAGTATGAATCATGAAGCTCCAAGAGGGTTCTGACTTCAAACTTGGCATGATACATCATCGAAATCGATAATAAATATAAATCTCAGAGTCGATTTAAACTTAAAATATGGTATAACGACATAGAAACAATGAATCATGAAGCTCCGGGAGAGTTCTGACTTCAAACGTAGCATGATATATCATCGAAATCGATAAATATGAAGCTCAAAGTCGATTCGAACTTCAAATATGGTATAACGACATAGAAAATATGAACCAAGAAACTCTGGGAGGGTTTTGACTTCAAACTTAGCATGATACATCATCGAAATCGATAAATATGAATCTCAATGTCGATTCGAACTTCAAATTCGGTATAACGACAAACAAACTATGAATCATGAAGCTTCAGGAGGGTTCTAACTTCAAACTTGGCATGATACATCATCGAAATCGATAAATATGAATCTCAGAGTCGATTCGAACTTCAAATATGGTATAACGACATAGAAAATATGAACCAAGAAGCTCTGGGAGTGTTCTGACTTCAAACTTAGCATGATACATCATCAAAATCGATAAATATGAATCTCAATGTCGATTCGAACTTCAAATTCGGTATAACGACAAACAAACTATGAATCATGAAGCTTCAGGAGGGTTCTAACTTCAAACTTGGCATGATACATCATCGAAATCGATAAATATGAATCTCAGAGTCGATTCGAACTTCAAATATGGTATAACGACATAGAAACTATGAATCATGAAGCTCTGGGAGAGTTCTGACTTCAAACTTAGCATGATACATCATCGAATCGATAAATTTGAAGCTCAATATCGGTTTGAACTTCCTAAGAACGATGAATTCATTCATCTACAGCTAAGATTCCATCGGAATATTCTCCGAAACCTTAAACACACCACAAATTTGTTAACTTCGACATTGAACCTGGCTACGAGCTCAAAATCTGGCCGCGAGTAGACTACAATAAGTCGGAAATTGCGTAAGAACGATGAATCCACCCATCTACAAGTAAGATTTCATCGGAATATTCTCCGAAACCTTAAACACACCACAAATTAGACACTGAACCAGGCTCTGAGCTCGATAGTTGGTCGCGAGTGGACTATTATAAGTCGAAAACTTTATAGGAACGATGAATTCACCAATCTACAGATAAGATTCCATCAGAATATTCCATTTACAGGTAAGATTCCTTCGAGATATTCTACGAAACATTGAAAAAATCATATTTCTGCATATTGTATGCGTACCCGGATCCAAGATCGAAACCTGGCCGTCGAATCCCCCAAACCTCATTTTTTCCCACATTCTATATTTTAACTTCAACAACACTTATAAGTGTTGTTATACGTTTCTATTAAAAAAAAAAAAAAAAACTAAACTTGTGAATTGTAAGGATGGTTGATGAGCTAGACATCCATGCATTAGGTTCATGTTCGAATCTCCCCTCTAACGTATTTTTCATTATCATATTTTTGTGTTCTTCAACAACACTTGTGAGAATTGTGATAGGCTAAGTCACTACACTTATGAAACAAAGTTGTTATACCTAAATGTCGTCACAACAGTTTTGCTAAAGGAGTTGTCGTTTGTTTTCTTAGCGCAACCCCTTATTCCTAAGAGTTGGTAGTGATGATATACGACAACTCTTCCTTTGAAACCAGTTGTAAAACATAAGACTTTCTACGATGTATAGCGAAGTGTTGTAAATCTCCAGTTGTAGATGTATATTTTTCCCGTAGTGTCACCTGCGACTGTTAGTGGAATTAGGGTTTGTGAATAGGTGCGCAAGCATCAATATTCAGCTTGGTCGAAACCAAGCTCGGGACAAAATTTTGGCCAAGCCGATTGTGCATGCGTGTAAACGGCATGCCGGTGTAGGCGCCCATACCTTGCATGTAAACGGCATGCCCCATGAATGCGTGATATGGACTGCTCAATTTTTCCGGTAAATAGGAGCATCTAGGATCGATTTGTGACATAAATTTTGTGCCGCAAAGGCCGTGCGACAAGCCTACTTCGGGCGCGCATTTCGAGACGACCAAGCTTGGTCGGTCTTGGCCGATCAGTCTGGCGTGCAGATGGTGGGATGATGTACACGCCTATACTTTACTATCCCATATAAACATGATCTAAGCCATTCAATTTTTCCGGCAAAGTTGAGTGGTCGAGATTAGTTTGTAATTGGGAGGTGTGACCATGCCTAGTTTGGGCGTGCGAATCAAGGCAACCAGCCATGATAAGCTTTGGCCGATCGGGTGTGGAGATAGATGGGTCCATAGTAATCATGTTGATGATCACCAGACCTTCTTAGTCTACTCCTAAGCCCTTCATCCGAGCAGGAGAAGATGGACGCTCGTGATCGCAACACAAGCCCTAATTAGGGTTTTGCAGGCCGTGCGGCATGCCTTGTTTGGGCGCACGAATTGGGACGACCAACCATAGTTGGTCCTGACCAATTGGTCATGTATGTAGGTGGGCCCACGGTATTTGTGTTGACATGCTCTGGGCCCTTTGAATCTACATATACACCCTCCATCTATGCCTTCGAAGATGAATGGTTGAGATTGTTTTGCGACACATGTAATGTGCCGCAAACCCTAATTTAGGGTTTCATGTCCACGTTGCTTTGGCTGGACGTATTAGCAAGCTATGCTACCCTTTTTGGGAGACCGACCATGCGGGGACCCGCATTGGGTCGGTGGTGGATACTCCAATACCTGCCTTGGGGTTATGGATCCGATCTAAGCCATCCAATCATGCTGGTGAAATTGGATGGTCGTGATCGTTTCTGAGACTGATACGGACAGTCCAGATGCTCGATCGGGCTAGTATAACACTCCGAGATTTATAGCATGTACGGGTACTTCGTATATGCCTCCTTATTTAATGCTTGGAGATTCGTGTTGCTCTGTTGAGAGCCACACTCAGTCGTCATGCCGCACCAATAATGAAAAAGGAACAGTACATGAAATACAAGGATGGTCATGCATTGATAATGCCATAAGTTTTCAATGGAGAAGTATTCTCTATTTTATCAGTGGCTTTATCCTTTGCAGGATGTTAGCGCATAATTTTGGCTTTTACAATTTCAGACCTGAACTAAAATCCACCATCAACATTAAGTCCCCTTCCTAGCGCATAATGGTTGCATTATTGTGGGGTAGGCATGAGATGGTGACAGTTAAAGATAAAACTTATGAGACAAAGTTAGATGTTACCAGGAGAGACGGGTCGTCCTGTCCTTGGAGCATGTCACATTCAAGAGGCGTCCAGGCGAGCGTTCCCCTAGCATGATGTCGGTCTTGCCTGCTTCGATCGACCTTGCTATGCCTGCTTCGGTCGAGAGCCTGCTCCGTGCTTGCTCCGTTCGAATGTCGGTCTTGCCGGATCGACCTTGCTAAGCCTGCTTCGGTCGAGGGGCTATTGCGCCTGCTTGATCGAACGTTGGCTTGATGTGCCTAATCGACGGACTGTTGCGCCTTCTTCGTTCGTGGGAGTACGCCAGGTGTGATGACGACCTTGGTGGGACCGGTTTCCTCCTTCAGCTGTTTGTGCCAAGAAGGGAATAGAACTTGTATGCTCCTCTTCCCATAAACAACCGTGCATGTAACCCTGAACGGATGTGGACCCCACCATGTATGTGCTTCGACCAAACGTTACCCTGTTGCACCTGTTTGATAGGCATGTGGGCCCGCCTACTTCGCTCAACCGTGGGACTCATCATGCGCCTGCTTGATCGAACATGGGCTTATTGTGCCTGCTTCTGTTAAACGTGGGTCCACTGTGTGCCTGCTTTGGTCGAACGTGGGACCCGATGTAAGCATGCTTGCTTTGAACATGGGCAGATGTGCATGCTTCAATTAAACATGGGTCCACCATGTACATGCTTCAAACGTCGGCCATGTGCTTCGACTGAAAACCGACCCTGTTATGTGCGTCTATTTCATTCGAATACCAGCCTTATGACCTTGATCAACTCCGGCTTCGTGGATTCGACCAGCACCGACCTTGTTTGCTGACGTGGCCCAATACCATCCTTACTTACTGACGTGGCTCAATACCATCCTTGCTTGCTTTGCCCGAACGTGGGACCCGCCGCGTGCCTGTTTTGCTTGGGGCCGGCTGTGCCTGCTTTGACCAATCTGGGGCTAGCTGTGCCTGATCAAGTGGGACCCGACGCGTGCCTGCTTTGACCAGACACCAAACCTGTTGCCTCACCCAACACCAGACTTTCTCCTTGATCAACACCGTCCTTGCGTTGACGAACACCGGCCTTACTGATTTGACGAACTCCGACCTTGTTGACGGACATCGCTGCCTCGACCGACACCAGCCTTGCTGCTGTGACGTCTTGCTGACTAACACAGGTCTTGCTAACCAACATTGGTCTTCCCTTTTCTCGTGGGACCCAGGATGCTTTCTTTGCCCAAACATGAACCTTGTATGTTTGAACGTGGTGTGGGTCCGCTGAGAGCGTTGGAGCATCTTCTGGAACGAGCAGGTCCTGGAGAGCGTTGAAGCAGCTTCTGGTGGAGGGAGCGTTGAAGCGGTTTCTGCTGGAGAGAGTGTTGAAGCGGCTTCTCCTGGATAGACATTGGAGCGTCATAGAGCATTGAAGAGGCTTATCTTGGACAGGTGTTGGAGCGCCTTCCTCTGAAGAGAGCATTGAAGCAGGCTTCTGAAGAGAACGTGGAGGCGGCGACTCCTGGAAAGATCATTGAAGATGTATTCTGAAGCGAGCGTGGGTCCCGGAAAAAGCGTTGAGGCGGCTCCTGAATATACCATTGAAGCAGCTTCTGCTGGAGGGAGCGTTGAAGTGGCTTCCTCTTCAGTTTTATTTACTCTTGCGAATTCTATGTTTCTTGATTGACTATCTCTCTCTTGTGTTAAAGAAGTTCTTGACTGAAGGCGAAGGAATTTCATGCTGAGCCTCAGTCCCCAAGCGTGGTCTTCGTGGCTCTATCTTGTAAGCCCGACGGGTCTTTTGTACGTAATGGTCGTTCATATGGTGAAGCTCTGGATGATATCAATCAACGAGAAACAATAGTTCTTGGAAGCAGCTGTGGTCAGAAGAGACTGGCAGGGGGAGGTGATAACTACTGGAACGAACTTGGCAGTCTTCATATAGTGGTAGAACTCGTCTCATTGCTAGAGGGATAAACTGAAACCGATGGATTATTTGACTTTTCTTCATGAAATAGAGAAGAAGGAGACAGTCCCCTGCCCACGAGTATCTAGAGCTTTCGACTTGATAGGTGTTGTATGAGGCTGTCTTTGAAATGGGAAGTGCTAAGCAGTCCCAGTCATACTCCTTTGGTAACGCAACTACTTCTTCTATGGAAGAGCGTCTCTCATCGATGTAGTTATCATCGATCCACACATGGAATATCTTGGACATTGTTTCACCATTACGAAAGTCGTGCATATGGTACTGGAGTTGGAGTTGGCAATTTTGGACGTGCAGGATGTTGTATCTCGGTGGCTTTCCTCTTGCTGCTTCGGCGAAACTGGTTCTTCCTAGCAGGGCAGATGCTGTTGTAGATGAGCACTCAACAGCTTCACGAAGTCCAGAGGATGACCAAAAGCGCAGATTCTCCAACATAGCACGATATACATGCATCATCGTCTGATAGAGTGATTCGCCGGATCTTTATAAACATGATGCGCGAATATCGTTATCTTCTTGAGGCTGCTCCCTTGAGGTGTCGTCTTCAATGGATCTGAAGATGTCCCATGCTTGCTCTTGTCTGGACTGACATAATAGGCGAACCCTTTGTGATGATTCAGAGATGACAGTATTCATTGAATCCTCAAACGCTTCCTGTTGTAGTGCGGTCCAGACGAAACTTGCTCATTTCTTCAGCAAGGGTGAATGAAGGAAAAGTTCACCTTGCCCATGAAGTTTTGGAGCTCCTTCACGGTTTACGGCAGCGGCATTGTTAGGATATATTGAGTCTTGAACTTGACTATTATATCACGTGGTATTCGACTTTCTCATGCATCATGTCGTGGAAGATTGTTGTCATAGTGCGTTGATACGTCGCATCGGCACTTTTCAAACCGAATGACATTACGGTATAACAAAAGTTTCCAATAGGGTTTGAAAAGATGTCTTACTTGCACCATGCTCATACATCCTTATCTGGTTGTAGACGCTACATCCATCTATGGAGAAGAACATGCCATGTTCGCTGGTAGCATCTACCAACATGTCGATGTTGGGTAGAGGAAATCGTCATTGGAGCAGTATTCGTTCAAGTCTTTGGAATCCATGCAACACCTGATCTCGCGTCTGAATTTCCTCGGAGATTGTTTGACCGGCTTGGATCGGAGATTGTATGAATGCTTACACAAGGTCAAGCTGATGGAGATAGGCCTAGGAGATTCCTCATCGTCGAGCTCATCAGTTGTTGAGTTGGTACCATCTTGCAGATGTCGTGGAGCGTCTAGCACTTCTTCTTGTGGATGATCGTTTTTGTAGCATTCCATTGGGTGAAGGGAAGAATTAAGATTCCTAGTCAGCAAGGATGCATCATGGGTCCTAGCCTTTGATGATGCAGGTCGGTACTCCTCCTGGATTGACGCTCACGTGGGGAGTGGGATGCATTGGACTTTGTCTGATCCTTCCCGCGGAGCTTCCCTCGGTTTGAACATTTCCACTCCGCATATTTGTGTGTAAGGAAACAATGATGCAGGAATACGAATGACTTCTTTATTCAGCATAGTCTTCAGACATTGGGGACACGTTGAAGGGACGATCCCGTATGTGCTGGTATGGTTTCCTTCAAAGTTTGTCATTGTGGTAGGATGCCCTACGATATTGCCTGAGCGAACCTTGGCCGTCCTGAGAGTCTTGAGAGTAATCACATTCGAAGACGCTCCCGTGTCGATGAGGGCCATCTTGATCTCTGAATTCTTGATGCGTGCAGTAACGTGTAGGGCCCGGTTGTGACCTTCTTCTAGTTGATTGCAGAAAAACGTCTCTGCCTGTTGATTCTTCGAGAGGTGTAAAAGTTCGCATAAACTTTCCACTAGAGAAACTGCTTCCTGATCCACCGGCCTCTGGCTCATAGTGAGACGATTGACTTGAGGAGGATCGTTGTGAGGATCAGTCCCCAGTGTAGAAATCTCCATGAAATGACCGTTCATATCTGATATCGCTTCTTTTATCAGGTCCATGTAGGTCCGCGCCATTGAAGTACCTTCTCCGGGTGCGTTGAGTGCGTTCCTTGTTGGCTCCAGGGGATGTCGCGGCTCTCGTGACAATCGATCAGTTAATGTCTTAAGAAAAGTGAGTACCTCTTTCTGAGTTGCAGCCATATCCGTTTGAGTCTTAGCAAGGACTTCCTGCCTCTCCATGCGATGGTATTGGGAGATGGTCCTCCTCTTGCTCCTCCAGCTCCTCGTTCTGATGAAGGGGTGGAAGTTGTTGCTCTGGTGATCGTCGGAGGCGTTACACTTGAGGAGATGTCGGGATTTGCGCTGCTCTGGATCTGGTGATGGGAGGCGTTACACTTACTGAAACATCTCCTGCTCTGCTGGCGTTGGTGGTAGAAGTGACGGCTCCAAGAGATGTATTGACCACAGTAGCTCCACTGACAGGTACATCAATACCGAGAGTGTTATCCACACTAGCTCCATCAGAATTGATTGCTGATCCAGACCTGAGTTCTAGCATCTTGAAATGATTGAATTGGTCATAAGATCTACCCTTTTTGAAATTGATAAAGTTGAATCGGATTTTGAAGAAATTGACTTTACGACCGAGAGATTAACCTCCCACTGTGGTCGCCAATTGTTTATGGGTGAAAACTATTCCTGCCGAATTTGGTAATTTGGGTTGTGTGGATGAGGAATGAATCTAAACCCTAAACAAATGCACTGCACGAGAGTGCTTTGTGATTCGAGAAATCAATCTGTACAATTCTGTCCTAAACCAAGAAATGGCCATTCCAGACTTGCTTCGGTCACAAAGTGAAGGAGATGGGGTTGATCTTAGGGAGGCAAGCGAAGAAGGTGTTGAGATTGTGAAGGTGTTGGCTATGTATGACTTGTATCAGAAAGCTGAACTGACTTGCAGAATGTAAGCTATCAGTTCCGTTGTTTGAATACGGCTGTATCAACACTTGCTTCTGTTTTCTTGTCTTGTCTTTGAAAATAGGGAGGAGAACCTATTTATACAAGTCATTGAGCCTAACCCACGTCTATCATGGGAAGTGGAGAAAGTGGAGTGAGGAGTAGTGGATTTGCGTGTGTTAGTGTTACACGATCAGTCTTACCCACTTCTCCCATCATCACTAACCGTCCATGACTTCCTGACACGTTCTTGTGATGGCGCGTTGTGCGCGGCACGCTGTAAACCGCCAGACCAATACCCCAGTATGTATCCCCTAGTTTGTGACATGATAGATGTCTCGAGTGTGTGGATCGTGAGACCCACAGAAAGTAGCATGTGATGCTGGATTAAATAACTAAGTTATTTAGGAAGTCGATATTTATGAAATATCGTGTGTATTCTATGCAGGTATTGCATCGAATATATTCAGCATTTATGAAGCATCGCTATTGAGCGTTTTAAAGCATCATGTCCAGCTACTTCATGTGATGGTTTGGAGGTTGGGCAAGCAAGTCCTCCCTTGGACGACCACATAGTGTGGTAGAGTGGAGGATGGTAATCACCACGACACCTCATTGACCAGTTAACTCCTGAAAAGGGTTGTATAACCAAGCAGGTGAAGTTGAACGGACGAGATGATCTCTGAGACACTCATCTGCGACCGTTAGTGGAATTAGGATTTGTGAAGAGGTGCGCAAGAATCACTCTTCAGCTTGGTCGAAACCAAGCTCAGGACGCAATTTTGGCCAAGTGGATTGTGCATGCGTGTAAACGGCATGATGGTGTAGGCGCCTATACCTTGCTGCCCCATGAATGCGTGATATGGACCGCTCAATCTATCCGGTAAAGAGGAGCGGCTAGGATCGATTTGTGACAGAAATTTTTTGCCGC
This sequence comes from Papaver somniferum, assembly GCF_003573695.1. Taxonomy (NCBI): domain Eukaryota; kingdom Viridiplantae; phylum Streptophyta; class Magnoliopsida; order Ranunculales; family Papaveraceae; genus Papaver; species Papaver somniferum. The sequence continues at coordinate 38,553,787 of NC_039361.1, read as the reverse complement.
AAAGGCTGCGCAACAAGACTACTTCGGGCGGGCGTTTCGAGACGACTGGTAGCTGGGCAAAGAGTACCTAAAACTACAACCTATGTTTTACCTACAAGTATACAGGGTCTTGATGAAGCTAGTGTGCAAGTAGGGGAAAGTCCACAGGGACAAGGAGGGTGATATGTTGTTTTCTAAGTGATTTACTAAAGAATTCTAAATGGCAGTGATATGGGAGGGACTAGGATCTTGAATCCACCCTTTTCCTAAGCTAAGTCCTCCTAGTTCTAATAGAGTCTTGTTCCTTGTATAGATATTAGTGAAGTTCTAGCCTCATCTAACTATCTAGATGGCAGTTGAGGTTCTATGTATGCTGCTCATCAAAGGATGGTCTTAGGAGAATGGTTCAGTGTCTCTAAGATGATCCTAATCCTAGTTCTAGCTGCCTTCTCACAATGCAACTAACTATGGATTAACCTCTTAGATAGCTAAACAATCCTGAAGGATATTCTAATCGCAACTAAGGTGTTCCTACAAAGTACTAACTGTCTGATTAAAGTACAATTAGCCAAAGTTATGAACAACAATCTGTTAAGCATGAGTTGCAACACATTCAACATAGAAATAACCTTACTACAATGGATACAAGGCATACATTGTGAAAGTAAAATGCTGACATGTTTAGATTATATTTATCCACAACATTATATCACAACAAGAACACTGTCTAGAATATGAACTTAACATCAGAATTGGGGTTTCATCTAAACCCTAGACATGAAATCAGAACATAACAAACATTGTGCAAAACAATTGAAAATAACACAGTTGAGGAACTGGCTAGTCCAGTCCTCTTGGGTGAAGCTCTGGCTAGCCCAGTCATATCTTTTACACACACTTACAACATCTATTTATAGTTACAAGCACTCAATTAGGGTTACAATAATTTTCCCCCAAATCAGAGAAATTAGGGTTACTGATTTACCTAATTTGATGGAATGATAACTACTCCATGCGTCGACCCATTCTTCTTCTGACTCTCCTGCTCCTCTCCATGCCTTCCAATTGCTTTTCTAACTCGACCTAATTCATTAATTTCTCTCCTAGGGTTTTAGAGAAAGAAAAGAAGAGAGATTGATGAAATAGATAGGTAGAGAGGTAGGGAAATGATGGGAAAGGAGATGGGTTGTAGTTGGTTTGGTTGTGGAGTGGTTGAGAAAGGTGGTGGAGGTAATGATGGTGGTGCAGGCGATGGGCAGTGGTTCTGCAGATGGGGGTGAGGGAGGTGAAGTCGATGGAGAAGAAGGAGGGGAGTGTTTGGTTGATGGGTATAGGTATTAGGTGCTTGGGTGTGTGGCGGGGATAGCAAGCTTGATGATTTGTGAAGCTCAGCCGTTGGATGTGGAATTGATAGATAAATCTGACGACGAGATAGAAGGGAGCTTGTAGCGACCGTTGGATGTATAATACATCAAAATTAATGGCGCAGATTAGAGTTAGGTGCTGTAGTGTGAAGCAGGATCTTCAGATTTTGATGCACGACGATGAGGCGACCGTAGGATGCTGAGATGATCCAATCTGACGGCTGAAGATGAAGGCGGGTATGGATATTGGAAATGGGTTTGGGTGAGGGGTTTGGGCCTTGGGTATGGCAAGCCCATATCTTCTTTAAGAACAATTCTTCCTCTTCAATCCCAGTTCTAGCCTTTTGGTCTTGCACACAACATTCTTCGCGGCTTACTTGTGTGATTCCTCTTGGCTTCCACCACTTTTCTTCTCTTTTTGCTCCATAATTCATCCAAACTTTATTTACAACCTAAAAATGCAAAATTAATTAATAAAAATATTTATTCGTGAAAACAACGAAAACACAGAATATGGGATAAAATGGAGCGTTAGTGCACAAAAGATGAGTTAAATGCCAAGAAAAATATATAGAAATATGCACTTTTTAGCACTCATAAAATACCCCCAAACCTGAATTTTACTTGTTCTCAAGTAAAACAAAACTAAGGAAATCCTACCTATACCACTGTCGCTGGTCTCTCAAATGCATTTAGCGTATGCACTAAGCCTTTTAAACCACTAAGTGTCCCTAGTGGACGAGTTGAAGTCTCATGAAGGTTTGCTTAGAATGTACCTACAAAGTTCTAGGACAAAATATAAGCTCAGATTCCATGAAATATGACATGTGCAAGACAGTAGAAGCTCACAGCAAAATGGAGATGTCAATCTAGCTATCAAAGGGACAATCCTAGCACTGATAACAACTAAAGACACGTGATAAGAGTGTAAAGTGTATCTACACATGTTTCTAGAATGACCTGAAGTTATGACTACTAATCACCAAGAGATAGTTTTTAGGCTAAGAACCGAATTCCAAGCCAAGCTAGCTGTCCGGCTTTACGAGAATTGTGAATGTTCACCCAATGAGTTGGTGATATTTCAGTTTACCCGCGTTATACATCGATGGCTGCACCCTCCTTGCTTATTACAAGACTATTTACAACAAAAAGATGACTCTTTACATGACTCTTATTTACATTGATTACTCTCTTTTATTTTTGGAACAAGAAAGAACTATTGTCTTTAACATGACAAAACATGGAATAAATAAATACTTGATTTTTTTTTTAATATTTTTTTGATTTTTCTGAATTTTTTTGATTTTTTTTTTTTTTTTGAAGAAATAACTTTGATCTTTACAACATAGTGACACTTTTGATACATGAACAAAAAGAAAAACATAATTACATGACTCTTAGCAAGAGGTGGCCCTTATCGAATGCATCCAGTCAAATTCTATGGTTGCTTTTCTTAACGTATCCTCCAACTTCTATCACAGCCAACCAAAGAACAAGCTAGTCAAGTCTCATTCAGTATTCTAAAGTGATTGGCAATCTAACTTCCTATCAAACACCTTGAAGATCGAGGCTATACATGTATTGGTAGATTGTGCGTGTGCAAGTTTCTTATCACATGTGAATTGTGCTAGAATCAGGGTGCCTAAATATCTAGACTAAGAATCCTTATGTTTACATACATGCACAAGAGTCAACATTTCAAGGTAAATGAGCTCCATTTTTATGATTTTTTTTTTTTTCAAAAAGAAAGAGTTCTGTTTTCAATTATTGCATGCTATCGTGGTATCTACTCTTTACCCCCAAACCTAAACTAAACATTGTCCTCAATGTTTCAAAAGATGAACAAAATTGTAATACAACATACGAAGAGGATCATGCTGGGTAGAGAAAAAGGAAAGAGATTACCCAATTTGACGGCGAAAGCAAGATTAGAACTCTGTTATTCAAGGCTAGAATCCAACATTTTTTAGCTGAGATCATATTGGATTAGCACAATATATACAAAAGAAACAAAAGATTTATCTAGAATATTATCTACTGGATTATATACAAGAAAATTCACCATACACTAACAATCTAAAGAGTTGAGGATCAACCCAAAAGACGGAGTGTAGACATTTCAACAGCTTCACACAATAATAATAGGAAAGAAATGCAAGTGAGGATGTGAAACAAAATGAGCTACCCCCAAACCTGGATTTTTCAACAGATATAATTTTGGGTACAAAATCTCGCAGTTTTGGGGGTTCATCATGCCCAAGGTCTAGCTCGAAATGAACTTTGCTAGGGACGGGAAAACATGCTAATTCCATCTGTGGCTCCTCAAATATATTATACTTAGATGCAAAATAGTCCAAAAGGACTTGGGAAGCACACAGTTCCAAACCTAGGTTGGGCATTCTCAGAAAAATTGGTTTGACAATATCGGTACAAACCAAATCTAGGTTGGGTGGAAGGCCATCAGATTGTGACTTATGTAGGACGATAGGCACATCATTATTAATCACATCAACATCTCCTAAGTCTTCTACAAGTGTCACAACATGCTCACCATGCTCACACAAATCAGAATCATCAACATCATCAGAAGAATTATTCTCATGCATCGGCAAATCAGTGGAAAACATCACAACGTGCCCCAGGTAGAGAATCAGACACAACAATTATATTTTCATGCATATTAGTGTCAACAGAAGATTCTATATTACCTAAGTCATCTTCATAGGACAGATCCACATGCTCAAAATCAGTATCAACATCACATGTATATGGAATACTAGAAGAAACATCATTCATGAAGGTCGAGGCAGAGAAGCCTAATGTATTTGAACCCAAAGGTTCCATAACATTTTCAGTATAGACATGTTCTTCTAACATAACATCATAATCATCATCATCATCATGATAGGGATTTTGCAATCTAGGATAATTTTCAATCCTAAGGTCGGAGCTATCACAAGAATAAGACTCTAACTCATGGGGGTGACTCATACCATGTGGTGTTGTCCCTGTTTCCCTAACAGATTCCCATTGATGGGTTTTCTCTGCAATCTCAGCTAAAAATTTCCATGCATCATCCACAGATTTATCAAGAAATTTACCATTACACATAGACTCAACCATGGTTCGAGATTTAAAGTCTAGTCCCTCATAGAGGATGACAACAAGTCTCCACTTCTCAAATCCATGGTGCGGACATTCGCTCAACAAATCATTAAAACGTTCAAAATAGTGAAAAACAGTTTCCTCATCCAACTGGACAAAACAATTGATACTTTGACGAATAGCGATGGTCCTATGATGTGGAAAGAATTTTTTGAAAAATAGATCTGTGAGTTGGTCCCAAGTGTTGATTGATTGTGGTCTCAAACCGTAAAACCATGTTTTGGCCCTTTCCTTTAGAGAAAATGTAAACAAACGCAATTTCAGAGAGTCTTCGGACATATGATCAGGTTGCATAGTCCGACAAATTTGTTCAAACTCTCTTACATGAGTATAGGGGTTCTCAGAATCGAACCCTCGAAATATAGGAAGTATTTGTATCATGCTTGCATTTTTTTTAAATGGGTTATTGGTTTGAGGTAATACAATACATGATAATGGAATTTTTATTGTGGGATACATGTATTCATGGAGAGCACGAGGTTGGCCCATATTGAAAAGACACAAAGCCCACTATTTGGTTTTAATGGGTTTTCAAAAATTTGGTTTTTTATGGGAAAATTTTGGTTTTGATGGGAATGAAAAACATTTGGTTTTTATGGGATTTGAGAACTCCTTTTGGTTTTAATGGGATGAGGCCCAGCTAACTGGTTCAAATTTTCTGTGGGACAAGCCCAGCGAACGGCCTAGATATTTGAGTACACGGCCCAACTAACGAGTTCAGAGAACCAAGCCCAGGAATGCACGAGGCCCAGCTGGGTATTTGATTTTTGGGCTCTCAGTTAGCCAAAATATGAGGCCCACTTGGGCCTAAAAACGTTTTTCAAATTTTTGTTGGGTCAAGCCCACAGTTCAGTTCAAATTACAAACCTAATAGAAAATGGAAGCCAACAATTTGGGTTCTCTTAATGAGTTTAGGCTTACTCTTTAAGCACAGCCCAGCTGCTCTGATTTGGGTTGCACAACCCAGTTGGGCTTGGTTCTCAGCAACAAGCTCATACCAGCAACTCAACAATAGCAGAAGGAAAACAGCAGCAGCACCAGAGGCTGGCTGTAGTAATGGCCCAAGCACCAGCAGCAGCAGGAAGAAGTAGCAACAACAGCAGGGAGAAGAAGAAAGTAGCAGCACAACTGCAGCAACAACAGCAAGAGCACCAGAGGCTCAACACCAATTAGTAGCAGCACCAGCAGCAGCACAGGTTCAGCAGTACCTGTCACTCAACCAAGTTCTTAGTTCCAGAAGTTTCAATAACTTGAGAGCAAGATATGCAACTGCTACAAGATAAACATGGCCAGAGATGCTTGCACTACACAGCAGGTTACAGAGCTACTAAGATGCAAGAAAACAGATGATGCAGGATGAATATGAAAATGCAAGATGAATATGCTTCTAAGTTATGCAAATTATGCAATGATATGAAAGTATGACATGACAGTATGCAATGCAACTAAGTTACACTAAGTTACACTACACAGAAGCTAAGTTACACAAAAACAAAACAGCAAAGTAATATAAAAAGAACAACAACCACACAACGCCAAGTCCCCGGCAGCGGCGCCAAAAACTTGGTAGCTGGGCAAAGAGTACCTAAAAATACAACCTATGTTTTACCTACAAGTATACAGGGTCTTGATGAAGCTAGTCTGCAAGTAGGGGAAAGTCCACAGGGACAAGGAGGGTGATATGTTGTTTTCTAAGTGATTTCCTAAAGAATTCTAAATGGCAGTGATATGGGAGGGACTAGGATCTTGAATCCACCCTTTTCCTAAGCTAAGTCCTCCTAGTTCTAATAGAGTCTTGTTCCTTGTATAGATATTAGTGAAGTTCTAGCCTCATCTAACTATCTAGATGGCAGTTGAGGTTCTATGCCTGCTGCTCATCAAAGGATGGTCTTAGGAGAATTGTTCAGTGTCTCTAAGATGATCCTAATCCTAGTTCTAGCTGTCTTATCACAATGCAACTAACTATGGATTAACCTCTTAGATAGCTAAATAATCCTGAAGGATATTCTAATCGCAACTAAGGTGTTCCTACAAAGTATTAACTGTCTGATTAAAGTACAATTAGTCAAAGTTATGAACAACAATCTGTTAAGCATGAGTTGCAACACATTCAACATAGAAATAACCTGACTACAATGGATACAAGGCATACATTGTGAAAGTAAAATGCTGACATGTTTAGATTATATTTATCCACAACATTATATCACAACAAGAACACTGTCTAGAATATGAACAACTTAACATCAGAATTGGGGTTTCATCTAAACCCTAGACATGAAATCAGAACATAACAAACATTGTGCAAAACAATTGAAAATAACACAGTTGAGGAACTGGCTAGTCCAGTCCTCTTGGGTGAAGCTCTGGCTAGCCAAGGCATATCTTTTACACACACCTACAACATCTATTTATAGTTACAAGCACTCAATTAGGGTTACAATAATTTTCCCCCAAATCAGAGAAATTAGGGTTACTGATTTACCTAATTTGATGGAATGATAACTACTCCATGCGTCGACCCATTCTTCTTCTGACTCTCCTGCTCCTCTCCATGCCTTCCAATTGCTTTTCTAACTCGACCTAATTCATTAATTTCTCTCCTAGGGTTTCAGAGAAAGAAAAGAAGAGAGATTGATGAAATAGATAGGTAGAGAGGTAGGGAAATGATGGGAAAGGAGATGGGTTGTAGTTGGTTTGGTTGTGGAGTGGTTGAGAAAGGTGGTGGAGGTGATGATGGTGGTGCAGGCGATGGGGAGTGGTTCTGTAGACGGGGGTGAGGGAGGTGAAGTCGATGGAGAAGAAGGAGGGGAGTGTTTGGTTGATGGGTATAGGTATTAGGTGCTTGGGTGTGTGGCGGGGATAGCAAGCTTGATGATTTGCGAAGCTCATCCGTTGGATGTGGAATTGATAGATCAATCTGACGGCGAGATAGAAGGGAGCTTGTAGCGACCGTTGGATGTATAATACATCAAAATTAACGGCGCAGATTAGAGTTAGGTGCTGTAGTGTGAAGCAGGATCTTCAGATTTTGATGCACGACGATGAGGCGACCGTAGGATGCTGAGATGATCCAATCTGACGGCTGAAGATGAAGGCGGGTATGGATATTGGAAATGGGTTTGGGTGAGGGTTTTGGGCCTTGGGTATGCCAAGCCCATATTTTCTTTAAGAACAATTCTTCCTCTTCAAGCCAAGTTCTAGCCTTTTGGTCTTGTGCACAACATTCCTCGCGGCTTCCTTGCGTAATTCCTCTCGGCTTCCACCACTTTTCTGCTCTTTTTGCTCCGTAATTCATCCAAACTTTATTTACAACTTAAAAATGCAAAATTAATTAATAAAAATATTTATTCTTGAAAACAATGAAAACACAGAATATGGGATAAAATGGAGCGTTAGTGCACAAAAGATGAGTTAAATGCCAAGAAAAATGTATAGAAATATGCACTTTTTAGCACTCATCAACGACCAAGCTTGGTCGGTCTTGGCCGATCAGTCCGGCATGCAGATGGCGGGCTGGTGTACACGCCTATACTTTACTATCCCATAGAAACGTGATCTAAGCCACTCAATTTGTCCGGCAAAGTTGAGTGGTTGAGATTAGTTTGCAATTGGAAGGTGTGACCACGCCAATTTTGGGCATGCGAATCGAGGAAACCAGCCATGATAAGCTTTGGCCGATCGGGTGTGGAGATAGATGGGTCCACAGTGATCATGTTGATGCTCACCGGATCTGCTTAGTCTACTCCTAAACCCTTTATCCGAGCAGGAGAATATGGACGCTCGTGATCGCAACACAATCCCTAATTAGGGTTTTGTCGTTCGTGCGTCATGCCTTGTTTGGGCGCACGAATTGGGACGACCAACCATAGTTGGTCCTGACCAATTGGTCATGTATGTAGGCGGGCCCACGGTGTTTGTGACATGCTCTGGGCCCTTTGAATCTACATCTACACCCTCCATCTATGCCTGCGAAGATGGATGGTTGAGACTATTTTGCGACACATGTAATGTTCCGCAAACCCTAATTTAGGGTTTCACGTCCACGCTTCTTTGGTTGGACGTATTAGCAAGCTATGCTACCCTTTAAGGGAGACCGACCATGCGGGGGCCGCATTGGGTGGGTGGTGAATACTCCAATACCTTCTTGGGGGTTATGGATCCGATCTAAGCCATCCAATCATGCTGGTGAAGTTGGATGGTCGTGATCGTTTCTGAGACTGATACAGACAGTCCAGATGCTCGATCGGGCTAATATAACACTCCGAGAGTTATAGCCTGCACGGGTATTTCGTACATGCCTCCTTATTTAATGCTTGGAGATTCGTTTTGCTCTGCTGAGAGCCACACTCAGTCGTCATGCCGCACCAATAATGAAAGTGGAGCAGTACAGGAAATACAAGGCTGGTCATGCATTGATAATTCCATAAGTTTTCAATGGAGAAGTATTCTCTATTTTATCAATGGCTTTATCCTTTGCAGGAAGTTAGCGCATAATTTTGGCTTTTACAATTTTAGCCCTGAACTAAAATTCACCATCAACATGGTGGAACTTCTCGACAAAAAGGTATGTGAAGACTTGAACTTATCCGTCACTCAAAAGTCTATCTACTCTATCTCCTACTTCTTGAGACAAAAAGTCGTATGCTATATATATAGACTTAGATTATACACATTTGGTATTTCGAGCCGAGTATACCTCGACCTATCTATATCTCGAAATATGAATTGGTAATATTTTCGCTTCGACCAAGTTTATCTTTACCTAGTGACGAAAGTCATGATATGTTTCAATCATCTTGAAAATTACTTTGACGAGAAATAGTGTAACAACTGTATAACTTCCTCTAAGAATGTTTCAATGATTGAAATGAGAGTTTAGATTACATAACCAATGATGGACATAAGCATTTTTGTGGAAACACATTTATGTATAAGTCCTATTCCTTGAGCCAAAGTTTGCGAACTTTGTTGATCAAGAGAAACCGGAAGAATGGCTTGTTGCAAAGTCCGCGAACTGCCGAACTTCTCATCCCGAGAAATTCTGCTGGATTTGACAAACTAGTTGCATGATTACCAGTCCGCGAACCCAGTCCGCGAACCGGCGGAAGGTCTCTTGCCGAAATTTTCTGCTGGAGTTTGTAAACTCTGTCTGGTTGCTTAAGTCCGCGAACCTAGTGTGCGAACTTAAGAAGGTTATGTATCTGAAGATGATTTCTGAACTTAAACTTTAAAAAGACTAAGGAATGCAGTTTCCAAACCGTGGCTATAAAAGTTCATGAACCGATTCAAGTGAATCAAATCATATTTGCTTCAATTGTGTCTTGTTTAGTTACAAAAGATTTCCTTGCAATTGAACAACTCTCTAACTAGTTCATTTGAGTCATTTGAACTAATTATGGTGAAGAAGAACTTGGTTGATATGGAATGCTCATATGGCTAACCTTTTGGTTAGCTATTGTTGAACCAACAATGTACACGTTTGAGTACGATTAACAAACCTGGAAGCGTGCAGTTCATTTGTGTATAACAAACTAAGTTTTCGATCTAACGGTTGAGAAATATTAGCTTGAATCTAAATCAGGTTTTCATCTAACGGTGAATATTGATTGCTTTGTTACCAAGGAAAAACCCTGATTTGAAAGACTATATAAAGGAAACATCTAGTATTGTGCAAAACTAATCCCCACACCTTAAGTGTGATACTAGATTGCGTACTAGAGTCGGTTCTCCTTTAACCTTTGGATTGTGAAGCCATACCGATACTACTTTTATCGTAGTTGTGTGGTCTGATCTTGCATCTTCTATCGTACGAGTACAATCAGATTGATTGGCTTGAGATTTGATATCTCTGATAGGTAAGATATAAAAAGTAATCACAAACATCTTTGTCTCATTGTATGTGATTCCACAACATCTTGTTTCGCTACCATGCGATTAAGATTGTTGTGAGGTGATTGATTAATCTAGGCTATTCTTCGGGAATATAAGACCGGATTATCAATTGGAACCTGTTCACCTTGATTATTATCAAAAGATGGAACAAAAAAATTTAGGGTTTTCTGTGGGAGACAGATTGATCCTTTGATAGACTTGTCTGTGTGAGACAAATTTGTTTATTGTCAAAGCCTGCGATTTTGGGGCGTAGCAACTGTTAGTTGTGGGTGAGATCAGCTAAGGGAATCAAGTGCGCAGTATCCTGCAGGGATCATAGGCGTAGGGATTACAACTGTACCTTGGATCAGTGGGAGACTGATTGGGGTTCAACTACAGTCCAGTCCGAAGTTAGCTTGGAGTAGGCTAGTGTCTGTAGCGACTTAATACAGTGTGTGTTCATTCCGGACTAGGTCCCGGGGTTTTTCTGCATTTGCGGTTTCCTCGTTAACAAAATTTCTGGTTTCTGTGTTATTTCAATTTCCGCAGTATATTGTTTTATCTTTATAATTGAAATAATGCAGGTTGTGTGTTAGATCAATCAATTGGAGAATCCGACCTAACGGTTGTTGATTGAAATTGATTGACACTTGGATATTGGTCTTTGTACCATCCAAGTTATTCCGCGTATTTGATTAGTACTCGCAGTTTCTGTTTGAGGAAATCAAATAAAGAGAGAGATATAAACTCGTTGATATACTTTTAATTGATTGAGTCTTGTTCATTCTCTTAAAAGTATATTCGAGTTTGTCCATACAGATTGCTAAGCGAAATATTGGGTGGTGTTGTTAGACCCCTGCTTTGGTATCAGAGAAGGCAAACACGTTTAAGACCTTACAAGTCTGTGTTTGTAGCGATATGACTCTATGGACAGAGGTGCTATCTCTATTAACGTACCACCAGTCTTATGGTGGAAAATTGCTATGCGAGATTTTCTTCAAGCACGTGATTTTCAATCATGTGTATATGTTGTTAATGGCTATGATGCTCCCGTTGTGGAAGTTGGAAATATAAACGTTCCCAAACCTATTGGTGAATACACCCCTGCTGAGATAAATGCTGCAAAGCGAAATTCCGACGGTTTGAATGCTATCATACATGCCATTACCCCAAATCTTCAGCACCATGTGTCTAATTGCACTCGGTCTAAAGATGCTTGGGATATCTTAAAAACCGTATTTAACTACAGTGAAAAGGAAGCTAGGCTTCAAAACCTTAATTCCGATTTGGAAAACCTTCGTATGGCAGATGAAGATACATTTGATGAGTTTAATCACAAAGTGTCTGAGATTGTTAATGCATCGTTTGCATTGGGTAAGACTATTCCTGAAAAGGACTTTGTGATGAAAATTCTCAGATCGCTGCCATCTAGATACGAGTCTAAGAAACATGCCATCGTTGAGGGAAATAACCTTGATAATCTTTCCAGAATACATTGGTTGGAAAGCTAAAGATCTTTAATCATGAGCATACATCCAAAATCGGAAAGGATGTTGCCTTTAAAACACAGAGGAACACTAAATTACTTAATAAAAGTAAAAGTGTTTATGTCTCTGAGGATGATCAGTCCGAGGATGATTTTTCGGATGAAGATCTTGACAAATCAGTCTACTTGATCACAAGACAGTTTAGGGATCTTCTATTGAAGAGAAGTAAACGGTTTTCAAGAGACAAACCTAGGTCGTCAGATAAACCTCACAATTGCGTCCCTCCTAAAAACAAGGATGCTGACGAGGCTGATGACGAGGATATGCCACAGTGCTTTAAGTGTAAAGGTTTTGGTCATTTTGCAAACGAGTGCCCAAATCGTAGAAAATACACTGGGAACAAAGGTCTTGTTGTAACACTTGATGAGATGTCTGAGATCTATGATTCTGATGAAGACAGGAAATCAAGTGTCGGTCTTCTATGTGAAAACATTGATTTTGATAATTGTAGCAATACATATATCAACCTTGATGGTTTCGGTGAAGAAGAGAACCCAATCAAGCTGGAAGAATCAGTTGACTCATCCTTTGGAAACGCTGGTTTTAATGTTTCATGATCCACTATGTGTCTAGTTGCGTTCACACCAAAGATGCATGAATACTATCCAAGTTTGACGTGCTCGTTTTGTTCTCAGAAGGGTCATGAACTATCAAGATGTTACAAGTACAAGCATCAAGTGAGGAACGCCAACAAACTTCAACGAAGAGCAAATCGATTGGCAAGGAAGCTTAAACTTGCTCAGAAGACTGCTGAGGTATGTAGGATTTTTATCTTCGACTAAGAAGTTGGTTTTCAAACACAAAATTAGACTATTAGAGAAGAAGGCATGGTCAAATCGTTTTGATAGACATAAGTCAGAGGATTCCTCTCAAGAGGAAAATGGTGGACAAATTATTGTTCACCACAACACAAATTAATTGTGTTGTTTGGTAAATCTTGTCTCATGTGCCTGATCAAAAGAGATGATATTTTGTACTGCTCAGTCTTCAGAAAAAGTTTTTTTCTTAGGTTTGTGTTTCTTTTCTATCAAATAAAGTAAAGGGTTATTATCGACAATTATACTCTTTATAGGGTTTAGAATTGGGCGTCCACGAACCTGTGTAAAAGGTTGTGAATCCTACATTTCTTTTTCCTCTCTGATATCCTTTATATCTTAAGACTGCTTGTTGAGATTATGAATTCCACTCACAAAAACCAGTTGTTTATAATTGTTCTCCAAGCATCATGTCTTTGGATGGAAAAGATGTCAACATGATTGTTAAGCCATCAATCAAGGAAAAAGAGAAATCTCCAGTAACTTCTTCCCTGAAAAGAAAAAGGAGAAATAAAAGAAAGCCAAGGGTTGTCCTTTCTAACTCTCAGAAGTTTTCCGATGTTCTTGATGAGTTGAAGGAAGTAAGAAAGGAGATTAGTGAAATAAAGGATTGTGTTTTAAGATCTTTGGAAATTCAGAAATCCCTGGTTCGACATCATCAGCTAAGACGGGTTTGTTGGTATTGACTCCTTCCTCCACGAACCTTATATTCCAATGGATGTTGACGAAAAGGAGTTCGGGAATGATAAAGAATTTCTCAAAGACATTGCTTCCTAGTATGTCTTCTTTTTGGTTTAGTTGGAAGAATAACTAATGCTTTGAATAGCAATGATTGTGACTACACATAGTTATTATTTTTCATCTTCTTCTGTTAATTTTTTTAGGTTTATTGGTATAAAATTCTAAAAATATTTGGAGGATGATGTTTTTGCAATATTAATCTTTATGATTTGTGATATTACAACTTGTTACAGGATATGTATGTTTGCGTCTGTGAACTTGAAGTTCCCCATACTTTGTCAAAAGTAAAGTCGTTCGTGTTCGGTATTCAAGTACTGGTAAAAGGATGAATGGACTTTTGACAAATACAAAAGTGAAGCCTATATTGTCAATTATGTTGATGGAAGATAGGTTAAAATCTTTTGTTTTCAAGGATTATGTCTATTATTTTTTTTATGCAAATAATGATTGAAGATAGAATGAATACTTGTGTATTCCGCAGTATTGATCATCCCTGATCCATATTCGTATGTATTACTGTGAGGCTCCGTAATGTGTCTTATGTTGAGCACGATACAACCAAGTTGATTATTTTTGATTGTCTTTTTTGGTTGTTCCGTAAGGTACTTTATGTTGAGCATTTTGAACTAAATTAATCATCTTGTTTGGTTATTTAGTTATTGCTCCGTAAGTTTTCTTATGTCGAGAAAAACAATTGACAATTAAATTGATTACTTTCGTAATTAGTTTGGTTGTGTATTCCAATTAGATTAATTATGGGTTCTCTTGTAATTAATCTAGTTGAGTATTTTTGTGTCTCCATGAGTTTTCTTATGTTGAGCACAAACAATTTAATTGATTATTTTTTGTGTTTGATTTGATTGCGTATACCGATTAAATTAGTCACGGGTTTTACTTGTGATTAATTTGATTGAGTTTTTGGATATAAAAAATCATTCTTATGGTTTTTGGTGTCCAATAAAATCCTTCTTTTCTTTTGAAATTAAGGTCGCTCTTGTTGTTCTTTCGGGAATGATATCAAATAGGCGAGAGTTCTTTTGAACTTTTGCTTAATGGTCATATCTTGAGGGGTGTGCGGCTGTGGAATTTTTGAGGGGTTATCTTGTATCTTTAAACTCCTTGATGAATGCTATTAGCTTCGGCTATATGATTGCATCTAAATAAGATGATGTGTGTTCTTTCTTTTTAGTCATGAAATTTCTCTTACGGAAATTTCATTATGATCCCGTTCTTGTACCTTTGCCAATTTTATTGACAAAAAGGGGGAGAATTAATATGTAGTTCACACTACAAATACATATGGTCTTCGGGTCATTATGTAAGGGGGAGTGGTTTCCATGTGAGATGGAGTATTAACTAAGGGGGAGTGATACATATCACCATAGTATTATTGTTGAAGTTGTGATACAATTGAACTTTGACGTTGTGTAATAATACTATGACACTGTATAACAATGATCGAGACCGATGCTTTCTCATTGTTATAGCTACGGATCTTCAACAGCGGTGATGCTAAACTTACAACCTTTGGGATCATTGGAGTACTTGGAAGTGACGAAGATTTCAAGGAATATTGAAGATTAGACATGTGGAATAGGAGATACTTAAGTTCTTTTATCTTTTTTGTATTCCATATATATTGATAGTTTTGTCACTAAAATTGACAAAGGGGGAGATTTTTAGATCATTTCTCGGTCGAACTCGCATGCGTTGCTATCTCAAGCATGTTTGTCAATGTTAGTGATCAAAACTACAAGTCTTGATTTCTAGTCTATTATAGTTAAGTCTCGGACTAGGATAGAAAGTGTATTTGAGCTCAAGGACTTCATGGAGATTCATCATACAAGTAGAAGAACTACTCAAGGAACCAGTAGAACTTCTCGACAAAAAGGTATGTGAAGACTTGAACTTATCTGTCACTCAAAAGTCTATCTACTCTATCTCCTACTTCTTGAGACAAAAAGTCGTATGTTATATATATAGACTTAGATTATACACATTTGGTATTTCGAGCCGAGTATACCTCGCCTATCTATATCTCGAAATATGTGTTGGTCAGCTTTTCGCTTCGACCAAGTTTATCTTTACCTAGTGACGAAAGTCATGATATGTGTCAATCATCTTGAAAATTGCTTTGACGAGAAATGGTGTAACAACTATATAACGTCCTCTAAGAATGTTTCAATGATTGAAACGAGAGTTTAGATTACATAACCAGTGATGGACATAAGCATTGTTGTGGAAACACATTTATGTATAAGTCCTTTTCCTTGAACCAAAGTTTGCGAACTTTGTTGATCAAGATAAACCGGAAGAATGGCTTGTTGCCAAGTCCGCGAACTCAGTCCGCGAACTACCGAACTTCTCATCCCGAGAAATTATGCTGGAGTTGACAAACTAGTTGCGTGAGTACCAGTCCGTGAACCCAGTCCGCGAACCGGCGGAAGGTCTCTTGCTGAGATTTTCTGCTGGAGTTTGTAAATTCTGCCAGTTCCTTAAGTCCTCGAACCTAGTGTGTGAACTTAAGAAGGTTATATATCTGAAGATGATTTCTGAACTTAAACTTTAAAAAGACTAAGAAATGCAGTTTGCAAACCGTGGCTATAAAACTTCATGAACCGATTCAAGTGAATCAAATCATCTTTGCTTCAATTGTGTCTTGTGTAATTACATAAGATTTCCTTGCAATTGAACAACTCTCTAACTAGTTCATTTGAGTCATTTGAACTAGTTATGGTGAAGAAGAACATGGTTGATATGGAATGCTCATATGGCTAACCTTTTGGTTAACTATTGTTGAACCAACAATGTACACGTTTGGGTACGGTTAACAAACCTAGAAGCGTGCAGTTCATTTGTGTATAACAAGCTAAGTTTTCGATCTAACGGTTGAGAAATATTAGCTTGAATCTAAATCAGGTTTTCATCTAACGATGAATATTGATTGCTTAGTTACCAAGGCAAAATCCTGATTTGAAAGACTATATAAAGGAGACATCTAGTATTGTGCAAAACTAATCCCCACACCTTGCGTGTGATACTAGTTTGCATACTAGAGTCGGTTCTCCTTTAACCTTTGGTTTTCTTCTTCTAAAACCAGGTTAACGACTTAAAGACTTCATTGAGATTGTGAAGCCAGACCGATACTACTTTTATCTTAGTTGTGTGATCTGATTGCATCTTCTATCGTACGAGTACAATTAGATTGATTGGATTGAGATTTGATATCTCCGATATGCAAGATATAAAAAGTAATCACAAATATCTTCGGCTCATTGTTTGTGATTCCACAACATCTTGTTTCGCTACCATACGATTAAGATTGTTGTGAGGTGATTGATTAAGATGGCTGTTCTTCGGGAATATAAGGCCGGATTATTAATTGGTTCCTGTTATCCTTGATTATTATCAAAAGGCGGAATAAAAAACTTTAGGGTTTTTCTGTGGGAGACAGATTGATCCTTTGATAGACTTGTCTGTGTAAGACAGAATTGTTTATTGTCAAATCCTGCGATTTTGGGTCGTAGCAACTCTTAGTTGTGGGTGAGATCAGCTAAGGGAATCAAGTACGCAGTATCCTGCAAGGATCAGAGGCGTAGGGAGTACAATTGTACCTTAGATCAGTGGGAGATTGATTTGGGTTCAACTACAGTCCAGTCCGAAGTTAGCTTGGAGTAGGCTAGTGTCTGTAGCGGCTTAATACAGTGTATGTTCAATATGGACTAGGTCCCGGGGTTTTTCTGCGTTTGCGGTTTCCTCGTTAACAAAATTTCTTGTGTCTGTGTTATTTCAATTTCCGCATTATATTGTTTTATCTTTATAACTGAAATAATGCAGGTTGTGCGTTAGATCAATCAATTGGAGAATCTGACCTGACGTTGTTGATCGATATTGATTGACACTTGGATATTGGTCTTTGGTACCATCCAAGTTATTCCTTGTATTTGATTAGTACTCGCAGTTTTTGTTTGAGGAAATCAAATCAAGAGAGAGATATAAACTCGTTGATATACTTTTAATTTATTGAGTCTTGTTCATTCTCTTAAAAGTATATTCGAGTTTGTCCATACAGATTGCTAAGAGAAATATTGGGTGGTGTTGTTAGACCCCCGCTTTGGTATCAGAGAAGGCAAACACGTTTAAGACCTTACAAGTCTGTGTTTGTAGCGATATGACTATATGGACAGAGGTGCTATCTCTATTAACGTACCACCAGTCTTATGGTGGAAAATTGCTATGCAAGATTTTCTTCAAGCACGTGATTTTCAATCATGTGTATATGTTGTTAATGGCTATGATGCTCCCGTTGTGGAAGTTGGAGATATAAACGTTCCCAAACCTATTGGTGAATACACCCCTGCGAAATATTGGGTGGTGTTGTTAGACCCCCGCTTTTTCATTACTGGTATACGTTTGTTAAACTCAATCCACATCATCTTGGCACGTCGATGCACATGGAACCTGTCGCCTATCACGAATGTTAGAGAATCTAATTAGGCCGATCGAGCGAAGCGAGGGAGGACTCTATATATGGTGACTTTGTGTCAAACGGGACATGACTTTTTTTTTCCAATTTCACAAAAAAGATTGGATTTGGTTTAACGATGAGAGGACCACACTGCCCCTCCTTGATTTTTTTCCTCCCTTAAATAGACATAAATAATTACAATCGTCAAGATACTTTTGTACAACGAAAAAAAGTAAAAATCCGGAATAGAGTTAGAGGTCTTGGGGTCGAAAGAGAAGGTTAATGCAGTGATGTTAAGAAGTACAAAGCAGTTAAAAAAGCAAAGTCAACAGAATCAGGTAGGTCATAATCTAGATCAGAATTCCAACCCGGACTAGTCATAGGGTCGGTTCCAAAACCGATTATCAATTTGGATTTAGATTGGTAAAATGAGGTGCAAACCAAACCTAATTAAAAGCCATCTTCAACTGGCCAACCTAGGATTTCGGTTCCCACACATATTACACCACCTCCTTTTGTCGTTCGTTTTTCCAAGTCAAATAAAGCAGCTCAGAATAAAGAGATCATGGATATCCTAAGTAAGGAGCAAATCAACATCCCATTTATTGAAGCCATCAGAACAATGCCCAGGTATGCAAAGTCTTAAGGATTTTTGCACAAAGAAGGATAAGTTAATTCCTAACGAAGTTACCAGAAAGTGATTCAACTATGTTGTTGAAGAAGATGCCTGCAAAGTGTATAGATCCTTGAGGTTTCATGGTGAAAATTCATATTGGTACCAAGAGGTTTGAGCGCGCTTTACTTGATTTAGGTGCATCCATAAGTATTATATCAACTGATATTTATGATTCTTTGAATATTGGACCTTTACAGTAGATATGGATTATAATTCAATTGGAAAACAACGGTAACATATATTCTAAGGGACTTGTAGAAGACGTGTTGATTCAAGTGAATGAACTAATATTTCTAGTTGATTTTTATGTTATGGATATGCAAAATGAAAAATCTTGTTCATCTACTTATTTTACTTTTAGGGAGACCATTATGAAGACTTTAAAAGTGGAGATTGATGTTGATAGTGGGACACTTACTATGGAGTTTGACAAGGTGATCATATGCTTCAATATTTCTATAGCTATGTGTTACCCTAGTGATGTCCATACTGTTTTTTCTATTGATGTTATTGATTCGTTAGCTCAGCAGATGTTTGAACTAAGTAGCGAAGATGAACATGATGTTGTATTACAACATAGTATCGATACGGACGTCTATGGTGTTTCGGATTTAGACGTTCATGTAGCTGACAAAATTTTGGAGACTGCAGTGCTTTCACATCACTATTAAATGCCCATTAGGGTAATATTTCTTATATATATTTACATGTTACTGATTAAATTCCTTTACCTTCTTTTGTACAAGCACCTCAACTTAAACTGAAACCTCTTACGGATCGCTGAAAGTATGATTCCTTGGGTGATAGGAAAGAGTTACCAGTCATTGACGCGAAGAATGTCACATAAGTACATGAAGAGAGGCTAATTAGGGTTTTGAGAGAAAAAAAATTATAGCATCCATTGCTTGAACTATATATTGTTGATATCAAAGTTATTAGTCCATCAATATGGATGCATCAAATCGTAATACAAGAGAATGCCAAGAAAATATGTGATGCTCAGCGTATGCTTAATATCCATATGATAGAGGTCGTGAAAAAAGATATCTCAAACTGCTAAGCGTGAGGATGATTTACCCAATTTCTGACAGCAAGTGGGTTAGTGCAGTACATGTGGTTCCTTAGAAGTAAGGTGTTACTGTTGTCAGGAATCAGGATGACGAACTTGTTCATACACGAATTCAAACAGGATGAAAAGTGTGCATATATTATTTTTATTTTTTTGAATCACATATATTTTATTAATAAGAAAAAATTAATCCAAAATTACATGACCAAACAATGAGAAAAAGAAAGGCCAACTACATAGGCTTTACATGAATAAAATAACAAAGATAAGAAAACCTGTAATATTCCACATTTGGTAATTCAATTCTTGCCAGGAAGGAAGGTCTGCCCAAAGATATTTTCCTTTGTTCTGCTGCCATTTGAGCTTCGCATTTAGCAATTGTGTTTGCAGAAAAGTTTATTTCCCAGAAGAAGTGTTCAAATCTTATAGTATGAATTTTACTAATTGTTGTATGCCATCTTATTTTTATAAACCAAGTCACATTATTCTCTGCAAACTATGTACTAACTGTCTTGGAATCTGAGTTGATTATTATGTACTGAAAGTTCCATTCAATAACTAATTCTACTGCAAAAAACACTGTATAAACCTCAGCTATGTAATTGGTTGCAATACCCAGACAACCATATATAAATCCCATTACTTGACTAAGATGATCTCTGATTACTACACCAAAACCAGCTGCTTCAGGATTGCCAAAAGAAGCTTCATTATATCAAAACATAATGAATCCAAGAGGTGGTGGTAGCTAGTAACAAGGTTTAATGTATTGAAACTTATTTTTCCTAGGTCCCGATTGAAAAAGGTTTAATGTATTGAAACTTTATGAATCCAAGAGGTGGTGGTAGCTAGCAACAAGGTTTAATGTATTGAAACTTTATTTTCCTAGGTCCCAGATTGAAACCTCAGCTATGTAATTGGTTGCAATATCCAGACAACCAGATATAAATCCCATTACTTGACTAAGATGATCTCTGATTACTACACCAAAACCAGCTGCTCCGGGATTGCCAAAAGAAGCTTCATTATATCAAAACATAATGAATCCAATAGGTGGTGGTAGCTAGTAACAAGATTTAATATATTGAAACTTTATTTTCCCAGGTTCCAGATTGAAAAAGGATATTACCTTGTTATCATAATCTTGATTCCACTTGTGTTCTTTCATTTTGAGGCTTCTTTCATAAACAAATTTTTTAATTCTATATTTGAAACCTTGAACCTTAGGCCTGACTTGTTCAAATAACTTCTTATTTTTTTGAAACCACGGCTCTTTTAGGATTGATCAAGATGCAATAATCCAGTGTGCATATATTATACAAAGATTAATTCTGCTACCCGTAAGGATCCC
This sequence comes from Papaver somniferum, assembly GCF_003573695.1. NCBI lineage: Eukaryota > Viridiplantae > Streptophyta > Magnoliopsida > Ranunculales > Papaveraceae > Papaver > Papaver somniferum. The sequence continues at coordinate 38,532,738 of NC_039361.1, read as the reverse complement.
TTTCCTTTGCCTTTCATTGATCAGATGTTAGAGAGGCTAGCAGGACATTCACACTACTGCTTTTTGGACAGTTATTCAGTCTACAATCATATTATGATTGCACCATAGCATCATGAGAAGACTACTTTCACTTTCCCTTTTGGTATGTTTTTCTATAGATCGTATGACGTTCTGTCTCTGCAATGCGCCTGCCACTTTTCAGGGTTCGTACATTTTCTGACTGCGTGGTACGTATCATTGACATATTTATGGATAATTTTAGTGATGGTAATTCTTTTGATATTTTCTTAGGAAATCTTGAACTTGTGTTACAAAGATGTATAGACACAAATCTTGTTCTTAATTGGGAGAAATGTCACTTTATGGTAAACCATGGTATAGTGTTATGATACATTGTGTCATCTCTAGGATTAGAGGTGGACAAAGCAAAGATACACTTGATTAGAAACTTATAATACCCCACTTCTGTGAGGGAGTTTCGCTCGTTTCTTGGTCATGCAGGTTTTATAGGAGGTTTATCTAGGATTTTCCAAAAATCTAAATGTCGATGGGTAAATTATTGAAAAAAGAGGTTCCTTTTAACTTCAACTAGGAGTGTAAGGGCGTCTTTGGAAGATTGAAGTAATTGTTGACTGTTGCACCGATTATTAAATCACCAGATTGGAGCTTGCAATTCGAGTTGATGTGTGATGCAAGTGATTATGAAGTAGGTGCCATTTTGGGTCAAAAAAGTAGACAAGTTGTCATATGTGATCTACTATGCTTCTCGAACCCCTAATGAGGCGCAAATCAATTTTTCTGCTACCGAAAAAGAGTTGTTTGCTATAGTATTTTCATTAGAAAAATTCATATCTTATTTGGAGGGTACGCAAGTTATTGTATATTATGATCACACAACACTTAATTAGGTACCTACTAAAGAATAAAGAAGCTAAGCCGAGGCTAATTCGGTGGAAGATTCTGTTGCAAGAATTAAATATAGAAATTAGAGACAAAAAACGCGTTGATAATACAGTGGCAGACCACCTTAGTAACTTCTTGTTTCGGAAGAAGATTTTCTCTTACATGATTGTTTTCCGGATGAGAAAATTTTCTCAAAATGCTTTAACACCTTAGTACGCTGACATAGTGAACCACTTGGTTACTGTAGTACCTAGTACGATGTCTAATTTTCAAACGCTTAAGCTGAAGAAGATATCCAAAAGAAGTATTTTTTGAATGAGCTCTATTAGTGGAAATATTGTTCTTACTAGATTATATAGCAGGTAAGTACTTGACTCTGAATTTCAATCCATTCTTAGTTTTTCTCATTGTTATGCTTGTGGTGAGACTTTGGTGCTAAACGTACCGCTCTCAAAATGCATAAGAGTGACTCTCATTGGACTACTTTATTTGAGGATACACACGTATTTTTTATAAATCTTGTGATAGATGTCCACGAACATGCAATCTAGGGATCGGAATCAAATGTCCCTCACATTGATTCTAGCTGCAGAAATACTCGAAGTGTGGGGAATTAATTTTATGGGAACTTTTGTTAATTCATTTGGGAATTTTTTTTGTAAACTTCTTGTTGTACATTATGTATTAAAATAAGTGGAATCTAAATCCACCCTACTAGTGATTCTCAATATGTTTGTGAGTTTAGGCATGCCTAAAATATGTTCTTTAGGCATGGTACACCATGAGTAGTTATCAGTGACAGAGGCTCGCACTTCAAGAAATCCTTACCTGCTCTCATCAATAAGTACAACAATACTCACAAGATCGGTGCGCCATACTACCCATAGATTAGTGGGAAAGCTGAGGTTTCGTCGTGAGATTAAGTTCATTCTTGAGAAAAATGTCAATTCTACAAGAAAGCTTAAGGATCAACGATTCGTTATGGGCTTACAGAGTTGCATATAAGACACCTATTGGCATGTTTCTATATCGGTTCGTCAATGGTAAAGTGATAAGTGCATATTTCACATACATTTGGTGTCAATTCCATGCTAGTATTTGTTGGTTTTCTTGCAATTTATTGTATATTACGCTTGTTTTTTCTTGTTTGTGTTTTATTAGGTGAATCATCCAAAAGAAATGAATTTGCACTTAATTGTGCAATAAAAGAAGCTAGCTACAAGTGGAGAAGGGCCAAATACTAAGTGGAACTCGTTCAAGTACAAGATTTCTACTTTTCATTTTATAGAGGACGAGATGATGAAGTCCATGACGAAAGAACGGAGTCATTCGGAGCTCGTATGAAGAAGTTATGAGCAGAATAAGAAAATGGAAGAGTAAAAGGGTAAAATGGTCATTTCATTGGAGATTGTTATTGGCACCCCCTCTTTGGTTAAGGGGCTTCTACTCTGTTAAGGGGCAGTCAACTTTTAAAGGAGTTACTAAAGGCAGTCCAGTATTCTATCAGGGGGAAGCTGGAATTTGAATATTGTTAAAGACAGACTCGCCTCTGCTCAGGGCCACCCATCTTCATCTTCTCTATTCCAAATGTGAAAAACAACGTGCATGTTTTAGCTGCTGACCAAGGTGGTGATTTCGGAAGGAGTATGGTTCGAGTTTTGGTAGACGTTACGGGGTTATTGGAGCTACTATAAACCATGGGTTTTGCTCGAAATAGGGTTTTAAGTCAGAAAGAATAAACGGTAACCGCTACTGCCATTATCGGTGATAGAGATTGCCGGAGGAAGGATGTTGTTGCTACCAATCATGGCAGTGGTTTTGGTAATCGAGTTACGCACCGATGGGATTAAGAAGAAGAAGAATTGAGGACCGAGAGAAGAATGGTAAAGATGGAGCTGAACTGTCATGACAGTTGCGTACAATGGGTTTGGAGCTGAGAACTCAATCTCGGTAGTGACCAAGGTGTTGAGATGTTGTTCCCGTCGATGTTTGAGTCTGTGGTGTTGATGGAGCTCAACAGAATGTTGCTGCCAAGGGTTTATCATTGTGTTTGAGCTGGTGAAGTAAAACAGAGATAAGAAAGAAATGGAGTTTGACTGTGATGATTAGGATGCTGAGAGCTAAGGGAAGTCAAGAACAGCAATGGTGGTTAACCGAAGGAGAAGCTGTTGTGAGTTCCTATCGGTGATGGGGTTAGTTTTGATTACTTCCACTGGCAGTGATGATATAGTTTGGGCCGGTTCGGAATCGAGTTAAGTGTAACTCTGGAACTGTTTTATGCCGAGAAAACAGGGGAGAAAGAATTTTGTTGCTGCGTGACTGTTGTGGACTCTGTAGAAGATTTTGAAGATGAACGGTGGATGATAAACACGAGCTTTGTGTTTGAGTCGGTCTAGAATTCTTGGATGATTATCAGATTCGAAATTACAGGGTCGAAAAACTATAAATAGAGGCTCAAATCGGGAGCAGGAGAGATTTTCTCACCCTCGTTTTATCTGTTCGACGAAATTTCCTAGAGAAGGATAGAAGCTTAAGGAGTTAATTTATGCAGCAGTAGCAGAAAGCTTATTGCAACCGCAGCAGCGGTGGCCAAATACCTTCTGCGACTGTAGTTTGTATTATATATATTCTCTACTTTGATTTTCATAAGCTCCATTATGAATAGCTAAACTTTTCTATTTGGTTAAGGATGTAAACCTAAGTCATAAGCATGTTATTCAATTGATGCATTAATCTCGTTATTCACTCTCAAATATCGTTCATGTTTTACTACGCATAATAATTGAATGATTAGTTGTTTCGTATATTTAAGTTGCAAATTGAATATCTTAATAACTTGTCTACAACTAGTTAGGAGACTTAGATATCTGTCAAGAATCCTAATAATAAGTAGTGATTTGTGATTACTAGCGGTGTGAATCGTGAAGGAAGTCATAAGTAAAACTTGGCCTAGGTTGAATATGACACGTTTCTGTATGTATTTCCTATGAGTAACTCATCTCACAGAACGTAATGATTTTCTCAAGTTGAATCTATTAGCAATGAGCAGTAGGTTATTTGTTGAAAAATAATTCATGTATTAGCGATTGCAATATGTGTTGATATTAGGAAACGTAACGAAGTATTACACCGATTGGGGATATTTAGAGTCATTGGTATTGTAAGAGAGTGATGATAATATTGATTGCTTAATTGAGTAGCATGTGTAATGATGGATGGCTAATTCCTTAACCAAGCTTTTCTCCGCTGATATTTTCTCAACTATTTACAACTTTTAGTTTAATTTACTTTGAACAACCAAAATCCCCCAGTTTACTTAAGTTTTCAAATACGAATAACAACCCATATCTCCCTATGGAACGAATCTGTTCTTATAACTATACTATTATTTATAATTGTAAAGTGAAAGAACTTAAATTATTTTTGTTTGGCTGACAACCGACCAAATTTTGGCGCCGTTGCCAAAGAGGCATAGCGGATTGTTATTTTTTTTTTGATTTCTTATTTTTTGTTTTTAATTTTGTTTTTGAGAATCCTGTTTCAGGTACTTGATCTCTGGCACCCAAACGTTGGGATTACCAAAGGTGCGGAATTTCAACTCGCAGAGGAACAATATTACAAGAACCTCGAAAATCACAACAAGAAGAGATGGTTGGCGGAACGAACCACCAAAACACTGGTAACCAGGGAAACAAGGGAAATGGCGGCGCTCAACCACCTCCACCTCCCAAGAGGACACTCAAAGAACTGACATCCCTATCGTTTGATGAACAGAAGTTGTGTGTCAACTTGGAAGATTCAATTGAGCTCAAATCTCAGTTGATTCATTGGCTACCAAAGTTCAAAGGGCTTCCAGGAGACGATCCAAATCGTCATTTACTATTGTTTCAACATAGGTTGACAAGTTTGAAGCCAACTGGAACTGATCAAGGAAGAGCTTTACTGACAGCTTTTCCATTCTCTTTGATTGATTCTGCAGAAGAATGGTTTTATGGTCATCCACCTGGAAGTATCATAACATGGAACGAGATGCAGAGAGCATTTTTATAAAAGTACTTTCCCGCTTATAAAGCAGCAACTATTCGTAAAGCAATTAGTGGGATGGAACAAATTACTGGTGAGACTCTTTATGACTACTGGGAACGGTACAAGAAGTTGTTAGCGAGCTGCCCACATCATCAAATCTCTGAGCAACTCATAGTGCAGTATTTTTACGATGGTTTGCTCCAATCCGAGAGAAATCTTATCGATGCAGCTAGTGGTGGTGCTTTGACAAACAAAACCATTGACGAAGCGACATAATTGATTGAGAATATGGCTGCAAATACGCAGCAATTCAACACAAGAGGTATGTCAATGATTCGAAAGGTTAATGAGGTTACTTCTTCACCGCACTTAGAACATAGGATTGGTAATATGGAGAAGATGATGCAACAAATGGCCGCAGTAATCATTCCCTCTTATGAAAAAGAAGATGAACAAGTGAATGCGGTATTCCCAAATCAGCAGAGACAACAGTATGATCCCTATTCCAACACTTACAATCCAGGACGGAGAGATCACCCCGATTTCATCTATGCGAATACGCAAGCAGCAGCTCCGGGGTCGATTTTTAATCGCCCTAGTAGTTTCCAACAACAACCACAACCAGCGCAGAATTCAGAATCATCAAAGATGCTTGCTATGATGAAGAATCTAACCATAATGGTGCAAAAAAATCAGCAAACGACTGATGGTGCAATCAAGGAGTTGCAGACAAAAATGAGCACCATGGCAGGTAGATTGAACCTTTTGGAAACGCAGAATAATGGGAAACTCCCTTCTCAACCTATTAATCCTAGAGAAACTGTTAATGCTGTGACATTGAGAAGTGGTACACGAACTGTGCAACCAGAAGATGCTGAGAATTGCAAAGACCCCAAGGGTCCGGTTTTGGAGAAAGAGATTACTGACTCTTCCCAAACCGATGAGGTACCTAAAACAAACTCTAAACCTCTTGTTTCAACTTATGTTCCTCCTTTACCTTTTCCTCGCAGGTTCGATAATGTTAAAAAGGTGGAACAAGACAAGGAGATTTTAGATATATTCAAAAAGATTCATGTGAATATCGCGCTGATAGATGCAATTAGGCAAGTTCCTAAGTACGCAAGAGTTTTGAAAGACCTATGCACCAGGAAGAAACGATTAAACGCTAATGAGGTGATGAGTGTGGGGGAAAACGTTTCTGCTATCCTCCAAAAGAAACTCCCACCTAAATACAAAGATCCTGGTAGTTTCGATATACCTGTTGTGATTGGTAATAAAAGATTTGGAAAAGCCATGCTTGATTTAGGAGCGTCAGTTAATGTTATGCCCGCATTTATTTATGAGTCTTTGAATTTGGGCCCTTTGAAAGAAACTCGTATTGTTCTTGAACTAGTTGATCGTACTAATGTTTACCCTATAGGTATTATTGAAGATGTGCTTGTGCAGGTGAATCAACTCGTATTTCCAGCCAATTTCTGTGTATTGGAAATGGATAGCAGGTCTGATGCATCTATACCGCTGTTATTGGGGAGGCCTTTCATGAAAACGGTCAAAACCATAATTGATATTGACAAAGAAACGCTCACGATGGAATTTGATGATGAAAAGATTTGTTTCAATATTTTTGGAGCAATGCGGTATCCTAGCGATGTTCATTCGGATGTTCATGCTAATGTCTTAGACGCAGACTAAGGAGTAGCCAAAGAGTCTACAGTCGGGCTGAAGACGTTAAACCAAACGCTAATGGGAGGCAACCCATCAGTTTTGTATCTCTATCTTTTGTATTTTATTTTTATTTGCTTTTCATAGCATATTTTGATTTCCCACCTTGATTTTACTTAGGACGAGTCAATTACATTGAGGACAATGTAAAGTTTAAGTGTGGGGGAGTATTTTGCATATAGAGTTTTTAGTCTTTTTGAGTTTTTAAAATTTTGCACAAAAAAACCTCCAACTTGTATAGATTTTAGAGTCACTAGCATGCTTCTAGGTATGTTTACATAGATAATTCTGACCGACATAACTGAACTTGGAAGTGTTAGGGAACTACGTTCGGATTTCTTACGAATTGGAGTGTTAAATAATGGATTTAATCATGCCGATGATGCAAATGAGGAGCAGGGAGAAATGCATTATTAGAGTTGTTGATCAATCACTAGTGGAGACTACCCATTTTCATATCAACTGAGGCACCAGACCAGATTTCTTTATAAATGACTAAAGAGCTTTCTTTTAGTGTGTGTCACCGTACGTTAATTCCGGGTTGAATGGTGAGATATCCAACCTCTCACAAATAGAAGCACTACTCTTTGATATATTGAGTGCTAATTTTGTCAATCATGAGGGTGACGTCTATAGATGAAAACCACCTTCTTGTAGTTTGATTTGCAGTTAGCACCATTCTCTCTCTCGCCAACAACAGGTCCACAGAAACACAACCATCATCAACAAGGGAGCGACATCAAAATTTACAAGGAAAGTTGAAGACGTTTGAGGTTTACAAGCAACAGTATAAGTAGAGAAAATTTCATATCCAAGTAAAGCAACATACAATGGGAAGATTTTATATGCATGTTGAAGACTTACATATAAGGAGCGGAATTCTATATTCAAGCTGAAGACTTATTTACAAGAGCAAAGAAAATCAAAAGATGAGAATTATATTGAAATTTATGATACGAAGACAATACAAATTGTGAAGAATCAAGCGGTAAAGTACTTATCCCATGGCCATAACAATTTCATTGTTTATTTTATATTCAGTTTGTAGTTATTTCTCTTGTCAAAAAAAAAAAAGAGACGAGAGAAATTCTTTGTATTATTTTGGTTTGTATTTCTTTTTGCATTCATTTAATAAAGTCATGGGGAAGAAGAAAAATCTATGAAAACGTTTCAAGCAACAAGGAATTGAAGAGAAAGAGTTACAAATTGTCGAAGTTTTACGAAGTTCAAGAGTTTATCATCAACAGTTGAAGACCGAAGACGAAAACCAAGAAGATGAAGAAGACGAGCCGAATGAAGACTAAGTTTCTATTGGATGTTGTGAGAGTGGTGCTTTCGTCATTTCCGATCGTATGTGAAGGTGGTAAGTACTCCCATCCTTGCATATGGTTGATTTCCTTTCTAAGAGATCATCAGAAAAAAAGTATTTTAATTTCCACTATTTTGTGGAGTCTCCATAAATTATTTGGAAGGTTTCCTTCCCACCATTCAACGTGTGTAGGATTGTTTCTTCATTCCTACCTGCTCACATGTGAGACCCATAAAAAAAGTCGTCTTATTGAGTGCAATTATCATAAAATCCTTTTAAGTGAGGCAGATTTCGAGGCGAAATGCTTATTGATCGTTCTCAAACACGCATTCTCTCATTATGGTGTGGTTATTTCTCACTCAAGATTTAAGAATGAATATGTTCTTTGGTATTTCTAACTTCTTATTACTAGCATGCAGAAACTCTATATCCTCATAGCTCTTTGGAAGCTTGGGACGCTGGAACGCTTTGAAGTTGGAGTAGGTTTTGTGGGTATACCTCTCGTAATCCCTCACGAGACTATAACTTGTCCACTAGGGACACCTAGGGGTTTCAAGGCTTGTTGCATATGCTAAGTGCAACCTTATCCTCAACGAAAGGGAGTTGTTGTAGTTTAATTTAGTTTGCTCGAGGACTAGCAAAAGGCAAGTGTGGGGGAATTTGATAAGTACATATTTCACATACATTTGGTGTCAATTCCATGCTAGTATTTGTAGGTTTTCTTCCAAATTATTGTATATTACGCTTGTTTTCTCTTGTTTGTGTTTTATTAGGTGAATCATCCAAAAGAAGTGAATTTGCACTTAATTGTGGTTAACCAAAGGAGAATCTGTTGTGAGTTCCTATCGGTGATGGGGTTAGTTTTGATTATTCCCACTGGAAGTGTAACTCTGGAACTGTTTTATGCCGAGAAAACAGGGGAGAAAGAATTTTGTTGTTGCGTGACTGTTGTGGACTCTGTAGAAGATATAAGAGAAGATTTATGCGTCAAAAATAAACTAGAAGCATTGGTACGCGGCTGTAGAGATTGGGTAATCTTTGGAAGTCGAAACTTGTGCGAGAATCAAGAAGAAGAGAAGTTTTGATAGGTTTGAAGAGCTGAAAACAGGCACGAGATGATGCTTTTGCCGTTGATTTTGAAGATGAACGGTGGATGATAAACACGAGTTTTGTGTTTGAGTCGGTCTAGAATTCTTGGATGCTTATCAGATTTGAAATTACAGGGTCGAAAAACTATAAATAGAGGCTCAAATCGGGAGCAGAAGAGATTTTCTCACCCTCGTTTTTATGCAGAGAAGTTGTTCGACGAAATTTCCTAGAGAAGGATAAAAGCTTAAGGAGTTAATTTATGCAGCAATAGCTGAAAGCTTATTGCAACAGCAGCAGCAGTGGCCAAATACCTTCTGCGACTGTAGTTTGTATTATATATATTCTCTACTTTGATTTTCATAAGCTCCATTATGAATAGCTAAATTTTTCTATTTGGTTAAGGATGTAAACCTAAGTCATAAGCATGTTATTCAATTGATGCATTAATCTCGTTATTCACTCTCAAATATCGTTCATGTTTTACTACGCATAATAATTGAATGATTTTGTTCATTTGATATGATTAGTTGTTTCGTAAATTTAAGTTGCAAATTGAATATCTTAATAACTTCTCTACAACTAGTTAGGAGACTTAGATATCTGTCAAGAATCCTAATAATAAGTAGTGATTTGTGATTACTAGCGGTGTGAAATGTGAAGGAAGTCATAAGTAAAACTTGGCCTAGGTTGAATATGACACGTTTGTGTATGTATTGCCTGTGAGTAACTCGTCTCACATACCGTAATGATTTTCTCAAGTTAAATCTATTAGCAATGAGCAGTAGGTTATTTGTTGAAAAATAATTCATGTATTAGTGATTGCAATATGTGTTGATATTAGGAGACGTAACGAAGTACTACACCGATTGGGGATATTTTAGAGTTATTGGTATTGTAAGAGAGTGATGATGATATTGATTGCATAATTGAGTAGCATGTGTAATGATGGATGGCTACTTCCTTAACCAAGCTTTTCTCCTCTGATATTTTCTCAACTATTTACAACTTTTAGTTTAAATTACTTTGAACAACCAAAATTCCCCCAGTTTACTTAAGTTTTCAAATACGAATAACAACCCATATCTCCCTGTGGAACGAATCTGTTCTTATAACTATACTATTATTTATAACTGTAAAGTGAAAGAACTTAAATTATTTTTGCTTGGCTGACAACCGACCAAATTTTGGCGCCGTTGCCGGAGAGGCATATCGGATTGTTAATTTGTTTTTGATTTCTTATTTTTTGTTTTTAATTTTGTTTTTGATAATCCTGTTTCAGGTACTTGATCTCTAGCACCCAAACGTCGGGATTACCAAAGGTGCGGAATTTCAAGTCGCAAAGGAACAATATTACAAGAACCTCGAAAATCACAATAAGAAGAGATGGTTGGAGAAACAAACCACCAAAACACTGGTAACCAGGGAAACAAGGGAAATGGCGGCGCTCCACCACCTCCACCTCCCAAGAGGACACTCAAAGAACTGACATCCCCAACGTTTGATCAACAAAAGTTGTGTGTCAACTTGGAAGATTCAATTGAGCTCAAATCTCAGTTGATTCATTGGCTACCAAAGTTCAAAGGGCTTCCAGGAGACGATCCAAATCGTCATTTACTACTGTTTCAAAATAGGTTGACAAGTTTCAAGCCAACTGGAACTGATCAAGGAAGAGCTTTACTGACAACTTTTCCATTCTCTTTGATTGATTCTGCAGAAGAATGGTTTTATGGTCTTCCACCTGGAAGTATCGCAACATGGAACGAGATGCAGAGAGCATTTTTATAAAAGTACTTTCCCGCTTATAAAGCAGCAACTATTCGTAAATCAATTAGTGGGATTGAACAAACTACTGGTGAGACTCTTTATGACTACTGGGAACAGTACAAGAAGTTGTTAGCGAGCTTCCCACATCATCAAATCTCTGAGAAACTCATAGTGCAGTATTTTTACGATGGTTTGCTTCAATCCGAGAGAAATCTTATCGATGCAGCTAGTGGTGGTGCTTTGACAAACAAAACCATTGACGAAACGACAGAATTGATCGAGAATACGGCTGCAAATACGCAGTAATTCAACACAAGAGGTATGTCAATGATTCGAAAGGTTAATGAGTTTACTTCTTCACCGCACTTAGAACATAGGATTGGTAATATGGAGAAGATGATGCAACAAATGGCCGCAGTAATCATTCCCTCTTATGAAAAAGAAGCTGAAAAAGTGAATGTGGTATTCCCAATTCAGCAGAGACAACAGTATGATCCCTATTCCAACAGTTATAATCCTGGATGGAGAGATCACCCCAATTTTAGCTATGTGAATATGCAAGCAGCATCTCCAGGGTCGATTTTTAATCGCCCTAGTGGTTTCCAACAACAACCACAACCAGCGCAGAACTCAGAATCATCAGAGATGCTTGTTATGATGAAGAATCTAACCATAATGGTGCAAAAAATCAGCAAACGACTGATGGTGCATACAAGGAGTTGCAGACACAAATTAGCACCATGGAAGGTAGATTAAACCTTTTGGAAACGCAGAATAATAGGAAACTCCCTTCTCAACCTATTAATCCTAGAGAAACTGTTAATGCTGTGACATTGAGAAGTGGTTGTAGATGGTGGATTTTCGACAAATGGTAGAATTGTAAAACTATACTCCAGATTCGGCAACCGGATGAGTATTGAGACTCATATCTCTCATTAAAGCATGAAATCTCATGTCATAAATCTCTGACTGAGAAGGCTGTCTCTCAGCTGAGGCCACGACACATCTCATGAATACTGAGCAATTTTAGTAATTACTCCGGATCCGGCAATCAGATGAGTATCGAGACTCATGTCTCTATGCATGAAAGCTCATGCCACCTCTGATGGAGAAAGTCTCTCAGAGAAGATGAAGATGTGCAGTCTCTCAGCTGAGGCCACGACACATCTCATACTGTATAAAATCGAAAGATTGGGAGGCTCCTAGACAACATGTCTCCTAGTATAGAACATCAACGTCTCCGGGATGTAACCAGATTTTCTCCGACTATGCAAGAGGAATATGACACTCCAGCAAGTTCATATTGCTCAACCCTCAGATAATTAATGCTCCTAGACAGGAAGCCCTTCTAGTATAGAGCCAGCAATTAATTATCTTAAATCGTCTGAATATCCAGCAATATTCTATGAGCCTATGAATATCCAGCAATATTCTACGAGTCGTCAATTAATTAATCGCCTGAATATTCAGCAATGTTCTACGATTCCTCGTTATATTTAGTTACTTCGATCTGTGGTTCTTCCCAGCAGAATTCCACATGTTAGTAATAAATATTCAAAGGAACAGGCATTTGACCATCGAATAAGCCCTGACAAAAATGGTGCAAGTGTAATTAGCAGATAATGCACATACCAGCATTTTGAATGCACAAACGAGCATTTCAAAAATACGAACGAACGAGGAACCTATGCAAAATAGGAAAGGAAAATAATAATAATAAAATATTAAACAAAAGCGCCAGGGGACTAGGCTCACCAGCCGGCCAGTTACGCCGTGACTAGTCCCGCGCCCAATTTTGTATTTTACCATATTTTTACTATTTTCACGATCTCATGAAAATCCTCTCGTTCGAGCAAATTTCCTTTATTTAAAAGAAATTATCTAAATCACATGATATTATCAAAAAATAATAAAATTAGGGAAAGGTGTCGCGGGACCGAGCACCAGCCGGCCATGCCTTGGTTGTGGCCGGTCCCACAACTCACGTCTCCATTATATTATTATTTCTCTCAAATTATGAAAATTCCTTGATTTTATGAATTTTCCCTAAAATCATGAAAATTACCTAATTTCATGTATTTTTATCTAAATCACATGATTTTATCAAAAAATAATAAAATTAGGGAAAGGTGTCGCGGGACCGCCGGCCGGCCGGTCATGCCTTGGCCGTGGCCGGTCTCACAACTCACTTCCCATTATTTTATTATTCCTTCTCAAATTATGAAAATTCCTTGATTTTATGAATTTTCCCTAAAATCATGAAAATTACCTAATTTCATGTATTTTTATCTAAATCAGATGATTTTATCAAAAAATAATAAAATTAGGGAAAGGTGTCGCGAGACCGAGCACCAGCCGGCCATGCCTTGGACGTGGCCGGCGCCATACCTCACGTCTCCATTATTTTATTATTTCTTTATTTCTCTCAAATTATGAAAATTCCTTGATTTTATGAATTTTCCCTAAAATTACCTAATTTCATGTATTTTCTTTAAAATCATGGAAAATATTAAAAAAATTAGGAAAACTTGTGGGATCGGGCTCTAGCCGGCCGGCCATGCGCTAGCCGGTCCTACATGCCTATTATTTTATTATTATTTGGTATTTTGTTTCCTGATTTCATGTAAACTCCCTGATTTCAACAAAATATCTTGGTTTTCAACAAATCCCTTTGATGTTATGAAAATTATCTAAAATCATCAAAATTACATAAAATTGGGAAGAGTTCCTTGGGACCCGCTCCCATTGGCCGGCCGCCGGTCCCACACTCCCATTCCCTATTTTATATTTTAATTTATGTCTCTCATCTCATGGAAGTTCCCTAATTTCGCCAAACTCTCCAGTTTTATGGAATTTCTCTTAAATCAGAGAAAAATACATAAAATCACATAAAACTGGGAAAAGCAGATGGGACCGCGTGTCATCCGGCCGGCCATGCCCTAGCCTGGCCGGTCCCACACCTTGTGATTCCTTGTTTATTTATTATTTCCATCATCTCATGTATTTTTCCCAGTTTCAGCAAAACCATGGATTTTTCATATTTTCTCCAAATGTTGCTCAAACGTGCACCAGAAAACATCAAAATTCTCAGGACTGAAGCACGGACATCATGGTGACACGGGCACATCTCCTTGACCGACCAAGGGTGACCCCGAGGCTTGCAAACAGCTGGTCCCGCGTGCTTTAATGATTTTAACCTAATTTGCTCAGCTGCTCATATTAGGTTCAAACTCTTTCCAAAAAATTGGAAGTTTCTCAAATGACCATCTACTGGTCCCACGACATCAAGAGTCGGTCTCATGACCTCTTGGTCGACCCCTCATATTTTCTACATCAGGTTTTATGATTTGTTGCTCACACGAGCATTATTTCAGTAAATGATTAAATCAGCATTTTAATCATTCTTTCACCAACTGGTCCTCAAGAGACTTTGGTATTTTTTGCTCATTCGAGAATCTGGGCGTTATATGGTGAACCCGTCATCCCATGTAGACGGTCCCGTTTTGATTTGCAATAAATCATCATTTCGGTAAAAATTAGGGTTTTGAATCCAGAGCTCTGCAGAAACGTGATTCTGTGCAGATTCGAACACTCTGATAATTTTATGTTGATTCCATGAATTATATTCATATTTATTTTGCTCGACCCAGCAGTCAGTAACTTAAATTGATATTTTATTTGGTCCAGCTACCAACAATTCACCAAAAGAACAATATTTGCTCGAACTAGCAATATTCGCTCGAACCGGAAATATTTATTCAATTAGAAATATTCGCTCAGACTAGCAATATTTGCTCAAATCTAAGAATATTGGTTCAATTACCAATTTTCAACAATTTAGCAACACAGTTTTACTCGTCTTAGGTTATAATGATACCTCGTCTCAGAAAACACATTAAATTCATGAGTTTCGAAACATTTGCTAATCATGTTCAACTCAGCGCTACATGGACTCATCGTCCCATAAAGCCAGCAACTGACTCCACAATCACGAGATTTCAATCGTGTCACATGGGGGATACTAACTAGGGTTTTGGTCTGGAGGTCTACGACACGTGTGTTCACCCACGATGAGAATGTGAGCAAGTCGTGCAATCAGTTGGAAGAGTCAGAAAAGTAGTGGGTGGAAAGTTAACCAAGTCTCCGCACGATGAGTAATTGGTTTTAACATGATTTCCCCATTTCCCATTCTCTGATTCCAGCAACTGTCACACTTCATGGGATCATGGTGTTTTCAACTCCGGCTTTATAAAATGTCCATGAATCCTGATTGATAGGACAGAAGTTTTCGAACACTCGAACAATATTCGCCAAGACGAGCAATTTCTCGTCAAAGTTCATACAGACAATCTTTCGTCTACACGAACTCATAGAAATTACTCTCAATTGAGCAAAATTCAATCATTCAGAGCATTTTCACGCTGAATTCACAATACACCTATAATCTCAGATCACCATTGATCTCACACATTTCTCAGCTTCCCTCCTACAGATCAACCCATCCTCTCTTGTGACTGAATTGACTCTGGAACGACCATTGTTCTTGGTTTAGGCCGAAGTCTTACAGATTGATCTCTCGAACTTAAAACACTCCCTTCTTTCAGCGCATCTGTGTGAGGTTCAACATTCCGCTCGGTTCAAGGAGTCTCCACACGGTCGACTCTTCAATTCCGTAAAAAACAGCAAATCGTTTTTCCCTACTCACAGATTGGCGACCACAGTGGGAGGTTAATCTCTCGGTCGCAATCTCACGATTTCACAAGATGGCTGGTATTAGGTCTGGGTTAGTTACAGGTTCCAACACAAACGACGCTAGTACTAGCAATAAAAACAATGGCAATCAGAATATCCCAGAAACGATTCCATGCTCCAACACTGACGGTGGTGACATTAATCCTCCTTAAGCTGAAGGTCATCCCCTGTTCGGTCGACACCCTGAAGAAGTCAGAGGAAATCCACCACCTACCATTGCTGATCTTATCAAAGTGCAGGAGACTCTCGCAAAGAATCAGACTAACATGGCTGCTACACAGAAGGATCTGTGTAATTATATCAAAACTCTTACTGATAAGATGACAGAGAAGACTCAATAAAAGGGAAAAGAGAAGGAGAAATCCTCATAGGTTGCTGATCCTGAAGTAATCCCAATCCATACAGTGGATGATGATGAAACTGGCAAAGCTGCAGATTCATCAGCAAAGGAACCATCAAATTTCATTACTCGGGAAGACGTGGAGCGGCTTCTGGAGAACCGTGGAAAAGACAAGACATCACATGTCCATCGTCACCAACCTCCTTATCCTGCCGCTACGCAGAGGATTCCCCTTCCAAAAGGTTACATTTCTCCAACTTTCACTCTGTATGAGGGAACTGGCAATGCTCGAGAACATGTCTCTCGTTTCCTCGAAGCCTTGGAAGAGCATGAACATAACCATATTGTTCGCCTCAAGGAGTTTTCAAAATCCTTGAAAGGCAGAGCATACACCTGGTACAACAACATCGCACCGGGGACTATCAACAATTGGGGAGAAATGATCAACGCCTTCTACAGGAAGTACTTTTTCGTTTCAGAGCAAGTCACTCTCTGATCTTGGAAGAATGTTCCAGAGGGTCAGTGAGAATCCCAATGATTACGTGAAAAGATTCAGAGTCCAGGCCCTGGACTGTCATGACCCAAATGTCACAGAGCAGCAGCTGGTAGATTTGTGTATCAACGGCATGCTCCCGGTATACAGAGCTCTACTGGAGAATCTTCGATTCCAGACTTTCTCGGAACTTCACGAAGCCGCGAAGAGATCAGCAACCACTGCACCTGCTCTGTTAGAAAGAGCAAAGTCCACAAAGATTGAGGAATCACGTGACACTCGAGGAAGCAAACGCCTGATCAATAAGCAGTAGAACCTGCAGTCCTCTACAAACGAGCATTTCAAAAATACGAACGAACGAGGAACCTATGCAAAATAGGAAGGGAAAATAATAATAATAATAAAATATTAAACAAAAGCGCCAAGGGACTAGGCTCACCAGCTGGCCATTCATGCCATGACTAGTCCCGCGCCCAATTTTATATTTTACCATATTTTTACTATTTTCACGATCTCATGAAAATCCTCTCATTCGAGCAAATTTCCTTTATTTCAAAGAAATTATCTAAATCACATGATTTTATCAAAAAATAATAAAATTAGGGAAAGGTGTCGCGGGACCAAGCACCAGCCGGCCATGCCTTTGTCGTGGCCGGTCCCACACCTCACGTCTCCATTGTTTTATTATTTCTCTCAAATTATGAAAATTCCTTGATTTTATGAATTTTCCCTAAAATCATGAAAATTACCTAATTTCATGTATTTTTATCTAAATCACATGATTTTATCAAAAAATAATAAAATTAGGAAAAGGTGTCGCGGGACCGCCGTCTGGCCGGTCATGCCTTGGCCGTGGCCAGTCCCACACCTCACGTCCCATTATTTTATTATTCCTTCTCAAATTATGAAAATTCCTTGATTTTATGAATTTTCTCTAAAATCATGAAAATTACCTAATTTCATGTATTTTTATCTGAATCACATGATTTTATCAAAAATAATAAAATTAGGGAAAGGTGTCTCGGGATCGCCGGCCGGCCGGTCATGCCTTGGTCGTGGCCGGTCTCTCAATTCACGTCCCATTATTTTATTATTCCTTCTCAAATTATGAAAATTCCTTGATTTTATGAATTTTCCTTAAAATCATGAAAATTTCCTAATTTCATGTATTTTTATCTAAATCACATGATTTTATCAAAGAATAATAAAATTAGGGAAAGGTGTCGCGGGACCGAGCACCAGCCGGCCATGCCTTGGCCGTGGCCGGTGCCACACCTCACGTCTCCATTATTTTATTATTTCTTTATTTCTCAAATTATGAAAATTCCTTGATTTTATGAATTTTCCCTAAAATTACCTAATTTCATGTATTTTCTCTAAAATCACGGAAAATATTAAAAAAATTAGGAAAACTGGTGGGACCGGGCTCTAGCCGGCCGTCCATGCCCTAGCCGGTCCCACACACCTATTATTTTATTATTATTTGGTGTTTTGTTTCCTGATTTCATGTAAACTCCCTGATTTCAACAAAATATCTTGGTTTTCAACAAATCCCTTTGATGTTATGAAAATTATCTAAAATCATCAAAATTACATAAAACCTGGAAGAGTTCCTTGGGACCCGCGCCCATTGGCCGGCCGGCCATGCCACGACCATTGCCGGTCCCACACTCCCATTCCCTATTTTATATTTTAATTATGTCTCTCATCTCATGGAAGTTCCCTAATTTCGCCAAACTCTCTAGTTTTATGGAATTACCCTTAAATCAGAGAAAAATACATAAAATCACATAAAACTGGGAAAAGCAGGTGGGACCGCGTGTCATCCGGCCGGCCATGCCCTAGCCTGGCCGGTCCCACACCTTGTGATTCCTTGTTTATTTATTATTTTCATCATCTCATGTATTTTTCCCAGTTTCAGCAAAACCATGGATTTTTCATATTTTCTCCAAATGTTGCTCAAACGTGCACCAGAAAATATCAAAATTCTCAGGACTGAAGCACGGACATCATGGTGACACGGGCACATCTCCTTGACCGACCAAGGGTGACCCCGAGGCTTACAAACAGCTGGTCCCGCGTGCTTTAATGATTTTAACCTAATTTGCTCAGCTGCTCATATTAGGTTCAAACTCTTTCCATACAATTGGAAGTTTCTCAAATGACCATATACTGGTCCCACGGCATCAAGAGTCGGTCTCATGACCTCTTGGTCGACCCCTCATATTTTATACATCAGGTTTTATGATTTGTTGCTCACACGAGCATTATTTCAGTAAATGATTAAACCAGCATTTAATCATTCTTTCACCAACTGGTCCTCAAGAGACTTTGGTATTTTTTGCTCATTCGAGCATCTGGGCGTTATATGGTGAACCCGTCATCCCATGTAGTCGGTCCCGTGTTGATTTGCAATAAATCATCGTTTCGGTAAAATTAGGATCTTGAATCCAGAGCTCTGCAGAAACGTGATTCTGTGCAGATTCGAACACTCTGATAATTTTATGTTGATTCCATGATTGATATTCATATTTATTTTGCTCGACCCAGCAGTCAGTAACTTAAATTAATATTTTATTTGGTCCAGCTACCAACAATTCATCAAAAGAACAATATTTGCTCGAACTAGCAATATTCGCTCGAACCGGCAATATTTATTCAATTAGCAATATTCGCTCAGACTAGCAATATTTGCTCAAATCAAAGAATATTGGTTCAACTACCAATATTCAACAATTTAGCAACACAGTTTTGCTCGTCTTAGGTTATAATGATACCTCGTCTCAGCAGACACATTAAATTCATGAGTTTCGAAACATTTGCTAATCATGTTCAACTCAGCGCTGCATGGACTCATCGTCCCATAAAGTCAGCAACTGACTCCACAATCACGAGATTCCAATCGTGTCACATGGGGGATACTAACTAGGGTTTTGGTCTGGAGGTCTACGACACGTGTGTTCACCCACGATGAGAATGTGAGCAAGTCGTGCAATCAGTTGGAAGAGTCAGCAAAGTAATGGGTGGAAATTTAACCAAGTCCTCGCACGATGAGTAATTGGTTCTAACATGATTTTCCCATTTCCCATTCTTTGATTCCAGCAACTGTCACACTTCATGGGATCATTGTGTTTTCAACTCCGGCATTATAAATGTCCCTGAATCCTGATTGAAAGGATAGAAGTTTTCGAACACTCGAACAATATTCGCCAAGACGAGAAATTTCTCATCAAATTTCATACAGACAATCTTTCGTCTACACGAACTCACAGAAATTACTCTCAATTGAGAAAAATTCAATCATTCAGAGCATTTTCACGCTGAATTCACAACACACCTATAATCTCAGATCACCATTGATCTCACACATTTCTCAGCTTCCCTCCTACAGATCAACCCATCCTATCTTGTGACTGAATTGACTCTGGAACGACCATTGTTCTTGGTTTAGGCCGGGGTCTTACAGATTGATCTCTCGAACTTAAAGCACTCCCTTCTTGCAGCGCATCTGTGTGAGGTTCAACATTCCGCTTGGTTCAAGGATTCTCCACACGGTCGACTCTTCAATTCCGTAAAAACCAGCAAATCGTTTTTCCATACTCACAGATTGGCGACCACAGTGGGAGGTTAATCTCTCGGTCGCAATCTCACGATTTCACAAGATGGCTGGTCTTAGGTCTGGGTTAGTTACAGGTTCCAACACAAACGACGCTAGTACTAGCAAAAACAACAATGGCAATCAGAATATCCCAGAAACGATTCCATCCTCCAACACTGACGGTGGTGACATTACTCCTACTTACGCTGAAGGTCATCCCCTGTTCGGTCGACACCCTGAAGAAGTCAGAGGAAATCCACCACCTACCATTGCTGATCTTATCAAAGTGCAGGAGACTCTCGCAAAGAATCAGACTGACATGGCTGCTACACAGAAGGATCTGTGTAATTATCTCAAAACTCTTACTGATAAGATGACAGAGAAGACTCAATAAAAGGGAAAAGAGAAGGAGAAATCCTCAGAGGTTGCTGATCCTGAAGTTATCCCAATCCATATAGTGGATGATGATGAAACTGGCAAAGCTGCAGATTCATCAGCAAAGGAACCATCAAATTTCATTACTCGGGAAGACGTGGAGCGGCTTCTGGAGAACCGTGGAAAAGACAAGACATCACATGTCCATCGTCACCAACCTCCTTAACCTGCCGCTTCGCAGAGGATTCCCCTTCCAAATGGTTACATTTCTCCAACTTTCACTCTGTATGAGGGAACTGGCAATGCTCGAGAACATGTCTCTCGTTTCCTCGAAGCCTTGGAAGAGCATGAACATAACCATATTGTTCGCCTCAAGGAGTTTTCAAAATCCTTGAAAGGCAGAGCATACACCTGGTACAACAACATCGCACCGGGGACTATCAACAATTGGGGAGAAATGATCAACGCCTTCTACAGGAAGTACTTTTTCGTTTCAGAGCAAGTCACTCTCTCTGATCTTGGAAGAATGTTCCATAGGGTCAGTGAGAATCCCAATGATTACGTGAAAAGATTCAGAGTCCAGGCCATGTACTGTCATGACCCAAATGTCACAGAGCGGCAGCTGGTAGATTTGTGTATCAACGGCATGCTCCCGGTCTACAGAGCTCTACTGGAGAATCTTCGATTCCAGACTTTCTCGGAACTTCACGAAGCTGCGAAGAGATCAGCAACCACTGCACCTGCTCTGTTAGAAAGAGCAAAGTCCACAAAGATTGAGGAATCACGTGACACTCGAGGAAGCAGACGCCTGATCAATAAGCAGTACAACCTGCAGTCCTCTACAAACGAGCATTTCAAAAATACGAACGAACAAGGAACCTATGCAAAATAGGAAGGGAAAATAATAATAATAAAATATTAAACAAAAGCGCCAGAGGACTAGGCTCACCAGCCGGCCATTCATGCCATGACTAGTCCCGCACCCAATCTTATATTTTACCATATTTTTACTATTTTCACGATCTCATGAAAATCCTCTCGTTCGGGCAAATTTCCTTTATTTCAAAGAAATTATCTAAATCACATGATTTTATCAAAAAATAATAAAATTAGGGAAAGGTGTCGCGGGACTGAGCACTAGCCGGCCATGCCTTGGCCATGGTCGGTCCCACACCTCACGTCTCCATTATTTTATTATTTCTCTCAAATTATGAAAATTCCTTGATTTTATGAATTTTCCCTAAAATCATGAAAATTACCTAATTTCATGTATTTTTATCTAAATCACATGATTTTATCAAAAAATAATAAAATTAGGGAAAGATGTCGCGGGACAGCCGGCCGGCCGGTCATGCTTTGGCCGTGGCCGGTCTCACACCTTACGTCCCATTATTTTATTATTCCTTCTCAAATTATGAAAATTCCTTGATTTTATGAATTTTCCCTAAGATCATGAAAATTACCTAATTTCATGTATTTTTATCTAAATCACATGATTTTATCAAAAATAATAAAATTAGGGAAAGGTGTCGCGGGACCGCAGCCGGCCCATGCCTTGGCCGTGGCCGGTCCCACACCTCACGTCCATTATTTTATTATTCTTCTCAAATTATGAAAATTCCTTGATTTTATGAATTTTCCCTAAAATCATGAAAATTACCTAATTTCATGTATTTTTATCTAAATCACATGATTTTATCAAAAAATAATAAAATTAGGGAAAGGTGTCGCGGGACCGGCACCGCCGGCCATGCCTTGGCCGTGGCCGGCACACCTCGTCCATTATTTATTATTCCTTCTCAAATTATGAAAATTCCTTGATTTTATGAATTTTCCCTAAAATTACCTAATTTCATGTATTTTCTCTAAAATCATGGAAAATATTAAAAAATTAGGAAAACTTGTGGGACCGGGCTCTAGCCGGCCGGCCATGCCCTAGCCGGTCCCACACGCCCATTATTTTATTATTATTTGGTGTTTTGTTTCCTGATTTCATGTAAACTCCCTGATTTCAACAAAATATCTTGGTTTTCAACAAATCCCTTTGATTTTATGAAAATTATCTAAAATCATCAAAATTACATAAAATTGGGAAGAGTGCCTTGGGACCCGCCCATTGGCCGCCATGCCAGGCCATTGCGGTCCCACACTCCCATTCCCTATTTATATTTTAATTTATGTCTCTCATCTCATGGAAGTTCCCTAATTTCGCCAAACTCTCCAGTTTCATGGAATTTCCCTTAAATCAGAGAAAAATACATAAAATCACATAAAACTGGGAAAAGCATGTGGGACCGCGTGTCAGCCGGCCATGCCCTAGCCGTGGCCGGTCCCACACCTTGTGATTCCTTGTTTATTTATTATTTTCATCATCTCATGTATTTTTGCCGGTTTCAGCAAAACCATGGATTTTCATATTTTCTCCAAATGTTGCTCAAACGTGCCAGAAAATATCAAAATTCTCAGGACTGAAGCACGGACATCATGGTGACACGGGCACATCCCCTTGACCGACCAAGGGTGACCCTGAGGCTTGCAAACAGCTGGTCCCGCATGTTTAATGATTTTAACCTAATTTGCTCAGTTGCTCATATTAGGTTCGAACTCTTTCCAAACAATTGGAAGTTCGCTCAAACGACCATCTACTGGTCCCCACCATCAAGAGCCGGTCTCATGACCTCTTGGTCGGCCCCTCATTTTCTACATCAGGTTTTATGATTTGTTGCTCACACGAGCATTATTTCAGTAAATGATTAAACCATTTAATCATTCTTTCACCAACTGGTCCTCAAGAGACTTTGGTATTTTTGCTCATTCGAGCATCTGGGCGTTATATGGTGAACCCGTCATCCCATGTAGCCGGTCCCGTGTTGATTTGCAATAAATCATCATTTCGGTAAAATTAGGGTTTTGAATCCAAACCTCTGCAGAAACGTGATTCTGTGCAGATTCGAACACTCTGATAATTTTATGTTGATTCCATGATTGATATTCATATTTATTTTGCTCGACCCAGCAGTCAGTAACTTAAATTAATATTTTATTTGGTCCAGCTACCAACAATTCATCAAACGAACAATATTTGCTCGAACTAGCAATATTCGCTCGAACCGGCAATGTTTATTCAATTAGCAATATTTGCTAAAATCAAAGAATATTGGTTCAACTACCAACATTCAACAATTTAGCAACACAGTTTTGCTCGTCTTAGGTTATAATGATACCTCGTCTCAGCAGACACATTAAATTCATGAGTTTCGAAACATTTGCTAATCATGTTCAACTCAGCGCTACATGGACTCATCGTCCCATAAAGTCAGCAACTGACTCCACAATAACGAGATTCCAATCGTGTCACATGGGGGATACTAACTAGGGTTTTGGTCTGGCGGTCTACGAGACGTGTGTTCACCCACAGTGAGAATGTGAGCAAGTCGTGCAATCAGTTGGAAGAGTCAGCAAAGTAGTGGGTGGAAAGTTAACCAAGTCTCCGCACGATGAGTAATTGGTTTTAACATGATTTCCCCATTTCCCATTCTCTGATTCCAGCAACTGTCACACTTCATGGGATCATGGTGTTTTCAACTCCGGCATTATAAAATGTCTGAATCCTGATTGAAAGACAGAAGTTTTCGAACATCGAACAACATTCGCCAAACGAGCAATTTCTCATCAAAGTTCATACAGACAATCTTTCGTCTACACGAACTCACAGAAATTACTCTCAATTGAGCAAAATTCAATCATTCAGAGCATTTTCACGCTGAATTCACAACACACCTACAATCTCAGATCACCATTGATCTCACGCATTTCTCAGCTTCCCTCCTACAGATCAACCCATCCTCTCTTGTGACCGAATTGACTCTGGAACGACCATTGTTCTTGGTTTAGGCCGGGGTCTTACAGATTGATCTCTCGAACTTAAAGCACTCCCTTCTTGCAGTGCATCTGTGTGAGGTTCAACATTTCGCTCGGTTCAAGGAGTCTCCACACGGTCGACTCTTCAATTCCGTAAAAACCAGCAAATCGTTTTTCCCCACTCACAGATTGGCGACCACAGTGGAGAGGTTAATCTCTCGGTTGCAATCTCACGATTTCACAAGATGGCTGGTCTTAGGTCTGGGTTAGTTACAGGTTCCAACACAAACGACGCTAGTACTAGCAACAACAACAATGACAATCAGAATATCCCGGAAACGATTCCGGCCTCCAACACTGACGGTGGTGACATTACTCCTCCTCACGCTGAAGGTCATCCCCTGTTCGGTCGACACCCTGAAGAAGTCAGAGGAAATCCACCACCTACCATTGCTGATCTTATCAAAGTGCAGGAGACTCTCGCAAAGAATCAGACTGACATGGCTGCTACACAGAAGGAGCTGTGTAATTATCTCAAAACTCTTACTGATAAGATGACAGAGAAGACTCAAGAAAAGGGAAAAGAGAAGGAGAAATCCTCAGAGGTTGCTGATCCTGAAGTAATCCCAATCCATACAGTGGATGATGATGAAACTGGCAAAGCTGCAGATTCATCAGCAAAGGAACCATCAAA
Source organism: Papaver somniferum (assembly GCF_003573695.1). NCBI lineage: Eukaryota > Viridiplantae > Streptophyta > Magnoliopsida > Ranunculales > Papaveraceae > Papaver > Papaver somniferum. The sequence goes on along the minus strand of NC_039361.1, from coordinate 38,507,812 downwards.
TTTCATTACTCGGGAAGACGTGGAGCGCCTTCTGGAGAACCGTGGAAAAGACAAGACATCACATGTCCATCGTCACCAACCTCCTTATCCTGCCGCTACGCAGAGGATTCCCCTTCCAAAAGGTTACATTTCTCCAACTTTCACTCTGTATGACGGAACTGGCAATGCTCGAGAACATGTCTCTCGTTTCCTCGAAGCCTTGGGAGAGCATGAACATAACCATGTTGTTCGCCTCAAGGAGTTTTCAAAATCCTTGAAAGGCAGAGCATACACCTGGTACAACAACATCGCACCGGGGACTATCAACAATTGGGGAGAAATGATCAACGCCTTCTACAGGAAGTACTTTTTCGTTCAGAGCAAGTCACTCTCTCTGATCTTGGAAGAATGTTCCAGAGGGTCAGTGAGAATCCCAATGATTACGTGAAAAGATTCAGAGTCCAGGCCCTGGACTGTCATGACCCAAATGTCACAGAGCAGCAGCTGGTAGATTTGTGTATCAACGGCATGCTCCCGGTCTACAGAGCTCTACTGGAGAATCTTCGATTCCAGACTTTCTCAACTTCACGAAGCCGCGAAGAGATCAGCAACCACTGCACCTGCTCTGTTAGAAAGAGCAAAGTCCACAAAGACTGAGGAATCACGTGACACTCGAGGAAGCAGACGCCTGATCAACAAGCAGTACAACCTGCAGTCCTCTACAAACGCTGTTGCAAGGGAGCAAGCGCAAGGCTGAATCCCCGAACAAGCATGCTGCAGCTCCTCCAAAGACGCAAAAGAAGGACAAACCAGAGACACAGGCTCCTGGCCAACGCACAGATCCTGATGATGCACCTGATTTTCCTCTCCCCATTGGAGAAGTGCTCGAACTATTAGACGCCTGGATCCAAGATGGTGCAATCAAATTGCCATACGTCAGGAGAGACCCAACTGAGGAAGACATGGAAAATCCTCGTTACTGCCGATTCCACAGGTTCGTCAATCACCCCACAAGTAGCTGCAAAGTTTTGAAACGCATATTCAGAGAAAAGGTTGAGTCAGGAGAACTTAACCTTGGAGCCGAAGGAGTACACAGAGATCCTCTTCCTGTCAGGACTTTCTCCATTTCTGAAGCACCAGTCAAGGAAGCGGTTCAGTCATTGATAGAGCATGTTGTGAATTGCTCTATCTATCAAAAGCACAAAGGGAGACATGTTCACAGCTTTGAACCACATAGTGACTGGGAAACGCCTACTGATTCCAGAAGTACCTCCTGAACCTTCATCACCGACAAAGAAATGTATGACTGGGGACTGCTCACCACCGTGCATATTAAAGGAAATGATTCAAAAGAGCATTGTTGATGTCGGCACCGCCGTCAACATCATCCCTTTGAAAACTCTCAGAGCTGCTGGCATTACTCGACAAGAGGCTACTCATGCTCCCATAGCAATCAGGGACCACGAAGGAATCTCCAGAGATGCATACGGCTTCATCATTCTCAAAGTCAGAGAATTTGGTCTGCACTGAGACCAAGTTTTACATAATTCGAGAAGATCCTGGATATGACATGATCCTTGGAAGAACTTGGATTCATGCTGGAAGGGTAATTTCAAAGCTTTCAACACGCTCTGTCCGACAAAGACTCCAAGTTGGAAGAAGAAACAGAGGACACCCCACCGTTGAGCATCTGGAGGAAGTAAAAACCTTGATGGGACTTACGCAAGAACCTGGGGAAAATCCACATACCTTTGTCAAAAGGTTTCGAGCTCAGGCAAGTCTTATTCCTTTCGTGCTCCAATATTACCAATGTTCAAATATGATGCTTTGATTCAAGGACTTCTCCCTACAAACGATTTAGCAATTACCAAAAGTTATGAATGGACAACTTCACCCCGCCAATATTATACCCAATGGTTGGGTTCAGAGCTTCTCCAAGTCGGTCATTCTATCAAGAGGTTTATTGCTGAAGACCTGGCTAAGCACGACAGACAGTATGCTGGGTACTCTCCTCTACATGAGTCCATACGTGCCACAACCATGGAATCAGCAAAAGATATTCAAGGCGCGAACTACTAAGCCGAACAATTCGAGGAAGGGAATTTGGTTCTCAAGGCGGCTAAACGAGATCTCCACTCGCAAGGAGCTCCAATTGGGAAGGACCATTTATGGTTGCTAAGTCCATAACTGGAGGATACTACAAATTGGTCAACACGGATGGCAGAACCCTGCCAGTAATTCACGAGAATTGGCTTAAGGCGTTTGTCTGAAATTATTGGGTATTGAGGTACTGAGCGTTTGAGCACTCATGATGTCTGGATTTGGCATTTAGGATTTTCTTTCATTGTATTTCAATTCCTCCAAAACGTTTGCAATACTTGCAATCAGTATTTGAATTCAGCAATTTATCAAAAATTCAGTTCACTTAAAGGAAAATCTCAATCAAATCCAAAAGAAAATCCTTAACCATCTAGCAATCCAAAACCAGCTAATCAAAACCCAAATGAAAACCTCACATCTCTCAGAAGTTCAGAAATTCATGGGATTATGGAAAGGAAACTAAAGAAACCATCGAAGAAAGTTTCTCCTCTGCCTCCTCCAAGACTTTCAGAGCCGCCTTTTCCACCTCCAGCTTCCTGGTTAGATCAAACTTCATTCATCTTCTTCAACACGGCATCACTGGTAGGGAAGGGAACATCACCCTTTACTGCTTTCCTGATAACTTCAAGTCTTTGACGGAGCCACTTCAGATTGAAGCCAAGATCTTCAGCATTCTTCAAGTTGTATTCCCAATCAAAGAGTACATCTTGAGTAACACATTTCTGGCAGTAATCCGGATATCTATGACACGCAAGATAGCCTCCACTTGTTTCGTCAGAAAATAACTGCGTTCTGGATCCCGAGACAACAATGTGTCCATACATTTCCCACAGTTCCTTGTACATAGCAGCATATCCGATAGGAACGCTAAATCCTCCAACAAGCTGGTGATACGGGAGTAACTCACCAAATTGAGGATCAAAGGAAATCCCTGCAGTCGGATACTCATGCACTATCATCTGGTTCTCAACTACTGGAGCAGCATCGGTGATCATAGAGACAATTTCAGAAGTAGCTTCCGCTATTTCGGGTTCCACCGTCTGAGGCACAATTAGAGTTTCTTCTACCTCCACGGCATCAACGACCAGCTTCATCATCTTGAGGCACAGATATGGAAGTCTTGTCACCAACAACTCCTGGATTCCCAAACCATCATTACTGGATTCATAATTCCCAACTTCGTTATTCGGCACCTAATGCGAAGATTACATGGGATTAGAATGATTCAAGGATGGAAATCCAATACGATTATAAAATTAAGAAAGTAAGTGAACTAACATCATCTAAGTTCCTTATCATGCATCTAAGACGTGTACAAGTAGCATCAAAGTCATGAAACACGTTTTCAAAGAAACTCAGCTGAAGAAATTTTACACTGCCCTGTGTTCAATGACGAACTGGGAGCAATTGGTATGGAGTCTAGAGTTGGGTCATATACCATTCTCTTCGTATGGAAGTCCTCTACAACATGTCAAAATTTCATGGCAATTGGGCGAACGAGCTAGGAGTGTGGTCAAAACATCGGGCAACATGCAATCTGAAAAAGTTCTGAAAGTCTCCTGGAAGTTTACTATTTCGTCTTTTTCAGGCCCTAAACGTGCTCAAAACTTAAAAATTCTTTCTAAAGCTTGGAAATTTCCTGGGCTTGAGGATACATATGCAGATATTGAAAATCCGACTCCAGATGAAGATTTTACGGCGTTTTTGGTAAAAAACTGGGTTCTGAATTTTCTGACGACGAAGTTCGACCAAGTTTTTCATATATACATAGATTCTCATTCATTCATTCACAAATCAGCACTTTCATACTTCTATGAAGAGGTACAGGTATATATACTTTGGAGGTCTCCGAAGTACTCAAGGAATTATGATGTCCGTATTAACGACAAGGGGTTCATTACTTCTATTTGGCTCCGAATCTTTGGAAGCGCCTTCATCTATATTCTCAGAGGAAGGTCGAACATCAGCACTTTCCGCCTCCATGATGACATCCTCCTGGACATATTATCAAGTAATTAGCATCTTCACATGAAACTTTTATGTCCGATGGTAAAGGAAATTACTCACGGCGACTTCTTCTTCAACGCTCAAATCAGAAGTCGTCTGCAGCAGCAGAGAATCGAAGACCGTCAATACTAGACGGAGCAAAGTCCTGTAACCAAATAACAAATATTGGTTTTGAGATCCTGATAATGCGGATGGAAGAAGTCACACGGAAAAATATCAACAACTCACCAAAAAGGCGACTGGGGACTTTATGGTGTTGGGCAACAACTTGCAATTCTTGCTCCTGCCTTCTCCACCGTGGGCAATTGCCTCCGCCTCTGAGAAATTCACTTCAATTCGAGGTCTCACAGCACGACCCTCCTGCAAAAGAAATTGATGTAGTAATTAAAGACGATTATACGAGTTGTATGAGGAATATGCAAAAGAATACATACGGTGAACCTCCTGGAGATGTCTTTCGTTTGTCACCACCAGAAATATTCCTTAGTCTGGGACGAGAGGCACTCATCTCAGAAGAAGGGGATCCTTCACTAAAGGTTGGGAGGCCGTCACATAATCATTAAGACGCTCAAGCTGCTGATCCCAGAATTCCATGTACCTGGAGTCACGTACGTGGTTCGATCAATACAAGGGAACCAATAGGAGCTCCCTTCATCATGTGTGTGATCTAAACAAGTCTTAAGTTGTTCCACTGATGGTCTTCTCCTTCTGAAGGTTGGAACACATTGGTCCATACCCATCTGACGGGCGGTTCTGTCAATATTATACTCCTCCACCGAAAAATCTCCATACGCTGCTGATATTATGTGACCGGGAGTACAACTCAGCATGAAAGATCTTTCGCCATCACTCAAATCAGCACCGGATTTCAAATACTTACTTTCTCCAGCATTGAAAGTCTTCAATTGAGAAACGTGAGGAGGAACCACCACCCAAGGACGGAAGTTGAACTCAGACTCGTCATCTAATACGTCAATGAAGCGTGTCTTGGACTGAATTTGCTTCGTAGACCAGCGCATAATCCTAGTTGTTTCTCATGGAAGATACGTCGAGCATCAGCAGAGTTCAGACTTTGTAAGACACTACGGGGAATGGGTGCATAGTTTCCGAAACGCTCCCACATCAGAGCTTGGAGGAACATCGTATTGGCGTAGCATTCGATCTTCATGAACCGTTCGAAACACTGGAGTCTACGACTAAAGAGTCCAGGTTAGAATATAAAGAACCCAAGAATAAGCTACCGAGCGGAAGTTGTTACCTTGAGCCATTTAATAGCGAAAGGAATTACAAACGGCTTCAACAAGGTACCAGCATCTTCAAACACATCTCTGGACATACCATAAGCACAAGAAAGCAGCAATAGACAACATACCGTCGGGTTCATCAAGAGGGGCGTCTCGTGGCCACCAATGTGTCAACCAATGAGCGTAACAACCTTTACCAAAAACCTTGTTGATTCTCTCCATCTCAGCTGTTAAAGTTTTGGAAACTGTTTTCTCTTCCGCCTCCAAAGTTCTTCAGGAAAGTTACCTGTAATTGGAAGATGCAACAAAGCAACTACATCTTCCAAGGTAATAGTGAACTCTCCCCAGCTGCATATAAACGTGAGTTGGGATGCACCAGCGAGCAAGAAGAGCTACATACCTCGTGCGTCATGAAAGATATACAAATCTCCAGATGTTTGAACGGCCCTGGTAATTTGTGCTCTATCCAGCATAGCTCTAACACGAGGAAATCCCAGCATGTGTCTAGACCATCCCGAGAACTTCTCTAAGGGCGTCGAGAAAGCTTGAATTCAATCATTGAAGCCTGGAATAGTCCTCGTTCAAGACAGAACAAAGACAGCACGAGGAGTCACCAATTTCTTTTGAATGACCGTCCTGGGATTGATCAGAAGGCATATACGGGGACTTGAGACGATTTTCGGGCTCCTGAACCTCAAAGAAGCGTCATCTATGTTTGGGACATTCTTGACTCCAGGTGTTTCGTCTTCCTCACCAACGGAAGTCTCATCCGTGCATGTTTCCTCTATGGAGATATCATCATCTGCACACCTTTCATCTCTGGAAGCGTCATTGGCTGGAGAATCAGACATCCTCGCAAAGCTGCTGTGAAATCCACACAATGTTTAGTCATCCGCGAATTCAATAAGATGATGGAATCATGCAAATTAAAACGCCGGTGTCTACAAACGGTAAATCTTGAACTCTTACCTCTTTCAATTTCACTAACAATAGTGGTTGCAATACAAGAGTTAACACACGAAATCAATTCGTTCCTTGAAACCTGCAATAACGAACACACTTCATTAGTTCATGGAAAATGATTTTCTCATAAAATCATGTACATAATTTTCATAATGTGAACATTCACACAACTGAACTATGATATTTACAATAAGACATGACTTCATCACAAATAAGTTGTATAGTTTGAAGGTTACTCAAAACCCATGTCTTGATTTTACAAAACAATAATTAATGCAATTTGTTCATATAAATTTTCAGAATTTATCTAATAAGAACAAATCCATGTGAATAAAATATGTCATCATGTTTCACATAAAATATGTCACGGCTACATATATAAAAAAATCTATTTTCCTTCGTATTAGCGTTTTATTAAAAACGAAGGTTTATGCTAGTTTTGTGAAAGCTCACACCTATTGTGATAAAATACTAATTCTCATGAAAGCTCATAAATAAAGTTTTATCACTGGACATAAGTTCACATACATAAAAAATATATATCTATTTTCCTCGAATGAGCATCGTCTTCTAAAACGGGTTTATTTCGGTTTTGTGAAAGCTCACATCTATTAAGGTAAAATCTTGGTTCACATGAAAGCTCATACACTAAGTTTTATCACTGGACCTAAGTCCATATATATAAAAAAATCTCTCATAAATCAGGGGTTTTTATTAGTTTTCAAAACTAACGATCGAACGAACATACGTTTAATAAATAAGGGTTTTTCCACAAAACTCACATCCACATATACCCATGTATATAATTTTAACATGATGGAAGCATGAACATCTCATGAAATCAGCAAACTTAAAAAAAAAAATTGCACGTACCTGGACGGCGTGGGCCGGAATTTGGTCGGACGGCGAGCTAACGGCGCCGGCGGTGGAATTCCGGCGAACTTCTCCTGCTGCTCCTGATGCTCGGACGTGAGATGGGAGGAAGATGAATATGGTGGTCAGTTGTGGGAAGAAATAAAAAAAAAGAAAAATATTAATTTCCTTTTATACCTAATTTTATTTCCAAAACCTAATTCCATAAGGATTTCCCTTTTTGGGCCCGACCCGTGAATCCTAAACCAACCAAGGTTCCACCATCGAACCAGCGGTTCTACACGGTTTTATGTTCACTGGATGACGCTCTAATATGCCACAGAGGTTCCCGCTCAAACCATGGTTTGCTCGTTCAGTCGAAATCCGGTAATATCTTATCTTATGACTAAGTTCAATTACTTATTTTTATGCCTGGAAAATCACCATTAAATGCTGACTGAGGAACATGATGTTCCTCACTAAGCAGGGGACTTAATGTAGATGGTGGATTTTCGACAAAGGGTAGAATTGTAAAACTATACTCCAGATTCGGCAACCGGATGAGTATTGAGACTCATGTCTCTCATTAAAGCATGAAAGCTCATGTCATAAATCTCTGACTGAGAAGGTGTCTCTCAGAGTACGTGTAGATGTGTAGTCTCTCAGCTGAGGCCACGACACATCTCATGAATACTGAGCAATTTCAGTAATTACTCCGGATCCGGCAATCGGATGAGTATCGAGACTCATGTCTTGCATGAAAGCTCATGCCACCTCTGATGGAGAAAGTCTCTCAGAGAGGAAGATGTAGTCTCTCAGCTGAGGCCACGCACATCTCATACTGTATAGAATCGAAAGATTGGGCGGCTCCTAGACAGCATGTCTGCTAGTATAGAGCGACAACGTCTTCGGGATGTAACCAGATTTTCCCCGACTATGCAAGAGGAATATGACACTCCAGCAAGTTCATATTGCTCAACCCTCAGATAATTAATGCTCCTAGACAGGAAGCCCTTCTAGTATAGAGCCAGCAATTAATTATCTTAAATCGTCTGAATATCCAGCAATATTCTACGAGCCGTCTGAATATCCAGCAATATTCTACGAGTCGTCAATTAATCGCCTGAATATTCAGCAATATTCTACGATTCCTCGTTATATTTCGTTACTTCAATCTGTGGTTCTTCCCAGCAGAATTCCACAGGTTAGTAATAAATATTCAACGGAACAGGCATCTGAGCATCGAATAAGCCCTGACAAAAATGGTGCAAGTGTAATTAGCAGATAATGCACAGACCAGCATTTTGAATGCACGAACGAGCATTTCAAAAATACGAACGAACGAGGAACCTATGCAAAATAGGAAGGGAAAATAATAATAATATTAAACAAAAGCGCCAGGGGACTAGGCTCACCAGCCGGCCAGTCATGCCGTGACTAGTCCCGCGCCCAATTTTATATTTTACCATATTTTTACTATTTTCACGATCTCATGAAAATCCTCTCGTTCGAGCAAATTTCCTTTATTTCAAAGAAATTATCTAAATCACATGATTTTATCAAAAATAATAAAATTAGGGAAAGGTCGCGGGACCGAGCACCAGCCGGCCATGCCTTGGCCGTGGCCGGTCCCACACCTCACGTCTCCATTATTTTATTATTTCTCTCAAATTATGAAAATTCCTTGATTTTATGAATTTTCCCTAAAATCATGAAAATTACCTAATTTCATGTATTTTTATCTAAATCACATGATTTTATCAAAAAATAATAAAATTAGGGAAAGGTGTCGCGGGACCACCGCCGGCCGGTCGGTCATGCCTTGTGGCGGTCCCACACCTCACGTCCCATTATTTTATTATTTCCTTCTCAAATTATGAAAATTCCTTGATTTTATGAATTTTCCCTAAAATCATGAAAATTACCTAATTTCATGTATTTTTATCTAAATCACATGATTTTATCAAAAATAATAAAATAGGGAAAGGTGTCGCGGGACCGGCCGCCGCATGCCTTGGCGTGGCCGGTCCCACACCTCACGTCCCATTATTTTATTATTCCTTCTCAAATTATGAAAATTCCTTGATTTTATGAATTTTCCCTAAAATTACCTAATTTCATGTATTTTCTCTAAAATCATGGAAAATATTAAAAAATTAGGAAAACTTGTGGGACCGGGCTCTAGCCCCGGCCATGCCCTAGCCGTCCCACACACCATTATTTTATTATTATTTGGTGTTTGTTTCCTGATTTCATGTAAACTCCCTGATTTCAACAAAATATCTTGGTTTTCAACAAATCCCTTTGATTTTATGAAAATTATCTAAAATCATCAAAATTACATAAAATTGGGAAAGTGCCTTGGGACCCGCGCCCATTGGCGGCCGGCCATGCCACGGCCATTGCCGGTCCCACACTCCCATTCCCTATTTTATATTTTAATTTATGTCTCTCATCTCATGGAAGTTCCCTAATTTCGCCAAACTCTCCAGTTTCATGGAATTTCCCTTAAATCAGAGAAAATACATAAATCACATAAAACTGGGAAAACATGTGGGACCCGTGTCAGCCGGCCGGCCATGCCCTAGCCGTGGCCGGTCCCACACCTTGTGATTCCTTGTTTATTTATTATTTTCATCATCTCATGTATTTTTCCGTTTCAGCAAAACCATGGATTTTGCATATTTTCTCCAAATGTTGCTCAAACGTGCATCAAAATATCAAAATTCTCAGGACTGAAGCACGACATCATGGTGACACGGGCACATCCCCTTGACCGACCAAGGGTGACCCTGAGGCTTGCAAACAGCTGGTCCCGCGTGTTTAATGATTTTAACCTAATTTGCTCAGTTGCTCATATTAGGTTCGAACTCTTTCCAAACAATTGGAAGTTCGCTCAAACGACCATCTACTGGTCCCACGACATCAAGAGCCGGTCTCATGACCTCTTGGTCGGCCCCTCATATTTTCTACATCAGGTTTTATGATTTGTTGCTCACACGAGCATTATTTCAGTAAATGATTAAACCAGCATTTAATCATTCTTTCACCAACTGGTCCTCAAGAGACTTTGGTATTTTTGCTCATTCGAGCATCTGGCGTTATATGGTGAACCCGTCATCCCATGTAGCCGGTCCCGTGTTGATTTGCAATAAATCATCATTTCGGTAAAATTAGGGTTTTGAATCCAGAGCTCTGCAGAAACGTGATTCGTGCAGATTCGAACACTCTGATAATTTTATGTTGATTCCATGATTGATATTCATATTTATTTTGCTCGACCCAGCAGTCAGTAACTTAAATTAATATTTTATTTGGTCCAGCTACCAACAATTCATCAAAAGAACAATATTTCTCGAACTAGCAATATTCGCTCGAACCGGCAATATTTATTCAATTAGCAATATTCGCTCAGACTAGCAATATTTGCTCAAATCAAGAATATTGGTTCAATACAATATTCAACAATTTAGCAACACAGTTTTGCTCGTCTTAGGTTATAATGATACCTCGTCTCAGACACATTAAATTCATGAGTTTCGAAACATTTGCTAATCATGTTCAACTCACGCTACATGGACTCATCGTCCCATAAAGTCAGCAACTGACTCCACAATCACGAGATTTCAATCGTGTCACATGGGGGATATAACTAGGGTTTTGGTCTGGCGGTCTACGGCACGTGTGTTCACCCACGATGAGAATGTGAGCAAGTCGTGCAATCAGTTGGAAGAGTCAGCAAAGTAGTGGGTGGAAAGTTAACCAAGTCTCCGCACGATGAGTAATTGGTTTTAACATGATTTCCCCATTTCCCATTCTCTGATTCCAGCAACTGTCACACTTCATGGGATCATGGTGTTTTCAACTCCGGCATTATAAAATGTCCCTGAATCCTGATTGAAAGGACAGAAGTTTTCGAACACTCGAACAATATTCGCCAAACGAGCAATTTCTCATCAAAGTTCATACAGACAATCTTTCGTCTACACGAACTCACAGAAATTACTCTCAATTGAGCAAAATTCAATCATTCAGAGCATTTTCACGCTGAATTCACAACACCTACAATCTCAGATCACCATTGATCTCACATTTCTCAGCTTCCCTCCTACAGATCAACCCATCCTCTCTTGTGACCGAATTGAATCTGGAACGACCATTGTTCTTGGTTTAGGCCGGGGTCTTACAGATTGATCTCTCGAACTTAAAGCACTCCCTTCTTGCAGTGCATCTGTGTGAGGTTCAACATTCCGCTCGGTTCAAGGAATCTCCATACGGTCGACTCTTCAATTCCGTAAAAACCAGCAAATCGTTTTTCCCCACTCACAGTGGTACACGAACTGTGCAACCAGAAGATGCTGAGAATCGCAAAGACCCCAAGGGGCCGGTTTTGGAGAAAGAGATTACTGACTCTTCCCAAACCGATGAGGTACCTAAAACAAACTCTAAACCTCTTGTTTCAACTTATGTTCCTCCTTTACCTTTTCCTCGCAGGTTCGATAATGTTAAAAAGGTGGAACAAGACAAGGAGATTTTAGATATATTCAAAAAGATTCATTTGAATATCCCCTGATAGATGAAATTAGGCAAGTTCCTAAGTACGCAAGAGTTTTGAAAGACCTATGCACCAGGAAGAAATGATTAACCGCTAATGAGGTGATGAGTGTGAGGGAAAACGTTTCTGCTATCCTCCAAAAAAACTCCCACCTAAATGAAAGGATCCTGGTAGTTTTGATATACCTGTTGTGATTGGTAATAAAATATTTGGAAAAGCCATGCTTGATTTAAGAGCATCAGTTAATGTTATTCCCGCATCTATTTATAAGTCTTTGAATTTGGGCCCTTTCAAAGAAACTCGTATTGTTCTTGAACTAGCTGATCGTACTAATGTTTATCCTATAGGTATTATTGAAGATGTGCTTGTGAAGGTGAATCAACTCGTATTTCCAGATGATTTATGTGTATTGGAAATGGATGGAAGATCTGATGCATCTATACCGCTGTTATTGGGGAGGCCTTTCATGAAAACGACCAAAACCCTCAGATAATTAATGCTCCTAGACAGGAAGCCCTTCTAGTATAGAACCAGCAATTAATTATCTTAAATCGTCTGAATATCCAGTAATATTCTACGAGCCTCTGAATATCCAGCAATATTCTACGAGTCGTCAATTAATTAATCGCCTGAATATTCAGCAATGTTCTACGATTCCTCGTTATATTTAGTTACTTCAATCTGTGGTTCTTCTCAGCATAATTCCACAGGTTAGTAATAATATTCAACGGAACAGGCATCTGAGCATCGAATAAGCCCTGGCAAAATGGTGCAAGTGTAATTAGCAGATAATGCACAGACCAGCATTTTGAATGCACGAACGAGCATTTCAAAAATACGAACGAACGAGGAACCTATGCAAAATAGGAAGGGAAAATAATAATAATAAAATATTAAACAAAAGCGCCAGGGGACTAGGCTCACCAGCCGGCCATTCATGCCATGACTAGTCCCCGCCCAATTTTATATTTTACCATATTTTTACTATTTTCACGATCTCATGAAAATCCTCTCGTCCGAGCAAATTTCCTTTATTTCAAAGAAATTAACTAAATCACATGATTTTATCAAAATAATAAAATTAGGGAAAGGTGTCGCGGGACCGAGCACTAGCCGGCCATGCCTTGGCCGTGGCCGGTCCCACACCTCACGTCTCTATTTTTATTATTTCTCTCAATTATGAAAATTCCTTGATTTTATGAATTTTCCCTAAAATCATGAAAATTACCTAATTTCATGTATTTTTTCTAAATCACATGATTTTATCAAAAATAATAAAATTAGGGAAAGGTGTCGCGGGACCGCCGGCCGGTCGGTCATGCCTTAGCCTTGGTCGGTCCCACACCTCACGTCCCATTATTTTATTATTCCTTCTCAATTTATGAAAATTCCTTGATTTTATGAATTTTCCCTAAAATCATGAAAATTACCTAATTTCATGTATTTTTATAAATCTAACATCACATGATTTTATCAAAATAATAAAATAAGGGAAAGGTGTTGCGGGACTCCGAGCACCACAGCCGACCATGCCTTGGTCGTGGCCGGTCCCACACCTCACGTCTCCATTATTTTATTATTTCTTTGTTTCTCTCAAATTATGAAAATGCCTTGATTTTAATGAATTTTCCCTAAATCCTAGTTTCATGTATTTCTCAAAATCATGAAAATATTAAAAATTAGGAAAAACTTGTGGGACCGGACTCTAGCCGACCGTCCATCTACCGTTTCCCCCTAGCCGGTCCCACAACCTATATTATTATTATTATTTGGTGTTTTGTTTCCTGATTCATGTAAACTCCCTGATTTCCAAAAGATTTTGGTTTTCAACAAATCCCTTTGATTTTATGAAACATCTAAAATCATCAAAATTACATAAAATTGGAAAGAGTGCCTTGGGATCCGCGCCCATTGGACGGCCGGCCATTGCCACGGCCATTGCCGGTCCCACACTCCCATTCCCTATTTTTATTTTAATTATGTCTCTCATCTCATGGAATTCCCCTAATTCGCCAACCTCAAACTCCCATTTCTTCTTGGAATTCCCTTAAATCAGAGAAACATACATTAAATCACATAAAACTGGGAAAAACATGTGGGACCACGTGTCATCCATCCGGCTGGCCATGCCCTAGCCGTGGCCGGTCCCACACCTTGTGATTCCTTGTTTATTTATTATTTTCATCTCATGTATTTTTCCCAGTTTAAGCAAAACCATGGATTTTTCATATTTTCTCCAAATGTTGCTCAAACGTGCCCCATAAAATATCAAAATTCTCAGGACTGAAGCACGAACATCATGGTGACACGGGCACATCTCCTTGACCGACCAAGGGTGACCCCGAGGCTTGCAAACAGCTGGTCCCGCGTGCTTTAATGATTTTAACCTAATCTGCTCAGCTGCTCATATTAGGTTCAAACTCTTTCCAAACAATTGGAAGTTTGCTCAAATGACCATCTACTGGTCCCACGGCATCAAGAGCCGGTCTCATGACCTCTTGGTCGGCCCCTCATATTTTCTACATCAGGTTTTATGATTTGTTGCTCACAAGAGCATTATTTCAGTAAATGATTAAACCAGCATTTAATCATTCTTTCACCAACTGGTCCTCAAGATACTTTGGTATTTTTTGCTCATTCGAGCATCTAGGCGTTATATGGTGAACCTGTCATCCCATGTAGCCGGTCCCGTGTTGATTTGCAATAAATCATCATTTCGGTAAAATTAGGGTTTTGAATCCAGAGCTCTGCAGAAACGTGATTCCGTGCAGATTCGAACACTCTGATAATTTAATGTTGATTCCATGATTGATATTCATATTTATTTTGCTCGACCCAGCAGTCAGTAACTTAAATTAATATTTTATTTGGTCCAGCTACCAACAATTCATCAAAAGAACAATATTTACTCGAACTAGCAATATTCGCTCGAACCGGCAATATTTATTCAATTAGCAATATTCGCTCAGACAAGCAATATTTGCTCAAATCTAAGAATATTGGTTCAATTACCAATATTCAACAATTTAGCAACACAGTTTTGCTCGTCTTAGGTTATAATGATACCTCGTCTCAGAAAACACATTAAATTCATGAGTTTCGAAACATTTGCTAATCATGTTCAACTCAACGCTACATGGACTCATCGTCCCATAAAGTCAGCAACTGACTCCACAATCACGAGATTTCAATCGTGTCACATGGGGGATACTAACTAGGGTTTTGGTCTGGCGGTCTACGGCACGTGTGTTCACCCATGATGAGAATGTGAGCAAGTCGTGCAATCAGTTGGAAGAGTCAGCAAAGTAGTGGGTGGAAAGTTAACCAAGTCTCCGCACGATGAGTAATTGTTTTTAACATGATTTCCCCATTTCCCATTCTCTGATTCCAGCAACTGTCACACTTCATGGGATCATGGTGTTTTCAACTCCGGCATTATAAAATGTCCCTGAATCCTGATTGAAAGGACAGAAGTTTTCGAACACTCGAACAATATTCGCCAAGACGAGCAATTTCTCATCAAAGTTCATACAGACAATCTTTCGTCTACACGAACTCACAGAAATTACTCTCAATTGAGCAAAATTCAATCATTCAGAGCATTTTCACGCTGAACTCACAACCACCTATAATCTCAGATCACCATTGATCTCATACATTTCTCAGCTTCCCTCCTACAGATCAACCCATCCTCTCTTGTGACCGAATTGAATCTGGAACGACCATTGTTCTTGGTTTAGGCCGGGGTCTTACAGATTGATCTCTCGAACTTAAAGCACTCCCTTCTTGCAGTGCATCTGTGTGAGGTTCAACATTCCGCTCGGTTCAAGGAATCTCCATACGGTCGACTCTTCAATTCCGTAAAAACCAGCAAATCGTTTTTCCCCACTCACAGTGGTACACGAACTGTGCAACCAGAAGATGCTGAGAATCGCAAAGACCCCAAGGGGCCGGTTTTGGAGAAAGAGATTACTGACTCTTCCCAAACCGATGAGGTACCTAAAACAAACTCTAAACCTCTTGTTTCAACTTATGTTCCTCCTTTACCTTTTCCTCGCAGGTTCGATAATGTTAAAAAGGTGGAACAAGACAAGGAGATTTTAGATATATTCAAAAAGATTCATTTGAATATCCCGCTGATAGATGAAATTAGGCAAGTTCCTAAGTACGCAAGAGTTTTGAAAGACCTATGCACCAGGAAGAAATGATTAACCGCTAATGAGGTGATGAGTGTGAGGGAAAACGTTTCTGCTATCCTCCAAAAAAACTCCCACCTAAATGAAAGGATCCTGGTAGTTTTGATATACCTGTTGTGATTGGTAATAAAATATTTGGAAAAGCCATGCTTGATTTAAGAGCATCAGTTAATGTTATTCCCGCATCTATTTATAAGTCTTTGAATTTGGGCCCTTTCAAAGAAACTCGTATTGTTCTTGAACTAGCTGATCGTACTAATGTTTATCCTATAAGTATTATTGAAGATGTGCTTGTGAAGGTGAATCAACTCGTATTTCCAGATGATTTATGTGTATTGGAAATGGATGGAAGATCTGATGCATCTATACCGCTGTTATTGGGGAGGCCTTTCATGAAAACGACCAAAACCCTCAGATAATTAATGCTCCTAGACAGGAAGCCCTTCTAGTATAGAACCAGCAATTAATTATCTTAAATCGTCTGAATATCCAGTAATATTCTACGAGCCTCTGAATATCCAGCAATATTCTACGAGTCGTCAATTAATTAATCGCCTGAATATTCAGCAATGTTCTACGATTCCTCGTTATATTTAGTTACTTCAATCTGTGGTTCTTCTCAGCATAATTCCACAGGTTAGTAATAAATATTCAACGGAACAGGCATCTGAGCATCGAATAAGCCCTGGCAAAATGGTGCAAGTGTAATTAGCAGATAATGCACAGACCAGCATTTTGAATGCACGAACGAGCATTTCAAAAATACGAACGAACGAGGAACCTATGCAAAATAGGAAGGGAAAATAATAATAATAAAATATTAAACAAAAGCGCCAGGGGACTAGGCTCACCAGCCGGCCATTCATGCCATGACTAGTCCCGCGCCCAATTTTATATTTTACCATATTTTTACTATTTTCACGATCTCATGAAAATCCTCTCGTCCGAGCAAATTTCCTTTATTTCAAAGAAATTAACTAAATCACATGATTTTATCAAAAAATAATAAAATTAGGGAAAGGTGTCGCGGGACCGAGCACTAGCCGGCCATGCCTTGGCCGTGGCCGGTCCCACACCTCACGTCTCTATTATTTTATTATTTCTCTCAAATTATGAAAATTCCTTGATTTTATGAATTTTCCCTAAAATCATGAAAATTACCTAATTTCATGTATTTTTATCTAAATCACATGATTTTATCAAAAAATAATAAAATTAGGGAAAGGTGTCGCGGGACCGCCGGCCGGTCGGTCATGCCTTAGCCTTGGTCGGTCCCACACCTCACGTCCCATTATTTTATTATTCCTTCTCAATTTATGAAAATTCCTTGATTTTATGAATTTTCCCTAAAATCATGAAAATTACCTAATTTCATGTATTTTTATCTAAATCACATGATTTTATCAAAAAATAATAAAATAAGGGAAAGGTGTTGCGGGACCGAGCACCAGCCGACCATGCCTTGGTCGTGGCCGGTCCCACACCTCACGTCTCCATTATTTTATTATTTCTTTGTTTCTCTCAAATTATGAAAATTCCTTGATTTTATGAATTTTCCCTAAAATTACCTAGTTTCATGTATTTTCTCTAAAATCATGGAAAATATTAAAATAATTAGGAAAACTTGTGGGACCGGACTCTAGCCGACCGTCCATGCCCTAGCCGGTCCCACACACCTATTATTTTATTATTATTTGGTGTTTTGTTTCCTGATTTCATGTAAACTCCCTGATTTCAACAAAATATTTTGGTTTTCAACAAATCCCTTTGATTTTATGAAAATCATCTAAAATCATCAAAATTACATAAAATTGGAAAGAGTGCCTTGGGATCCGCGCCCATTGGACGGCCGGCCATGCCACGGCCATTGCCGGTCCCACACTCCCATTCCCTATTTTATATTTTAATTTATGTCTCTCATCTCATGGAAGTTCCCTAATTTCGCCAAACTCTCCAGTTTCTTGGAATTTCCCTTAAATCAGAGAAACATACATTAAATCACATAAAACTGGGAAAAACATGTGGGACCACGTGTCATCCGGCTGGCCATGCCCTAGCCGTGGCCGGTCCCACACCTTGTGATTCCTTGTTTATTTATTATTTTCATCATCTCATGTATTTTTCCCAGTTTAAGCAAAACCATGGATTTTTCATATTTTCTCCAAATGTTGCTCAAACGTGCCCCATAAAATATCAAAATTCTCAGGACTGAAGCACGAACATCATGGTGACACGGGCACATCTCCTTGACCGACCAAGGGTGACCCCGAGGCTTGCAAACAGCTGGTCCCGCGTGCTTTAATGATTTTAACCTAATCTGCTCAGCTGCTCATATTAGGTTCAAACTCTTTCCAAACAATTGGAAGTTTGCTCAAATGACCATCTACTGGTCCCACGGCATCAAGAGCCGGTCTCATGACCTCTTGGTCGGCCCCTCATATTTTCTACATCAGGTTTTATGATTTGTTGCTCACAAGAGCATTATTTCAGTAAATGATTAAACCAGCATTTAATCATTCTTTCACCAACTGGTCCTCAAGATACTTTGGTATTTTTTGCTCATTCGAGCATCTAGGCGTTATATGGTGAACCTGTCATCCCATGTAGCCGGTCCCGTGTTGATTTGCAATAAATCATCATTTCGGTAAAATTAGGGTTTTGAATCCAGAGCTCTGCAGAAACGTGATTCCGTGCAGATTCGAACACTCTGATAATTTAATGTTGATTCCATGATTGATATTCATATTTATTTTGCTCGACCCAGCAGTCAGTAACTTAAATTAATATTTTATTTGGTCCAGCTACCAACAATTCATCAAAAGAACAATATTTACTCGAACTAGCAATATTCGCTCGAACCGGCAATATTTATTCAATTAGCAATATTCGCTCAGACAAGCAATATTTGCTCAAATCTAAGAATATTGGTTCAATTACCAATATTCAACAATTTAGCAACACAGTTTTGCTCGTCTTAGGTTATAATGATACCTCGTCTCAGAAAACACATTAAATTCATGAGTTTCGAAACATTTGCTAATCATGTTCAACTCAACGCTACATGGACTCATCGTCCCATAAAGTCAGCAACTGACTCCACAATCACGAGATTTCAATCGTGTCACATGGGGGATACTAACTAGGGTTTTGGTCTGGCGGTCTACGGCACGTGTGTTCACCCATGATGAGAATGTGAGCAAGTCGTGCAATCAGTTGGAAGAGTCAGCAAAGTAGTGGGTGGAAAGTTAACCAAGTCTCCGCACGATGAGTAATTGTTTTTAACATGATTTCCCCATTTCCCATTCTCTGATTCCAGCAACTGTCACACTTCATGGGATCATGGTGTTTTCAACTCCGGCATTATAAAATGTCCCTGAATCCTGATTGAAAGGACAGAAGTTTTCGAACACTCGAACAATATTCGCCAAGACGAGCAATTTCTCATCAAAGTTCATACAGACAATCTTTCGTCTACACGAACTCACAGAAATTACTCTCAATTGAGCAAAATTCAATCATTCAGAGCATTTTCACGCTGAACTCACAACCACCTATAATCTCAGATCACCATTGATCTCATACATTTCTCAGCTTCCCTCCTACAGATCAACCCATCCTCTCTTGTGACCGAATTGAATCTGGAACGACCATTGTTCTTGGTTTAGGCCGGGGTCTTACAGATTGATCTCTCGAACTTAAAGCACTCCCTTCTTGCAGTGCATCTGTGTGAGGTTCAACATTCCGCTCGGTTCAAGGAATCTCCATACGGTCGACTCTTCAATTCCGTAAAAACCAGCAAATCGTTTTTCCCCACTCACAGTGGTACACGAACTGTGCAACCAGAAGATGCTGAGAATCGCAAAGACCCCAAGGGGCCGGTTTTGGAGAAAGAGATTACTGACTCTTCCCAAACCGATGAGGTACCTAAAACAAACTCTAAACCTCTTGTTTCAACTTATGTTCCTCCTTTACCTTTTCCTCGCAGGTTCGATAATGTTAAAAAGGTGGAACAAGACAAGGAGATTTTAGATATATTCAAAAAGATTCATTTGAATATCCCGCTGATAGATGAAATTAGGCAAGTTCCTAAGTACGCAAGAGTTTTGAAAGACCTATGCACCAGGAAGAAATGATTAACCGCTAATGAGGTGATGAGTGTGAGGGAAAACGTTTCTGCTATCCTCCAAAAAAACTCCCACCTAAATGAAAGGATCCTGGTAGTTTTGATATACCTGTTGTGATTGGTAATAAAATATTTGGAAAAGCCATGCTTGATTTAAGAGCATCAGTTAATGTTATTCCCGCATCTATTTATAAGTCTTTGAATTTGGGCCCTTTCAAAGAAACTCGTATTGTTCTTGAACTAGCTGATCGTACTAATGTTTATCCTATAGGTATTATTGAAGATGTGCTTGTGAAGGTGAATCAACTCGTATTTCCAGATGATTTATGTGTATTGGAAATGGATGGAAGATCTGATGCATCTATACCGCTGTTATTGGGGAGGCCTTTCATGAAAACGACCAAAACCCTCAGATAATTAATGCTCCTAGACAGGAAGCCCTTCTAGTATAGAACCAGCAATTAATTATCTTAAATCGTCTGAATATCCAGTAATATTCTACGAGCCTCTGAATATCCAGCAATATTCTACGAGTCGTCAATTAATTAATCGCCTGAATATTCAGCAATGTTCTACGATTCCTCGTTATATTTAGTTACTTCAATCTGTGGTTCTTCTCAGCATAATTCCACAGGTTAGTAATAAATATTCAACGGAACAGGCATCTGAGCATCGAATAAGCCCTGGCAAAATGGTGCAAGTGTAATTAGCAGATAATGCACAGACCAGCATTTTGAATGCACGAACGAGCATTTCAAAAATACGAACGAACGAGGAACCTATGCAAAATAGGAAGGGAAAATAATAATAATAAAATATTAAACAAAAGCGCCAGGGGACTAGGCTCACCAGCCGGCCATTCATGCCATGACTAGTCCCGCGCCCAATTTTATATTTTACCATATTTTTACTATTTTCACGATCTCATGAAAATCCTCTCGTCCGAGCAAATTTCCTTTATTTCAAAGAAATTAACTAAATCACATGATTTTATCAAAAAATAATAAAATTAGGGAAAGGTGTCGCGGGACCGAGCACTAGCCGGCCATGCCTTGGCCGTGGCCGGTCCCACACCTCACGTCTCTATTATTTTATTATTTCTCTCAAATTATGAAAATTCCTTGATTTTATGAATTTTCCCTAAAATCATGAAAATTACCTAATTTCATGTATTTTTATCTAAATCACATGATTTTATCAAAAAATAATAAAATTAGGGAAAGGTGTCGCGGGACCGCCGGCCGGTCGGTCATGCCTTAGCCTTGGTCGGTCCCACACCTCACGTCCCATTATTTTATTATTCCTTCTCAATTTATGAAAATTCCTTGATTTTATGAATTTTCCCTAAAATCATGAAAATTACCTAATTTCATGTATTTTTATCTAAATCACATGATTTTATCAAAAAATAATAAAATAAGGGAAAGGTGTTGCGGGACCGAGCACCAGCCGACCATGCCTTGGTCGTGGCCGGTCCCACACCTCACGTCTCCATTATTTTATTATTTCTTTGTTTCTCTCAAATTATGAAAATTCCTTGATTTTATGAATTTTCCCTAAAATTACCTAGTTTCATGTATTTTCTCTAAAATCATGGAAAATATTAAAATAATTAGGAAAACTTGTGGGACCGGACTCTAGCCGACCGTCCATGCCCTAGCCGGTCCCACACACCTATTATTTTATTATTATTTGGTGTTTTGTTTCCTGATTTCATGTAAACTCCCTGATTTCAACAAAATATTTTGGTTTTCAACAAATCCCTTTGATTTTATGAAAATCATCTAAAATCATCAAAATTACATAAAATTGGAAAGAGTGCCTTGGGATCCGCGCCCATTGGACGGCCGGCCATGCCACGGCCATTGCCGGTCCCACACTCCCATTCCCTATTTTATATTTTAATTTATGTCTCTCATCTCATGGAAGTTCCCTAATTTCGCCAAACTCTCCAGTTTCTTGGAATTTCCCTTAAATCAGAGAAACATACATTAAATCACATAAAACTGGGAAAAACATGTGGGACCACGTGTCATCCGGCTGGCCATGCCCTAGCCGTGGCCGGTCCCACACCTTGTGATTCCTTGTTTATTTATTATTTTCATCATCTCATGTATTTTTCCCAGTTTAAGCAAAACCATGGATTTTTCATATTTTCTCCAAATGTTGCTCAAACGTGCCCCATAAAATATCAAAATTCTCAGGACTGAAGCACGAACATCATGGTGACACGGGCACATCTCCTTGACCGACCAAGGGTGACCCCGAGGCTTGCAAACAGCTGGTCCCGCGTGCTTTAATGATTTTAACCTAATCTGCTCAGCTGCTCATATTAGGTTCAAACTCTTTCCAAACAATTGGAAGTTTGCTCAAATGACCATCTACTGGTCCCACGGCATCAAGAGCCGGTCTCATGACCTCTTGGTCGGCCCCTCATATTTTCTACATCAGGTTTTATGATTTGTTGCTCACAAGAGCATTATTTCAGTAAATGATTAAACCAGCATTTAATCATTCTTTCACCAACTGGTCCTCAAGATACTTTGGTATTTTTTGCTCATTCGAGCATCTAGGCGTTATATGGTGAACCTGTCATCCCATGTAGCCGGTCCCGTGTTGATTTGCAATAAATCATCATTTCGGTAAAATTAGGGTTTTGAATCCAGAGCTCTGCAGAAACGTGATTCCGTGCAGATTCGAACACTCTGATAATTTAATGTTGATTCCATGATTGATATTCATATTTATTTTGCTCGACCCAGCAGTCAGTAACTTAAATTAATATTTTATTTGGTCCAGCTACCAACAATTCATCAAAAGAACAATATTTACTCGAACTAGCAATATTCGCTCGAACCGGCAATATTTATTCAATTAGCAATATTCGCTCAGACAAGCAATATTTGCTCAAATCTAAGAATATTGGTTCAATTACCAATATTCAACAATTTAGCAACACAGTTTTGCTCGTCTTAGGTTATAATGATACCTCGTCTCAGAAAACACATTAAATTCATGAGTTTCGAAACATTTGCTAATCATGTTCAACTCAACGCTACATGGACTCATCGTCCCATAAAGTCAGCAACTGACTCCACAATCACGAGATTTCAATCGTGTCACATGGGGGATACTAACTAGGGTTTTGGTCTGGCGGTCTACGGCACGTGTGTTCACCCATGATGAGAATGTGAGCAAGTCGTGCAATCAGTTGGAAGAGTCAGCAAAGTAGTGGGTGGAAAGTTAACCAAGTCTCCGCACGATGAGTAATTGTTTTTAACATGATTTCCCCATTTCCCATTCTCTGATTCCAGCAACTGTCACACTTCATGGGATCATGGTGTTTTCAACTCCGGCATTATAAAATGTCCCTGAATCCTGATTGAAAGGACAGAAGTTTTCGAACACTCGAACAATATTCGCCAAGACGAGCAATTTCTCATCAAAGTTCATACAGACAATCTTTCGTCTACACGAACTCACAGAAATTACTCTCAATTGAGCAAAATTCAATCATTCAGAGCATTTTCACGCTGAACTCACAACCACCTATAATCTCAGATCACCATTGATCTCATACATTTCTCAGCTTCCCTCCTACAGATCAACCCATCCTCTCTTGTGACCGAATTGAATCTGGAACGACCATTGTTCTTGGTTTAGGCCGGGGTCTTACAGATTGATCTCTCGAACTTAAAGCACTCCCTTCTTGCAGTGCATCTGTGTGAGGTTCAACATTCCGCTCGGTTCAAGGAATCTCCATACGGTCGACTCTTCAATTCCGTAAAAACCAGCAAATCGTTTTTCCCCACTCACAGTGGTACACGAACTGTGCAACCAGAAGATGCTGAGAATCGCAAAGACCCCAAGGGGCCGGTTTTGGAGAAAGAGATTACTGACTCTTCCCAAACCGATGAGGTACCTAAAACAAACTCTAAACCTCTTGTTTCAACTTATGTTCCTCCTTTACCTTTTCCTCGCAGGTTCGATAATGTTAAAAAGGTGGAACAAGACAAGGAGATTTTAGATATATTCAAAAAGATTCATTTGAATATCCCGCTGATAGATGAAATTAGGCAAGTTCCTAAGTACGCAAGAGTTTTGAAAGACCTATGCACCAGGAAGAAATGATTAACCGCTAATGAGGTGATGAGTGTGAGGGAAAACGTTTCTGCTATCCTCCAAAAAAACTCCCACCTAAATGAAAGGATCCTGGTAGTTTTGATATACCTGTTGTGATTGGTAATAAAATATTTGGAAAAGCCATGCTTGATTTAAGAGCATCAGTTAATGTTATTCCCGCATCTATTTATAAGTCTTTGAATTTGGGCCCTTTCAAAGAAACTCGTATTGTTCTTGAACTAGCTGATCGTACTAATGTTTATCCTATAAGTATTATTGAAGATGTGCTTGTGAAGGTGAATCAACTCGTATTTCCAGATGATTTATGTGTATTGGAAATGGATGGAAGATCTGATGCATCTATACCGCTGTTATTGGGGAGGCCTTTCATGAAAACGACCAAAACCATAATTGATGTTGACAAAGGAACGCTCACGATGGAATTTGATGATGAAAAGATTCGTTTCAATATTTTTGGAGCAATGCGTTATCCTAGCGATGTTCATTCGGATGTTCATGCTAATGTCTTAGACGGAGACTAAGGAGTAGCCAAAGAGTCTACCGTCGGGCTGACGACGTTAAACCAAGCGCTAATGGGAGGCAACCCATCATTTTTGTATCTCTATGTTTTGTATTTTATTTTTATTTGCTTTTCATAGCATATTTTGATTTCCTACCTTGATTTTACTTAGGACGGGTCAATTACATTGAGGACAATGTAAAGTTTAAGTGTGGGGGAGTATTTTGCATATAGAGTTTTTAGTCTTTTTGAGTTTTTAAAATTTTGCACAAAAAAACCTCCAACTTGTATAGATTTTAGAGTCACCAGCATGCTTCTAGGTATGTTTACATAGAGAATTCTGACCGACATAACTGAACTTGGAAGTGTTAGGGAACTACGTTCGGATTTCTTACGAATTGGAGTGTTAAATAATGGATTTAATCATGCTGGTGATGCAAATGAGGAGCAGGGAGAAATGCATTATTAGAGTTGTTGATCAATCATTAGTGGAGACTACCCATTTTCATATCAACCGAGGCACCATACCAGATTTCTTTATAAATGACTAAAGAGCTTTCTTTTGAGTGTGTGTCACCGTACGTTAATTCTGGGTAGAATGGTGAGCTATCCAACCTCCCACCAATAGAAGCACTACTCTTTGATCTCTTGAGTGCTAATTTTGTCAATCATGAGGGTGACGTATATAGATGAAAACCACCTTCTTGTAGTTTGATTTGCAGTTAGCACCATTCTCTCTCTCTCGCCAACAACAGGTCCACAGAAACACAACCATCATCAACAAGGGAGCGACATCAAAATTTACAAGGAAAGTTGAAGACGTTTGAGGTTTACAAGCAACAGTATAAGGAAGAGAAAATTTCATATCCAAGTAAAGCAACATACAATGGGAAGATTGTTATATGCATGTTGAAGACTTACATATAAGGATCAGAATTCTATATTCAAGCTGAAGACTTATTTACAAGAGCAAAGAAAATCAAAAGATGAGAATTATATTAAAGTTTATGATACGAATACAATACAAATTATGAAGAATCAAGCGGTAAAGTACTTATCCCATGGCCATAACAATTTCATTGTTTATTTTATATTCAGTTTGTAGTTATTTCTCTTGTCATCACTCAAAAAAAAATGAAAAAAAAATGAAAAAAAAAAGAGAGACAAGAGAAATTCTTTGTATTATTTTGGTTTGTATTTCTTTTTGCATTCATTTAATAAAGTCATGGGGAAGAAGAAAAATCTATGAAGAAGTTTCAAGCAACAAGGAATTGAAGAGAAAGAGTTACAAATTGTCGAAGTTCTACGAAGTTCAAGAGTTTATCATCAACAGTTGAAGACCGAAGACGAAAACCAAGAAGATGAAGAAGACGATCCGAATGAAGACTACGTTTCTATTGGATGTTGTGAGAGTGGTGCTTTCGTCATTTCCGATCGGATGTGAAGGTGGTAAGTACTCCCGTCCTTGCATATGGTTGATTTCCTTTCTAAGAGATCATCAGAAAAAAGTCTTTTAATTTCCACTATTTTGTGGAGTCTCCAGAAATTATTCGGAAGGTTTCCTTCCCACCATTCAACGCGTGTAGGATTCTTTCATCATTCCTACCTGCACACATGTGAGACCCATAAAAAAAGTCGTCTTATTGAGTGCAATTATCATAAAATCCTTTTAAGTGAGGCAGATTTCGAGGCGAAATGCTTATTGATCGCTCTCAAACACGCATTCTCTCATTATGGTGTGGTTATTTCTCACTCAAGATTTAAGAATGAATATGTTCTTTGGTATTTCTAACTTCTTATTACTAGCATGCAGAAACTCTATGTCCTCATAGCTCTTTGGATGCTTGGGACGCTGGAACGCTTTGAAGTTGGAGTAGGTTTTGTGGGTATACCTTTCGTAAGCCCTCACGAGACTATAACTCGTCCACTAGGGACACCTAGGGGTTTAAAGGCTTGTTGCATATGCTAAGTGCAACCGTATCCTCAACGAAAGGGAGTTGTTGTAGTTTAATTTAGTTTGCTCGAGGACTAGCAAAAGGCAAGTGTGGGAGAATTTGATAAATACATATTTCACATACATTTGGCGTCAATTCCATGCTAGTATTTGTTGGTTTTCTTGCAAATTATTGTATATTACGCTTGTTTTCTCTTGTTTGTGTTTTATTAGGTGAATCATCCAAAAGAAGTGAATTTGCACTTAATTGTGCAATAAAAGAAGCTAGCTACAAGTGGAGAAGGGCCAAATACTAAGTGGAACTCGTTCAAGTACAAGAGGACGAGATGACGGAGTCCATGACGAAAGAACGGAGTCATTCGGAGCTCGTATGAAGAAGTTATGAGCAGAATAAGAAAATGGAAGAGTAAAAGGGTAAAATGGTCATTTCATTGGAGATTGTTATTGGCACCCCCTCTTTGGTTAAGGGGCTTCTACTCTGTTAAGGGGCAGTCAACTTTTAAAGGAGTTACTAAAGGCAGTCCAGTATTCTATCAGGGGGAAGCTGGAATTTGAATATTGTTAAAGACAGACTCGCCTCTGCTCAGGGCCACCCATCTTCATCTTCTCTATTCCAAATGTGAAAAACAACGTGCATGTTTTAGCTGCTGACCAAGGTGGTGATTTCGGAAGGAGTATGGTTCGAGTTTTGGTAGACGTTACGGGGTTATTGGAGCTACAATAAACCATGGGTTTTGCTCGAAATAGGGTTTTAAGTCAGAAAGAATAAACGGTAACTGCTACTGCCATTAGGTGATAGAGATTGCCGGAGGAAGGATGTTGTTGCTACCAATCATGGCAGTGGTTTTGGTGATCGAGTTACGCACTGATGGGATTAAGAAGAAGAAGAGTTGAGGAACAAGAGAAGAATGGTAAAGATGGAGCTGAACTGTCATGACAGTTGCGTACAATGGGGTTTGGAGCTGAGAACTCAATCTCGGTAGTGACCAAGGTGTTGAGATGTTCTTCCCGTCGATGTTTGAGTCTGTGGTGTTGATGGAGCTCAACAGAATGTTGCTGCCAAGGGTTTATCATTGTGTTTGAGCTGGTGAAGTAAAACAGAGATAAGAAAGAAATGGAGTTTGACTGTGATGATTAGGATGCTGAGAGCTAAGGGAAGTCAAGAACAGCAATGGTGGTTAACCGAAGGATAAGCTGTTGTGAGTTCCTATCGGTGATGGGGTTAGTTTTGATTACTCCCACTGGAAGTGATGATATAGTTTGGGCCGGTTCGGAATCGAGTTAAGTGTAACTCTGGAACTGTTTTATGCCGAGAAAACAGTGGAGAAAGAATTTTGTTGCTGCGTGACTGTTGTGGACTCTGTAGAAGATTTAAGAGAAGTTTTCCGCGTCAAAAATAAACTAGAATCATTGGTACGCGGCTGTAGAGATTGGCTAATCTTTGGAAGTCGAAACTTGTGCGAGAATCAAGAAGAAGAGAAGTTTTGATAGGTTTGAAGAGATGAAAAACAGGCACGAGGTGATGCTTTTGCCGTTGATTTTGAAGATGAACGGTGGATGATAAACACGAGTTTTGTGTTTGAGTCGGTCTATAATTCTTGGATGATTATCAGATTCGAAATTACAGGGTCGAAAAACTATAAATAGAGGCTCAAATCGGGAGCAGAAGAGATTTTCTCACTCTCGTTTTTATGCAGAGAAGCTGTTCGACGAAATTTCCTAGAGAAGGATAGAAGCTGAAGGAGTTAATTTATGCAGCAGTAGCTGAAAGCTTATTGCAACAGCAGCAGCAGTGGCCAAATACCTTCTGCGACTGTAGTTTGTATTATATATATTCTCTACTTTGATTTTCATAAGCTCCATTATGAATACATAAATTTTTCTATTTGGTTAAGGATGTAAACCTAAGTCATAAGCATGTTATTCAATTGATGCATTAATCTCGTTATGCACTCTCAAATATCGTTCATGTTTTACTACACATAATAATTGAATGATTGTGTTCATTTGATATGATTAGTTGTTTCGTATATTTAAGTTTCAAATTGAATATCTTAATAACTTGTCTACAACTAGTTAGGAGACTTAGATATCTGTCAACAATCCTAATAATAAGTAGTGATTTGTGATTACTAGTGGTGTGAACCATGAAGGAAGTCATAAGTAAACTTGGCCTAGGTTGAATATGACACGTTTGTGTATGTATTGTCTATGAGTAACTCGTCTCACAGACCGTAATGATTTTCTCAAGTTGAATCTATTAGCAATGAGAAGTAGGTTATTTGATGAAAAATAATTCATGTATTAGTGATTGTAATATGTGTTGATATTAGGAGACGTAACGAAGTATTACACCGATTCGGGATATTTTAGAGTTATTGGTATTGTAAGAGAGTGATGATGATATTGATTGCTTAATTGAGTAGAATGTGTAATGATGGATGGCTACTTCCTTAACCAAGCTTTTCTCCTCTGATATTTTCTCAACTATTTACAACTTTTAGTTTAATTTACTTTGAACAACCAAAATCCCCCAGTTTACTTAAGTTTTCAAATACGAATAACAACCCGTATCTCCCTGTGGAACGAATCTGTTCTTATAACTATACTATCATTTATAATTGTAAAGTGAAAGAACTTAAATTATTTTTGCTTGGCTGACAACCGACCATAAAGCTTGTCATATCTCGGTTGAATTTGAACATAAGGCGTTTTTTATGGTTAAAATGTGCAACATAGAGTATGACGAAGCAGGAAATGTATTAGGTTACGAATTTGAAGATTTCACTTTGGTATTCATGAAGCTCGGTAAAACTCACAAGTTATGGAATATCAAGCTTGTTTCTGATTTAGTTGATCAAAACTGTGTATTGATTTATAGTCTACAAAAGTCAGTATCAGACTAGAAATAAAGTATGGTAGTTTAATATCAGAATTCACCAATTGACCTTGAAGAATAAAGACTGAAGAACGACGACGTCAACAGAAACTTCACCAACAAAGACATGTGAAGAATGACTATCCTATTATATTATATTATCTACCGTTCTGTCTACTGAGATAAGCCGTATGACTTTAGTATCCTATTATACTATATTATCTACCATTCTGTCTACTGAGATAAGTCGTATGATTTTAGTATAATGATGAACATTGCAAAGAAAAATGCAAGCTATAAGGATTAGTCAAGTTAGTTCTTAAAGTTTACAAATTGTTTACCAGTTCACGAACTTGAGCTTATAAATATAGAGATTTGATTTTTAAATCTCAATTAGCTCGTGTACACGAACTGATTTGTCAGTTCACGAACTAGTCGATTTTGAGATAATACTGGACAATATTTAATTCAAAGGTACACAAAGTGATTCATACATTTCGGGAACTAGCTGATTTTAGATGTTTCATGTACACCTTTTATTTCTAAGTACACAAAAAAAATTGACAGTTCGTGAACTTTCCAAATTCAAAAGGTTCCCGAGTTGCGAGATGAATTTGAGTTAACAAACTATTTTTACAGCTTACGAACTGATTCGGTCTTATAATATATACTTTACTTATGCTTATTGGTTCCAAAACTTATTAACCGTGGCGCTCTAGAAAACCACTTGGTGCACTAAGGTTGCACACATCTTCTTTATAATTTAAATCAAACTTCTCACATCTTTCATGCATAGTCTATATGGAGAAGTTTAGCTTGCTTAATTAAGCAATTCGTAAAAATGGAAACTCGTTTACGAACCTTCTTTGTTTAGCATTGTTAAATCAATATAAATAGAGGACTCCTTGCATAGTAGAATCTCAATCCTGCCGCTTTTGTGTCCTAGTTATGGCTAGAATCGTCCCCTAGAACCTAGGTATCCTCTGTAAAACTGTATTAAGTTACGACTTTGGAATACTTCAATAAAGGATTGATGAAGACCAATCAGACTATCTTTTACCTGATATTCTTTTTTTCCGGATATTATTTTTAGTGATCTCTATAGTTTCCAAACTATAAATAGGAACGAGATAGATAGAAATCACAAAGTACTCTTCGTCTCATAACTTTGTGATTCCACAAGATAGATATCTACATCACTCCTGTTTTGATTTTTTTTAGATTTTTTAGTGGGGTGGTAGTGATCCAGGGTTCCTTTTGATAAGAGTGCAACTGCTCCAGATCCTTGAGGTTTGCTGGACTTGATCTGGTGCAAATAGATTTCCATACCTTGATTGAAATATATTTAAAGTGAATTATATAGGCTTTTCATTAGAGGCAGAATAGTCACAAAAGTATTCACTTAGATTGAAGCGACTCCTAGACCTGTAAAGAGTGTCAGCTAGGAGAATCGTGTTGAATAGGGTCTTGTGATATTTAAGATTCGTAAATTAAATGAGCACAACTGAAGATAAATTACTCATAAGATCAATTCAGTCTCAACTACAGTCCAGTGGTAGTAGGTTAGCGTCTATAGTGGTTTAGTACAGTATGGTGTTCAAGTTCTGGACTGGGTCCCGGAGTGTTTCTGCACATTGTAGTTTTCCTCGTTAACAAAATTCTTGCGTGTGTGTGTATGTGTTTTTACTTTTGCGCGCTAAAAGTTTTTTATCCTAATTTTAATTGTTAAAAAATACTACACATGTTTCTAATCCTATCGAATAAAAATTTGATGGCGTACTTGGTATCCTCTCCTTTTCAATTGGTATTGCTTTCTCACAACCGATATGATGATCCCTTGCAAGGATAGAAGGGTCTGTGTAGAGAATTTGATTGTGATTTTGAAAACCTTCATATGACTTGTGCACAAGCTGGCAAGAATTCTTGACACACTTTGTCATGAGAAATTTCGTTTGATAAGGAATACTACAGATTTTTTATTGAATCTACATCAAGGATTCTGATATCCGAGAAGTATTTGAAAGAGAGGCTACTCTTCAAGATAAACTAGATGTTCAAATTCGATTAAATAAAGACATTCTTGCAAAGATTACTCAATATGAGGCTGCTCTTGCATATATACTTTTGTAAATGGAACCTGAAAAATCTATGTCTCTTGAGGAATCTAGAAACAAATCTCTAGATTCTTATCTAAATAGTTTCCAAACATCATGTGAAAAGCGAAGTATTTGCTTTGTAAAACCTGATTTTTTTCTGTCGCCATTAAAGATTCATTCCAAGAGATCAGTTTCCGAATCGTCTCTGTTTGTATGTTTTGTGGCTTAAATGGTCATTATGAATATACATGTAAATAATTTAGATAAAGTGTGAACCTGGCTCAGAATCTTCCTAAGAAGACTCAAAGGTTTTTGACTGAAATCAAAAGGTTTACGAAAACTCTGACAAAATACGATACTCCCAATATTGTCAGTTTATGAGCGTTTTATCTTAAACTAGTGCTAGTTAAAATACTCTTGTGAAAGTGTTGAAAGAAGTATATTGTATTATGGATCTGAAAGGTCTTTGGACAGTAGATAGAGTACCAGAATCTTAGACGAAACCCGTCAACTCTAAAGATCATGGCAAAAAAGTTTATAATCTCTTCTGGAAAAATATTTCTCCACGCTCATGTCATAACATTCATGATTCACATGAAGATTTATTACCAGTGGAGAACATCCATAAGAAATAGAAAAATGAAGGATCTGCTACCAAGAGAATCACTTAGAAATGGGTTCCAAAAAAATCCTTTATGACTCCTAGTGAACAAATTAAGATCTGTCATAAGGAATTCCTTAGAATGGGAAAATCTTACTAAAATATCATTTATAAAAAAAAAAATATCTTAAGGTTCCACATATCTCTTATATAGGTTTGTTTCTTACTAATGATCTTCTTCATAGTTTATCAAGGAAAGCCCATGGAGGAACATGAAACATAATCATGTTGGGCAGAAATCTCTCAAGGGAAACATGGAAAGAGTTGTTGATACTCGTTGTAAGCTTAGCAAGGCTTACTCCAATACAACCTAGTAGTAACTTAAAAATGCACCCTCATCCAATTAGTACTCAGATGGAATAAGATAACGAAGCACATAAAATGAGACCACAAACTTCTTGGTTTGTAAATATCAGAATATGTTGACATCTGAAACTTGATCAAGTAACTTGAGTGTTGCTTCAGATCGAGTATTTTCTTGATGGAATTAATAGGTATTTGCGAGTCTATAATGTCAATAAGGTTCATGTTAATGTCGATGTTTTGATGTTTAGGGTTTCAAAAATACACTTCGGTTTTCGAAGATAATTTCCTAAATGGTAAACATCTTCTTCTATATTGAAGTTTTCGGACAAAGATTTTTGCTTAGATTTTTTTTATGGGGTTGTAGTGATCTAGGATTATCCTTAATAAGAGTGTAAGTGAGGTTTGTTGAACTTGATCTATTGCAAACAGATCTATAGACCTTGATTGAAATGTATTTAAAAGGAATCAAAAGGCTTTATGTTGGACACATAATAGTCATAAAAGTCTTCACTTAAGTTGAAACAACTCTAGGGCCCGTGAAGGACGTCATGTAGGGGATTTGTGTTGCGTAGGGTCATGTGACATTCAATATATGTAAAGGAGCACAAATGAAGCTGAATTTCTCATAGCGTCGATATTGTCTCAGTTATAATCCAGTCTGAAGTCTGATAGTAGGCTAGTGTTTATACCGTCTTAATACAGTGTGTTGTTCAAGTTCTCGACTGAGTCCCTGGGTTTTTATGTGCATTTCGGTTTTCCTCGTTAACAAAATTGTTGTGTATGTGCATTTTTAGCTTTCAGCGTTAAATTTTTTATATCCTTTTAATTGTTAAAAGTACTTCACAGGTTCTCAACCTATTAAACAAAAAATTGGTAGTGTACTTGGGACCCTTTCCTTTTCAGAAATCAATAAGCTTTCTGTTAAAAATAGATAAGTATCAAATTACTGAGGTTGAAGAAACTCTTAGGTTTTAAAGGACGCCATCTAAGGGAATCAAGTGCGTAGAACCATATTGGGTTCAAAGACGTACATGAGCACGACTGAAGTTGAATTTCTTGGAGGGTGAACTCAGTCTCAATGCAATCCAATCTAAAATCTGATAGTAAACTAGTGTCTATAGCAGTTTAATATAGTGTGGTATTGAAACTGGACTAGTTCCCGCGACTTTTCTTCCAGTGCAGTTTTCCTTGATAACAAAATTCCAGTGTTTTGTGTTATTTCCTTTCCGCATTATATCGTTTATCTTTATAATATGAATATCACAAGTAGTACGTAATACATCTATACAGTTTAATCCCTTATTGATTAAGATTATACAAGATTCGTTCTTGTTGAATTCATATCTTGAAATATAGATTGCAAACTCTTGTGCTTGTTAGAATTTAGATCTTGTACAATACGGGTGCATACTAGATTGATCTTGGATATTGGTTTTTTAGATCGTCCAAGAACTATTCTACACAATCAGATACATAGAACTTTGGTCTATACATATGGATTGTGGAAGAGAAAGAGAGAAACTCCATATATAATCTTATACAAAGGTCTTTACTATTGACCTATTTGTGAATGTATTAAGTTTTTCCATACAGGTTGCCGAACGAAAAAATTAGTGGTGTAGTTGGCACCCTCTCACTTTCAGATACCCAAATATCGACTATACCGACTGTTAAAAAATTTGTTCTAGAAAATTTTCCAAACCATCGGCATTGATATGCAAATTATGGACAATACCGACATTGTTTCTTAATAGTCGACAATGATACGAAAGTTAACAACGATGCCGAGAATTAATATTTCACAATATACGAATTAGTGGTTTAGGAGGCATGGCATTCAATGATAAATTGATTTCAGCTGTCTACATATAATAAAATATACGAACTTCAAAAAAAAAGTCGGAATTGTATTTGACGAGAAACGACACCGACGATGAAAAGACGAGGGTACCCAAATAAACACAATCTTTTAAATATCAACCTATAAGTCCGATACCAAATGTGATCGTCTATGGATAAAATCGAGACAATACAATAACTACGGTATACACTTTGTGTGATCGCCTATGGATACGAGATCGAGACAATACAACAATAAAGTGTTCATTTGATAATAGGTACGATATAAAACCGAAACATTATAGTATCAATATCAAGTAACTTGGATTAACATATGCGTATAATTTACTGAGAAAATAAGTAAATGACACATCAAGATTTTGCTAATGAGGAAACCGCAAATGCAGAAAAACCTCGGGACCTAGTCCAGTTTTGAATACTCTTAGAATTAAGCCGTTATACAAAATCTAATACCGACTTCGTATAGTTTAGACCAAGTAGACTACCCTTAGCTACTTAGTTTTCTCAGTATCCATGCGCCTTCGACTTCTAGAGTCATGCACGTGAATCACCAATCATTTTGATCGTATTTCGAACAGTAAAGGATAAATCTATTTGGTAACCACTCTATTCAATCTTGGTAATAAGATATATGAGTCGTTGAAAAAGGCTCTTCTGTTTAATCTAATAAAATCATTTGTCTGGTTAGATCAATCTAAACTTTGACTACCGAAATATCAAACTCTAGATTTGCAATCAATCAATATAAATCTCAAAGAGAAACTATAAGGTGATGTAGATCTCACGCAACTAATGATTCAAGTCTATCAAAGATTAAAAACGATTCTAGTTGGATCCAAGCCAATCAAGGTTTGTGCACACAGTTCACAAGATACGAAAACTAACAAGAAAAACTGCATCGTCTTCAGATCTTCGTTTGTCTTCAATAATAACCTGTACAACACCAGTTGAACCCTCTTGCGATCAATCACACACAGAACGGAGTCTATTAACAATGGATTATCACAAGACGTCTTTAGATCCGAAAATGGTTCTAAAGATCCCCTGGATACTTTGATCTAGTTTGAGTGAGCCAGAAGAGAAGGTTCTCAAGAATAAATAAACTAGGTACAATCAAAGTTTTAACAACGTTTGTCAATCAAATCAATAATCTAAAACTAAAATAATAACGCGATATCTAGTTTCCCACCAACGGTACTCGTAGAGATTCTTGATCCCACAAAAGTCTTTAAACGAGCTGTCGTAAGACATTTCGCCTAATTAGGGTACTTTCCTCTCCAGATAGACGGCTCCACTAGAAACAACAAGAATGAAGTTTGCATGGCTCTTAGGATAGTTTGCAAGAAATGCAAACTCAAGTATTTATACACCAAGTTTGTTTGGACAACAAGGAAGTTCCAAAACCGAAAAAATTCTCAAGATATTCACATTAAAGTACCTAATTTCGGTTTTCCTATTTCCAATTAATTACCAAACCATATTTCCGAAAACGCTCTTAGAAAACTTCTATTATTAGTCTAGCATATTAACTAATAATATTTTCCAGAGGATATGCTTTAATTGCTGGTAATTAAAACATATATTATGAAAATCATAATTAAATGCTTTCCAATTTTCCGGACCTGAGATCAGCTTGAGTATCAAAGAATATCTTTGAACACTTAATGATAAGAGTTATGTACATGTTCAAATATGTTGACATTTAGAAGTTTTTCAACAAACCCTAATTCCAAGCTTCACATAAAACATAAAGAGATATGTGAATATTGGAAACTCGGTTTTGCTCCTTGAGATCGGTTGTACCAACTTCACAATGTAAGTTGTAATTGGTTATACCATGCTTCTCAAATCAAGTTGTGACCAGTTACACCTTGCTTCCCAGAGGTAGCTTGTGATCGGTTACACCTTACTTCCCAAGTTAGCTTGTGATGGGTTACACCTTGGTTCCCATAGAAACTTGTGACCGATTACAACTAACTTCTCAAATTAGCTTGTGACCAGTTGCACAATGCTTCCAAAAGGTAGCTTGTGACCGATTACACCTAACTTCCTAATATAGCTTGTGACCGGTTACACCATGCTTCACAAAGTACCTTGTGACCGATTACAACATGCTACACAATATAGGCTATGAACGGTTATACCTCAAATCTCAGCAAGTTAAATTAGGTTCTACATTGTTATCTTCTTTTGGTCATTCAAAAGATATTCAATAAAGAACCTGACCAATCATGATTTCCTTTCGATTATGAAACAAGTTCATATATGTACTTCCTTTAAACAAATATTATAAAACATTGTTTCCTAGGGTGAAATCATACCTGTATCTTACATATAATCAGGATATTATATACAAGATTATGTTGATGTTGTATTTACGAAGTTCCAAAAGATAAGCGTTTATACTTCGTAATTCAATAGATTCCTTGACACTTTGATCATAATGTTATAACCAAGTCTAACCACTAGAGTATTATTTATATACATCTTCGCATGTTATGTTTTCAATATGAAAACGCGGGGGCACCAAAATACACCACCACTTTTTTCTTAGGCAATGACAAACTCAATACAACTCCGAGAGTTAAAATTCAATCAAGGAATATTATCTAGAGTTATATATTTCTCTTTTGAGATTAGAACGTTTACATAATCAAATTCGTGAACCTAATACAAAGAGATTACTTGGACGATACCAAAGACCAATGTCCAAGAATCAATCATGTCGTATCCAACAAACTAGGTCGTATGTATCTACTATGATTGGTTAACGCACAACCTGTGATATTTCAATTATAAAGATAAATAATATAATGCTGAAAAATAAATAACACAGACACCAGAAGTTTTGTTAACGAGAAAATCACAAATGCAGAAAAATCCTGGGACCTAGTCCAGATTGAACACCAAACTGTAGTAAGCCGCTACAGACACTAGCCTACTACCAATTAACTTCGGACTAGAATGTACTTGAGACCTAAAAGTTATCCCACTGATTAAGGTACAGTCGCGCTCCTTATGCCTCTTGAATCCCAGCGGGACTCCGCGCAATTGATTCCCTTAGCTGACGTCACACCAACTAAGAGTTTCTTCAACTCAATTGAAGAATTTGAACCAATCTTCCTTCTACAGATTAATCATATATATGATTTCCTTTTACAATCAATTAGTTTGATGAAAGGTGATGGAAATCCATAGAAATAAAAAAGTCTAGCTAACCTCAAAATCCGGACTTATGCAACCCGAAGTGCATCCTAGATTATTATTCACCTCACAAATATAAAACCTGTGGAGTCAAAAATGTTTGAGTCGAAGAGAACTTTGACGATTTCTGTCTATCTTGATCAGGTGAGCATCTCAACTATCTATCAAGATCATGATACTCGAGTTATCAATGAAAGATAACTGGACATGGCTTCACGAATCCCTATGAAGACTTTGTAGTCTCTAAAGCCTAAAAGGGTTAGGAAGAGGATGACTCTAAATACAACTAGGACACCCCAAAAAGTAGTGTCGGGATTCAAATATCCCGGTTGCTTGAAGTTCCCATTTTATAGACATTCAAAGCATAGGTTGCTTTAGGTTTAAGCTAAGATAGCTTTGGAACCAAGCAAACAATATCCACCATTAGATGAATCTTTGAATCTGATTTACATAAACAAGATATACACTCTGATTAGGTGAAACCGTAACTGAACCGAAGACTATGTTCAATGTGGTTAGCCGAAATTAGCCGATTTGAACTTAAAAGCTTAATACTCATTTTCATGAACACATAAGACATTAACCTTGAGGTACAATCATGTGATTTAATAAGTCTAGTGTTTTAGATAATTAATCAAATGCTAATTATCTCGTAGAAATAATTTAATCGCACTTGAGAATAATCGACATGGTTAGTAAATGCACAAAGTACAAATACCATAGTCGTTCGTGACTCAGCTCGGTCAGAGTATGTGTACCGGTTTGTAAACATATAACCAAACCAAGTTCCGGAATTTACAGAACTATTTAGTTATGCGTACCAGTTTGGAAACCTTAAGACTATGACCGGTTCCAAAGTTCACATAACTATTATAGTTTGCGTACCGGTATGAGTACTAAACTGAGTTTGGGAACACATAACTATTTTGGTTTGCGTACCGGTTTGGATACTAGTCCCAGTTCCGTAACCACAGTTCCAAAATGGTTTGCATACGAGTATGCATACGATCCGGTTCACAAGTAGAACATTTTTCATATAATATACATAAGAGTATGTGTACCATAAATCTTCAAGTCGATATATATATATATATATACAAGGGCTTTCATGCACGTGCACCAATGCACGGGATAGGGTAATAATGGATGATGTACTTTAAATATTTTTATACATGCCAGCGTGATGTGCCCCATAAAGAGTTTAATTTTCTTTCATAGGATTCTAAAGCTAAAGCAAGTGGGGTTGATGCTTCTTCGATTCCTAATACATCCGCTACGATTCATCTTTGGTGCTTGAAATTATTTTTTGTTCTTCTAAATGGTTGGGAAATACTGAGTAGGGTTTTGTAACACGCTGCTACCTTCAATTGCATCATATATTGATGTAGTTTAGCTCGTATGTTATTGCTTTGCATGCCATGAAGTCAAAAATATAAGTAAAAAATTCGAAGCCAACATAAGTATGGAATCTCAAAGAATTTGCACTTGTCAAGATTAACGAAGATAATTTATACTAAAATGAAAGGTTTCATTAACTTATCGTACTCGAACTAACTTCTATTAAGATAATTGTCTTTCTTGATAATGTTCTATGACTTGAATCTCTTTCTGGAAAACATATTGATGGCCGAAGTATCACAGTGTTTTTAAGGACGTTAGAAATATTATCTTGTAAGTTACTATAGAAATTTAAACTCCTTAATTTTATTTCTCTTGGCCCTTGCTACTATATCATTGCCAGGTTTCTCCTGCCCCATATTTATTGCAAACTTATCAATTTGAATAACCATCTAAAAGCCAAAAATAATGTTCTGGCAAACCCACTTTGTTCCTAATTTTCACGTCTCGTGCAATTTCCATATCATAACTGAGAGAAATCCAGAGATTCAAATATTCCTCTCTTTTGATAATATTACCATCGTTATTTCACAAAACAACTGATTTCATACCACTTTGAACGAATCCAAGAAGACATATAAATTGATGATCAATTGATGTGACTTTGAAATTATAATCCAAGAACTGATATTAACATGCTCATATTTATGGTGCTATATAAAAAATTCCAAGAAAAAATACCTTTACTCATTATTGTGCCTTGTTAAAGAAATCTGGGTTTGTTATGTCATGCAAAACCACTGTAACACCTACTCGATTGAACATGATTCACCACACCCGTCTGGTCTCGAGTATCTTCAGTATTCCTTTGTACCTACAGTTGAATCGTTATTTGGAATGAAAAGTATTTCAATCCAAAAAATTAATTGAAAACCTCCAAACTTAAAACATCTTACTTTAATAGTGGATGTGGAAAGATTTTCTTACAACAGCAAATATTAATCATTCATCTCCGACACATGCGATCCGCATTTTGGAAGTGAATCGTATTTCGAACCATCTTGAAAAAGTGCTTTTGGGCTTCATATCTCAATCGAAGTTCCAACTGTCATATTTCATAAACCATGCAGTACCAACATAAAAGTTGCGCAGGCATCTTGCATTTCAGGGATCACAAACTTCATGATCAACTACTTTACAAACATACCTTAACTTACTGATATAAAAATCCATTGAGAATACACTCCCTTTTGGAACAGTTGAAAGAACAACACTCATCCTAATCAAACATGCACAAATAGGTAGTCCCAAACTGTTCTCCTATATATGGATCGACTTTGGAGTATTTAACTTATTTCACCTTATACTTTTTTTAGGTCTTATTATTATGAGATGGACCCATGATTTTTTTCTTTCAGAGAGTGGCAAGAGAAATCCTTTTCAAAGAGAACGTTCAAGTCTTCTTCATTATGAAATCCTTCGTAGACAGTACTCAACCCGAATTGTTGACATACGTGTGATGCATATTTTGATCCTTTATCAAATCTCCATGTGTATCTGTGGTATCCAATTTCAAGTTATCAACCAAGTCTTTCCATTGCAACTTTTTCCCTTGAAGGCATTATACGTTCCCATAATGATGTTCTCATTTTACTTGAGTAACGGTAACCAAAAGGTCCCTAACAAAAATTTCACTAGAATTAAGTGTTTCTTGCATAAGCCAATGTCCCAATTACAGAACCAACGGTAATCTATACTCAACCTGGAAGGCTGGAACCAATGGTCACAGAATCTGGAAAAAAATTCTTTTGCTTCATGATCAACTACTTACAAATTTCATACTTCTTGTCAGATCCCATGTGAGAAGGCGAATCGGACGATAACATATACCTTAACTTAATGGCATAAAAATCCATCGTGAACACACTCCCTTTCTGAAAAGTAGACATAACAACACTCATCCAATTCTCATACGTAATGCACTAATCCAACCACATACATAATGCACTAATCCAACCGCATTTAGAATCTGCACACGATGTTCAAGCTGCAATACTTAAGCATACATCAGCATATATCTTCCTCCAATATAACCCGATATTGTAGAAACCAACAAGACAATTCATAAGTGGTTGCATCACATCATTAAAAGAATCCAACGTTTAAAGAAGCATTATTTAGTTACTTACGGGAACGACCATGTCTTCATAACTTTTTAACCAATCATGCATCATCTTGTTTCTCATATACGATCAATCACAGGCAAAATGGTTACATTTCAACTTCTTCATTCAATGTTTTCTCCTCTTTCCCTAACTGAAGAAAAATTAATCGGCATAATTGGAATGATTAAAGTTAATGATATCCAAAAAAAGGAAGAAAAAAAAATTGGCAAATTAATAGAAAATAAATCTCCAAGCCGGGTCATTAGAAGATGGGAAGGTTTTCAAATAATATTACCTTATGAGTTTTTCATCCCTTATAAATTTCTGTTTTAATATTTCGGGTCTTGATGAAGAAAAGTGCGTCCTTCAAAGAATCGTGTAATTTCCTAGTAGAAAATCCTAAGTGTTGAAACGAAACGTCTGC
This sequence comes from Papaver somniferum, assembly GCF_003573695.1. NCBI lineage: Eukaryota > Viridiplantae > Streptophyta > Magnoliopsida > Ranunculales > Papaveraceae > Papaver > Papaver somniferum. The sequence continues at coordinate 38,466,265 of NC_039361.1, read as the reverse complement.
AAACGGTTTTGAAATCAATGAAATCTTTGAGTCGTTCCTAATGCCGAAGTGCCTTTAAAGTTCCTGACTCACTGCCTGATAAGATTGCAACTTTTCAAACAAAACTCTTCGGAACAAAGAGAAAGGGTTTCCAGGAAGCGTCTTATTCCTAAAACGATTCCAAGGGTCGTTTCCTTTCAGTTTTATCCGACTATCCTGGAATGTAACATCCTCACGACACGCCAGACTAAAAATTCGAAACTTCATGTAAGGAGGACATGTCAGCAAAGTTATTCTGCTTTATATAATAAGGAATTTATATATATATATATATATAGCTACTCAGTTACGTGTACGATTACATGTAATACGGGTTCAGACTTATAACAATTTTTCCAGTTTGTAAGATTGATAACACTGTCTTGTATCTGAATCTATAGCAGTTCTATATTTATCTCTAAATCGATTTCGAAACATTTCCGAATAACATCAATAACACGTATCACTATTACATGCTATTTTCGAATTGATAAAACTTGAATCATGATTTTGATTCCGAACAATAAATTTTCCTTAACCGAAATTCATCAAGTATGAACAAATGTTCATTAAGCTTAGTCATTATATTTAGAGAAGTAATTATCAAGATAAACTTGACTCTAAATTCTTGTCTATGCATAATAGTCTAATTAGTTATGCGACATCGTTTCAATGATATAAAAGTGAATATAACTTGAGATATAGGTGAAAAAAACGGGGGTTTAACAACCACACCCAATATTTCGTTCTACAATCTGAGTAGGACAAACTCCAATATACTTTCAAGAGAATCAACTAGACAGTTAGACTCAATCTATAGAAAAGTATATCAGGGAACGATATCTTTATTTCTCAATTCAATCCGCAATCAAACAAATAAGAATTTGCGAGCCCATTGAATAAGAGAAATAACTTGAGCAGTACAAAAGACCAATGTTCACGTGTCAATCAATTTATATCAACAACCAAAGGTTGGATATCTAATTGATTGATCTTAACGCACAACCTGTGATATTTCTATTATATAAAAAAATATAATACGAAAAGAAATAACATAGACACCAGAAATCTTGTTAACGAGGAAACCGCAAATGCAGAAAAACCTCGGGACCTAGTCCAGCTTTGAACACCACACTGTATTAAGCCGCTACAGACACTAGCCTACTACCAATGAACTTCAGACTGGAATGTAGTTGAGCTCTAATCAATCTCACACTAATCAATATACAGTTGCGCTCCTTACGTCGCTGAACCCCAGCAGAATTCTACGCACTTGATTCCCTTAGTTGATCTCACCCACAACTAAGAGTTGCTACGACCCAAACTCGAAGACTTGATAAACAAATCTGTCTCACACAGAAAAGTCTATTGGAATAGATAAATCTGTCTCCCACAGAAATACCTATGAGTTTTGTTCCGTCTTTTGATAAATCAAAGTGCACAGGAACCAATTGATAAACCGGACTTATATTACCGAAGAACAGCCAAGTATTATCAATCACCTCACAATAATCTTAATCGTATGGAAGCGAAACAAGATATTATGGAATCACAAACGATGAGACGAAGATTTTGTGACTTATTTTAATCTTACCTATCGGAGATAAATCTCATGCAAATCTTAGCAAATATAATACTCAATACGATAGTAGAAGTAAGATCAGAACACGCAACTGCATAGAAAATAGTTGGGTCTGGCTTCACAATCCCAATGAAGTCTTTAAGTCGTTAACCTACAGGGTTTCGTGAAAAGTCTAAGGTTAAAGGAGAATCGAATCTAGTCGCAGCTAGTATCACACAGAAGTGTGGGAATTAGGTTTCCCAGTTGTTAGAGTTCTCTTTTATATAGTTTTCAAATCAGGGTTTCCAATCTAAGTTACCTTGGTAACAAAGAGTTAAATGTTCACCGTTAGATGAAAACCTGATTAGAGTCAAGCTAATATCTTTCAACTGTTAGATCGAACTTAGCTTGTTATACACAAATGAAATGCACCTTCATTTAGGTTTGAGTAACCGTACCTAAGCATGTACACTATGTTGGCTCATTAGTAGTTAACTGAAGTTGGCCATATGAACACTCTCATATCAACCTTATTCATCCTAACCATAAACTAGTTCAAATGACTCAAATGAAACTAGTTAAAGATTTGTTCAATTGCTATATTCTCATAGAAGCATACAAGAACACAATTGAAGCAAAATTGGTTTGATTCACTCGAATCAATTCATGAACATTATAGCCACAGTTTGCAAAGATTGCATTCCTTATTATATAAATGTATTAGTTCATGTCACAACCGATTTTAGAACTTTAACCACTCAAGTTTGCAAACGGGTACGCATACTTAAGTAGTCGGACCAAGTTTGGTTTTCCCAGTATGCGAACGGGTAAGCATACCTCCAAACCCAGCAGAAATTCTCGGATATGAAACTTACGCCAGTTCGCATACGGGTACGTGTACTTAGGTTCCCGGACTTCTCAAACCAACAAGTACGCGTACGGATATTGTAGAGAGTCTCGAGACTTCAATTAACATGATTTTGTATGTGGGTATCTTTGTCTGGACATAAATTTCCATCATATACTGCTTATTCCTAAATTCATATAAACTAGACACCACAAAATATTTGGTCCCTCAATCTTCTTACACCAAAGGAATCATATCACATAAACTTCTATAACTTAGCTAAAAATCTTCTTAAAATCTAGTTTCCTTGCCCCCTCCAATTTTGAATCTAATACTTTTGTTGAAATAGTTTAGCTCTTGATAGATATTAAACCACAAGATACCGCCTTTTGACCCCTTGGGTTGGAGAGTCTCCCATCTGGTGGATGTTTCACAAAAATTTTCAACTATAATCTTCCTCCATAAAGAATTTTTCTCTAAATCAGAATGCCATTGCCATATCTTTTGCAAAAACGAATTCACTTTCTTAGCTCTTAGTATACCAAAATCACCTTTTTATTTTGGTTTAGAAACCGTTGACCAACTGATAAGTGCATATTTCACATATATTTGGTGTCAATTCCATGCTAGTAATTGTTGATCTTCTTGCAAATTATTGTATATTACACTTGTTTTCTTTTATTTGTGTTTTATTAGATGAATCATCCAAAAGAAGTGCAAATAGCTACAAAAGTGAAGTCACAAGTGAAGAAGGGCCAAAAACCCAGTGGAAATAGAGGATTTCTAGTCATCATTTTGTAGAGGACGAGAAGACGAAGTCAATGGCGAAAGAACGAAGTCATTCTGAGTTCGTATGAAGAAATTATGAGCAAAACAAGAACTTGGAAGATCAAAAGGGCAAAATGGTCATTTTAAGGGGCAAGCTCTATTAACACCCCAATTGTACGTTAAGGGGGTAGTCATTCTGTTAAGGGGCAATCAAGTTTCAAAGGAATTGCTCAAGGGAGTCATGTCATTTACTGGGGGAAGGCAGAATTCAAAATCTGTTAAGGGCACCCGGACTAATTACTCAAGGCTGCCATCTTCTTATTCACTACCATATCAAGACCAGTTCAGGGAAGAGTTTCAGATGCTGATGATGATCACGATTGTGATGGATTTTGGAGAAGTGGTATTCGAGCTTCTGAAGGAATCATAGGGTTACTGAAGGTGACACAAAGCTTGGGTAAGAGCTTGATTTCCACAAATAAGTGGTGCTCGAGTTTGGGGAGAAATCAGTCGCGACAATTATGACGAACTGTTGTTGTTCTCGGTGAGCGAGTGCAGGGAGCTGTTGACAGAGGTGACTAGGACGATATGGATCTGGCTATGATTCACGAGCACAGCAGAGATCAATAGAACGTGTTGCTGCCATGGTAACGTGAGTGATGGCAGTATTGATCGGTGATCGGGTTCGAGATGGAGTCGTAGGATGATGATGGTCTGTGGTTTAATGTTAATGGGTTGAGAAGAGCTCGGGAAAGATCAGAGAAGGTTTGGGTTGTGTATGAGGCAGAGAGTCAGCTCGAATAGTTCACGACCAGTGCTCGATGCCGTTGAACCAAGTGCAACTGCCATGGAACTAGTGGGATCTGTTGGGTGCGTAAGAAGTATAGGATATGGTTAGAGGTACTCAAACACGTACGAGTTGAACAACACGGTATGAAACTTCGTGGAGTTGAATTTCTTTGCCGAGAAACTAGCTGAAGATGAATAGCTTCCTGCCATTGATGGAAATGACGAATGAAGAGGATTAAGTGGTGATTTATGAGCTGAGACAAGTCAGGGGAGGATGGATATGTATTGTGGAGAGAGTTTAAGATGAACAGGGAACATGGAGATTGGAGAGAGAGTTCATCTTCCGGAGAAGTTGTTTTACGCAATGAACAGTGGGGATTTGCTGTATTGCCGATCAACGACTTGGATGCTTGGCTGGTGGTAAAAGGAGACACGTCATCTTACAAGATTTCCACGGAATTATCAGCCAACCAGCAGCAGTGTCTATTCCACCACAGTGCTCCGTGTTACACAGAATCAGACGCACATGTTTTTCAGAAATCAGAAATCACCGTTGACCGACTTCCAATGTTTATCACTTGCGACATTCCGGGATCGTACACGGCTGCCTGATGCCTATATAAAGGCTTAAGAAGCGGAAAAATAGTGAGGACAGGAAGTTTCTTTATCTCGTATCAAGAGCAAACCAAGTTATTTTCTTCTTATTTCATATATTTTTTATGGATTTTAATAAATTCACGTGTAGTTGAATTTTTCATGGATTTTAATAAATTCACGTGTACTTGAATTTTTATTGATTAGGGATGATTTCAAAGTCTTGATTAATGGAATTTTAATTCTTTTCACAAGTTTATTTTGAGTTTAATTTCTCGTCGATTGTCTCTATTATTTTTATCTAAGATTATTATTGGGTTGGCCATTTGAATTAACCTGATAGTAATTCTTCTACTAGTATTGGGGTTGGTGATACGCGTAATAGTCACAAATTCCATACACAAGTAGTAAATCGCAAAAGCTGACAGAGGGATTCTACTAAGCAATTGTGTATAGAGATGAAACTAGTAAGCAGACCGATCTTATGTGTCTGATGCTAGGATCAACCTAATTCACAAAACATAATGCATTCGTTTGGGTTACACCTTGAGAGATTATTCATGGTGGCTCAGATGGATAGAATCTGGTAGTCGAGCGCTTCCGTATCCAGTGACAACAGCGGGGATAGCAAAGCTTATTGCTATTCTACGGTTGGTGACAATGGAAATTCTATAAGAAATAAACAAGTACTTTTATTAAGTTTCTTTCCAGTGAAGGCGAATGATTCCTTAATCATCTTTCTTTCATTTGTTATTCTTTTCATTTTACTTTAAACCAATCCCTTGTCTTTCACTTTATTTTGCTGATCAAATAACGTATCAATTACACAGCTCTCTGTGGGAACGATCTCTTACTACCGCTATATGACCAGTTAATTAGTGGGAAATATCTTTATTAATTTGTTGTGTAAACGACGCGCATCACCAACCAACATTATATGTTCTTCTCTTATTAGGATAATCATCCCATAAGAAATCTCTTACTACTCTGTCAGTTTTCTTTGTTACGGAGAATGCGATACGAAAAATAAAAATACAGTAAACTTGTAAACTAGTCAAAAAAAATTTGATTAGAGTTAATTTACCTCCTCTTCGAAGAGTTTTCCCGTTCTATATAGCAACTCGTCTCCCACAAGTTTCAAGAATTTTTCCTTATTTTTGCGAGCCACCCACTTTGTCTCCCAAGGGGAGACCAAGGTAAATACTAGGGAAGTTAGCACTCTTGCAACCTAACATGTTAATATAATTTTCAATTCCCTCTACCACCACAACCCCAAATAAACTACTCTTAGATAAATTTATCTTCAAACCTGGTGATAGATCGGAACAAAGAAGTTGGTAACGAAGAACATCAACTTAATCTCTCTTGGCATCAAGAAAAATAATAACATTATCGACGGTTTCCAAGTTTTATTTTTTACCCGTCCTTCACCGAGAAACCCGAAATTTGATCAATTTCTTGCGCTTTGTCCAACATACAATTTAAAACTTCAGCAATGATATTAAAAAGAAAAGGAGATTCTGGATCACCTTAGCGAAGTCCTTACTCACTACTAAAGTATGCATAAGATGGTCCATTCACCCCTTTCTGAAACATGGGATCATATGAACTAACTTTGAAGATTTTAATGATTGAACCGGGTGAGGGTGCTCAGCCTGACAGGGAGTTTGGGGAAGGTGAATAAGAAACAAGTGACTAGTGAACATTACCAGGTTTATTAAGTAAGAACCGAGAACTTTGAGAATGTTAAACAATTTCTAATCCATGCTCTCCAAACACCACCAAAACCCATTTTGCACAAGACTTCATTTAGGAAGTTCCAATTCACATTATCAAACGCATTTTTAAAACCAAGCTTGCACACCAATCCTGGTAACTTTCGACGAAGACTAAAATCCACATATTCATTCATTATCAGCAATCCATCAAGAATTTATTTTCCTTAATAAAGCTAGATTGAGAGGATAAGACTATATTATGAAGGTATACCTTTAATTGCTCCGCTATGAATGTTGAAATGATTTTGTACAGACTCCCGATAAGACTAATGGGGAAAAGAAAATCTTTTATTTCTTCAACACCCAATTTCTTAGGATGAGAGCACTAAAATTACTTTTCAACTACATATCAAGAATATTGTGGTCATAAAATTCTTCGAACATCCTCATCAAATTTTCTTTTAAGAAATCATAACCGAAAATAAAGAACTTCATAGGCTAGCTATCCAGATCCGGACCACGATGAACTCCCAAATCCTTGATTGCATTTATAACCTCCTCTTCGCTAAAAAACCTCTTCAACCATACATTTGTGTTATCATCAATACGCCTTAGGGACATACTCTTGATTTTTGGATGATTATTAGAAATTTCTTTAAGCGCTAACTCAATAATATTTGCAATACGTTTCTTTTTTTTCTCCCGGTTCACCGAACATTTATACGAAGATTTTTGATGTTGTTAAAAGCTCTATGACCTTTCACCACTCAACGAAAATATTTTTTGTTTCTATCTACGTATCGAAAATATCTAACTCTTGACTTTTTGTCGCATGCATCATTGTGCTTTGACGAAGATATGTAACATCAAGCTCCACTTTATCAGTCACAAGTATGTCTTCTTCACCTTCAGTAAGTTCCCTTCCATCAACCAAATTGTCCAATTCTTTCATCTTGTTAAATGCCATATTCATTTCCCTATCAATGTTCCCAACGACATTTATATTCCACACCTTAAACTTCTCCTTTTAAGATTGTAACTTCTTTGAAACACATTCACCCCTCGTACCAACAAAATATAAACATTCTCACCGTTCTTTCGTTAAAAATACTATGTTTTCTTCAAGCCAAACTAATTGAAGTCGATAAAGGAAAGCACCCCAACCCGAGTTCTTTGAGCATAACTCAATAGGGAAATGATCCGAAGAATGTCTTTCAAGGCGCTTGTAGTTGATATTTGGAAAATGATCTTCCAATCCGGCGAGACAAGAAAATGGTCGATTTTGTTTTTCTTGTTAGGGGGTCTACTCCAAGTGTACATCCTACTGGAAAGAGGCAAGTTCAAAAGGTCCATTAATTAAATAGGTCATCGAAGAATTTCATTGATTTGAAGCTCTACGACAACCTCTTGTCTCCACCATATATATTATCTAATAAAAATCTCCACCGAGAAACAAAGATATTCCATTCCAATAAACATTCAAGTACGACAAGACTACTTTTACTCACATTGCAATGATCATAGACACCAATGAAAACCTAACAAAAGTTATCCTCCAAAGTAGCTATATATAAAATATTCTTCTTCTTTTATTCACATTGCAATGACCATAGACACCAATGAAAACCCAATAGAAGTTATCCTCCAAAGTACGACAAGACTACTTATAGTAAATAAGTTTTTGATCTATTTTTAGAACAACGACATTTCTGTAAATGTGTAAATGTTAGAGAATTGCTCGGTCGAACTCGCATGCGTTGCTATCTCAAGCATGTTTGTCAATGTTAGTGATCAAAACTATAAGTCCTGATTTCTAGTCTACTATAGCTAAGGTCTCGGACTAGGATAGAAAGTGTAGTTGAGCTCAAGAACTCCATGGCAATCATCATACAAGACGAAGGACTACTCAAGGAACCGGTGGATCTTCATCGACTAAAAGGTATGTGGAGACTTGAACTTATCTATCACTCAAAAGTCTATTTATCTCCTATCTTGAGACAAAAGTCATTTTGCTATATAGACTTAGATTATACACATTTGCTATTTCGAGCCGAGTTTATCTCGCCTATCTATTTCTCGAAATATGTGTTGGTAAGATTTCGCTTTAGCCAAGTTCATCTTTACCTAGTGACGAAAGTCATGACAAGTTTCAATCACTTTGAAAATTGCTTACTTTGACGAAAAATAGTTTGTGAATAACAACTATAGAATATCAACTTCCTCTAAGAATGTTTCAAATGATTGAAATGAGAGTTTAGATTATATAACCATTGGAGGATATAAGCAATATTGTGGAAACACATATATGTATAAGTCCATATTCCTTGAACCGAAGTTTGCGAACTTTGATGATCAAGAGAACCGGCATGGTGGCGTGAGCCAAGTCTTCGAACTCAGTCCGCGAACTGGCGGAAGTTCTCGTCCCGAGAAATTCTGCTGGAGTTTGTGAACTCCGTCCGGGAACTTAAGTCCGCAAACCCAGTCCACAAACTTGAGTAGGTTATATCTAAAAACGATGTTTGTGAACTTATTCTTATGTAAACTAAGGAATGCAAATTGCAAACCGTGGCTATATAGTTCATGAACCGATTCGAGTGAATCAAATCGTTTTTGCTTCAATTGTGTCTTGTGTAGTTACATAATATTTCCTTGCAATTGAACAACTCTCTAACTAGTTCATTTAAGTCACTTAAACTAGTTATGGTGTAGAAGAATATGGTTGATATTAAAGTGATCATATGGTTAACCATTTGGTTGACTATTGTTGAACCAAAAAATATGTACAAGTTTGGGTACGGTTACACAAACCTAGAAATGTGCATTTCATTTGTGTGTAACAAGCTAGTTTTCGATCTAACGGTTGAAAGATATTAGCTTGAATCTAATCAGGTTTTCATCTAATGGTGAATATTGAATGCTTTATTACCAAGCTAACATTGATTGCAAACCCTGATTTGAAAGACTATATAAGGGAGAACTCTAGTAACTGGGAAACCTAATCCCCACACCTTCTGTGTGATACTAGTTGTGCTAAGTTAGAGTCGATTCTCCTTAACCTTTGGTTTCTTATTCTAAACCAGGTTAACAACTTAAAGACTTCATTGGGATTGTGAAGCCAGACCGATACTACTTTCTTGTAGTTGTGTGATCTGATATTGTTGTTTCTATCGTACGAGTATAATTGTAATAATTGGCTTGAGATTGATATCTCCGATAGGCATGATATAAAAGAAATCACAAACACTTCGTCTCATCGTTTGTGATTCCGCAATATCTTTTTTCGCTGCATCGATTAAGATTATTGTGAGGTGATTGATATTACTAGGTTGTTCTTCGGGAATATAAGTCTGGTTTATCAACTGGTTCCTGTTCACCTTGATTTATCAAAAGACGGAACAAAAATCGTAGGTATATTCATGGAGACGGATTTATCTATTACCGTAGACTTTTCTGTGTGATACAGATTTATTTATTAAAGTCTTCGACTTTGGGTCGTAGCAACTCTTAGTTGTGGGTAAGATCATCTAAGGGAATCAAGTACGTAGCATCTTGCTTGGATCAGAGACATAGGAGTATAACTGTACCTTGGATCAGTGTGAGATTGGTTGGGGTTCAACTACAGTCCAGACCAAAGTTAATTTTGAGTAGGCTAGTGTCTGTAGCGGCTTAATACAGTGTGTGTTCAATCTGGACTTGGTCCCGGGGTTTTTTTGCATTTTCGGTTTCCTCGTTAACAAAGTTCTGGTGTCTGTGTTATTTCTTTTCCGCATTATATTTTGTTATATAATTGAAATATCACAGGTTGTGCGTTGTTCAATCAATTAGAATATCCGACCTTTTGGTTGTTGATTTAAATTGATTGACACTTGGATATTGGTCTTTGGTACCATCCAAGTTATCTCTCTAGTATTTGATAAAGACTCGCAGATTTCTATTTGCTTGAGTATATATCAAATCGAGAGATTGAGATATAAACTCTTTGATATAATTTTTATCTAGATTGAGTCTGACTGTCTAGTTGATTCTCTAGAAAGTATATTGGAGTTTTTCCATACAGATTGCTAAGTGAAATATTGGGTGTGGTTGTTGTACCCCCACTTTTTCAATTGGTATCAGAGCAGGCAAACACGTTTAAAAGACCTTACAAGTCTGTGTTTGTGGTAATCTGATTCTAATGACAGAATCTCTGACATATACGCATACCAAGATGTCCTCTAAAGCTTTTAACTATGCCAAATGTCTTGGGAATACCTCAAAGGATTACTCCTTAGCTGATTCTTTCGAATCCCGAGGTAAGAAGATTATTCCATCTTGTGTCAAAAATTCTCTCTCCGATGAGACATTAGGCACTATGGCAAAAGCTGAAATGGAGCTCACCAGAATTTCAAAAAATTCTACTGAGATCATTGATTTTCAGGATCATGATCAGCTTATTGATGAATTTGAAAAGTCTCTTGATCGAGAACATGAACTCTATAGCATTATTGAGTCCTTCTCTAAGAATATTGAAAAACTACTCCAAGAAACTACTCTACAGCGTGAAAAGATTAGTGTTCTTGAGGATATAGTTAAGGAAGACTCAATTAGAGAGAAACATTTGATCGAGGCGCATTCATCAGAGCTTAACAGGCTTCGTGTCGAAAAAGAGAAACTAGAAGCATCCCTTGCTCTAGCCCATGAACAGTGCAGATCCTTGGAAAAGGAAAACTCTGTCTTAAGGAGAAATTCCTATGTACAAACTAATTCTCATGGATTGCAGTACATGAAGGATCTTCCGGAAAAAGGTTGTGCCAAGAAAAGTTTACATAACTTGCAATCTTCTCAGATGGCTATGAAGTTAGAACAGGTGCCATTTATTGCTTCTCCTCCACGAACCTGTACTTTCTGTGGGAAAAAGAATCACTATGCTATCCACTGTTTTGCTAGAAGGAAAAAAATTTCTAAACTTCATAATTTGCTTCTCTCCACTGTCAATGGAACAAATAGTCATTCGACCACTGCAGTGAATCGCATACCCACAGAAATCCAGAAACCTTATAAATATGATCTCTTTCCTAGAAGTCATCACAAGGTTCAAGTGATGTCTAGTGGCATAAATTCTTGTGTTGCTGATAAAAGCATTCCCTGTGCCTATAAGACTGTTTCTGGTAAATCTAAGTCTAGAAAATGGATCCCTATCTATTCTGATCCTCTTGAACCAATTGCAAGAGTTCCTAGACTTAGTCCTCAGAGAAATCCTTCTGACGGATATGATAAACACACCGTGTCTTACTCTTCTGGGATGAATGGCAACCGAAGAAAGGCGGAGAACACGAAAATCAAACTGTCAGATGATATATACAACTCCTTTCTCGATGATCACAATGGGATTAATTTCCAGTCTATCACCTGACTCCAGGTATTCTTTTCCTTATTTCTAACTTGAGAGGTGCAAGGAAATTGATAGAGAAATGATCAAGTATGTTGTATATTATTTCAGTTTTATTTTTGTGCGATTTTTTGTGCTAACAGTCCACAAACGTCCGCGTCCTCCTCTTGAGAGTTCTTAGGGTTTCCAAAAACAAGAGTTTCATTCTCCTGTTTACATACACATATATATTACTCTATATTGTGTCTTTCCATCCCTAACAAAAAATTATATGGAGAACTCTGCAAGATCTCAAGAGATTGTGCATCTTGATATGGAGAAAGACGCTCAAGGACGCAGGTCAATTCAAGAGCTGGTTCTAAAGAAGATGCTTGAAAGAAAGGATCACAACTCCTGGATTGATGATTTCGTCAAGGATTTATCTCGTTTTCAGAACGATTCAAAGGTCGAGTTTGCTAATCTTCAATTGAAAATAAACCATCTCCTAGATGGTCAGACCAGAATCCTTTCTAATCAGAATATTCTGATACGGAATCAAAAGAAACTTATCATGGATTGCGCCAAGGCTAGACAGCTTGCTCGGGTTGTCATGAACATGGTGTGTCTACAGTCAAGAGAATATAGGAAATCAGTGATACCTTCTTTGATGGATTCATTGAAAGATATGAGGTTCTCAATGAACTCTGATTATTCCTTTAGTTTGCCTAGTAAATCTTCTATTTTCTTGTTTTTGTTAGAAGAATAACTAGAGTTTGGAATAGCCATAATTGTGATTACACATAGCTATGTCCAACGTTTTCATCTTCATGTTTTTAGATTTATTGGTTTAAATTCTAAATTTGCTTGGAAGATGATTTTTACAGTATTAATCTTATGGTTTTATATTTTTGCAATATTTTTATAGGATATGTGTGTTTGCGTCCGTGAACTATGATTGTCCCATACCTTGTCAAAAGTAAAGTCTTACGTATGTCGATATGCATGTATTGATAAAAGAATGAATAGACTTTTGACAAATACAAAAGTTAAGCCTATTATGTCAATTATTGATGGAGATAGGTTAAAATCTTTTGTTTTCAAGGATCATGTCTATTGAATGTCGTTATGCGAATAGTGATGGAAAATAGAATGAATCTTTGTGTATTCCGCAGTATTGATCTTCCCTGATCCATATTTTATGTATTACTGTGAGGCTCCGTAAAGTGTCTTATGTTGAGCACTAAACAACCAAGTTGATTATTTTTATGATTAACTTAGTTGTTGTTCCGCTAGATACTTTATGTCGAGCATATTCAACTAAATTAATCATCTTGTTTGGTTACTTAGTTGTTGCTCCATAAGTTTTCTTATGATGAGCATGACCAATTAAATTGATTACTTTTGTGATTAGTTTGGTTATGTATTTCGATTAGATTAATTACGGGTTCTCTTGTGATTAATCTAATTGTATCTTTTTGAGTCTCCATAAGTTCACTTATGTTGAGCATTTTCGATTGAATTAATCATGGGTTCTCTTGTGGTTAATTTAATTGAGTATTTTGGATTCAAATTCATACTTGTATGTGATTTGTTATGTTCAAAGAAATCCTTCTTTTCTTTCGAAATTAAGGTCGCTCTTGTTGTTCTTTTGGGAATGACATTTTATGGGGGAGAGTTCTTAATTGAACTTGTGCTTAATTGCCAAATCTTTGTGGGGGAGTGAGGCTGTGGAATATTATAGGGGTTATCTTGTATCTTTATAAACTCCTTGATGATTGAATTTAGCCTCGGCTATATGATTTCATCTAAATAAGATGATATGTATTTCTTTCTTTTGGTCATGAAATGTCTCTTTCGGAAATTTCATTAGGATCCCGTTCTTGTGCCTTTGCCAATTTTATTGACAAAAAGGGGGAGAATTAATATGTAGTTCACACTACAAATACATATGGTTTTCCGAACATTATGTAAGGGGGAGTGGTTTCCATGTGAGATGGAGTATTGACTAAGGGGGAGTGATACATATCACCATAATATTGTTGTTGAAGTTGTGATACAATTGAACTTTGACGTTGTGTAATGATACTATGACACTGTATAACAATGATTGAGAACTCTTGTTTTCTCGTTGTTATAGCTACGGATTTTCAACAACGATGATGCTGAACTTACAACCTTTGGGATCATTGGAGTACTTGGAAGTGACGAAGATTTCGAGTAATGTTGAAGATTAGACATGTGGAATAGGAGCTACAAAAGTTAATTTATTTATTTTTTGTATTCCATGTGTATTGATAGTTTTGTCACTAAAATTGACAAAGGGGGAGATTGTTAGAGCGTTGCTCGGTCGAACTCGCATGTGTTGCTATCTCAAGCATGTTTGTCAATGTTAGTGATCAAAACTATAAGTCTTGATTTCTAGTCTACTATAGCTAAGGTCTCGGACTAGGATAGAAAGTGTAGTTGAGCTCAAGAACTCCATGGAAATCATCACACAAGACGAAGGAATACTCAAGGAACCGGAGTATCTTCATCGACTAAAAGGTATGTGGAGACTTGAACTTATCAATCACTCAAAAGTCTATTTATCTCCTATTTTGAGACAAAAGTCGTTTTGCTATATAGACTTAGATTATACACATTTGCTATTTCGATCCGAGTTTATCTCGGCTATCTATTTCTCGAAATATGTGTTGGTAAGCTTTCGCTTTAGCCAAGTTCATCTTTATCTAGTGAAGAAAGTCACGACAAGTTTCAATCACTTTGAAAATTGCTTACTTTGACGAAAAATAATTTGTGAATAACAACTATAGAATATCAACGTCCTCTAAGAATGTTTCAAATGATTGAAATGAGAGTTTAGATTATATAACCATTGGAGGATATAAGCATTATTATGGAAACACATATATGTATAAGTCCGTATTCCTTGAACCGAAGTTTGCGAACTTTGATGATCAAGAGAACCGGCATGGTGGCGTGAGCCAAGTCCGCGAACTCAGTCCGCAAACTGGCGGAAGTTTTCGTCCCGAGAAATTCTGCTGGAGTTTGTGAACTCCGTCCGGGAACTTAAGTCCGCAAACCCAGTCCACGAACTTGAGTAGGTTATATCTAAAAACGATGTTTGTGAACTTATTCTTATGTAAACTAAGGAATGCAAATTGAAAACTGTGGCTATATAGTTCATGAACCGATTCGAGTGAATCAAATCGTTTTTGCTTCAATTGTGTCTTGTATAGTTACATAAGATTTCCTTGCAATTGAACAACTCTCTAACTATTTCATTTGAGTCACTTGAACTAGTTATGGTGAAGAAGAATATGGTTGATATGAAAGTGATCATATGGTTAACCTTTTGGTTTACTATTGTTGAACCAAAAAAATGTACAAGTTTATGTACGGTTACACAAACCTAGAAACGTGCATTTCACTTGTGTGTAACAAGCTAGTTTTCGATCTAACGGTTGAAATATATTAGCTTGAATCTAATCAGGTTTTCATCTAAAGGTGAATATTGAATGCTTTGTTACCAAGCTAACATTGATTGCAAACCCTGATTTGAAAGACTATATAAGGGAGAACTCTAGCAACTGGGAAAACCTAATACCCACACCTTATGTGTGATACTAGTTGTGCTAAGCTAGAGTCGATTCTCCTTTAACCTTTGGTTTATTCTTCTAAACCAGGTTAACGAGTTAAAGACTTCATTGGGATTGTGGAGCCAGACCGATACTACTGTTTTGTAGTTGTGTGATCTGATCTTGTTGTTTCTATCGTACGAGTATAGTTGTAATAATTGGCTTGAGATTGATATCTCCGATAGGCAAGATATAAAAGAAATCACAAACACTTCGTCTCATCGTTTGTGATTCCGCAATATCTTTTTTCGCTGCGTCGATTAAGATTATTGTGAGGTGATTGATAATACTAGGTTGTTCTTCGGGAATATAAGTCTGGTTTATCAAGTGGTTCCTGTTCACCTTGATTTATCAAAATACAGAACAAAACTCATAGGTATATTCGTGGGAGACGGATTTATCTATTACCGTAGAATTTTCTGCGTGATACAGATTTGTTTATTAAATTCTTCGACTTTGGGTCGTAGCAACTCTTAGTTGTGGGTGAGATCAGGTAAGGGAATCAAGTATGTAGCATCCTGCTGGGATCAGAGACGTAGGAGCATAACTGTACCTTGGATCAGTGTGAGATTGATTGGGGTTCAACTACAGTCCAGACCGAAGTTAATTTGGAGTAGGCTAGTGTCTGTAGCGTCTTAATACAATGTGTGTGCAATCTGGACTTGGTCCCGGGGTTTTTCTGCATTTGCGGTTTCCTCGTTAACAAAATTCTGGTGTCTATGTTATTTCTTTTCCGCACTATATTTTGTTATATAATTGAAATATCACAGGTTGTGCGTTATTCAATCAATTAGAATATCCGACCTTTTGGTTGTTGATTTAAATTGATTGACACTTGGATATTGGTCTTTGGTACCATCCAAGTTATCTCTCTAGTATTTGATAAAGACTCGCAGATTTCTATTTGCTTGAGTATATATCAAATCGAGAGATTGAGATATAAACTCTTTGATATACTTTTTATCTAGATTGAGTCTGACTGTCTAGTTGATTCTCTAGAAAGTATATTGGAGTTTGTCCATACAGATGGCTAAGCAAAATCTTGGGTGTGGTTGTTGTACCCCCACTTTTTCAGTAAATATTGATTTAATGTATGTTTTTGAATACATATATATAATGGGAGTTGACATTGAAGGTCATATTAGTAATATCAGGATTAGACTATTTTATCTTTTTGTAACCAACCAAAAATGGCCCTTTTCTTTATTGTAGCAAGATAATGAGACCACATGTGCGATGCACATGCTTGAATTTGATTCTTTTAATAACACCAAATTTGATAATAATGCAAACAAAAAATCTTTAATTTTTTTTTTTTGGTATTCTTATTTGTTTTCATTACGCAGATAATTCAAAAATCTTTCCAAGTATACTAATTTGCAAAAATATGGTGTGTATTTTGAAACATATCAAGTTTCAAATACTTTTGATCTGTTTTTAAAACAATGGCGTTCCTGTGAATATATAAACATTAATTTTATGTACACTTTTACCCTTAAATACATATTAAGTTTATATTAGTAATATCATGACACCAATATATTTTATCTTTTTGTGACCAATCAAAATAAAAGCTTCACCAAAAGGGGTCTTTTTATTATTACGGTATAAGATACGAAAAATGACAGCATGACACCTTGATGTGTGGAAAGCGAAATGGAACAATAACTTTTTCATTTTTAGACATCATAGTGTGAAATTTCAAAGTATTTCCACTTATTAATGATAACTAAAAATGAGTAAGATTTAGTCATATAATTCACTTATTATTAATTCTATGTTGTTTCAGCGAGCAAAATGAGTATAATTCAGTCATTTGGTGCATTTCGGTTACTTCTAATTGAAATTGTTATTTGAATCTATTCTCCCTAAGTTCCTTTAGTTACCATGGAGCAAGAAGGTCTGAATAATGTTTTCAACTTTTACTTCGTCGTAGCTTTCTTGATTATACATAAATCAAAAAGAGAAAAAATCTCATTATTGAAATCAAACATTAAAATTTAAAAGCGATGTAAAAAAACTATTCCTAAAATATCAAAAATTTGGGGGAAATGTTCAAACTATTGCTTAATTTGTTGTGATGAACTTTTTAAAGATTTCTAAAATAGCCATGCTTTCGGAAAACTCACTATAATTCTGTCACAAGAGTTTACCTGCTAAATTAATTAGAAGGTCTACAATTAATTTACCTTCTCCGTTCTCATTTGTAAGATCTGGATCTGAATTGAGCTTCAAATGCAGTTAGGCAGAGGTGAGTAAATAGCCATGGCTTTTGTTCCAATAAATACCATCAGAAGCTAATACGATATCAAATAACAAGAAAGATTTATTTTGCGTCATAATATCATATGTATCACATATATAATATATATAAATCACGTGTATATATATATATGTATTTTTAATTAAGATATTTTCGGGCATATATTTTAATATAACAACACTTTTGAGGAGGATATTTGAGAGATATGATTTGCGTATATATTTTAATATATACGTGAATCCATATTTTCACTACATATTAAAATAATAAATATTTTATGTTTTGAATTTCAAAAATGAAGTTAATTCAAAGCTATTGAATGAAATTGAAACAAATTCATAATGACAATGAAGATTCAACTTTCATGCTTTCCCAAAGTACGCATTTATCTCATAAGCCTAGATACATAAAAACTAATTAGAAGAACTACAATATAGTTAGGCTTCCATTATTTGTCACTAATTTTCTGTTATGTTTTTAACATTTCTATTTCAGGTGTCCTTCGTTTGTTCTTGTGTGTTTTTCTTGTGAAATCAAATTATAAGATTGACTATTTTGATCGAACATGTAATTTTCTTGTGAAAATCTGAGTCAAATTATGTTTTTATACACTTCTCTTCTTTGTGCTAATGAAGTTAATGCAAATCTAAGCTCTTATATGTGCAGGAAACGAGGTCTTTTTCTATGATCTTTTGGGGAATATTATCCTCTTACATGTCAGTGCATTGGTCACAGTAAGGGTTGCACGCTATGGACCTGCGGATCCAAATTACTTAAAGGTAATTAAGAAAAAATAATTTCTAAGTTTATGATGAAATTATAAATTTCATTAATATAAATCAAATTGAATTGTTGTAGAATCAATGACGGTCTTGTGTTTTCACAGATGTATCATAGGAAGAATTTGGAGTACGATGGCCCGCCACCACAGTTTAGTTCACATTTTAGTAGTGTTGCTCTCATTTCACACGTATACTTCTCTTTTTGCAAACTTGGTACTCCCACTCTCCTAACTTACTTAATTAAGATTTTGTAAAAATATTTTGGAATTGAAATTATTTCTATGTATAACATTAATCTTCCAAATTACTTGCTTAATATACTAGTTTCTACGTCCAAATTTGTATTTCTTTCTTGATAATTAGAAATATTTAGTGGGAAATATTGTAAGTTTTTGATACACTTTTTAATATAAAGAACTCTCATATGCCAAGTAATCTAGGTGTGTATTGTTTTTGAAACATTTGGTCATTGAAAAATCTATATATTATGGGTGTAACCAATTTTTAAGGTTAAACTGTTGTTGTACTTGTATGTTTTAAATTGACTTGTGCAAACTTGAACAAAACAAAATGGGAATATTTTGTTGTACTTGTACTGATTAATTGAATTATAGTTGCTAGACTAAATATAATGATTATAATTAGTAGTCAAACTAAAAGACTTTCCCTTATTTTTGGACAGTTTTTTTTCGGGTCGTTCACAGCACCAAGCACCAGGCGCCAGCTGAGTCCCCAGAGGAGAGCATGCGCTTTTAAGGGGATCACCGTTTCCTTCTCATCATGATTTGCCTAGCCGCCGTTGTAGTACTTTCTTGTGTGGTCGCTGCTTTGGTTTTGTTGTACCAGTGGATTAGAAGGCTTAGGCAGATTCCAGATGCGTACCAGTTAAAGCTCCAGCCTATACAGGCCCATAGATCCCCACCACGTGGGAAGCAGTGTTTGTTCAGCGGCCAGATGGTGGTGGCATCCTAGGATTGAGGGTTGATCAGTAGTTTACTGTTGTTAGTTCTGTTTACTTTCCTAAATAAATATTTGTGAAACAAAACAAAAGAACATCGGTTGTTTATTTATTTTATAATCATTTTAGAAGAATTTTACATATTTAGTTAGCTTTGGCTTCGATTTGTACTCATATTTCAATTTTCTGCTTACATTTAATCTTCATTTGGACATTGATAAGAACCTACATTTGGGGATATGCTTACAAACTTGAAATACCTAAAAAACAAAAAGAGAAGAAAAAATGAAGTAATTTGAAGAATCCCTTATCAAAAAAAATTTGTTAATGGCTAATTTACCCTTGATAAATTCGAGCTAAATTGATGTGTTATCTTTATACGTTATACAGTAGAATTTCGTTAAATTAATCTGGAATAAGTAATAGCTCCACTAAAATAATATATCTATCCTGTAGCAATTTGGGCTAGTAAGCTAAATTAATAGCCCCGCTAAATTAATTCATAAGATAATAAAGAATTTAGGTTCCTAATAAGACCCAACTATAGTGTATAAAATTAATATTCAGTGCAAAATCAGTATATATAACGGCTTACTAAAGTGGAAATCCGTAATTATTTGTTTGTTTTTCATGTGTACAAATAATTGGATTTTTTTTTATTAGTTGTTGAGTTGGTTGTCTTATTCTTCTTATTGTTTTAATTTTAACATTTATAAGAAAATGATCTATACTCTTACTTTAGAAATTTAAACTTAAATTTGGCATGTTTCAATATTTTAACAACTTATTAATTAATTTATCGGAAATTAATATTCCATTAAATTGGTAGAATTTAGCGGTCCCCAGACTATTAACTTATTGAAGTTCTACTATAGTTATAGAATCCTTTGAATAATGTGATTTTTGTTTGTTTGATTCTTGAAATTACAAATCAAGGTCGACGTTGTTTTATGATCAAGGCAATACCAACAATAAAAAGTCAGTATTACCTTCATCATAGAACAATGTCGACATTTAAAATAATAAATATTTTATGTTTTGAATTTCAAAAATGAAGTTAATTCAAAGCTATTGAATGAAATTGAAACAAATTCATAATGACAATGAAGATTCAACTTTCATGCTTTCCCAAAGTACGCATTTATCTCATAAGCCTAGATACATAAAAACTAATTAGAAGACCTACAATATAGTTAGGCTTCCATTCATTGTCACTAATTTTCTGTTATGTTTTTAACATTTCTATTTCTGGTGTCCTTCGTTTGTTCTTGTGTGTTTTTCTTGTGAAATCAAATTATAAGATTGACTATTTTGATTGAACATGTAATTTTCTTGTGAAAATCTGAGTCACATTATGTTTTTATACACTTCTCTTCTTTGTGCTAATAAAGTTAATGCAAAGCTAAGCTCTTATATGTGCAGGAAACGAGGTCTTCTTCTATGATCTTTTGGGGAATATTATCCTCTTACATGTCAGTGCATCGGTCACAGTAAGGGTTGCACGCTATGGACCTGCCGATCCAAATTACTCAAAGGTAATTAAGAAAAAATAATTTCTAAGTTTATGATGAAATTATAAATTTGATTAATATAAATCAAATTGAATTGTTGTAGAATCAATGACGGTCTTGTGTTTCCACAGATGTATCATTAGAAGAATTTGGAGTACGATGGCCCGCCACCACAGTTTAGTTCACATTTTAGTAGTGTTGCTCTCATTTCACACGTATACTTCTCTTTTTGCAAACTTGGTACTCCCACTCTCCTAACTTACTTAATTAAGATTTTGCAAAAATATTTTGGAATTGAAATTATTTCTATGTATATCATTAATCTTCCAAATTACTTGCTTAATATACTAGTTTCTACGTCCAAATTTGTATTTCTTTCTTGATAATTAGAAATATTTAGTGGGGAATATTGTAAGTTTTTGATACACTTTTTAATATAAAGAACTCTCATATGCCAAGTAATCTAGGTGTGTATTGTTTTTGAAACATTTGGTCATTGAAAAATCTATATACTATGGGCGTAACCAATTTTTAAGGTTAAACTGTTGTTGTACTTGGATGTTTTAAATTGACTTGTACAAACTTGAACAAAACAAAATGGGAATATTTTGTTGTACTTGTACTGATTAATTGAATTATAGTTGCTAGACTAAATATAATGATTATAATTAGTAGTCAAACTAAAAGACTTTCCCTTATTTTTGGACAGTTTTGTTTCGGCTCGTTCACAGCACCAGGCGCCAGCCGAGTCCCCAGAGGAGAGCATGCGCTTTTAAGGGGCTCAGCGTTTTCCTTCTCATCATCATTTGCCTAGCCGCCGTTGTAGTACTTTCTTGTGTGGTCGCTGCTTTGGTTTTGTTGTACCAGTGGATTAGTAGGCTTAGGAAGATTCCAGATGCGTACCAGTTAAATCTCCAGCCTATACATGCCCATAGAGCCCCACCACGTGGGGAAGCAGTGTTTGTTCAGCGGCCAGGTGGTGGTGGCATCCTAGGATTGAGGGTTGATCAGTAGTTTACTGTTGTTAGTTCTGTTTACTTTCCTAAATAAATATTTGTGAAACAAAATAAAAGAACATCGGTTGTTTATTTATTCTATAATCATTTTAGAAAATTTTTACATATTTAGTTAGTTTGGCTTCGAATTGTACTCATATTTCAATTTTTCTGCTTACATTTAATCTTCATTTGGACATTGATAAGAACCTACATTTGGGGATATGCTTACAAACCGGAAATACCTAAAAAACAAAAAGAGAAGAAAAAAATGAAGTAATTTGAAGAACCCCTTATCAAAAAAAATTTGGTAATGGCTAATTTACCCTTGATAAATTCGAACTAAATTGTTGTGTTATCTTTATACGTTATACAATAGAATTTCGTTAAATTAATCTGGAATAAGTTAATAGCTTCACTAAAATAATATATCTTGCCTGTCGCAATTTGGGCTAGTAAGCTAAATTAATAGCCCCGCTAAATTAATTCATAAGACAATAAAGAATTTAGGTTCCTAATAAGAGCTAACTATAGTGTATAAAATTAATATTCAGTGCAAAATCAGTATATATAACGGCTTACTAAAGTGGAAATCCATAATTATTTGTTCGTTTTTCACGTGTACAAATCATTGGATTTTTTTTTATTAGCTGTTGATTTGGTTGTCTTATTCTTCTTATTGTTTTAATTTTAACATTTATAAGAAAATGATCTATACTCTTACTTTAGAAATTTAAACTTAAATTTGGCGTGTTTCAATATATTAACAACTTATTAATTAATTTATCGGAAATTAATACTCCATTAAATTGGTAGAATTTAGCGGTCCCCGGACTATTAACTTATTGCAGTTCTACTATAGTTATAGAATCCTTTGAATAATGTGATTTTTGTTTGTTTGATTCTTGAAATTACAAACCAAGGTCGACGTTGTTTTATGATCAAGGCAATACCAACAATAAAAAGTCAGTATTACCTTCATCATAGAACAATGTCGACATTTGATACTCCTCGAGTATCCATGTAAAGTCGGTATTGTCAATCATAGAGTCGTATCAGTAAAGTTCATAGTCGACATTCAAAGGTGTTTCACGACAATGCCGGCTGTTGTCATTTTCAAAGAAGAGAAATTCAATTTTGAAACAATGTTTATAAGAGAAGGATATATACAGTCGGCATTGCAAATAAATTTTGGAAAAATGCCGACAAAATAACCAACAATCGATATAATTTGAATCAACTATGCCGACTCATAACATGCACAAAAACAAGTTAACTAGCTTAGCGGTCAAGCATTGCATTAAATGAAGAGAAAATACCAACTAAAAATTGTTAGATCATAGCTCGGTTGAACCCACCAAGCGTTGTTATGTCAAGTTTGGTTGTCATATTTTAGTGTGTCAAAACTCATCTAAGAGTCGCTTGATTATTTACTATAGACAACTTCGTTTAGGTTAGACTAGAAAGTATAGCAATATTAAGACATACAAGTATTACTCGAAGACCTGAAGAATGTGAAGAAGTAACTGGTGTGGAATGGAAAACACACAAAAACTCTTGCAAGTATACAAGGCCAAGTTTATAGAATAGAAGGAAAGCAGGGGAAAGTCCACAGGGAGTGGGAGCACTATAAGAGAAACCTAAGCTAACAATGGAGACATTGAGCAAGACAAAGTAATATGGCATACAAAGTGGCAGAAGTAAAGAACCAAAGCAGCAAGGTAAAGCAAAGCAGCAAAGAAAACAGCTAAGAACCAAGGCTTGGAAGCCAAGGGCAGAGGGAGATTTTGTGCACTGTTTTCAGTGCACAGAGACTACAAATTGCAAGACAATAGGCGAGCAACACAGCTAAGAAATATAAACTGAATTTGAAGCAAAGCAAGACTGAAAATGTAAGTGACTGAGAAGGATATTGTGGCTAATCCAAGGCTTAGATTCCACCTTGTGTCCTAATCAAATAGCATATTCCTAGGTTGAGTTGAGTCCTATGCATACAATAGAAAGGAAAGAAAAACAGCTTGCTAACAGAAATACCCCTAGTATTGACTGTCTTTTGACAGCACAATCAATCACAAGCAATCATAGCACTGCTTTCTTCCCAATGCACAAGAAAAACAAGCATATGGCATCCTATCCTAGCAATTTACCATTTGACAGTGCACCAAGGCTTCATCAAAGCCTTAGCTTGTTGCTAATTAGCTCATACTACACATGATAACAACAATAACATTCATAATATATGATAAATGAAACAACATTCTCAACATTGAAGATAAAAATCAAAACATCATATAACATTCACTATCAACTGTCATGCAGTAACTGAAATTGAAATTGTGACATAAAACAGAACAAATGTTTTTCTGGCTAGTCCAGAGATCATCCCCCTCTAACCCTCTACATCACCCCCTATTTATATCACCAAATACCCAATTTTTCCGAAACCCTAGAATTGAAATTAGGGTTTTCAATTTCCGAAATTTACTCACCAAAACTTTGAATTGACGTCGCCCCATGTCTTCTCTGCCTCTCTCGGTTCTTCTCCTGCTCCCAATTGCTACAATTGCTCCCTAATTTGAGGTGTTTTATCAACCCTCACCTAGGTCAGTTGGTGAGAGAGGTTAAAGCGCTTCGAATTAGGGGGATGGGTCGTGTCGGGTAATGATGGAGATGGTGGAGTGATGGTGGTGACAGGAGTGATGGATGATGGAAGTAGCAGGTGGAGGTGATGGTGGTGGAATGGGTGTTTCTGTTGCAGAGGGGGAGAGGAAGACGAAGGTGGAGGTCGATATGGGTTAGGGTAGGGAGCTGTTTGGCTAGGTCATAGGGTTCGAGTATTAGTGTGTTAGGCGGGTGTATCAAGATGTGTGTACCACGAGCTGAAGCCGCTGGATATGGAGATGGTAGGTGGATCGGACGGATAAGAAGAAGCAGCTTGTAGCGACCGTAGGATGTAAAATACAACGAAGTCTACGGTGCGAGATTAGGTTAGGTGTTGTAGTGTTTAGCGGAATCATCGGGATTTGATGCACAGGCATAGGAGCGACCGTAGGATGCTGAAATGCTTCGATCTGACGGCTGAAATCCGAGACGGGCTTGGATATAGAAAATGGGTTTGGGTGAGGGTTTTGGGCCTTGGGTATGCCAAGCCCATATCTTCTTTAAGAACAATTCTTCCTTCTTGAGCCCATTCCTAGCTTTTGGTCTTGTGCGCACCATTCTTTGCGGCTTCCTTGCGTAATTCTTCCGGCTTTTCACTCTTCGCTCTTTTCCGCTCCGCAATTCATCCAGACTTTATTTATTACCTAAAAATGCAAAATTAAGTAAGAAAAATATTTATTCTTGAAAACAATGAAAATACAGAATATGGGATAAAATGTAGAATTAATGCACAAAAGATGAGTTAAATGCCAACAAAAAGGGATAAATATATAATATTTGGCACTCATCAAATACCCCCAAACCTGAATTTTACTTGTCCTCAAGTAAAACAAAACTAAGGAAATCCTAACTATACCACTGTCGCTGGTCTCTCGAATGCATTTAGCGTATGCACTAAGCCTTTTAAACCACTAAGTGTCCCTAGTGGACGAGTTGAAGTCTCGTGAAGGTTTGCTTAGAACGTACCTACAAAGTTCTAGGTCAAAATATAAGCTCAGATTCCATCAAATGTGACATGTGCAAACAGTTTAAGCTCACAGCAAAATGGAGATGTCAATCTAGCTATCAAAGGCACAATCCTAGCACTGATAACAAAAAAGACATGTGATAAGAGTGTAAAGTGTATCTACACATGTGTAAAGAAAGATCTGAAGTTATGACTACTAATCACCAAGAGATAGTTTCTCAGGCTAAGAACCAAGGTCGAAATCTAGCTAGCTGTCCGGACTTTACGAGAATTGTGAATGAGTTGGAGGTATTTCACAATTACTCGCGTTGTACATCAATGGCATACACCCTCCTTGCTTATTACAATGAAACAACAAAATGACTATTTACATGACTCTTATTTACATTGACTACTCTCTTTTATTTTTGGAACAAGAGATGATGGAATTGATAAATACTTGATTTTTTGTATTTTTCTGATATTTTTTCTGAATATTACATTTTTTTTTTTTTTTTTTTTTTTTTTTTTTTTTTTTTTGAAAGGAAACACTTTTGATACATACAAAAGGAAACAAAAGATTACATGACACTTTGCAAGAGGTAGCCCTTTTTGATGCACCCAGTTAAATTCGATGGTTGTCTTTCTTAATGTAACCTCCACCTTCTATCCCAACCAACCAAAGAACAAGCTAGTCAAGTTTCGTTCAGTATTCTAAAGTGATTGGCAATCGTAACTTCCTATCAAACACCTTGAAGATCGAGGCCATACATGTATTGGTAGATCGTGCGCGTGCAAATTTCTTATCACTATGTGAATTGTGCTAGAATCAGGGTGCCTAAATATCTAGACTAAGACTCCTAATAATTACATATTTGCACAAGAGTCAACATTTCAAGGTAAATGAGCTCCATTTTTATGATTTTTTCATTTTTTAATTTTTTTTTTGAATTTTTCAATTTTTTCAAAAAGAAGGAGTTCGTTTTCAATTATGGCATTATCATGGTATCTACTCTATACCCCCAAACCTAAACTAAACATTGTCCTCAATGTTTCAAAATATGGAAAGAATTATAAAACAATATATGAAGAGGAACATGCTGAGTAGAGTAAAAGGAGAGAGAATACCCGATTGTACGGCGGCAAGCTCGATTAAAACTCCGTTATTCAAGGCAAAAATCCATCATATTAGGAGTCACAATGGATGAGCACAAAATATACAAAAGGAAATTTAACTAACACATTATCTACAAGAAAATTTGGTTTTTAATGGGATTGGACTTTTTGGAAAAAATTTGGTTTTGTTGGGAACATTTGGTTTTGATGGGAAAACGAAAATTTTGGTTTTTAGGGAAAGATTTGGAAAACTTTTTGGTTATTTAGGGAAAGAGTGGACCAGTTTAGTCCACATAGACTGGGTCCTCCAGGTTGGTTGTTTCAATGTCGGGTGGAAATGGCTCAAGGAATGGCTTTAATCTCTGCCCGTTGACTTTGAAAACGTTCTTGTTGGAGACATCCTCCAGCTCTACAGCTCCATGAGGAAAAACTGTGCGTACTAGGTACGGACCCTTCCATCTGGAACGCAGTTTTCCTGGAAAAAGATGTAATCGGGAGTCATACAGCAAGACTTTCTGACCAGGAGTGAAGGATTTGCGTAGAATACGCTTGTCATGAAACATCTTCATCTTCTGCTTATATAACTTGGCACTATCATAAGCCTCATTTCTCAATTCTTCCAACTCGTTGAGTTGAAGTTTCCTTTGAATTCCAGCTTCGTCCAGAGAAAAGTTCAGCTCTTTGATTGCCCAGTAGGCACGATGTTCTAATTCCACAGGTAGATGGCACGGCTTTCCATACACTAGACGATAGGGGGACATGCCAATTGGTGTCTTATAAGCTGTTCTATAGGCCCACAAAGCATCATTCAATCTCAATGACCAATCTTTCCTGGACGGGTTGACCGTCTTCTCCAGAATGTGCTTAATTTCCCTATTAGAAACCACTTGTCCACTTCATGTCGGGGTGGTAGAGTAGCAACCTTGTGAGTTATGCCATACTTGCGTACTAAAGACTCAAAGTACTTGTTACGAAAATGTGAACCGCCGTCACTGATGATAGCTCTAGGGGTACCAAAACGTGCAAATAGTTTTCCTTTAGAAATGAAAGTACCACCTTGTGGTCATTTGTTCTGGTTGCTATGGCTTCTACCCACTTAGAAACGTAATCAACTGCGACTAGGATGTACAACTTGCTGTCAGACATGGGAAATGGACCCATGAAGTCTATCCCCCAAACATCAAAAATCTCCACAATCAAAATGGGGTTCAATGGCATCATGTTTCTCCTCGAAATGCTTCCTAGCTTTTGACAGCGTTCACAAGCAACACAATAATCATGGCAATCCTTGAACAATGATGGCCAATAGAATCCACACTGCAAGATCTTTGCAGCGGTTTTCTTGGCACTGAAATGGCCTCCACATGCTTGGTCATGACAGAAAGATATCACATCTTTCTGTTCAGTGGGGGACACATCTCCTAATGATTTGGTCTGGGCAGTACTTAAACAAATATGGGTCATCCCAAAGGAAATGTTTGACTTCAGCCAGGAATTTAGAGCGGTCTTGTCTCGACCAACGTGAGGGCATCCTACCTGTAGCGAGGTAGTTAACAATATCAGCAAACCAAGGAAGGTCTGAGATAGACATCAGCTGTTCATCTGGGAATGATTCTCTAATCAGCTCAATTCATCAATAGACTCTAAAGTTAATCTAGACAAATGATCAGCAACCACATTCTCACAACCTTTCTTATCACGGATTTCGAGATCGAATTCCTGTAATAAGAGTATCCATCGAATAAGGCGAGCTTTAGCATCCTTCTTGGAAAGAAGATACTTCAAAGCCGCATGGTCTGTGTATATGATGATCTTAGACCCTATCAGATAAGATCTAAACTTGTCTAATGCGAAAACGACGGCAAGCAATTCCTTCTCGGTAGTTGAATAATTGAGTTGGGCATCATTAAGGGTTTTGCTAGCATAGTATATCACATATGGTAGTCTATCAACTCGCTGTCCTAAAACAGCACCAACAGCATAATCAGAGGCATCACACATAAGTTCGAACGGAAGCTTCCAATCGGGTGGTCGGACTATAGGAGCGGTGGTGAGAAGGGTTTTTAATTCCTCCCATGCCTTCACACAAGCAGCATCGAAATTGAAGGCAACATCTTTGGAGAGAAGACTGCACAGAGGTCTGGAGATTTTGCTGAAATCTTTGATGAATCGCCGGTAAAAACCAGCATGACCTAGAAATGATCTGATCTCCTTCACAGAGCAAGGTTGTGGTAGATGTTGAATGAGGTCAACTTTAGCTTTATCCACTTCAATTCCTTTTTCTGAGATGATGTGTCCTAGAACTATTCCTGAATTCACCATAAAATGGCATTTTTCCCAATTTAGAACAAGGTTCTTTTCTTTACATCTGGATATCACGAGGGCAAGATGCTTCAAACATTCGTCAAACGAGGAACCAAAAACACAGAAATCATCCATAAAGATCTCGAGAAAACTATCTATCATGTCAGAAAAAATGCTCATCATGCAACGCTGAAAAGTAGCAGGTGCATTACACAACCCGAAGGGCATACGTCTATAAGCAAACGTCCCAAATGGACACGTGAATGTAGTTTTTTCCTGATCTTCTGGAGCAATGTGAATTTGGTTATAACCGGAAAAGCCATCTAGAAAACAGTAGTGACTGTGTCCAGACACACGTTCTAGCATTTGGTCAATGAAAGGGAGCGGGAAGTGATCTTCCTTGTTACTGTGTTCAACTTCCTGTAGTCGATGCATACTCGCCATCCTGTGGTTGTACGAGTAGGGACTAATTCATTCTTGTCGTTCTGAACTACAGTAATGCCTGACTTCTTAGGCACAACTTGAATGGGACTAACCCATTTGCTATCGGGAATTGGGTATATGATACCCGCATCAAGTAGTTTCAGGATCTCTCCTTTGACTACATCTCTCATGTTAGGATTAAGTCTCCTTTGCATTTCCCTAGATGGTTTGGCATTCTCTTCAAGGTTAATGTGGTGCATGCAAATGGTGGGACTAATTCCTTTGAGATCTGAGATGGTCCATCCTAAGGCCTCTTTGTGTTCCTTAAGTACTTCTAAAAGCTTACTTTCCTGTTCCGTGTCTAAACATGATGAAATAATGACGGGTAAAGTATCAGAAGAACCTAGGAATGCGTACTTCAACGTACTAGGCAATGTTTTCAATTCAAGCTTGGGTGGCTCAACAATGGATGGAATAAGCTTGGAATCAGAGAGTAAGGGTGGTTCCACTTCATATTTCCTTTCAGTGATGTCCATTTGAGGTACAGATTCGAGCAGAGATAGGACGTCACTACAGTATGCATCATCATAGGAATCTGGTTAAAGTTCTCCATACATGCTTGAAAGGGGTCGACGGATAGAATGTTAGTCAACGAATCTTGCATTAATCCTTCAATCATATTAACTTCATGCACATCATCATCATCAAGATTCACAGGTTGTTGACTAATATCGAACACATTCAATTCTACCGTCATGTTACCAAAAGACAGTTTTAACACTCCATTACGACAATTAATGATCGCGTTGGACGTAGCCAAGAAAGGACGTCCTAAGATGACAGGAATGTGACAGTCTGGGTTTTGTACAGGTTGAGTGTCTAAGACAATGAAGTCTACGGGAAAATAGAATTTGTCAACCTTGATCAAAACGTCTTCGACCACTCCACGAGGAATCTTGACAGATCGGTCTGCCAGTTGTAGAGTGATAGATGTTGGTTTCAACTCCCCAAGACCTAACTGCTCATAAACAGAATATGGCAGTAGGTTAACACTTGCACCTAGGTCTAATAACGCTTTATTGACCGTGTGTTCTCCTATAGTGCAAGAAATTGTTGGACATCCTGGATCCCTAAACTTGGGTGGAGTTTTGTTCAGAATGATGGAACTCACCTGCTCAGCTAAGAAAGCACGTTTTTGCACATTGAGCTTGCGCTTTTGAGTACACAAGTCTTTGAGGAATTTGGCATAAGCAGGGATTTGCTTGATTGCTTCAAGAAAAGGAATGTTGATGTTGACTCTCTTGAACAGATCTAACATCTCATTATAATGGGTACTTTTCTGTTGATAGATCAATCTTTGAGGAAATGGGGCAACAGGAGAATGAGTTGGCAAAGGGACATTCACAGCAGTAGAATTGTCAGATTTTCCAACTTGCTCAGGTTCTTTGGTTTTCTGGGGTTGTGGAGACAGCGTGGAATTTGTATCAGATTCATTAGGTTCGCCCACGTTGTTCTCGATGACTTTACCACTTCGGAGGGTGGTAATGGCATGGACTTGATCGGGTGAGGTTTCAGTGCAGGATGTTGTGCCTGTTTGAAATATCCTCTTTGGATTTTGTTGGGGTTGGCTCGGAAGTTTACCCTTTTCTCTCTCACACATTTGATCCATCTTTTGATCTAGATTTTTCTGACTTTGCATCAAACTCTGGAACATTTCCTCTAGGGTGGATAATCTCTTGTCGGTATTGTGTTGAGGATATGATTGTTGTTGAGAGTTTGATTGTTGTTGAGGGTTTCTCGGGTGTTGATAACCTTGATTGTTCTGATATCCCTGATTGTTTTGATAGCTCTGATTGGGTTGAGATGGTCCTCCCTGAGTGGGTCCTTTTGACCATGAAAAGTTAGGGTGGTTTCTCCATCCTGGATTGTAGGTCTGTGAATAAGGGTTATGCTCTGGTTTTTGAAACATGGCATGTGCCTGTTCAAGCCTAGATTCCTGGACTGCAAGCAAATCGGGACAATTTTGGAATTGATGGTTGGGATCGTTACAAGCGCACAAACAGACGAAGCGACATGTTCTCGGAGAGTAGTGGTGGAAGGTTTTGAATTTTTATGTAGTTCTAACTCTTCTAATCTCCTAACTATTGATGCCATGTTTGCTCTTCCCTCGAAATCCGCTTCAATCCTAAAAGCCTTTGCTTCGGATGTAGTCTTTCTGGTTTCACGGATGGATTCCCACTGTTGCGTCTTTTCAGCTACTTCAATCAAGAAGTCCCAAGACGCATCAGCAGTTTTGTCTACGAATAGACCATTACACATCGAATCAACCGTTGTTCGGGTGGACACATCTAGACCTTCATACAAAATTTGCACAAGTCTCCATTTTTCAAAACCATGATGGGGACATTGGAGCAATAATTCATTGAATCTCTCCAAGTATCTAGCTAAGGTCTCACCTTCTAATTGCACAAAGCTATTCAGACTTTGACGAATTGTCGCAGTCTTGTGGTTCGGGAAAAACTTTTTGAAAAACTCCTTTATGAGGTCATCCCATGTCATGATGGATTGAGGCTGTAAAGCATAGAGCCAGGCCTTTGCCTTATCTTTCAGAGAGAAAGGAAAAAGCCTTAACTTTAAGGTTTCGTCGGACATTTGAGTGAAACGCAGAGTTCCACAAATTTCCTCGAATTCTCTCACGTGGTGGTACGGGTTTTCATTCTCAACACCTCTAAAAATAGGAAGCATCTGTATTGTGCTTGATTTCAGCTCATAATGGCCATTAGCCTCGGGTAGCACAATACAAGAAGGTTGACTGGCTCTAGTTGGGTACATATAATCCTTGAGGGTACGGGGTTCTCCCATTGTTTCTGGTTGATCTGGACTGTCTCCCTCAGAACTTAGAATTTTGATAGGTTCATCTGGGTTAATTCTAACAAGTCTGTTTGTTTGGTCTCTGTAGGTCACAATCATGTCCTAGTAGGTACCTTAACTAACATGTTGGTCAGACAGAGCAATCGGAAACAATTTGGCCCACAAGGGTTACGAAGATTTGGTTTTTGAGTGGGTTTTGGTTTTAATAAGGGATTTTGTTTTTGGTTTAAAATTGGGCTTTGGAAAAGTTTTTGAACTAAACCTAGCATAAATTAGCACAACCCATAAAAGAAAATAAAAACAATAATAATAATTAAGACAAGCCCATAAAAGAAAAAGAAAAATAAAAGAAAAATAAAAAAAACAAAAAAATAATTACAGTCCCAAATATAAAAAAAAAAAAGAAAAAGAAAATAAATAAAAATTATTACAATCCCAAAGAAATAATTAAATTAATTATTACAAGCCCGAATTTAAATTTAAATGAGGCCCAAGTGGGTTAACTCATGGGTTAGGCTTACTTGGTTTTTGGAGGGAAGCCCAAAAATAGGCTTTTAGTCCCCTTTTAGTTGCACAGCCCAGTTGGGCTTTAGGATCGTCCTAAGCAGCTCATGCTCAAGCCCAACAACAGTTGAAGTGACTCAGCAAAACAGGCCCAGCAGAATCTGCAGCGAAGCCCAGCAGAAAAGGCAAGCCCAGGAGCAGAAGTTGCAAGCCCAGCGAAATTGAGGTTACTAAGCCCAGCTCAGTTGGTTCAAGCCCAGCACCAGCACCTTTGGCAGGAGCAGCAACACAGCACAGCTTGGCAGAGAAGGCACCAGCAGCAGCAGCACAGCCAAGGTGGTACCTGCAATGATCACAGAGTGCAAAGATAGTCAGGCCAACCCTGCAATGATCACAGTGCAATCATTGCAGTGCAATGATTGCAGGCAAGTATGCAATGATCTGCTGCAATGATTGCAAGCAGAGGGTTGCAATGATAGTGAAGCAGGCCTGCAATGATTGCAAGGCAGAGATGCTAATGGAACTCAGCAGTGGCAACACCACTCCCCGGCAGCGGCGCCAAAAACTTGGTGTGGAATGGAAAACACACAAAAACTCTTGCAAGTATACAAGGCCAAGTTTATAGAATAGAAGGAAAGCAGGGGAAAGTCCACAGGGAGTGGGAGCACTATAAGAGAAACCTAAGCTAACAATGGAGACAGTGAGCAAGACAAAGTAATATGGCATACAAAGTGGCAGAAGTAAAGAACCAAAGCAGCAAGGTAAAGCAAAGCAGCAAAGAAAACAGCTAAGAACCAAGGCTTGGAAGCCAAGGGCAGAGGGAGATTTTGTGCACTGTTTTCAGTGCACAGAGACTACAAATTGCAAGACAATAGGCGAGCAACACAGCTAAGAAATATAAACTGAATTTGAAGCAAAGCAAGACTGAAAATGTAAGTGACTGATAAGGATATTGTGGCTAATCCAAGGCTTAGATTCCACCTTGTGTCCTAATCAAATAGCATATTCCTAGGTTGAGTTGAGTCCTATGCATACAATAGAAAGGAAAGAAAAACAGCTTGCTAACAGAAATACCCCTAGTATTGACTGTCTTTTGACAGCACAATCAATCACAAGCAATCATAGCACTGCTTTCTTCCCAATGCACAAGAAAAACAAGCATATGGCATCCTATCCTAGCAATTTACCATTTGACAGTGCACCAAGGCTTCATCAAAGCCTTAGCTTGTTGCTAATTAGCTCATACTACACATGATAACAACAATAACATTCATAATATATGATAAATGAAACAACATTCTCAACATTGAAGATAAAAATCAAAACATCATATAACATTCACTATCAACTGTCATGCAGTAACTGAAATTGAAATTGTGACATAAAACAGAACAAATGTTTTTCTGGCTAGTCCAGAGATCATCCCCCTCTAACCCTCTACATCACCCCCTATTTATATCACCAAATACCCAATTTTTCCGAAACCCAAGAATTGAAATTAGGGTTTTCAATTTCCGAAATTTACTCACCAAAACTTTGAATTGACGTCGCCCCATGTCTTCTCTGCCTCTCTCGGTTCTTCTCCTGCTCCCAATTGCTACAATTGCTCCCTAATTTGAGGTGTTTTATCAACCCTCACCTAGGTCAGTTGGTGAGAGAGGTTAAAGCGCTTCGAATTAGGGGGATGGGTCGTGTCGGGTAATGATGGAGATGGTGGATGTGATGGTGGTGACAGGAGTGATGGATGATGGAAGTAGCAGGTGGAGGTGATGGTGGTGGAATGGGTGTTTCTGTTGCGGAGAGGGGGGAGAGGAAGACGAAGGTGGAGGTCGATATGGGTTAGGGTAGGGAGCTGTTTGGCTAGGTCATAGGGTTCGAGTATTAGTGTGTTAGGCGGGTGTATCAAGATGTGTGTACCACGAGCTGAAGCCGCTGGATATGGAGATGGTAGGTGTATCGGACGGATAAGGAAGAAGCAGCTTGTAGCGACCGTAGGATGTAAAATACAACGAAGTCTACGGTGCGAGATTAGGTTAGGTGTTGTAGTGTTTAGCGGAATCATCGGGATTTGATGCACAGGCATAGGAGCGACCGTAGGATGCTGAAATGCTTCGATCTGACGGCTGAAATCCGAGACGGGCTTGGATATAGAAAATGGGTTTGGGTGAGGGTTTTGGGCCTTGGGTATGCCAAGCCCATATCTTCTTTAAGAACAATTCTTCCTTCTTGAGCCCATTCCTAGCTTTTTGGTCTTGTGCGCACCATTCTTTGCGGCTTCCTTGCGTAATTTCTTCCGGCTTTTCACCACTCTTCAGCTCTTTTCCGCTCCGCAATTCATCCAGACTTTATTTATTACCTAAAAATGCAAAATTAAGTAAGAAAAATATTTATTCTTGAAAACAATGAAAATACAGAATATGGGATAAAATGTAGTATTAATGCACAAAAGATGAGTTAAATGCCAACAAAAAGGGATAAATATATACAATATTTGGCACTCATCAGTAACGAACTACAACGATGACATCATCCTTCTTCTTGAGGTTAGTAATATTGACTTGAACTATTTCATTCCTAACTTATGTTTCAAGTAGTGCTATATTGAAAACATAATTGCGAAGCTGTGTATTGGATATATTACTCTGGTAGTGAGAAATGATCATATGATCATAGTATTATAAAATTAGACTACGAAGTATAACGCTTATCTTTTGAACTTCGTAGATATGACATCGACATAATCTTATATGTGTTTTTATGATTATGTGAATGGGTTATAGTTAAGGTTTTCATCCTAGGAAACAATGTTTTTACATTCGTTTAAAGGAATTATATTCATGAACTTGTTTATGAATTGAAATGGAAATCGCTAAGTTTATCGAAATAGTGCATAACATGTTCATAATCCAATATTGGTTAAGTGTTCTAAAATCTATTTCAATCATTGAAACTTTCTTAGAGGATGACAATAGCCGTTTTCACACACTATTAGCATTAAAGCAATTTTCAAGTTATTGAAACAATCATAATGAAAAATTCAAGTCTACACCAAATGATTGTATCGCACAAACCATGTAATATGTTACTCGGCAATTTTCACATGATCATCTTTTGACTTTCGTCGAGAATATAAGATGAACCTGGTTGAAGCGAAAGCTTACCAACACATATTTCTAGAAATAAGTAAGCGAGTTAAACTCAGCTCGAAATATCAAATGTGCATAATAGAAAACTATATAGCACTACGACTTTTGTCTCAATATAGGAGATAGAGTAGAAATAGACTTTCCAAGTGATAGATGAGTTTCAGTCTCTACATACCTTTTGTTGATGAAGTTCCACAAGCTCTCCTTAGTAGTTCTTCGTCTTCAATTGATGAACGCCGTGAAGTCTAATGCTCATCTACACAATCTATCCTAGTCTGAGACATCTATAAGTAGACTAGAAATCAAGACTTATAGTTCTGATCACTAACATTGACAAACAAGCTTGAGATAACAACGCTTGCGAATTCGACCGAGCATTGCTCTAACAATCTCCCCCTTTGTCAATTTTAGTGACAAAATTATCAATACAAATGGATTACAAAATAAATAAACTTTGTAGGTTCTCATCCAAATGCTTGATCTCCTTGGTTCTTCAACATTACTCGAAATCTTCGTCACTTCCAAGTACTCCAGTGATTTTGAACGTGTTCAACTCAGCATCATAGTTGTTGAAGATCCATAGCAATAACGATGAGAATATAGTTTCTTTCAACCATTGTTATACAGTGTCATAGTATTATTATACAACATCAAAGTCCAATTGTATCACAACTTTGACAACAATACTATGGTGATATGTATCACTCCCCCTTAGTCAATACTTCATCCCACAATGAAAATCACTCCCTCTTACATAATGATCCGTAAACCATATGTATTTGTAGTATGAAACTACATATTAATTCTCCCCTTTTTTATCAATATAAATTGGCAAAGATACGAAAACTAGTGGGATCCTAATGAAATTTTCATAGAGATACTTCATGACCAAAGAGAACAACATATCAACTTTTTAGATGCAATCATATATCCGAAGCTAAATGCATTCATCAAGGAGTTTATAAAGATACAAGAAAACTCCTACAATATTCCACAGCCGCACTCCCTACAAAGATTTGGCAATTAAGCACAAGTTCAATTAAGAACTCTCCCCCATAAAATGTCATTCCCGAAAGAACAATAAGAGAGACCTTACTTTCACAAGAAAAAAGGATTTCTTTGGACATAATCAAATCACATAAGAACATGAATTTGTATCCAAAACTCTCAATTGAATTAACCACAAAATAAAATGATCAATTCAATTGGCCATGCTCGACATAACAAAACTTACGGAGCAACACAATATATACACAAAGATGTGGATCAGAGAAGGGCCAATACTGCGGAATAACCAACGATTCTTTCTGTTTTCATCACTATTTGCACAATGACATATAATAGACTTAATCTTTGTAAACAAAAGTTCATCCTATCTTCCATCAATATTTGAATAAAGACATAATAGGCTTAACTTTTGTTGTCAAAAGTTCATTCTATATTTTATCAATACTTTCATACTGGCATATAATAGAGATAACTTTTGAGCACATATGGGAAGGTCAAGGTTCACGGACGTAAACAACATATCCCATGACAATTTGCGATATATGAAATCATAAAGATTAATACTGCAAAAATCATCTTCTAAATAAATTAGAATTTAAATAAATAAATATAAAAACGTTGCAAGATGAAAACGTTGGCAATAGCTATGTGTACTCACAATAATTGTTATTCAAAACCCTAGTTATCCTTCTTAAAAGCATAAGAATAAATTCTCATAAGAAGTTTCCTAGACATTGTGGAGTTTTCTCAGGGCATCTACTGAGAATTCCTTCTCATTATTGAAAAACCCATTGATAATGGGATCATTCAATTCCTCCAAATCTTCGGAAATATCAGTTGACTCACTAAGTTCTCTTTTCAGTCCACGCATAGTGTTCTTTGTTAGAGACAACATTTGTTCATAGTGATATATTTCTTCTAAAGATGAAACGATTTGAGATTTTAAATCATTTCTTTTTTCTGATGAAATCTTTCACCATATCCCTAAAGTTATTATCATAATGACAAACAGACAAAAGGCAGTTAGAGGGGGAACCTGAATCACTGACCGTAGCCTTCACCTTTCTCTTCCTTGAGGACAAGATTCCTTCACATAGATACACATTGACAACTTCTACTGCATCTCTTTTTGTGGTACCTCTAGTTATAGGTGCCATGAGACTGTATCTTTTAAAGAGAAAAACTGAAGTACAATTCTGATTACAAATGAACATAAGTATACTTACAGGAAAACTAACCCTAAAGAAACTTTGAAAAAGTCTCCACGGTTCACGTTCCATTATCTATCTTAACAACAAAATATTCACTTGCTCAAAATAACTTTTAGTTATAAAATAAATAATGAGAAATAACCAACAAATTTTACAGGACTTGAGCAACCATGATGTGATCCTTATTCCAAGTCAACAATACACATCATTACTTTGATTAGATAGTAATGGAATGAACAAGATGTTCACTTCTTATGTCACAAGGTGATATATCAAGGTTTTTTGGGTAAGAAGACTTACCTCGTCTGACTCTGATTATTTTAAACATGTTCTTCTTGTACTCAGGCATTTGCTGTTTTTCCAGAGTCAGATTCATCCTTTGCATGTCATTTTGAAGTTCGGAAATTATTTTGTTGTTCTTCTTGAATTTCCAACACTTACTTTGAACATGACTTTCACTTCAAATAAATGAGCAAAACAGTGATGTAGGATCAGAATCTCGCAACAAGAATGCCTCAAAGAAATTATTAACAACACAACACGACAGTGTCGCAGAACAATTTCAGAAACGACATAATAAACGACATCAGCCAAATCATGAGAAAAGTGTGACGGTCCTGCGAAAATAAGGAAGTTTGCGAGATTGATATTTATAAGATTGCAATAATGTCGCAAGTCATATCCTAAAATAAAGGACAGATTAGTTGTCATCCACTATGTAATTCCCTATAAATAG
The DNA here is from genome assembly GCF_003573695.1 of Papaver somniferum. Lineage (NCBI taxonomy): Eukaryota > Viridiplantae > Streptophyta > Magnoliopsida > Ranunculales > Papaveraceae > Papaver > Papaver somniferum. The sequence goes on along the minus strand of NC_039361.1, from coordinate 38,427,550 downwards.
TCGTTCAGTTGTAAAAAAGGAGGGAGATCTTTTTGAGAGAGAATAAATAGGAGAGAGAAAATCTAGAGCAGTGGTTATTCTTGATTCCTTTATCTTTTCTTGTAAGATTGTTCAAAGATTCAATAAAATTAAGATTGTTAATCCAAAAATGAGTTGAATGTTAATGAAATCTTGTGAGGGGTGTAGTGTAGGATTTCCTGCAACTACATAATGGCGCTAGAAACAGGGACTGAAGATTGAAAGTTGAAGATTGTTGTTGAGATTGTTCAAATCAAGAAAGTGATTAAACAAATCAGTGAACCAGTTAAAAGAAAAATGATTAGAGTCAATGAAGATGACAAAAGATTGGAGTGTAATATGATAAAAAAACAATGGTTAATGAATTCCATGAAAACATCAAAGGAAGGATACATAAACGAGATTTTGAAGGAAGGAAGGTTATGGCGGTAGAAAAAACATCACCCTTGAAAGATTGGGAAAAGCAAAAAATCACATTCATGGCAGCAGAAATACCAAAAGAAAATTTGAGCCACACATCTCCATTGGTTATTACAGTACCTATTACACGAAAAGAGAAGGGGACAACAACAAAATCCATGGAAGAATGGATATTGAACAGAACTTTAGTCGATACAGGAAGTTCAGTGGATATAATATTCTATCATGCGTTCAAAGGAATGGGATTCAAAGATGAAGAAATGTCTTGTTCAACATATCTTGTTCATGGCTTTGGAAAATCCACAACAAAACCTAAAGGAGAAATAGTGGTGCGAATTCCACTAGGAGAGATCGAAACACAAGTGACACTATGCGTAGTGGATATGGAATCACCATATAACATGTTGGGGAGGCCATGGATACACGCAATTAAAGCTGTAGCATCAACGTTGCATCAATGCATCAGGTTCCCCATGCCAAATGGAGTAGGTGAAATTAGAGGAGATATTGACAATGCGAAATTATGTTATCAAATTGAAGTAAAGCATTATGAAGGACGAGCAAAAAAGCGACAATTTCGCAGAAAAATAGCAAAGGAGGCAAAGAAAGAAGAAGAATTTAGAGTGTACATGATAAGAGCAAAAGAAGGTAAAGGAATACCCAGCGAAATTTCGGAGGAAGGAGATGGACCTGCGAAGATGATAAAAGAGCCAACACCAATGGGAGAACCCAAGGCCAGTTACACTGCGGCAGAACCAACAAAAGAAGTAAATGTTGGGACTATAGAAGAACCCCTAATACTGAGGATTGGAACCAAGATGGATGCAGAAGAGGAAGAAAGAACTGTCAATCTTTTGCGGGAATATAAAGATATTTTCGGGGGAGCATGGATGAGATACCTGGAATAGATCCGTCAATTGCATGTCATAAGTTGGAGATTAACAAGAATGTGAGACCATTTAAACAGAGAATAAGAAAAATCGCAACGACCTACCATCCTCAAATAGAAGAAGAATTACAGAAAATGCTTGAGGCGGGAATTATAAGAGAAGCTAAATACCCAGAGTGGATAGCAAACATGGTTGTTGTTCCAAAAAAATAAAGGGATAAGAATTTGCATAGATTTCACTGATTTAAACAAGGCTTGCCCTAAAGATAGTTTTCCATTGCCGGATATTCCTCAAATGGTTGAATCAGCAGCGGGAAATGATAGAGTGTCTTCTTTAGATGGGTACAAAGGTTATAACCAAATCCCCCTCGCTGAAGAAGATCAAGAGCATACTGCTTTTTTCGCTCCAAGAGGTTTATACTGTTATACAAAAATGTCGTTTGGTTTGCGAAATGCAGGAGCAACGTATCAAAGAATGGTAGAGAAGGTGTTCGCGAAATGGATACACAAAACATTAGAGGTGTACGTGGATGACATGTTGGTGAAGAGTAAAGAAGCCAAAGATCATGTACAAGATTTGAGGGAGATTTTTGAACAGATGCGGCATCATAACATTAAACTGAACCCTGAAAAATGCATTTTCGGGGTTGCATCGGGAAAAAATTTAAGGCTACATTGTATCAAAAGAAGGAATACAAGTTGATCCAGAAAAGGTACAAGCAGTTCGTGACATGCCAACACCAGCAACAATAAAGGATGTACAAAAATTGAACGGACTTTTAGCTTCGCTAGGAAGATTCATTTCGCGATCATCAGACAAATGTAAACATTTTTTTAATATACTCAAGAAGGGTGCGAAATTCAAATGGACTGATGAATGTGAAAAAGCTTTTCAAGGGATCAAAGAACACCTTATGAATACATCTATTTTACAAATGGCAGAACCAGGAGAAGAACTATTGATCTATCTTGCGACAACATCACATGCTTTAAGCGCTGTGTTATTGTGAACAGACGCAGGAGTGGAAAAGCCCATTTATTATATCAGCAAAACATTTAATGCTGCAGAGAGGAATTATTCAAAGATTGAGAAGCTAATTTTAGCATTAGTATACGCCGCATTTAAACTTCGCATATATTTTCAAGCACACAAAATAAGGGTGCTAACAAAAGTACCAATTGAATCAGTGATGAAGAATTCAAAAAGATCAGGTAGCGTGGAGAGATGGAATTCACAAATAGGACATTTCGAAATCAAGTATGAAATATTATCTTCACCAAAATCACAAGTTGTCGCAGATTTCTTAGCAGAATTTTCTTTAGAAGATGATGAAGCGGTGGAGGAGATGATGGATATTGAAAAAGAACATGGAGATCCAAAAGACTTATTAACAGAACCAAATATATGAGAGATATTGGTAGATGGATCATCAAATGGGGAAGGCAATGGGGTTGAAATTGTTTTAATTTCACCAGAATGAGCGAAGATGGCTTTTTCATTCATATTGGAATTCGCATCCACTAATAACGAAACGGAATATGAAGTTGTGGTACATGCATTAAAGTTCGCAATAGAAATGAAACTAGAAAATGTCAGGATCACTAGTGATTCGCAGCTAGTTATTCGCCAAATAAAGGGAGAGTACACTACAAATGAACCATCCTTGAAGAAATACAAGAAGCTCATTGAAGAATTGTCAGCGAAAATCCCAAAGATAAAATGGAGGCACATTTCAAGGAAGGATAACAGACTCGCAGACGCTTTTTCTTTCATCTCAAGCATGATGACAGATCCAACTACGAGATGCATAAAAATACAGACACTTCTGTCACCATCAATCAATAAAGAAGAAGAAGAAGAAGAAGTGAACGTAATGATGATAGAAGGTGGAGAAGAAGAACAAACGAACAATATTGCAGATTGGAGAACAGAACTTCATGCATATTTGGCGAAAGGAGAAACACCAAGAAACAGATTGGAAGAACACAAGTTAAAAAGCCGCGCAAAAAATTATGAATTAAGAGATGGGCTGCTATACCGAAAATCCTTTAATGGACCATCACTCAGATGTTTGACACGATAAGAAGGAGAAAAGGTGCTAAAAATGTTACATAGTGGGGATGCTGGCAATCATAGCGGGGGAAGATCTTTGGCACATAGAGCAAAAATGCAAGGCTATTACTGGCCATACATACACGAAGATGCAAAACAAATATCAAGACGTTGCGAAGATTTTCAGTGGCACGGAAATAAAATACATGAACCTGGACCACCATTGTCATCTTCAACCAGTGTATGGCCTTTTGGAAAGTGGGGCTTAGATATTGTGGGGCCATTTTTACCAGGATCTGGAAAAAGAAGATACTTAATAGTCGCAACAAATTATTTCACAAAATGGACAAAAGTAAAGGCAGTACAGCATATTCGCGACAAAGATATCTTTACATTCATATTCGAAAATATCATTTGCAGATTCTGAATTCCCGCGCAGTTGGTATCTGATAATGGGAAACAGTTTGAAGGATAGAACATAAAAATGTTACTTAATGCATTTAAGATAAAATGTGGAAAGTCTACTCCTCTGTATCCACAAGCTAATGGACAGGCAGAGGCAACAAACAAAACAATTGCAGATATATTAAAGAAAAAATTAGAAGGACATCATAGAGCATGGTGCGAACAAGTACATAATGCAGTATGGGATTATAACACAACTAGGAGAGAAGCTACTGGAATGTCACCTTTTTGTTTAACATACGCAGTTGAAGCGATGTTACCAACAGAAGTTGTTGTTCCGACGACAAAGAGAGAAGCTTGGGAGAAAAATCTTAGTGCGGGTTTGATATTAAGAAAACTTGATGAGTTAGAAGAAAAAAGAGAAAGAGCTTTACAGCATATGGAGAATTATCAGCGAAGATTAGCCCGAGAATGTAATAAACGTGTCAAAGTACGCGAATTTCAACCAGGAGATTTAGTTCTGCGAGAGACACCAATATATCAGCGAGAAAATGGTGGAAAGTTAGCGAAAAAATGGGATGGACCTTACATCATTAAGGAGATAGTTGGGACAGGAGCTTATAAATTAATGGATCCAGAAGGTAGAGATGTTGGTCATAGACTTGACAGACCATGGAACAGATTGTACTTAAAGAGATATTATCCATAAAAAGCTTTGAGAAGTTATGTATGACGCAACAAAACGATTGAGAATAAACATTCAATGAAAGAATAGTTGCGAGATTATTCATATCAAAACAAGATCATGATATGCGAAACTTTCGCAGAGATAATCAGAGAACAATGACAAAAGAGAAAGGGGCGAACCTTTATGGCGTACACCCTAGTTCGTGAATAAAATTTTGCAAGAGGAAAATGTAAGACCTAAAGTACATCATATAAGGGGGTACCTATTGCATGGCTCAGGGAAAGGCTACACCGCCACCGGAACCTGAGTCATGGAGATTTGGGGTCAATAAAGCCCATCCGGGAGAGGCACCTTGGATTCTCAGCTTAAGCATATGACTTAGGTTGGGTGACTAAGGAAATAAGGACTCTCCCAAGGAGTACAGAATCTGACCAAGGCGCCGAGGTACACGGTTGAGCCAAGAGTGCCAGGGGCGTCTGTAGCGTACCTTGCCATTCTTGACAAGTCTTGGCTTATACTGCACTCGGCCCGAAGAAAACCCCACTTAGGGTGCAGTCTCGTAACCATAAACCCTATAGGTAAAAGGGATAAGAGGTTGCAAAAACAACTAGTTGTTGTTAATACCGTATGGGAGGAGCCAACCTTGTATGGTAGAGGTACGCCTCCTTGAAGGGGAAACCAGGGGGGAGATAAGGGCCGCACCCTCCATTAGGGAGATGATAAGTGTCTTAAGACGCAAATATTATGAGGCTTTTTACTCGCAAGGGTATTAAGGCTTATCATATTTATGCGACAATCCTGAAGAGGCAATAATACTAAAGAGAAAGATAAGACGAGATCAATGGGTTTTCACATGAAAGTGCGAAGACGTCCTGCGATTTCGTCGCACGACGACAATGTCATGGGGCTTTATTTTTGAAAGAATATTTAGGCATGTCATATTGTCGCAACAATCCTGAAGAGGCAATAATACAAAAGAAAAAGTTAAGGAAAGATCAATGGGTTTTTGCATGAAAATGCAAGGACGTCCTGCGATTTTGTCGCAATGACAAGAGGTGGCATAATAATACCTTTAATTAGGAAGGCAAAATAAGACCACATGACAAAACAAAATATTTATAAGTATTCATAATATATCATTTCTCGCAAGAAAGATAATGAGAGGCAAGTATGGGAATCAGTAAACAAGAGGCATTATCTTTCTCGCCAGCAAAATACTAAAAGAGAAAATTAATTCCAAAGTTGGTTGAAGAATATTATTCTCAAGAAATAATAAAGATGAAACAGTTCAAGAAGATAGAACTAAATAAGAAACTCTTCGCCAATGTTCTCATTATCGCCAGCCTTTTCTTCATTTCGATTCTGATCTTCACCAACAATAATTTCTTTGAGAGGGACTTCTTTTTCGCCGCCATCTTGATTATTGCCAGCAATTACTTCTTTAGAAGGGATTTCTTTTTCGCTTCCATCTTGATTAACACCAACAGTTGCTTCCTTATAAGGGATCTCTTCTTCATCTTCCAAAAGATTATTCTCTCCACCACTTTCATAATCATAATCACTGTCAGCAGGACGAGGAATTTCATCATCATCTACTTCCAAAGGTTCGATTGATGTATGAAGAAGAGATTTGGACAATAAAATATCATTCACAAGAACTTCAGCCCGGAGATGAACTTGACGAAGAAGTGCTCTCTGATGATTCCTATCTCGAATATCCTTAAAGTAAGCAAGATAATCAAGTCTTCTTTCTGATAGGTCGCGAGAACCAGTAAGGACAGAGACGAGTAGTGTATTTTCTTTGCGAATTTTGGGATATTTATCCCCTAAAACAGAAATGGAGGAATGAAGATTTTTCTCAGACTCTGTGAAAAGTAGAATACAAAATTTCAATAATATGAAGAACTCAAAAAGGTATGACAAAGAAAAGATAGTTAAGGCAGTCAAACTGTTATGGATACCTTCCTTTTGCGAAATAAGGTGTTGAATCAAAGTCAGACAACTATTCTCCCAACGGTCCATCGCATCATCAAATTTATCTCCAACTAAACCTTTAAGTCGAGACTGAAAATCTCTTTAGAAATAAGAAAGGCATTTTTCTTCACAAGTGAAGAATAAGATTCTTCTAATTTGGAATATTGTTCTTTAAGTTGGTTCGCCTTTACACTTAAAGCTATTCTACCTTGAATGAGTGTATCTCTTTCAGCGATAGATGACTCTGTTACTTCTTTAAGTTCATTTCTCAAAGAGTGAAGAGATTGTTCTTGGTCATCACATACTTTCTGAAGGATGCTAAGTTGTTGCGAAGATATCGCCATCTTGTTTAAACAAGTTCGCTTCTCTTGAGATAGAGTTTTATTCTCATCTGATAAAGTTTCCATCCCTAGATTAGCTTTAGTTAAAGAATAAGAGAGGCGAGATATTTCATTACTTAATAAATTTTGCCTCTGAACTAATTGGGTATTTTCATTGGTAAGATTATTTATATGATCAACAGAATATGAATAGAGGTTATCTAATTGGTTATATTGATCCGTCAAAATCTCTTTATCAACACGGACTTCTTCAACAGCAGATTCAAATTGATATCTCTCCGTTATTCGTTTCTGGTTTAAAGCTTAACATGTGAAAAAGGTATTTCAAGGACAATTAAATATGGAAAGGATAAAATCATTAGAAAGGCAAATTGAAGACACAGATAAGGAAATCATACCTCTCAGTTCATCATTTTTCTTGCGAAGATTGTCGCGATCCAGCGAAACATTCTGGAGCTTTTGATTTTCGAGACGAAGAGTATTACACTATAAAGTCATCATTTGGAGATTCTTATTCAAGGTTTCAACCTCTTTTTCCAAAGTTGTTTGTGAAGCATCTCTGTCAGAGACAAAATACTTACTCAGAATTTCGCAAACACCAAACTTGACAGGATCAATGGGAGACTTCTTAACATCATCCATAACCTCATACAAAACTTTGAAAGCAATATCTATTCCTTCCACAGTTTCTTTCGAAAAAGGAAGAGTCTCAAGTAGAGAACTGGAAATGATAGAAGGTTGGGAAACATTATCAATAGGAGGAGAAGAAGTTTCATTCACAGAAGGATTAATAAGGGGGGTTTCAATCATTGAAAGGTCAGTTGAAGGGATGAAATCTGAGGAAACCTTTTCGCTAATTGGAGATAATGGTTTAACTTGCGAAGATGTCGCAGGATAATTTGAAGGGATAAGTAAGTGAAAGGGAACAGAGGTTTCAACGGTTTTGAGGTGGCGAGATTTCTTGAGAGGTTTGTTGGCATCCTTATCACCCTGCGAATCACAATCCAGATAAGAAACAGAGGCAACAATATTTTTATTAGAAAAGAATAATGTTTCTTACTACCTTATGATCCGCAGACTTTCTTTTGTTTAAAACAACCTTATGCTGCGATTTGGGAATATTATGGTTCTGAACCGTAAATTTGGTATTAGAGGCGTTTTTGCTGAAATAACAACAGTATGGGAATCACATAAACAGCATCAAATAAGGCAAGAGGCAAGATCAATTTCAGCAAAACCCATAAGAAAGAAAAAACAAAACTACCCTCGATGAATCCATGGAAAACACCAGCAGGAAGATTAATTCGTAAAAATTAAAAAGGAAGAAAATTACGAACAGTGAAGATCTACAGAGGGAACAGTATGGAATGGACGAAGAATTAAGAAGATTGAAAAAGGTAGATAGAAGAAAAATTACAGCAGAGGAATTTACGGAGAAAATGATGAAGTTGCAGAGAAGATGAAAAAGAGAGTAAAAAAGAAGAAAATGGAGAGTAAGAAGAGTATATATAAAGGAGATTTTCGAGAAGATAAACACAATTAATGCGAAAAAATGTGAGCGGTTGAACAGAGGAGATTTTCGAGAAGATAAACATAATTAATCCGAAAAAAACGTGAGCGTTTGAAAAGCAGCAGTTGTAGAAGACGTGTCAAGAAACAGATGGGAGAAAGGATACGTGTGATAAATGCAGAATATGAAGTGATGGATAGCTGCGGCATTTCTCACATCATTCTCTACTTCGCAGAGAAGATATGAGAAGAGGCAAGATGTAGGATCAGAATCTCGCAACAATAATGCCTCAACGAAATTATTAACAACACAACAGACAGTGTCGCAGAACAACTTCAGAAACGACATAATAAACGACATCATCCAAATCATGAGAAAAGTGTGATGGCCCTGCGAAAATAAGGAAGTTTGCGAGATTGATATTTATAAGATTGCGATAATGTCGCAAGTCATATCCGAAAATAAAGGACAGATTAGCTGTCATCCACTATGTAATTCCCTATAAATAGCCGTTCAGTTGTAAAGAAAAGGAGGGAGATCTTTTTAGAGAGAGGAATAAAAAACAATTAGGAGAGAGAAAATCAAGAGTGGTTGTAGTTCTTAATCCCTTTATCTTTTCTTGTAAGATTATTCAAAGATTCATCAATAATAATACTGTTAATCCAAAAATGAGTTGAATGTTAATGAAATCTTGTGAGGGGTGTAGTGTAGGATTTCCTTCAACTACAAGTGAAGAGTTTTTTCTTTGTAGAGATGACTCATGTTTATCACAACTTACAAGATCAATTGTTCCAGAACCGGCCGGAACAAATGAGTTGATTGTGCTCACAGTATTATTTTTGAACCTTAAACCTTTTGTGTTCCCGAAAGCCTTCTGACCAAATAATATTGTTGAAATCTTGTCGGAGCTTCCTGACAACCTTTTCAGGTCACACTTGAGAGAATTAATCTCTTTTTCTTCCAGAGATAGGGTTTTGGTGAATTCATCATTAAGACAGTCAATCTCAAAAGTTTTCACCTGAAGTGATGATTCAAGTTTCTCCAACAAAATCTTCAGTTGAAGATTTTCTTTGTGAATTTCTTCACTTTTATCCAAGAATTCTAAAATCTCAGTGTCAGACTCGCATTCCGAACCAGAATTTGAGTTAATGGAGACTTCTGCCGAGAGAGCTGAACATACTTCGGGAGTATGTATAACATTGACACACTGAGACATTTCTTCTTGAACTGAATCATCAACGGCATCAGAGAGAGAAGAAAGTCTCTCAGATCTCTTGCTTTTCTTCACAATATCCTTGATCTTTTGTGTAATCAGTGATCTGCTAGGATCAGATAGATTAGAACAATATTCATCAGCCCATGACAAGTTAGAAGCTTCACTTGTAATGTTCACAGCATTGAATGCATACGTTCTAACTGTATTCTGATCATGATCAAGTAATTATAACTTTCCAACAAGAGAACTTATGGAAAGAGTTTCAAGGTTATTTCCTTCAACGATGGCATTCTTCTTAGAATCGTATCTAGATGGCGGCGAACTGAGAATCTTCATCACAATGTCCTTTTCAGGAATAATCTTACCCAATACAAAAGATGCATTAATAATTTCAGACACTTTGTGATTAAACTCATCAAATGAATCTTCATCTGCCATACGAAGGTTTTCCCAATCGGGATTTAGGTTTTGAAGCCTGGCTTCCTATTCACTGGTATTTCCTTCAAATACGGTTTCTAAGATATCCCACGCATCTTTAGACAGAGTGTACGTAGTCACATGGTGCTAAAGATCTGGGGTAATGGCATGGATGATAACATTTAACCCGTCGGAATTTTGCTTTGTAGCTAGAATCTCGGCAGGTTCATACGCACCAATATCCTTTGGAACAGTTGCATCGCTTTCTGCAACAACCGGAGGGTCACAACCATTAACAACATAAACCCATGATTGAAAATCACGCGCTTGAAAAAAGGCACGCATAGCAATTTTCCACCGTACGTAATTGGAGCCATCGAAGATTGGTGGTACGTTGATGGAGATAGCACTTCTGTCCATATTCAGATCGTTACAAACACAGACTTATGAGGTCTTAATATGTTTGCCTGCTCTGATACCAATTGAAAAAGCGGGGGTCTAACAATCACACCCAATATTTCGTTCGACAATCTGAGTAGGACAAACTCCAATATACTTTCAAGAGAATCAACTAGACAGTTAGACTCAATCTATAGAAAAGTATATCAGGGAGTGATATCTCTATTTCTCAATTAAATCCGCAATCAAACAAATAAGAATTTGCTATCCCATTGAATAAGAGAAATAACTTGAACGGTACTAAATACCAATGTTAAAGTGTCAATCAATTTATATCAACAACCAAAGGTTGGGTTATCTAATTGATTAATCTTAACGCACAACCTGTGATATTTCTATTAAATAACAAAATATAATACGGAAAAAAATAACATAGGCACCAGAAATTTTGTTAACGAGGAAACCGCAAATGCAGAAAACCCCCGGGACCTAGTCCATATTTTAACACCACACGGTATTAAGCCGCTACAAACATTAGCCTACTACCAATGAACTTCGGACTGGAATGTAGATGATCCCTAATCAATCTCACACTGATCATGGTACAGTTGCGCTCCTTATGTCTCTGAAACCCAGAAGGATTATACGCACTTGATTCCCTTAGCTGATCTCACCCACAACCAAGAGTTGCTACATCCCAAAGTCGAAGACTTGATAAACAAATCTGTCTCACACAGAAAAGTCTATTAGAATAGATAAATTTGTCTCCCACAGAAATGCCTATGAGTTTTGTTCCGTCTTTTAATAAATAAAGGTGAACAAGAACCTGATAAACCGGACTTATATTCCCGAAGAATAGCCAAGTATTATCAATCGCACCTCACAATAATCTTAATCGTATGAAAGCGAAACAAGATATTATGGAATCACAAACGATGAGACGAACATGTTTGTAATTTCTTTTAATCTTACCTATCGGAGATAAATCTCAAGCAAATCTTAGCAAAGATAATACTCAATCACGATAGTAGAAGTAATATCAGAACACGCAACTACAGAAAAAATAGTTGGGTCTGGCTTCATAATCCCAATGAAGTCTTTAAGTCGTTAACCTACATGGTTTCGTGAAAAACCTAAGGTTAAAGGAGAATCGACTCTAGTCGCAACTAGTATCATACAAAAGTGTGGGGATTAGGTTTCCCAGTTGCTAGAATTCTCTTTTATATAGTTTTCAAATCGGGGTTTGCAATCTAAGTTACCTTGGTAACAAAGCATTCAATATTCACTGTTAGATAAAAAACTGATTAGACTTAAGCTAATATCTTTCAACCGTTAGATCGAACTTAGCTTGTTATACACAAATGAAATGTACCTTCATTTAGGTTTGAGTAACCGTACCTAAACCTGTACACTATGTTGGCTCAACAGTAGTTAACCGAAGTTATCCATATGAACACTCTCATATCAACCTTATTCGTCTTAACCATAACTAGTTCAAATGACTCAAATGAATCTAGTTAAAGAGTTGTTCAATTGTTATATTCTCATAGAAGTATACAAGAACACAATTGAAGCAAAATCGGTTTGATTCACTCGAATCAATTCATGAACATTATATCCACGGTTTACAAAGATTGCATTCCTTATTATATAAATGTATTAGTTCATGTCACAACCGATTTTAGAACTTTAACCACTCAAGTATGCAAACGGGTACGCATACTTAAGTATCCGGACCAAGTTTGGTTTTCGCCAGTATGCGACGGGTACTCATACCTCCAAACCCAGCAGAAATTCTCGGATACGAACCTTACGCCAGTACGCATACGGGTACGTGTACTTAGGTTCCCGGACTTCTCAAACCAACAGGTACGCATACGGGTATGCATACTATGGTTCCCGGACATGGATTACATATATGCAAGAATGCATAACATGTTCATAATCTAATATTGGTTAAGTGTTTTAAACTATATTTCAATCATTGAAACTTTCTTAGAGGATGACAATAACCGTTTTCACACACTATTAGCATCAAAGCAATTTTCAAGTTATTGAAATAATCATAATGAAACATTCCAAGTCTACACCAAATGATTGTATCACATAAACCATGTAAGATATTACTTGGAAATTTTCATATGATCATATTTTGACTTCCATCAAGAATATAAGATGAATTTGGTTAAAGCAAAAGCTTACCAACACATATTTCGAGAAATATGTAAGCGAGTTAAACTCAAATTGAAATAATCCCAAGAGAACAACATGAGTGACCTTGCTTTATGAAAAAAAAGGATTTGGAATAGATGTCAACAATTTCTTACCTAGAACTCAAGTTTATTGCCCAAAAGATGTGAATAAATTCAGGGGCAATCATTAGACCTTGATTTAAATGAACTAAAACAACACCAATAGACTTACGTAGGTATTGAAACGTTGCGGTGTCTAGAGGTTTGGTGAGAATATCAGCCAATTGTTGTTCTCACGACACAAAGTCTATGTTGACAATACCATTTTCATAGAGATTTTTTATAAAGTGGTATCTTATGTCAACGTGTTTAGTTCTTGAGTGCTCAACATGAGCAAAGGTTTCGTCAAAGTCGATTCCTTCAATCTGTGAATATCCTTGAGCGGCAAGTCTAGCTTTATTCCTGACCACTGTTCCGAATTCATCTGACTTGTTATTATATATCCACTTTGTACCAACAATATTTATGTTAGAGGGACAAGGTACAAGTTCCCATACGTCTTGTCGTTCAAATTGATTTATCTTTTCATGCATAGCGTTCACCCCAAAAGGATCATTCAGAGCTTCATCAACATTTTTAGATTCCATTTGCGAGAGATAACACCAAAACTGAAAATATTTCGAAGTTGATTTCTTATCTTAGTTGTAAATTCTGTACCTCCAATATTATTGTCGGCATCATGATTCCTTTGAATCCCCAGATGCCGTGGAGTGGTACGTTCAATAGGAATACCCTGGGTAGGGGTTTTTTCCTCGTCACTAAAAACATCGGGATCGGTAACTGTTGGTACAACTTCCACCGATTACGGAACTTCTTTGACTTTCTCAGTTGTCTCCAAAGGAGGTAACTCAGCAGGAGAGTCATCATGACGAAAATCTTTCAAATCATCAATGATAACATTTGTCGATTCCATCATAACACGATTTATGAGATTGTATACTCTAAAACCATGACTGTCAGATGCATAGCCAAGGAAAATACCTTCATCGCTTTTTGAATCAAATTTTCCTTTCTATTCTTGATCCTTGAGAATGTAGCACTTACTTCCAAACACTCGAAGATAACGTAAGTTAGGTTTCTTACCATACCATAACTCATCAGGAGTATTTAGGGTCCGTGAGCGTAAATACACACGGTTGATCAAGTAGCATGCTGTAAAAACATCTTCTCCCCAAAACTTTAAAGGTAAGTTTTTGTTGTGGAGTTACTCTGGTCATTTCTTGTATAGTTCTATTCTTCCTTTCTGCAACTCCATTATCTTGCGGAGTGATGGGTGGTGAATATTGTTGAATAACCTAGTTGGTCACAGAATTCGAACACCTTAGTATCCTTGAATTTAGTTCCCCGATCGCTCCTAATTTTCTTTAATATGCGACCTTGTTCATTCTGGATTATTTACAATAATCTTGAACTCACTCAGGGTCTCATTCTTGTGTGCTAAGAACGCCACCCAAGTGAATCTGGTGTAATCATCGGCCATTACCAAAGCATATTTCTTCCTTCCAACAATAGGTTGGTGAATGGGCCCAAAGAGATCCATAGGGATTAAATCAAGTGGAGCCTTGGTGGTACTTTCTCGAGATGATTTATGTGGAACTCTTACTTGTTTACCTTTTTGACAAGTTCCACAAACACCATTGATCTTGGCATTGATTTTGGGAACACCTGTGATAAGTTATTTGTTAATGATCTTGCCAAGAAGGTGAAAATTGATGTGACCAAAACGCTCATGCAAAAGATGCGTGGATTCCACCTTTGTCAGATTGCAACAAAGATTAAACTGAATATCCAAAATATAACAGTTATTTTTGCCACGTATTTCCCGAAAAATTACTTTTCCAAACTTATCTTCAATGTCACATCCTTCATCACTGAAAATAACTTTATGGCCTTTGTCACAAATTTGACTAATAGAAAGAAGATTAGCAGTCATACCTTTGACATAAACAACATCATGGATTTCAGGCACACCATGAAGGTTGATCGTTCCATTTTTGCTAATGTAGCAACAACTCCCGTGTGCGAATGTTACAGGTCCTCCATTAAAGTAGCTCGAGTTCACGAACCACGAAAGGTCACGTGTCATATGTCGTCTACATCCTTTGTCAAGAAACCATTGAAAAGGTGAGCATGACGTTAAAGAAAAAGCTCTCATACTAACATCATTGTTCCCGAATGAATATCTAGTTAGATATTTAGAACTCATAAGGCTAGAAAAAAGTTTTCTTGCTTTCTTAGCAACCTTTGATTTCTTCAAAAATAGTTTACAAGTATGTTGGTAATAATTAAATGAACTACAAAACATATATGGGCCAACATCCGTTGTGGTAGTACCATTAGATTCTTTCGAACTAATCTGAGTCGCAACGGTATTAACGAAGCTTAAGCCTCTTTTACCTCCATACATAAGACAATTTATGAGACATGAATCAAGAGAACTTCTCGAATCCTAAGAGAGATTGGAAGATGTTTTTCAGAGTTGGACAAGCCAAGAGATTTTTCGAGAGCGATTGTAGAATAACCCGCATTTACAATTTTCTCTTTATTAATTCGAATATGTTCATCTAATCTCTCCTAGAGAGTTTTTTGCCTTTCAAATCCTTCTCAAAGATCGGAATCTTTAATGTAAATTTCACAGAAAAGTCCATCGATTTTCGTTATCAATCGATGTTTCTCATGACAAAGTTTATCGATCATCTTCTTCGGATCATTACCAAAATCAACATTTATGGTTTCTAGAACACACTCGGGATTTGGCATAATCTGTGCTGGTGATGCGTTTATAGAGATTTCGTTTATGTCCATATAATCAGACTGCTTCAAACACGCGGACTTATTAGATCTTACCGTGTTTGCCTGCTATGATACCAATTGAAAACGCGAGGGTACCAAAATACACCACCACTTTTTTTTTAGGCAATCAATATGGAAACTCAATACAATTCCGAGAGTTAAACTCAATCAAGGAATAGTATCTAGAGTTATATCTTTCTCTATTGATTAGAACATTTATAGAATCAAATCAGTGAACCTAATCACAAAGAGATTACTTGGACGGCACCAAAGACCAATGTCCAAGAATCAATTAAGTTGTATCCAACAAACTAGGTCGGATGTATATACTATGAATGATTAACACACAACCTGTGATATTTCAATTATAAGGATAAAAAATATAATGATGAAAAGAAATAACACAAACACCTGAATTTTTGTTAACGGGGAAACCACAAATACAGAAAAACTCCGGGACGTAGTCCAGATTAAACACCAAATTATATTAAGCCACTACAAATACTAGGCTACTACCAATTAACTTCAGACTGGAATGTAGTTGAGCCCTAAAAGGTATCCCACCGATTAATGTACAGTCGCTCTCCTTACGCCTCTTGAATCCCATCAGGACTCCGTGCAATTGATTCCCTTAGCTGACGTCACACCTACTAAGAGTTGATTCAACTCAATTGAAGACTATTAACCAATCTGCCTCCCACAGATTAATTATATATATATTTTCCTCTTACAATCAAATAGTTTGATCAAAGGTGATGGAAATCGATAGCAATAGACGAAGTCTAGCTAACCACAAAATATGGATTTATGCAACCCAAAGTGCAACCTAGATTATTATTCACCTCACAAGTATAAAACCTGTGGAGTCAACAAAATTTGAGATGAAGAGAACTTTGATGATTTCTATCTATCTTGATCGAGTGAGCATCTCAACGATTGATCAAGATCATGATACTCGAGTTATCAAGGAAAGATAACTAGACCTGGCTTCACCAATCCCTATGAAAACTTTGTAGTTGTTAAGAACTTTGATGATGTCCATCAATTGAAGACTTTGAACCAGTCTTCCTCCCATAGATTAATCCTATATATGATTTCCTTTTACAATCAAATAGTTTGATCAAAGGTGATGGAAATCGATAGCAATAGACGAGTCTAGTTAACCACAAAATCCGGATTTATGCAACCCGAAGTGCAACCTAGATTATTATACACCTCACAAGTATAAAACCTGTGGAGTCAACAAAATTTGAGACAAAGAGAACTTTGATGATTTCTATCTATCTTGATCGAGTGAGCAGCTCAACAATCGATCAATATCATGATACTCGAGTTATCAAGGAAAGATAACTGGACCTGGCTTCACGAATCCCTATGAAGACAAGGTTAGGAAGAGGACGACTCTAGATACAACTAGGACACACCAAAAAGTAGTGTCGGGTTCAAAGATCCCAGTTGCTTGAAGTTCCCCTTTTATGGACATTCAAAGCATAAGTTGCTTTATGTTTAAGCTAAGATATCTTTGGAAAAAAGCAAACAATATCTACCGTTAGATGAATCTTTGAATCTGATTTACATAAACAAGATATATACTCTGGTTAGGTGAAACCGTAACCGAACTGTGTACAAAGACTATGTTCAACGTGGTTAGCCGAAACTAGCCGATTTGAACTTAAAAGCTTAATACTCATTTTCATGAACACATAAGACATTAACCTTGAGTCACTATCATGTGATCAAATAAGTCTAGTGTTTTAGAGAATTAATCAAATGCTAATTATCTCGTAGAAATAATTTAATCGCACTTGAGAATAATCGACATGGTTACTAAATGTGTTAGAGCATTGCTCGGTAGAAGTCGCATGCGTTGCTATCTCAAGCATGTTTGTCAATGTTACTGATCAAAACTATGAGTCTTGATTTCTAGCCTATTTAGATGTCTCGGACTAGGACATAGATTGTGTAGTTGAGCTTTAGACTTCACGACGTTCATCACTTGAAAACGAAGAACTACTAATGGGAGCTTGTGGAACTTCATCGACAAAAGGTATGTGGAGACTGAAACTTATCTATCACTTGGAAAGTCTATTTCTACTCTATCTCCTATATTGAGACATAAGTCGTATTACGATATAGTTTTCTATTATACACATTTGAGATTTCGAGATGAGTTTATCTCGCTTATATATTTCTCGGAATATGTGTTAGCAAGCTTTCGCTTCGGACGAATTCATCTTACATTTTTGACGAAAGTCCGAATAAGATCATATGAAAATTGCTGAGTTACATCTTACATGGTTTGTGTGATACAATCATTTGGTGTTGTCTTGGAATGTTTCATTATGATAATTTCAATAACTTGAAAATCGCTTTGACGAAAAATAGTTTGTGAACAACAACTATATAACGTCCTCTAAGAAAGTTTCAATGATTGAAATAAAGAGTTTAGAATCATGTAACCATGTTTGGATATAAACATAGTGTGTTAATCACATTAGTGTACAAGTCCAAAACTGGGAACATGAAGTATGCGTACCCGTATGCATACTGGTGGTTATTAATGTCTGGGAAAGTATGCGTACCCGTACGCATACCGGCGGAAAGTTCACTTCCGTGAAAATATGCTGGAGTTTGGAATGTTATGAAGTATGCGCACCCGTACGCATACCGGCGTAACCAAACTCAAGTCCGGCTACTCAAGTATGCGTACCCGTTTGCGTAGTTAAGTGGGTTACTTTCTAAAATCGGTTGTGTACATGAACTTAAATATTTATATAATAAGGAATGAAATCTTTGAAAACCGTGGCTATAATGTTCATGAATTGATTCGAGTGAATCAAACCGATTTTGTTTCGATTGTGTTCTTGCATACTTCTATGAGAATATAACAATTGAACGACTCTTTAACTAGTTTCATTTGAGTTATTTGGACTAGTTATGGATAAGATGAATATGGTTGATATGAGAGTTATCATATGGCTAACTTCGGTTGATCATTGTTGAGCCAACATGGGTGTACACGTTTGGGTACGGTTACATAAACCTAAATCAGGGTACATTTCATTTGTGTGTAACAAGATAAGTTCGATCTAACGGTTGAAAGATATTAGCTTGGTTGAATCGGGTTTTTCATCTAACGGTGAATATTGAATGCTTTGTTACCAAGGTAACTTAGATTGCAAACCCTGATTTGAAAACTATATAAAGGAGAATTCTAACAACTGGGAAACCTAATCCCCACACCTCCTGTGTGTTACTAGTTGCATAAACTAGAGTCAAATCTCCTTTAACCTTAGGTTTTCCTAAACCTTGTAGGTTAACGACTTGAAAGACTTCATTGGGATTCTGAAGACAGACCCAACTATTTCTCTTGTAGCTGCGTGTTCTGATCTTGCCCGATTCTATCATTTGAGTACCATCTTCTCTAAGATTTGCTCGAGATTAACTTCTCCGATAGGCAAGATAAAACATGATCACAAAAATCTTCGTCGCATCGTTTGTGATTCCACGATATCTAGCTTCACCATCATACGATTATTGTGAGATGATTGATAATACTAGGCTGTTCTTCGGGAATATAATACCGGTTTATCAAAAGACGGAACAAAAAATGTTGGGTATTTCTGTGGGAGACAGATTTATTCAATCCTATAGACTTTTCTGTGTGAGACAGATTTGTTTATCAAGTCTTCGACTTTGGGTCGTAGCAACTCTTGGTTGTGGGTGAGATCAACGAAGGGAATCAAGAGCATAGTATCCTGCTGAGATCAGAGAGGTAAGGAGCGCAACTGTACCTTGAATCAGTGTGAGATTGATTAGGGTTCAACTACAGCCCAGTCTGAAGTTCATTGGTAGTAGGCTAGTGTCTGTAGCGGCTTAATACAGTGTGATGTTCTAATTGGACTAGGTCACGAGGTTTCTCTGCATTTGCGGTTTCCTCGTTAACAAAATTCTGGTGTCTGTGTTATTTTTTTTCCGCATTATATTTTGTTATATAATTGAAATATCATAGGTTGTGAGTTGTATCGATCAATTAGGAAATCCAACCTTTGGTTGTTGACTGAGATTGATTGATCTTTGAACATTGGTCTTTGGTACCGTTCAAGTTTACTCCTCTTATATTCAATCTGGCTCGTAGATTTTTATTTGCTGATTGCGGATTGAGTTAAGAGTTAGAGATATTAAACTCTTCTATATACTTTTCTCTAGATTGAGTCTGACTGTCTAGTTGATTCTCTAGAAAGTATATTAGAGTAAGTCCTCTCAGATTGCCAAACGAATTATTGTGTGTGGTTGTTAGACCCCTGCATTTTCAAAATGCACAAAGTACAAATAGCATAGCCGCTCGTGACTCAGGTCAGTCAGAGTACGTGTACCGGTTTGTAAACATTTAACCAAACCAAGTTCCGGAGTTGACATAACTCTTTAGTTATGCGTACCGGTTCGGAAACCTTAAGACTATGAGAGCTTCCAGAGTTCCAAGAACTATTATAATTTTTGTACCGGTATGGGTAATAAATTGAGTTCGGGAACACATAATTATTTTGGTTTCCATACCGGTTTGGATATTAATCCCGGTTCCGTAACCACAGTTCCAAAATGGTTTACATACGAGTATGCATACAGATCCGGTTCACGAGTTGAACAGATTTTTCATATGATATACACAAGGTAGTCAATATCGGTTGTACAGGCCGATATTACAGGTTTTTATCGGATATCGGAAAATATCTATATGATATGGAAAATATCGGCGATACGAAGACGGAATGATATTATCGGTTGTACAGGCTGGTACAAACCGATATATCAGTTTTACTTATACACCGATAATATCGGTTTCGTGAATAAACTTTGGTTTCGTGAATAAACTTTTCATCAACATGCATCTAGTCTTTACAGAGAAATACAATGTCAATTGGAGAAGGTAAAAAGCCCTAATATATTTTATAATATAAAATCAATGACTATATGGTAGGATATAAGATGGAAATCATATTTCGACGGCAAGGCAGAGAAATATAAAAGATAAATATGAAGGATAATAAAAAAGATTTACCGGCATAATGGGACAACAATCACAACGTCGGCTAATAAACCATCTTGTATTTTGGAGATTTGAGATATATGTATGATTCTTATTGTTTTTTATTATGGTTTTATAATTATTTGAAATTCTATATTAAATGATGCATCACCGATAAAAATCGATACTATCTTTTGTATAGGTGTATCGGACCCGACCGATACGAGACCGATACGCGATGTTAACTACCTTGGATATACATAAGAGTATTTGTACCATAAATCTGCAAGTCGCTATATATATATATATATATATATATATATATATATATATATATATATATATATATATATAGCTACTCCGCTACGTGTCCGAGTACATGTAATACAGGTTCAGACTTATAACAGTTTTACCAGTTTGTAAGACTAATAACACTTTCTTGTATCTGAAACTATAGTAGTTCTATATTTCTCTCTAGATCGATTCAAGACATTTCCGAATAAAATCAATGATACATATCAGTGTCAGCCTATTTTCGAACGATAAAACTTGAATCATGATTTTGATTCCAAACAATAAATTGTCCTTAACCGAAATTCATCAAGTATGACCACATTAAGCTTAGTCATTATATTTCGATAAGTAATTATCAAGATAAACTTGACTCTAAATTCTTGTCTATGCATAATATTCTAATTAGTTATGCGACATCGTCTCAATGATATAAAAGTGAATATAACTTGAGATATAGGTGGTTCATTTTTTACTTACCTTTTGTTGATGAAGTTTTCCAAAAGTTTCGGTTGATCTTCACCTTCAACCGGTAGAGCCCAATGATAACTGTCGTGATCCACTATTTTTCAACTGCATTTTTATCCTAATCTGAGACTTAACTAATTATAGACTAGAAATCAAGATATAGCCGACGTTGTGATTGTTGTAAATCTTATTTTCCTAAAAAAGAGATAGACAGTGGTGAAAGAGATGTTTTAAAGATAAGAGATGTTTTAAAGATACGAAACCATTTAGTTACCTTTTCCTGTTTTTCACCGTGGCGAAAGAGATAGACAGTGGCGCAGTGCTAAATCCAGTCTTGATCGAGCAGAACTGTTAGGTAAATCCTTTATTATTAATATTTTCACTTATTCCGGGAGTTTCACAATTAATCAGTTCATGATTATCTAGTTTAATCAATTAATTACTTGATTTTGTTCCCTTTTATTTTAGTCTGTTACCACTGTGTATTTGATTATTATTTTTAAAATTTCCGCTCATAAAACCAACTGTAGTTACCATTCATCTGTTAATCAATAAATTTCTTTAACCCCAAACCCTAAAAACAATATAATCATGTAATCATAATCTTGTTTGTAATCGGAATTTACAACTTTTTATTTTGATTCCACCGTTAGTCTGGTTTTTCTCGTTAAAACAGAAAATGGAAGGTAGAATTATTGATAGAGAGGAAAGGGAAGCGACGAAGGCTGTGGAAGCAAACGAGATTAAAATTTATAACGATATGCGTACAATTGAAATGCAGGAGGAGCATAAGAGACGTAGGTTTTTTAGTTTTTTTTTTTTTTTTTTTTTTTCTGGTATGGTTGCCTTGAACATTGTTACCAACATTAATCCTATTGTATTTCTTATTTCTAACAGAAGGTATCAAACCCTTTCATTATGTGCCGAAACTAATTGATGTAACTGAGGCCAATTCCATGACTGTAAGGCTAACCCCTATAGGCTAGAGATATCTGACAGCTAGATTGGTCATCCTCGTCAGCTAGGGCAACCTCCTAAGTTCTATGGGCTAGATATCTAGCAGCTAGATTGGTCATCCACGTCATCTGGGACCACTATAGAACGTTGTTTGGTTCAGCGCTGAGCGCTGTTTGGTTCAGCGTTTTAAATCTCAGTCGTTAGATCATAAAATTTATCTCCCAGCGCAGAACCGTTCAGTGTTAAAAACACTTTTTGAGCGCTGAACCATTCAGCATTTCAATCTCGTTGCTAGTTGAACTGCGAGCACTTGTTAGGAGAGAAAACTATCCAATGCTAGTGTCAACTTTTTCCCACATTTTTTTCATGATTTGCAACACTTTTTGGTCAATCTAGCAGTTCTATCTAGTCCATAGGGGTTAGCCTAAGTTCCAAGTCCCTAACTAAAATTCTGTTTTGTTTTCAAACTTTAAGTAACACACAGCTTAAATGTGCATTTATTGCTTGGTCATGGTGCACAGGATGAACGATATAAGCAAATCTTTTGCATCACCAGTATCACCAATAATACTGCTTCAATTTACGGAAGAGAGGTGTGCGTTTAACTTTCTATACTTCTTTTTCTTTCAACAGTTTTATTTGGAAATACTACTTACATGAACCATGCATCTTGTTTGCAGATTGCAATAGCTGGTCGCTTCCTTGATAAGCAGCAGGATTTTGACTGGAGCAAAAGTCAGTTCTTTATTGTAATTGGGAAGAGAAGTCACCGTGCTTTATGCCTTGGAGAGTGGGTGTTCTCTTGTACAGCAATGTTTCGTGTACCTGGAACAGTATATTTTTATTTGAGTCTTGATGGCAGGACACCCATTAGCCAGATCCTGAAATTTGACTATCTCTCAAGTCTCAACTCCAACTAATCCGGAACTGTTCTCTACAGTTGTGGGGTTTCGCCAACAACTATGTCTTGCTTACCTGCTCCACTCAGAAACTAAAAATTTGATTGATCAGCCGATGCCGGAGTCATGTGTCCCTTCATCTTTTCAGGATAAAATTCTGCTCGAGCGCATATTGCATTTCTGCAAACGCACCAAAACTGCCACCTTCATTCGCTTAATCCAAAATCATGGGTTCCCATTGATCCGTGGCGAAAGTTTGTACTTGAGGTTTCTTTTGGAGCAAAAGCTAAGGGAATGGATTTCCGAGAGACTGGAAAAGGGATGTACGACAGGTACCCATAATATTCAAGGTTTACAAGTAATCCATATGCTGGCTATCTTGGGTTACAGGTGGCTAATTCGGATGTACTCTGAATTGGGAAGAGGAAAGCTGTCGTTGGATATTGAAGATGTAGCAGGCTGGACAGCTCTTCACTGGGCTGCATTCTTCAACAGGTATTGAAGTTATACACCTTTTTTCGAATTATGATGCTAAATACTGTACATGGTAATGTGCACTTGATTCTGGTGGGGTTGTTGATGGGGCACGTTGCTTTTTACTTACATTTTGGTTAAAACTGAAATCTAACATCATCCTTTAGCAACCAACAGAGTACCTTTGTATTATTTTAACAATGACGCATAGTAAACTTTTGCCACAGGAATCTGACGGCTCAGCTTCTTTTAGACATGGGAGCAAATCCAACATTGGTTACTAGGCGAACTATAGAATTCCCCAACGGATTGACTGTTGCTGAAGTCGCATGGAAAAATGGTCATCACGAACTAGCGGCTCATCTTGCTAATATCAGTGAGGAGTACTTACACCGGAGCAATGCAGCAGCCCTAGATGCTTCATCCAGTCAGGTTCAGTTGGATACAGAAAATCACACTGAAACGGGTGGTAACTATAAATCAGGCAAGAAGAGGTTCCCTGATTATTCTGTGTGTGGCCAGGCTGTTAAAATTCAAGTAAGACCTCTTCCCTGATAGCATCTTGTTTTATTCTGATTTATTCTCTCAACCCTCTTTCTGACAAGTCAAGAGTGTAGCTATTCTAGGCGGCGCGTAAAGCAGCAATCAGTTTTTAACTTGTTTAGCGTGAAACTTGGCCTAGTTTACTTCTGATACTAAAAATGCCCAGGATGATATTGTTTACTAAGACAATGTGTTCAAATTTAGGCTGCTTTCCGAGGCTTCAGGGCAAGAAAACATTATGCTGGAAACCAGTCGATAGAAGCTACCGCAGGGGAAGCAAGTTAATGGAACATGGAGTGGAGCTATAAATTGCCGTAGAGGTATAGACATCTGTCTCTAGAATGAGGGGTATCACACAGAATAGAGTTCCCCATTACAAGCTGTAAATTTCATTTTAGTTGTACACAGAAGATAACGCTACTTGCAGACTTGCAGTCACTGATTCAAGAAAAGGAAAAAAACTAGTTTCCTAACAAGACCAAGCCCGTGATAATACATTGTCCCATGGGCTTGGACCAATAGCAAGAAAGTTCCTAGGCCTTAGTTTAACAGGATTCTTTCACAGTCAGAGAGTCATGTCTCCATGATCCCTGTAGTATAAATATATATCTTACTTTATCGTCAATACATTTATCGAACTCGAAAAGCCACGTCACCTTCGAGCGTACGCCAATGCGCATGGAGATGGTGATGAACAAAAATGTCTATGCCATTGAAAAATCTCCCAATTTCAAAAACATATCAAAACCACGAATTGTTCCAAGAATTTTAATGTGGCAATGTCTAGGTATCCAAGATCTCACTTGCAGTAAATTTCTAGTAACAGTACAAGGCTGTGTAAGTATTTCTAAGTTGTTGGAGAAACAAAGAGAAGAAATGTAGATGGAGAATATGTGGAATGCACTTCTGTTCACCCCAAAAAACAGAACTGTCACGAATCCACGCTGTACATGTGAATGATGATGTGGCCACATGCTTTTTAATGATTACTCCTCAGGCCATGTGCAAATTGTATCATAATGTAGACACTACACTACAGTGTGAGTCTACACCACGCACCACACTTTGAAAATTCAAACCCTACTACTATCCGTTTTGTTTACTGCTAATTTGTCTCCATTGCTTGGAAACTATTTTCAGTATGATTGGGGGAACCAAGCATCAAACTCGAAACTAAGGTTGCTTAGGCCCCTGTGCATCCCAATTCGATCATTTTAACTGTAGTACAGTGGTAAAGTCATTGGATGATGATATCAGTGATCTGAGATCGAAACTCGTTAGCACCGTATTCTTTACTAATGCAATTTGATAATTTCAGTAAGTTCAATAAATGAGTGTGAGTGTGAGTGTTGAATTTGCAACAATCATAGCGAGAGACCAAGTGGAGGATTGATAGGGTTCCCTATAACTAGTTAGCTGCGGCAGGAAAAGATGAAAGTAAAATTAGACATTTAATAAGTGATCATCACTAGCTGAGCTCTTCTACTAGAGAAAAGTGGGAACACAGACAAATTTAAGAAGTGGACAGCAGCAGATAAAAGACTTCTTGTTTTGTTTTTGTTTTGTTCTCTCTTTTCACACTTTGTATTCAGTTTGTCATGTACAAAATTTCAAACCTAACTTTTGGACATACAAGTTGCATGTAGATATGTAGTAGTAGTACTTGGTAATCGGTAGTATTAGACCATACATTACACATACAGTAGGATAAGATTGCCACCTACACTCCTATATGGTTGGTCTCTAATGAGCTAAATCTAATCTCCTATTATTGTACATACAATTTTCGGTTTGCTTAGGACTGCAAATTTTCAGTTCCATTAATCAGTTTGATATTTGTGCATTGGTGACGCGGAAGTTGGACAATGTCTACATCCTATCATCTTATGTAGGATGGTAAAGTTGTCCGATGGTAATAATCCAATTTGAAGTCTGAAATTTATCAGCATCCTAATTCACTGGTAAAAAATTATCCAGGAGACTGAATAGAAATGATCAGAATCTCAGATGAAGTAGTTACATTATAATTAGTCAAAACTTGGTAACTTAGTTCCATATAATCAGTATATATATACTGCCAAGGGTCGTGCAAACCATTCTATCTAGATGGCAGGAGGGAATAATGGGTTCTGCAAAACGGTGCATATTATTAAATGATCATGGATCGGTATCATAAGAGTTGCACGACCTATCTTGCAAGCTGTGTCTGCTGTATAAATTCGCTGGCGAAAGTCCTGTTAACGCGTATGCATATGCGTACAGTACATCGTATTCATCGGTAGTAGTAGTATTACCTTGTGGTCCATGAAGTAGAAGAATTAACAAAAAAGATGGATTATTGTCATCTAGTCCTTAGCTCCCCAACTTTACAGTAGTTTTCATCAATTATTCGCAACACCTACATATATTGATGAGAGGATGACGAAGACAACAACAACGATAGCATATATATACAATCAGAGATGAGGCATGGCTTTCATTAACATTTGTACGCACACGGCCGTGTAAAGCGACATTTAGCTTTAGATGATGGCTCAGTACCTCCCCATAACATTATGGATTAATTGTTGCCACCGACTAGCTAGTAGTACTTCTTGTGTGTTTTATATGCAGCAGCAGGAACAACAACAACACAAACTACTGCCCCTCTAGCTGCTGGTCACACACTTAAAGACCACTGTTTTATTACCTCTCCAACTGTTACTTTTGGAATAGTATCTATGCCTCTACGGCCTCTATGGCATATAGCCGTAGCCTATGATTTCAAGAACAAATGTGGTCACTGTAGTTTCTGCACTTGGAAACTGTTTCAACTAAATGTACATGACTTTTCACGTGTAATACACAAATGCAGAGGACTGGAGATATGGATGTGTCGAGATAGATTTGTGTTCAAAATTAGACATTTAATTTGCTAACTGCATAAGCAGCTGCTGGGAACGTACTACATCTGCAAAACCACGATCCACCATTATGAATCAATCCAGAATCAAAATCCAATACCAATACCTCCATTAAATTTCCTCTCATTCAAGCAGAAGAACAGCAAACTCAACTAATGAGAAACACCAAAATGTGCGTGGGTGGTGGTGGGATGAGTATACTTAATGGCGCCCCATGTGAAAACACTTATTATTTTGAGGATCCCTTTGGTTTTTTCACATGGTGAATCTCAGAAACAAATCTTTCCATATTACTATCCCATTCTTCGATCCCCATATAATGGATTTTGTTTTGGATTCATGCATGTGGATTCAGCTCGCATTTTCTATTTACTTTAACGTTTCAAGAAAGAAAAAAAGAAGTGGACCCTTCACCACTAAGAAATTGCCCAACTACAGTGCACTAGGCTAGCCTTAATTACGTGTTCAAATCACTAATCCCAATTATACATCATAGAAGTTGAGATTAGATTACTAAATCAGAAGCTCGGCATAGCTTACAAGTTGGAAGCATTCATCCGGTTCTTTTCACTCCGAAATGATTATTCCTTTTTTTTAACAGATCAACAAACTCTGTGTTGTATTGATCTCAAATATGAGACCCAACTAACAAATTAGCTAGTTCATATGTTCTAATATCTACGATGGACGATTCCACACTTGCTTGTGGAAAGTTGAAATTCCACCGGGTACCAAAATTTGTTGATATTTTGATACCACACTTGCCTTTGAAGAAACAAAAAAAATGTCACAACTCACAACTCACATCTAACTAGTGTAATGAATACACCTAGATGATAAGGTTAGTTGAAGATTAGATTAATTAATTGATAATTTAGCTAAAACACTTTACTTCCCCTCACATGGATGGATGCTAATAACTCTAGCTTTAAAGAAGAAACTAAACTTTAAAAAGCAGCTTCTTCCGATTAATTAATTAAGCTAAATTTCCTACTTTAATGCAAAGAGTACAGATCATAAACCCACTTAACAAGAAAAACAACTACTGAAAATTAGAATTAGTGTGGGCCCCACCATGTGGTATTTGATTCCTCTTCTGGTCCCACAACCACTATCCCCCTCCTCTCCTCGAACCTATCTATGGCTTATATGCCCCACCTCCACTAGCCCTATCTGATTCAGAACCCTTAGATTGGACAAAGCAAAAACAGTCTTTTATGGATCCAACAAATGACAGCTCAGATCATTTAATCTAATGGTTGTTATATCACCAATCACTCAATTGTGGTCTTCATCTATAAAATATTTGTTTCTATAGGCAGACCCACTGATTGCATTGCCAAACATTTGACAAAATCGAGAGTTCTTCTGATCCCCTTATTCCCGTACCTGAGAATCATTCTATGCATCATGGATCGACACAAAAAAAACTGAGATACATATGGGTAACAAAGTAGTCTAAGCTATTCTGGGTTTAGCATCCAGTGTTATCCGCCGCTGTGTTTAGGTTATTATCATTGTTTGTGGGTAGTATAAGGGTGGTGAAAAATAAATTACCATGTAAAAAATGATGCTTCGGAAAAGAAGAAGAAAAAAGAAAAGATCAAGAAAATGTATACAATAAGTACATTGGGATTAAAATTTTCAATTAAAAAATTTAATAAAAAAAAATAAATAAAAAGGAAAAATAAAATCTAAATAGGAGGAGGGTTGCCAAGAACAACACCTGGCATGACATCAAAAGACTCGGCGCCAGCTAGACTAGTCGTTGGCTGGTGGTGATAGACCTGATTGTTGTTGTTATTGGTGGTGGTGGTGGCTGAGGAGGAGGTAGAGGTGGAGGTGGTGGACCCTAGTCCAGATAAAAGCTCAGCCAAAGCAGTCATAGCTTTAACTTGCATTTCCATAGCGGCAATATAATCGGTAGCTTCTTCAAGTAAATCCGGGAACGATACCTTTCTACAACCCGGTACTAACCGTCCAAGAACACGAACCTTTTTCTGTAAAACCGGTACTTTAGTATTCACTCTCGCCGGCACTTTAATCGCCGGTTTCTTCTTTGAATTCTCATTACCAACTACTAATCTAGGTTTATTAACTTTCTTTAATTTCAATTTAATCCGGCTTGTAAGTATCGCTCGGCTCCATCTTGTTTTTCCTTTAGCTTCAAATGCTAAAGCTCGATCAGCCGCTTCACGAACAGCTCTCCCACCCCGCGGCAGAGATGATGATGATGAAGAAGACGAAGTGTTGCGAACACGATGAAGAGCTTCGAGAAGTTTAGTTGAGTAGATCCGTTGTTTTGATTCTGATTTCCATTTGTTTGTTTGGATTAATTGTTTCTGATTGTATAGAGAAATTGATGATGATGAATTCAGGTTTTTCCTTTTTCGCTTCTTTCTTGATGATTCTGGTGATGATGAATTTGTTGTTGAATCTAAATTCATAATCACCGATGAAGATGTCATTTCTTTGAATCTTTCCTGTAAAATCAATCAAGAATGAATAAGAAATCCTATGAATCAAAAACTCGGAATCCAAAAAATGAAATTGTTTCGATATGAAGAAAGGACATTGAGTGTTTACCTGGTATGGAGGAGGAGAATAAGAGTGAGAGTGACTACTAAGATGGAGAGAGATAGAAAGAGGATTCAGAGGATTTTGGGGAGAGAGATAGAAAGAGGAATGGAGGAGAGTTTGAAGGAGAGAGAGAGAGAGAAGAGAAGAGAAGAGAAGAGAAGAGAGAAATGGTTGGAGGGAAGTCGGAGGGTCCGAAGCTTTAAAGCAATAACACGACACCACGTGTGTGTGAGAGACAAGAGTACTTCGTACACACACCGGCCCAGGTTTTGTTTTTCTAATTCATTTTTACTCCTATTTTTTTACTGTTATTGTTATTAACGTTTTTACCTAGTCGTTTTTTGTAAATTGGTTTTGGAGAATGATATGCATCAATTATAGGGTGTTATGCTTAAAAATAATACTCCCTCCGTTCTTTTTTAATAGGCCAGTTTCAAAAAATAGGCCAGTTTCCTAATTGAGAAAGTCAAATGTTATTTTAATTTTTTGGGACCACTTTTCTCTTAACTTCTTTTGATGACAAGTGTCATGTGGACCACTTCACTTTACTTCTTTTGCTAACAAGTGTTATGGGGACCATTTCACTTCATTTCTTTTATTGACAAGTGTCATGAGGACCACTTTCAATGATTAGTTCTCTTAATTTCCTTAAATTTCGCTAAAAACAAAACTGGCCTATTAAAAAAGAACGGAGGAAGTAATTATAGTGCATTTGAATAACGGAAGTAAAAGTTAATTTTTAGAGGCGAAAGCAAAAACTATTTGCCTCATAAGACGTTTGTTGTTTTGCTTCAGAAGTCCATATCAAATTTCATTGCTAATTTAACTTCTAAATCTTTTTGTTTTTGGAAGTTGAAAAACAATTTCTAAAAGTGCAAGTCTCGAAGGGTCTTTCATATTACTCAACATAAGCTAAGCATAATATTTTATATTAAGGCCCTGCTAAAATCTCGATGCAGCATTTGAAGATGTCCCATAAACGCAAGCTATGTGGTAATGTTTCTGTTAGCAGCAGAATGACTAGGTCTTATAACAATTCATTCACGATACGTGTCATGTCGGATTCTTGAAAGCTCCGAGTACTGGGGTTGTCAAGGGTGAACATACAAAACTAGGATCCATTAGATGTTGGCAATAGGAAAATCGAAATGAAGAAAAAAGAAAAGTAGGATTTAAAATTTAAAAGATAAAAAGCAAAATCGAAAAAGTAGAAAAACGCATAATAAATTCATAAAAAATAAAGATTATCTCACCAGACTATTTCTCATTTTTATTGTAATTCATAATTGCTCGAGGAAAATTTGCTGACATGCTTCTATTTGCACAAAAATTAAGTTTAAATTCAAAATACGCGTCATTTCAGATTTGTGAAAATGCCAGGACTTGTGGTTGTTCCGAGAAACGTACAAAATCAGAAACCATCACAACATGTTTCCAAAAATAATAATAATATTATGAAGGATCTAAAATTTAAAAACAAAATACAAAATCAAAAATATAAGATACACGCAATAGTTTCACAAAAAAAAGGAAAAACATTTACGGTGCAAAACTATTTTTTTGCTTTTGTTGTGTGACTTGCAAGTTTCCCTCCTAAGAAACCAACTTGTGAACCACACCCATTTTTGGCCAACTTATGAACCGAGCTTGTGAAGGCCATAATGTGAAAGCCATAAATCCTAGACTAACAAGCATAGTCATTTTTGTAAGATGCCTTTGTTTACTTTGAAAGAGATAAAATTACTGCCTTTTTAGCAACCTATTCCTACTGTGCTATTTACTGTTACATGCCTATATTAACAACATTAATGACAAACCATCAGTTTAAGAATTGTATCCAAGTAAAATGCAATAATGGGATCACACATGAGATCTAAGTATACTAAATTAGTACTAGTATGTTATTTGGGTGTTCTAGCATGTTACTCTGTTGAAAGAATACCTCTATGGACAGAGTAACATGTTGCAAATCCATAGCAGTCACATGCAAAATCTACTCACCTGCTCACGATTGCATTACATGCCAAGGATTTTGCACATGATAGCATTTCCCCAATATGATTCGCATTTCTCATATACCAATTTGTACTGCTGCTCTCCATACATTAGAACCAGAAGAATAATGTGTAGACCAAAAAATGGTAAAACACAAAATTTACCTCTATGATAAAAAAGAAAAAATCCTTTTCACTTTCATTCAGCTTTATCTTTTAAATTTTTATCTCCTCTTCTACATTAATGCATGGAAAGGGAGAAACAGTAAAATCTAATGGCGATTCTTTGGTTTGGTTGAAGTGACAAAACCCACTTTACGAACCATTTTTGTCGAAACAACATGGGGGGTGTGAAAATAACATCGAGTGTTTTTTCAGTACATTCCATTGATAAGAAAAGCAAAGAAGAGTTAAACAAAGAGCAAATGTTTTGTCGCGTGAGAGAAGGTTATTTTGGTAATGCTGTTAGTTGTTTTTGTTGTATTATCTGGTTTCTTCTATCACGATGAAAAAGATAAAAGGGTAGGGACGGTTGAGGAAAGTTGGTTGGGGCGGTGGTGGTGCTGCTGGATTTGAATGAATGAAGTCTCATGTTACAAATGGGACCTTTCGTCACATTTTTCTTTTAATCTCCTCTAATGAGTTCCATGTTACAACGGCCTAGTAAATGATGTGTGTTTCCGGTTGCTCAAGAGTAGATTAGCATCCTTAATGTCGACAGGTTTTGTTGTATAAAAATTATAAGCAAACTGTTTAGGGAAACTACTTCAAAACCGCATTTCACATAAAAAAAAATTTTTTGATCGGTAAAGAAAAGATTAAATTGGTCAAAAAAAAAAAAAGCGAGGCTACAAAAAAAAGATTACAATCCGGATGAAACAAAGAACAAGGACTAGCAACAGGCTACCACCCTTACAGAGAAGAGCAAAAAAAACACTCCCAATCTAAAATAGTTATCTCTAACAAGAATGAAATTAAGGAGGGTCGAAATAAGCTCTAGGTCAATTGGCAATAACATCATTAAAAGAGACTCTCAAACTCTTTAAAAACCAGGCACCATGAGAACATTTCATACTGAGCTTTATTGATGACAGTGGCAGCGTTATGTTGTTTTCCTTCAAAAACTCTTGAGTTTCTTTCTTTCCATAAGCTCCATAGATTGACTGCACGGATGATGCTCCAAATCTGTGACTGTGTCTTATCTTATGGGGACTAAGGCCATGCCAGTAGAACAAAAGTTATATTAGGAGACATTGTAAAGTACCATTTCAGCTTCTCAATAAAGTGAACCAAAATTTTCTAAACAAATTCACAATGCAGAAAGACATGATCTGCAGTTTCATGTTTACTGCAATATAAGCATGTTGGGGACACATCAGTCATTCCCCTTCTTCTCAAGATGTCTCTTGTAGGCAATCTAGAATGAGCTAGAGTCCACAAAAAGAAACCAATTTTTTGTGATACTTTCAGCTGCCAAATAAAATTAAAAATATTGGAAGCAGTGATATCATAATCTGTACTAGCAAGCTTGTCATATGTTGATCTGACAGAGAAAACCTTCTTAGGAGTAAGAGACCGTTCCATAATATCTTCTTCTTCTAGATGAAAAATAAAACCATTAAGATCATTCCTCAACTATGCCATCTCAGTTCTGACATTGAATTAAGTCTTCTAGGTAAACGAAGATCCCAGACAAAGTTTCCTGCAACTTCAATATGACAATCTGACACCATATAATCTTTCTCTCTAGAAAGAACAAATAAATTTGGGAAGACAGAAGATAAAGGAGGATGAAGTAACCAATTATCTTGCTAGAACCTCACTTTAGTACCTTTATTTACCTTGAATTTGATATTGCTTGTGAATATATCTCTGCATTTCATAATACCCTTCCAGACTGCTCTACCAAAAGAAGTATTAGAGTTTTTTGAAATCCAATCAACACCATCAGTTAAACATAAAACTATTCAACAAGGTTGTATAGAATTTACTTTGGTAACTGCGGCTTTTTAACATGTTCATCATCTCTCTTTTGGGGTTATATAAAAAAAGGTGTTGGGAGAGTTTCTTCAACGGTTTATATGGAATCTCTGTTTAATGTAAGGGTTTTAGTTTTTGTCCAAGTTAGAAACTAGAAATTCGGTAAATATACGAAACGGTAAACGTACAAATATTATACGGATCGTAAAAGTAAAATTAGGTCAAAGATTAGTGATGAAAACGCGGGGGTACCAAAATACACCACCAACTTTTTATTATGAAATTTTATGGACAAATTCAAATATAATTCTGAGTGCTCAACTTAGTGAATCTCAATCAAGAAAGAATATTTAGCGTTATATCTCTATCCTCAAATCAGAACGTTTACAGACACAAGTACGTGAACCTGATTTTCGGGTGAGAGTACTTGGGTGATTCCAAAGATCAACTTCCCAAGTAATCAATCAAGTCGTATCCAAGAAACAAGGTCGGATATATCTACTATGATTGATTGACGCACAAGCTGTGCTATTTGAATTATAAAGATAAACAATATAATGTGGAAAAATAAATAACACATACACTAGAAGTTTTGTTAACGAGGAAACCGAAAATGCAGAAAAACCCCGGGACCTAGTCCAGACTGATCACCAAACTGTATTAAGCCTCTACGAACACTAGCCTACTACCAATTAACTTCGCACTGGAATGTAGTTGAGACCGAATTAAACACTCCCAACAATTCAGTTACATTCGCGTTCCTTACCCCTCTTGAATCTTAGCAGGACTCCGCGCAATTGATTCCCTTAGATGACATCACACCAACTAAGAGTTGCTTCAAACTTTAAACCAATCTGCCTCCCACAGATAAGCCTATATGTGATTTTCTTTACGATCAAAAAGTTTGATCAAGGTGATGAAAATCGATAGAAATAAACAAAGTCTGGCTAACTTCAAAATCCGGACTTATGCAACCCGAAGTGCAGCCTAAATTATTATTCACCTCACAAGTATAAAACTTGTGGAATCAACAAAGTCTAATACAAATAGAATTTTGATAATTTCTATCTATCTTGTTCAAGTGAGCACCTCAATAATCGAACAAGATCAGGATACTCGAGCTATCAAGATAAACAATAGCTGGATCTGGCTTCACGAATCCCAGTGAAGTCTTTGTAGTCGCTAAACCCTAAAAGGGTTTTAGGAAGAGGACGACTCTAGTTACAACTAGGACACACAAATAAAAGTAGTGTCGGGATTCAAAGATCCTAGTTGCTTGAAGTTCCCCTTTTTATAGACATTCAAAGCATAGGTTGCTTTAGGTTTAAGCTAAGATAGCATTGGAACCAAGCAATCAATATCCACCGTTATATGAATCATTGAATTTGATTTACATAAACAAGATATACACTCTGGTTAGGTGAAACCGTAACCGAACCGTGTATAAAGACTATGTTCAAGGTGGTTAGCCGGAACTAGCCAATTTATAAGCTTCATATTCATTTTCACAAACACTTAAGACTTTAGCATTGAGTCACAAGCATCTGATCAAACAAGTCTATAGTGTTTTTAGATATCTGATCAAATGCTAATTATTTCGTAGAAATAACTTTATTGCATTTGAAGATAATTGACATGGTTAGTAGTTGTACAAAGTAAAAATACCATAGTCGTTCGGGAGCCAGGCCAGTCATAGTACATGTACCGATTTATATACTATTAAGCACAACCAAGTTCCGGAGTTCACATAACTATTTAGGTATGTGTACCTTAAGACTATAACCGGTTCTGGAGTCCGCAGAACTATTTTGGTATGCGTACCGGTATGGATACATAAATCAAGTTCCGAAACACAGAACTTTTCTGTTACGTGTATATGTATGGATACTAAACTGGTTCTGTGACCCCAATTCCTTTTCGGTTTGCATACGGGTATGCGTACCGATCCGGTTCACGAGTTAACAGATTTTTACAGGATGTGCATAAGGATATGCGTACCAAAACTCTTCTTGTCGGCATATAACTACGTCGTTATGCGTACGAGTAAATGTAATACGGATTCAGACTTATAACAATTTTCCTAGTTTGTACGACTGATAACACTGTCTTATATCTGAATCTACAATAGTTTTATATTTCTCCCTAAATCGATTTGAAACATTCCTGAATAACATCAATGACACATATCACTGTTCCATGCTATTTTCGAATGATAAAACTTGAATCATGATTTTGATTGCGAACAATAAATTGTCCTTAACCGAAATTCATCAAGTATGAACAAATGTTCATTAAGCTTTGTCATTATATTTTGAAAACTAATTACCAAGATAAACTTGACTCGAAATTCTTGTATATGCATGATAGTCTAGTTAGTTATGCGACATCATCTCATAGATAAAAACATGAATATAACTTGAAAAATAGGTGGTTCAGTCTTTATCATCTTTTGTTAAAGAAGTTCACTAAAAGCTTCGGTTGATCTTCGCCTTCAAACGGTATAACGCAATGATGACTGCCCCGATTTCCATTTCTCAACTACACTTTTATCTTAATCCAAGACTTAACTAATTGTGAAAAAGTGGGGGTACAACAACCACACCCAATATTTCGCTTAGCAATTTTTATGGACAAACTCCAATATAATTTCTAGAGAATCAACTAGACAGTCAGACTCAATCTAGATAAAAGGTATATCAAAGAGTTTATATCTCAATCTCTCGATTTGATATATACTCAAGCAAATAGAAATCTGCGAGTATTTATCAAATAATAGAGAGATAACTTGGATGGTACCAAAGACCAATATCCAAGTGTCAATCAATTTAAATCAACAACCAAAAGGTCGGATATTCTAATTGATTGAACAACGCACCTGTGATATTTCAATTATATAAAAAAAATATAATGCGGAAAAGAAATAACACAGACACCAGAATTTTGTTAACGAGGAAACCGCAAATACAGAAAAACCCTGGGACCTAGTCCAGATTGAACACACACTGTATTAAGCCGCTACAGACACTAGCCTACTCCAAACTAACTTCGGTCTGGACTGTAGTTGAATCCCAATCAATCTCACACTGATCCAAGGTACAGTTATGCTCCTACGTCTCTGATCCTAGCAGGATGCTACGTACTTGATTCCCTTAGCTGATCTCACCCACAACTAAGAGTTGCTACGACCCAAAGTCGAAGACTTTAATAAACAAATCTGTATCACACAGAAAAGTCTACGGTAATAGATAAATCCGTCTCCCACGAATATACCTACGAGTTTTTGTTCCGTCTTTTGATAAATCAAGGTGAACAGGAACCAATTGATAAACCGGACTTATATTCCCGAAGAACAGCCTAGTATTATCAATCACCTCACAATAATCCTAATTGACGCAGCGAAAAAGATATTGTGGAATCACAAACGATGAGACGAAGTGTTTGTGATTGCTTTTCTATCTTGCCTATCGAAGATAATAAATCTCAAGCCAATTATTACAATTGTACTCGTAACGATAGAAGATGCAAGATCAGATCACACAGCTACAAGAAAATTAGTATCGGTCTGGCTTCACAATCCCAATGAAGTCTTTAAGTCGTTAACCTGGTTTTAGAA
Source organism: Papaver somniferum (assembly GCF_003573695.1). Classification (NCBI taxonomy): domain Eukaryota; kingdom Viridiplantae; phylum Streptophyta; class Magnoliopsida; order Ranunculales; family Papaveraceae; genus Papaver; species Papaver somniferum. The sequence continues at coordinate 38,390,447 of NC_039361.1, read as the reverse complement.
GAAGAAACCAAAGGTTAAAGGATAATCGACTCTATCTATGCAACTAGTATCAAACGTAATGTGTGGGGTTTATGTAGCAATCAATGTTATCTTGGTAACAAAGCATTCAATATTCACCGTTAGATGAAAACTTGATTAGATTCAAGCTAATATTTCTCAACCGTTGGATCGAAAACTTAGCTTGTTACACACAAATGAAATGTCCAATTTTGGGTTTATGTAGCCGTTCCCAAACATTAACACTTGTTGGTTCAACAATAGTTAACCAAATGGTTAGCCATATGATCACTTTCATATCCACCATATTCTTCTTCACCATAACTAGTTCAAATGACTCAAATGAACTAGTTAGAGGGTTGTTCATTTTCTTAGATCTTATGTAACTACACAAGACACAATCGAAGCAAAAACGGTATGATTCACTTTAATCGGTTCATGAACTTTATAGCCACAGTTTGCAAAAGCATTCCTTAGTTTATATAAACATGAGTTCAAGAACAACCGATTTTAGATATAACCTGCTCAATTTCACGGACTGGGTTCGCGGACTTAAGCTCACGGAAGGAGTTCACAAACTGCAGCAGAAATTCTCGGGATGAGAACTTCCGCCAGTTCGCGGATTGAGTTCGCGGACTTGGCTCACGCCACATTTCGTTTCTCTTGATCAACAAATTTCGCAAACTTTGGTTCAAGGAATAAGGACTTATGCATATATGTGTTTCCACAACAATGCTTATATCCTACCAATGGTTATGTAATCTAAACTCTCATTTCAATCATTGAAACATTCTCAGAGGACGTTATATAGCCATTATTCACAGACCATTTTTCGTCAGAGAATTTCCAAAGTGATTGAAACATAACATGACATTCGTCACTAGGTAAAGATGAATTTGGCAAAAGCGAAAGCTTGCCAACACATATTTCGATAAATAGATAGGCGAGTTACACTCGGCTCGAAATAGCATGTGTATAATGAAAGTCTATATATCAAAACGACTTTTGTCTCAAGAGTAGGAGATAGAGTATATAGACTTTTGAGTGACAGATAAGTTCAAGTCTCCACATACCTTTTAGTCGATGAAGATCCACCAGTTCCTTGAGTAGTCCTTCGTCTTGTATGATAATTTCCGTGGAGTCTTGAACTCAACTACACTTTTCTATCCTAGTCCGAGACCTTTATCTATATAGGCTAGAAATCAAGACTTATAGTTTTGATCACTAATATTGACAAACATGCTTGAGATAGCAACGCATGCGAGTTCGACCGAGCAATGATCTAACAATCTCCCCCTTTGTCAATTTTAATGACAAAACTATTAATACTGTAGGATCAGAATCTCGAAGGAATAATGTCTCAGTGAAATTATCAGCAACACAACACAACACAACACAACAGCGTCGCAGAACAATTTCAGAAATGACATAATAAACGACGTCAACTAAATCATGAAAAAAATGTGACAGTCCTGGGAAAATTAGAGAGTTTGCGAGATTAACATTTGTAAGGTCGCGAGAATGTCGCAAGCCATATCCGAAAATAAAGGACATATTAGCTGTCATCCACTATGTAATTCCCTATGAATAGTCGCTCAGTTGTAAAGGAAAGGGAGAGATCTTTTCTGATTGAGAAGCAAGTAAATAGGAGAGAGAAAATCTAGAGCAGTGGTTATTCTTGATTCCTTTATCTTTTCTTGTAAGATTGTTCAAAGATTCATCAATAAAATTAAGATTGTTAATTTAAGATGAGTTAAATGTTAATAAAATCTTGTGAGGGGTGTAGTGTAGGATTTCCTGCAACTACATAATGGCGCTAGAAACAGGGACGCTGAAGATTGAAAATTGAAGATTGTTGTTGAGATTGTTTAAATCAAGAAAGTGATTAAACAAATCAGTGAACCAGTTAAAAGAAAAATGATTAGATTCAATGAAGATGACAAAAGATTGGAGTGTAATATGATAACAAAAACAATGGTTAATGGATTCCATGAAAACATCAAAGGAAGGATACATAAACGAGATTTTGAAGGAAGGAAGGTTATGGCGGTAGAAAAGACATCACCCTTGAAAGATTGGGAAAATCAAAAAATCACATTCATGGCGGAAGAAATACCAAAAGAAAATTTTAACCACACATCTCCATTGGTTATTACAGTGCCTATCACGCGAAAAGAGAAGGGGACAACAACAAAATCCACAGAAGAATGGACATTGAACAGAACTTTAGTCGATACAGGAAGTTCAGTGGATATAATATTTTATCATGCGTTCAGGGGAATGGGATTTAAAGATGAAGAAATGTCCAGTTCAACATATCTTGTTCATGGCTTTGGAAAATCCACAAGAAAACCTAAAGGAGAAATAGTGGTACGAATTCCACTAGGAGAGATCGAAACACACGTGACACTATGCGTGGTGGATATGGAATCACCATATAATATGTTGCTAAGAAGACCATGGATACATGCGATAAAAGCTGTAGTATCAACGTTGCATCAATGTATTAAATTCCCCACACCAAATGGAATAGGTGAAGTCAGAGGAGATGTTGACAATGCGAAATTGTGTCATCAAATTGAAGTAAAGCATTATGAAGGAAGCAAAAAGAAACAATTTCGCAGAAAGTTGGCAAAGGAGGCAAGAAAGAAGAAAGAATTTAGAGTACATGATAAGGGCAAAAGAAGGCAGGGAATACCCAGCGAAATTTCGGAAGAAGAGAAGGACCTGTGAAAACAATAAAAGAACCAACACCAATGGGAGAACCCAAGTCCAGTTACACTGCCGCAGAACCAACAAAAGAAGTAAACGTTGGGACTATAGAAGAACCTCTAATATTGAGAATTGGAACCAAGATGGATGTAGAAGAAGAAGAAAGAACTGTTAACCTTTTGCGAGAATATAAAGACATTTTCGCAGGGAGCATGGATGAGATACCGGGAATAGATCCATCAATTGCATGTCACAAGTTGGAGATTAACAAGAATGTGAGACCATTTAAACAAAGAATAAGAAAAATCGCAACAGCTTACCATTCCCAAATAGAAGAAGAACTACAGAAAATGCTTGATGCAGGAATTATAAGAGAAGCTAAATACCCAGAGTGGATAGCGAATATGGTCATTGTTCCAAAGAAAAACAAAGGAATAAGGATTTGCATATATTTCACTGATTTAAACAAAGCCTTCCCTAAAGATAGCTTTCCGTTACCAGATATTCCTCAAATGGTGGAATCAGCAGCGGGAAATGATAGGGTATCGTCTTTAGATGGGTACAAAGGTATAACCATCCCTCTCGCTGAAGAAGATCAAGAGCATACTGCTTTTTTCGCCCCTAGAGGTTTATATTGTTACACGAAAATGCCATTTGGTTTGCGAAATGCGGGAGCAACATACCAAAGAATGGTAGAGAAGGTGTTCGCGAAATGGATACACAAAACATTAGAAGTATACGTGGACGACATGTTAGTAAAGAGTAAAGAAGCCAAAGACCATGTACAGGACCTGAGGGAGATTTTTGAACAAATGCGGCAGTATAACATTAAACTGAATCCTGAGAAGTGTACATTGGAGTTGCATCGGGAAATTTTTAGGCTACATTGTATCAAAGGAAGGAATACAGGTTGATCCAGAAAAAGTGCAAGCAGTTCGTGACATGCCAACACCAAACAATAAAAGATGTACAGAAGTTGAATGGACTTTTAGCTTCGCTGGGGAGATTCATTTCGCGATCATCAGACAAATGCAATATTTTTTCGATATACTCAAGAAGGGTGCGAAATTCAAATGGACTGATGAATGCGAAAAAGCTTTTCAAGGGATCAAAGAACATCTTATGAATAACTATTTTACAAAAGCAGAATCAGGAGAAGAATTATTAATCTATCTTGCGACGACGTCGCATGCATTAAGTGCGTGTTATTGCGAATAGACGCAGGAGTGGAGAAACCCATCTATTACATTAGCAAAACTTTTAATACTGCCGAGAAGAATTACTCAAAGATTGAGAAGCTAATCTTAGCATTAGTTTATGCATCATTTAAGCTCCGCATATATTTTCAAGCGCACAAATAAAGGTATTAACAAAAGTACCAATTGAATCAGTGATGAAGATTCAAAAGATCAGGAAGAGTGGAGAGATGGAATGCACAAGTAGGCCACTTTGATATTAAATATGAAATTTGTCTTCACCAAAATCACAAGTTGTTGCAGATTTCTTGGCAGAATTTCCTTTAGAAGAAGATAAAGCGGTAGAAGAAATGATGGATATAGAAGAAGAACACGGAGATCCAAAAGACTTATTAACAGAACCAAATAGAATGGAGAAGACAATGGAGTTGGAATTTTTTAATTTCGCCAGAAGGAGCGAAGATGGCTTTTTCATTCAGATTGGAATTCGCATCCACTAATAACGAAACGGAATATGAAGCTGTGATACATGCCTTAAAGTTCGCAATAGAAATTAAACTAGAAAATGCCAGGATCACTAGTGATTCGCAGCTAGTTATTCGCCAAATAAAGGGAGAGTACACTACAAATGAACCATCCTTGAAGAAATACAAGAAGCTCGTTGAAGAATTGTCAGCGAAAATCCCAAAAATAAAATGGAGGCACATTTCAAGGAAGGATAATAGACTCGCAGACGCTTTTGCTTTCATCTCAAGCATGATGACAGATCCAACTGCGAGATGCATAAAAATACAACACTTCTGTCACCATCAATCAATAAAAGAAGAAGAAGTGAACGTGATGATAATAGACGGTGGAGAAGAAGAACAAACGAACAATATCGCAGATTGGAGAACAGAACTTCATGCATATTTGGCGAAAGGAGAAACACCAAGAAATAGATTGGAAGCACACAAGTTAAAAAGCCGCGCAACAAATTATGAATTAAGAGATGGGCTGCTATACCGAAAATCCTTTAATGGACCATCACTCAGATGTTTGACACGAGAAGAAGGAGAAAAGGTGCTAAAAATGTTACATAGTGGGGATGCTGGCAATCATAGCGGGGGAAGATCTTTGGCACATAGAGCAAAAATGCAAGGCTATTACTGGCCATACATGCACGAAGATGCAAAACAAATATCAAGACGTTGCGAAGATTGTCAGCGGCATGGAAAGAAAATACATGCACCTGGAGCACCATTGTCATCTTCAACCAGTGTGTGGCCTTTTGGAAAGTGGGGCTTAGATATTGTGGGGCCATTTTTACCAGGATCTGGACAAAGAAGATACTTAATAGTCGCAACAGATTATTTCACAAAATGGACAGAAGTGAAGGCAGTACAGCATATTCGCGACAAAGATATCTTTACATTCATATTCGAAAATATCATTTGCAGATTCGGAATTCCTGCGCAGTTGGTATCTGATAATGGGAAACAGTTTGAAGGACAGAACATAGAAATGTTACTTAATGCATTTAAGATAAAATGTGGAAAGTCTACTCCTTTGTATCCACAAGCTAATGGGCAGGTAGAGCAACAAACAAAACAATTGCAGATATATTAAAGAAGAAATTAGAAGGACATCATAGAGCATGGTGCGAACAAGTACATAATGCAGTATGGGCTTATACAACTAGAAGAGAAGCTACTGGAATGTCACCTTTTTGTTTAACATACGGAGTTGAAGCGGTGTTACCAACAGAAGTTGTTATTCCGACAACAAGAGAGAAGCTTGGGAGAAAAATCTTAGTGCGGGTTTGATCTTAAGCAAACTTGATGAATTAGAAGAAAAAAGAGAAAGAGCTTTACAACATATGGAGAATTATCAGCGAAGATTAGCCCGAGAATATAATAAACGTGTCAAAGTACGCGAATTCCAACCAGGAGATTTAGTTCTGCGAGAGACACCAATATATCAGCGAGAAAATGGTGGAAAGTTAGCGAAAAAATGGGATGGACCTTACATCATTAAGGAGATAGTTGGAACAGAGCTTATAAATTAATGGATCCAGAAGGTAGAGATGTTGGTCATAGACTTGACAGACCATGGAACAGATTGTACTTAAAAAGATATTATCCGTAAGAAGCTTTGAGAAGTTATGGATTCTGAAAGAATAGTTGCGAGATTATTCATATCAAAACAAGATCATGATGTGCGAAACTTTCGCAGAGATAATCATAGAACAATGACATAAAAGAAAGGGGCGAACCTTTATGGCGTACACCCTAGTTCGCGAATAAAATTTCGCAAGAGGCAAATGTAAGACCTAAAGTACGTCATATAAGGGGGTACCTGTTGCATGGCTCAGGGAAAGGCTACACCGCCACCGGAACCTGAGTCATGGAGATTTGGGGTCAATAAAGCCCATCCGGGAGAGGCACCTTGGATTCTCAGCTTAAGCATATGACTTAGGTTGGGCGACTAAGGTAATAAGGACGCTCCCAAGGAGTGCAGAATCTGATCAAGGCGCCGAGGTACACGGTTGAGTCAAGAGTGCCAGGGGCGTCTGGAGCGTACCTTGCCATTCTTGACAAGTCTTGGCTTATACTGCACTCGGCCCGAAGAAAACCCCACTTAGGGTGCAGTCTCGTAACCATAAACCCTATAGGTAAAAGGGATAAGAGGCTGCGAAAACAACTGGTTGTTGTTAAGACTGGATGGGAGGAGCTAACCTTGTATGGTAGAAGTACGCCTCCTTGAAGGGGAAACCAGGGGGAGATAAGGGCGGCACCCTCCATTAGGGAGCTGATAAGTGTCTTAAGACGCAAATGTCATGAGGCTTTTTACTCGCAAGGGTATTAAGGCTTGTCATATTTGTGCAACAATCCTGAAGAGGCAATAATACTAGAGAAAAAGATAAGACGAGATCAATGGGTTTTCGCATGAAAGTGCGAAGACGTCCTGCGATTTCGTCGCAAGACGGCAATGTAATGGGGCTTTATTTTCGCAAGAATATTTAGGCCTATCATATTGTCGCAACATTCCTGAAGAGGCAATAATACAAAGAAAAAGTTAAGGCAAGATCAATGGGTTTTTGCATGAAAGTGCAAGGACGTCCTGCGATTTTGTCGCAATGACAAGAGGTGGCATAATAAGACCTTTAATTAGGAAGGAAAATAAGACCACATGACAAAAAAAATATTTATAAGTATTCATAACAGATCATTTCTCGCAAGAAAGATAATGAGAGGCAAGTATGGGAATCAGTAAACAAGAGGCATTATCTTTCTCGCCAGCAAAATACTAAAAGAGAAAATTAATTCCAAAGTTGGTTGAAGAATATTATTCGCAAGAAATAATAAAGGAAACAATTCAAGAAGATAGAACTAGATAAGAAGCTCATGCTTCAGTATTAATTCCAGTAGAAGGAGATAATGGACGCTCTTCGCCAATGTTCTCATTATCGCCAACCTCTTCTTCATTTCGATTCTGATCTTCACCAACAATAATTCCTTTGAAGGGACTTCTTTTTCGCCGCCACCTTGATTATCTCCAGCAATTACTTCTTTAAAAGGATTTTTTTTCCGTTTTCATCTTGATTAGCACCATAAGTTGCTTCCTTAGAAGGGATTTCTTCTCCATCTTCCAGAAGACTATTCTCTCCACCACTTTCATAATCATAATCACTGTCAGCAGGACGAGGAATTTCATCATCATCTACTTCCAAAGGTTCGATTGATGTAGGAGGAAGAGATTTGGACAATAAAATATCATTTACAAGGACTTCAGCCCGGAGATGAACTTGACGAAGAAGTGCTCTCTGATGATTCCTATCTTGAATATCCTTAAAGTAAGCAAGATAATCAAGTCTTCTTTCTTCTCGGTCGCGAGAACCAGTAAGGACAGAGACGAGTAGTGCATTTTCTTTGCGAATTTTGGCATATTTAGCCTCCAAACCAGAGATGGAGGAATGAAGATTTTTCTCAGACTCTGCGAAAAGTAGAGTACAAAATTTCAGTAAGATGAAGAACTCAAAAAGATATGACAAAGAAAGATAGTTAAGGCAGTCAAACTATTATGACTACCTTCCTTTTGCGAAATAAGGTGTTGAATCAAGGTCAGACAACTATTCTCCCAACGGTCCATCGCATCCTCAAAATTATGTCCAACTAAACCTTTAAGTCGAGACTGAAGATTTTTCTCTTTAGAAATAAGAAAGACATTTTTCTTCGCAAGAGAAGAATAAGATTCTTCTAATTTGGAATATTGTTCTTTAAGTTGATTCGCCTTTACACTTAAAGCTATTCTACCTTGAATGAGTGTATCTCTTTCAGCGATAGATGACTCTGTTACTTCTTTAAGTTCATTTCTCAAAGAGCGGAGAGATTGTTCTTGGTCATCACATACTTTCTGAAGGATGCTAAGTTGTTGTGAAGATATCGCCATCTTATTTAAACGAATTCGCTTCTCTTGAGATAGAGTTTTATTCTCATCTGATAAAGATTTCATCCCTAGATTAGCTTTAGTCAAAGAATAAGAGAGGCGAGATATTTCATTACTTAATAAATCTTGCCTCCGAACTTATTGGGTATTTTCATTGGTAAGGTTATTTATATGATCAACAGAGTATGAATAGAGGTTATCTAATTGGTTATAATGATCCATCAAAATCTCTTTATCAATACGGGCTTCTTCAACAGCAGATTCAAATTGATATCTCTCCATTATTCATTTCTGGTTTAAGGCTTAACATGCGAAAGAGGGATTTCAAGGATAATTAAATATGGAAAGGATAAAATCTTTAGAAAGGCAAATTGAAGACACATATAAGGAAATCATACCTCTCAGTTCATCATTCTTCTTGCGAAGATTATCGCGATCCAGCAAAACATTCTGGAGCTTTTGATTTTCAAGACGAAGAGCATTACACTCTTTTTCCAAAGATGTTTGCGAAGCAGCTCTGCAGAGCCAAAATACTTACTCAGAATTTTGCATATACCAAACTTGACAGGATTAATGGGAGACTTCTTGCCATCATCCATGACCTCGGACAAAACTTTGAAAGCAATATCTATTCCTTCCATGGTTTCTTTCGAAAAAGGAAGAGGCTCAGGTAGAGAACTGGCAATGATAGAAGGTTGAGAAACATTATCAATAGGAAGAGAAGAAGTTTCATTCACAGAAGGATTAATAATGGGGTTTCAATCATTGAAAGATCAGTTGAAGAAATGAAATCTGAGGCAGCCTTTTCGCGAATTGGAGATAATGGTTTAACTTGCGAAGATGTCGCATGAGATTTAGAAGAGATAAGTAAGTGAAATGGAACAGAGGTTTCAACGGTTTTAAGGTGGAGAGATTTCTTGAGAGGTTTGTTGGCATCCTTATCACCCTGCGAATCACAATCCAGATAAGAAACAGAGGCAACAATATTTTTATTAGAAAAGAATAATGTTTCTTACTACCTTCTGATTCGCAGACTTTCTTTTGTTTACAACAATCTTATGCTGCGATTTGGGAATATTAGGGTTCTGAACCATAATTTGGTGTTAGAGGCGTTTTTGCTGAAACAAAAACAGTATGGGAATCACATAAGCAGCATCATCAAATAAAGCAGTAAGAAAGATCAATTTCATCAAAACCCATAAGAAAGAAAAAAGAAAACTAACCTTGATGAATCCATGGAAAACACCAGCAGGAAGATTAATTCGTAAAAATTAAAAAGGAAGAAAATTACAACAGTGAAGATCTACAGAAAGAACAGTATGGAGATGAAGAAGAAATTAAAAAGATTAAAAGAAGAAGAAAGAAGAAAAAGTTGCAATGGCAGAATTTATGGAAGAACAATAGAGTTGCAGAGATGAGAGAATAAAAAGAGAAGAGAAAGTAAAAGGAAAATGGAAAGAAGAGTAAGAAGAATATATAGAGAAGAAATAAACACTATTAATACGAAAATACGTGAGCGGTTGAAAAGCAGCGGTTACAGAAGACGTGTCAATAAATAGATGGAAGAAAGGATACGTGTGATAAATGCAGAATATGAAGAGATGGACAGCTGCGGCATTTCTCACATCGTTATCTACTTCGCATAGAAGACATGAGAAGAGGCAAGATGTAGGATCATAATCTCGCAGGAATAATGTCTCAGCGAAATTATCAGCAACACAACACAACAGCGTCGCAGAAAAATTTCAGAAATGACATAATAAACGACGTCAACTAAATCATGAGAAAAATGTGACAGTCCTGCGAAAATTAGAGAGTTTGCGAGATTAAAATTGTAAGGTCGAAAGGATGTCGCAAGCCATATCCGAAAATAAAGGACATATTAGCTGTCATCCACTATGTAATTCCCTATAAATAGCTGCTCAGTTGTAAAGGAAAGGGAGAGATCTTTTCTGATTGAGAAGCAAGTAAATAGGAGAGAGAAAATCTAGATCAGTGGTTATTCTTGATTCCTTTATCTTTTCTTGTAAGATTGTTCAAAGATTCATCAATAAAATTAAGATTGTTAATCTAAGATGAGTTGAATGTTAATGAAATCTTGTGAGGGGTGTAATGTAGGATTTGCTGCAACTACAAATACATATGGAATACAAAAAATAAATTAATTAATTTTTTTAGCTCCTATTCCACATGCCTAATCTTCAACATTACTCGAAATCTTCGTCACTTCCAAGTACTCCAATAATCCCAAAGGTTGTAAGTTTAGTATCATTGTTGTTGAAAATCCGTAGCTATAAAAACAAGAAAACAATAGTCCTCAATCATTGTTATACAGTTTCATGGTATCATTACACAACGTCAAATTCCAATTGTATCACAACTTCAACAACAATACTATGGTGATATGTATCACTCCCCCTAGTCAATACTCCATCTCACATGGAAACCACTCCCCCTTACATAATGATCCGAAAACCATATGTATTTGTAGTGTGAACTACATATTAATTCTCCCCCTTTTTGTCAATAAAATTGGCAAAGGTACAAGAACGGGATCCTAATGAAATTTGCGAAAGAGACATTTCTTGGCCAAAAGAAAGCAAAGGTATATCATCTAATTTAGATGCAATCATAAAGCCGAAGCTAAATGCATTCATCAAGGAGTTTGTAAAGATACAAGATAACCCCTATAATATTCCACAGCCGCACTCCCCACAAAGATTTGGTAATTAAGCACAAGTTCAAAAGAACTCTCCCCCATAAAATGTCATTCTTGAGAGAACAACAAGAGCGACCTTAATTTCGAAGGAAAATAAGGATTTCTTTGGACATAACAAATCACATACAAGTATGAATTTGAACCCAAAATATTTTATTAAACTAACCACAAGAGAACCCATGATTAATTTAATCGCCAAATGGTCAACATAAGTGAACTTATGGATACTTAAAATATACAATTAGATTAATCACAAGAGAACCCATAATTAATCTAATCGAAATACACAATCAAACTAATCACAAAAGTAATCAATTTAATTGGTCGTGCTCTACATAAGAAAACGTACGGAGCAACAACTAAATAACCAAACAAGATGATTAATTTAGTTGAATATGCTCGACATAAAGTACCTTACGGAACAACAACATAGCTAATCATGAAAATAATCAACTTGGTCGTTCAATGCTCAACATAAGACACTTTACGGAGCCTCACAGTAATACATAAAATATGGATCTGGGAAGACCAATTACTACGGAATACACAAGGATTCATTCTATTTTCCATCACTATTCGCATAACGATTTTTAATAGACATAATCCTTGCAAACAAAAGATTGTAACCTATCTTCCATCAACAATTAGCATAATAGGCTTAACTTTTGTATTTGTCAAAAGTCTATTCATTCTTTTATCAATACATGCATATCGACATACGAAAGACTTTACTTTTGACAAGGTATGGGATAGTCATAGTTCACGGACGCAAACACACATATCCCATAACAAATTTGCAATATATAAAACCATAAAGATCAATAATGCAAATATCATCTTCCAAACAAATTTAGAATTTAAACCAATAAATCTAAAAACATGAAGATGAAAACGTTGGACATAGCTATGTGTAATCACAATAATGGCTACTCCAAACTCTAGTTATTCTTCTAAACAAAACAAGAAAATAGAATTCTCATCCGAAGACTTACTACTCGTTGTAGATCTTTCTCAGAGCCTCTACTGAGAATTCCTTCTCATTATTGAAAAACCCATTGATTATGGGATCGTTCAATTCCTCCAAATCTTCAAAAATATCAGTCAACTCACTAAGTTCTCTTTTTAGTTCACGCAAGATGTTCTTGGTTAGAGACAACATTTGTTCATAACGAGCTATCTCTTCTAAAGATGAAACAATTTGAGATTTTAAATTGTTTATTTTGTTGATGAAATCTTTCACCAAACCCCTGAAGTTATCATCATGATTATAAAAAGACAAGAGGTAGTTAGAGGAAGAACCTTCTCCACAATTTGTAGTCTTCACTTTCTTTACCCTTGAAGAAGAGATTCCTTTACAAAGATACAAATTGATTGATTCGACTGCATCTCTGCTTGTGATGCCTCTAGTTACAGGAGCCATGAAACTGTATCTTTTTAGGAAAAAAAGAAAGTCTACAAATGAAATAAATAGACTTGTGAACGTCTAAACCCTAGAAGAATGAGTCTTCCATTGTTTAAAGATTCAATATCTATATTGTTAGGAGAATATATATATATATAATATATATTTTTTTTAACAGAAAAAATACACTACTTTAGCCACAAGATGCAAAGCCTCATTTTCTCAAGTTAAAGATGAGGATGCGAACATCTCTGGGACTAGACAGAGATGTTGTGAGCTAAACGCTCCCCTTGTTTATCACACAATGATTTACCAAGGTTTGTTGTATAAACAGGTTTTCTACCTCTTCTGATTCTGGAAGCATTGGTTTTATGAGACTTATATTGATTATCCAGATTCATCTTTTGCATGTTCTTTTACAGGCTGGACATTCTTTTGTTCTTCCTCTTGAACCTCCAACACGTGCTTTGAACATGATTCGCATTTCCAAAAAACGAATAAATCGAGGATCCTTTGTCTTGTTGAAGTGCCTTCTGTTTATCACAACTGTCAACCTTTAATTTCCCATGACATTTCGAAACAGGGTTGACAATACTTGCAGTCTTGCTTTTAAATCCTAAACCATTTGTGTTTCCAAAGGATTTATGAACAAATAACACTGCTGAGATTTTGTCAGAACTTCCAGACAATCGTTGTAGATCATCTTTGAGAGCATTAATCTCTTCTTCCTTTAGAATTATGGTTCCGGTGAGTTTATCATTGAGACAGTCTATCTCAAGATCTTTCACCTGGATTAATGATTCTAATTTCTTCAACGAAGCTTTTAATTGAATATTTTCTTGAAGAATCTCTCTATTCAAGAATTCAAAAATCTCTGTGTCAGACTCAATTTTTGAATCAGACCTTGAGTATGTGGATGTTTCTGCTGCAAGGGTTGCGGGTTCATCACATCCATCAGACGTATTCAAAACGTTGACACTTAAAGATTTTTCTTCCACATAATCATTAGCAGCAAGAGATGACAGAAGATGTTTGTCGCATCTAATGCTTCTTTTTACAAAATCCTTGATCTTCTCTGTTAACAATGGTTTATTGAACCAATCACCATTTGAACAACATTCATCAGCCCAAGACAAGTTAGAGGTTTCACTTGTGTTAGAAACAACATTGAATGCATGTGTTTGAACAGAAATTGGATCAAGAATTTTTGCCTTTCCAAGTGTGGTATTTTTGGACAGGGTATTGAGGTTGTTTCCCCTGTCGATGACTGGTGGTACGTATATTGAGATACCACCTCTGTCCATAGAGTCAGATCGCTACAAACACAGACTTGTAAGGTCTTAAACGTGTTTTCCTGCTCTGATACCAATTGAAAAAGTGGGGGTACAACAACCACACCCAATATTTCGCTTAGCAATCTGTATGGACAAACTCCAATATACTTTCTAGAGAATCAACTAGACAGTCAGACTCAATCTAGATAAAAGGTATATCAAAGAGTTTATATCTCAATCTCTCGGTTTGATATATACTCAAGCAAATAGAAATCTGCGAGTCTTTATCAAATATTAGAAAGACAACTTGGATGGTACCAAAGACCAATATCCAAGTGTCAATCAATTTAAATCAACAACCAAAAGGTCGGATATTCTAATTGATTGAACAACGCACAACCTGTGATATTTCAATCATATAACAAAATATAATGCGCAAAAAGAAATAACACAGACACCAGAATTTTGTTAACGAGGAAACCGCAAATGCAGAAAAACCCTGGGACCTAGTTCAGATTGAACACACACTGTATTAAGCCGCTACAGACACTAGCCTACTCAAAACTAACTTCGGTCTGGACTGTAGTTGAACCCCAATCAATTTCACACTGATACAAGGTACAGTTATGCTCCTACGTCTCTGATTCCAGCAGGATGCTACGTACTTGATTCCCTTAGCTGATCTCACCCACAACAAAAGAGTTGCTACGAACAAAAGTCGAATACTTTAATAAACAAATCTGTATCACACAGAAAAGTCTACGGTAATAGATAAATCCTTCTCCCACGAATATACCTCCGAGTTTTTGTTTCGTCTTTTGATAAATCAAGGTGAACATGAACCAATTGATAAACCAGACTTATATTCCCGAAGAACAGCCTAATATTATCAATCACCTCACAATAATCCTAATCGACGCAGCGAAAAAAGATATTGTGGAATCACAAACGATGAGACGAAGTGTTTGTGATTAATTTTCTATCTTGCCTATTGGAGATATTAAATCTCAAGCCAATTATTACAATTGTACTCGTAACGATAGAAAATGCAAGATCAGATCACACAACTACAAGAAAAGTAGTATCGGTCTGGCTTCACAATCCCAATGAAGTCTTTAAGTCGTTAACCCGGTTTTAGAAAAAGAAACCAAAGGTAAAAGGAGAATCGACTCTAGCTATGCAACCATTATCACACGTAAGGTGTTGGGATTAGGTTTCCCAGTTGCTAGAGTTCTCCTTTATATAGTCTTTCAATTCAGGGTTTGCAATCAATGGTAGTTTGGTAACAAAGCCTTCAATACTCACCGTTAGATGAAAACCTTATTAGATTCAAGCTAATATTTCTCAACCATTGGATCGAAAACTTAGCTTGTTACACACAAACGAAATGTCCAGTTTTGGGTTTATGTAGCCGTTCCCAAACATTAACATTTGTTGGTTCAACAATAGTTAACCAAATGGTTAGCCATATGATCACTTTCATATCCACCATATTCTTCTTCACCATACCTAGTTCAAATGACTCAAATGAACTAGTTAGAGAGTTGTTCAATTGCTTAGATCTTATGTAACTACACAAGACACAATCGAAGCCAAAATGGTTTGATTCAATCGAATCGGTTCATGAACTTTATAGCCACGGTTTGCAAAAGCATTCCTTAGTTTACATAACATAAGTTCAAGAACAACCGATTTTAGATATAACCTGCTCAAGTTCGCGGACTTAAGCTCACGGAAGGAGTTCACAAACTCCAGCAGAAATTCTCGGATCGAGAATTTCCGCCAGTTCGCGGACTTGGCTCACGCTACATTCTGTTTCTCTTGATCAACAAAGTTCGCAAACTTTGGTTCAAGGAATAAGGACTTATACATATATGTGTTTCCACAACAATGCTTATATCCTACCAATGGTTATGTAATCTAAACTCTCATTTCAATCATTGAAACATTCTCAGAGGACGTTATATAGCCGTTATTCACATACCATTTTTCGTCAGAGCAATTTCCAAAGTGATTGATACATAACATGACATTAGTCACTAGGTAAAGATGAATTTGGCAAAAGCGAAGGCTTACCAACACATATTTCGAGAAATATATAGGCGAGTTACACTCGGCTCGAAATATCAAATGTGTATAATGAAATTCTATATATCAAAACGACGTTTGTCTCAAGAGTAAGAGATAGAGTAGATAGACTTTTGAGTGACAGATAAGTTCAGGTCTCCACATACCTTTTAGTCGATGAAGATCCACCAGTTCCTTGAGTAGTCCTTCGTCTTGTATGATGATTGGCATGGAGTCTTGAACTCAACTACACTTTTGTATCCTAGTCCGAGACCTTTAGCTATATAGGCTAGAAATCAAGACTTATAGTTTTGATCACTAATATTGACAAACATGCTTGAGATAGCAACGCATGCGAGTTCGACCAAGCAATGCTCTAACAAATTGTGTACTAGAAATCAAGATATGGTTTGACAACTAAATTTAAAAACAAGCTTGAGATAGTAACACTTATGAGTTCGACCGAGAAATACTCTAACAAGTTATTTAGGAGTCATTCGAAATGGCATACGCATGCGTATAATCCGTTTTTAAAATACTAACTCGGTGCTCAAAATTCGGATATTGAATAGGACTTTAGAATAGAACATCACATAGAAAATATGATATAAATTTGATATATACATGATATAAGAGGAGATATTAGCAATTAGGGCATAGTCACATAGTTATGGTAAGGAGTTCAATACCCCAGTATTACAAAAGAAAAAGAATTATACGCAAAATTTTACAAAATAGGGTAGTGGGTATATATATATTCACTATCAATGACCTTGATAGTATTTTTTTAATCCTCCGAAGACTCATCTGTTACAACTCGTTCGGTTGGGATAACTGGAAACCTAAGAATCCAATTACGGGGTAATCCAATTCTTGGATTCCAAGGAATTCGATTCAAATCCTAAAAATTCATGTTCGGTTGAGGTAATTCAATTACCTTTGTTTTTATCCAGGAATCCAATTCCATTGCACTATTGGACGCAACGCAATGGAAATCTATAATTTTAGAGGGAATTGGATTCCTATGAATTAACATTCTTAATAACATAGAGTTCATTCTCCCCGTTCGGTTCAAGGAATTGTGTGCATTCCCTAGGAATGGATTATCCAGCATCCAATTCCTTGAAACAAAGATGTTGTTATATTTTAGTTATCCATATGAATCAGTTGTAATTAAATAAACAACTTAATATTTTCCATAATAACCTATGAGAGGCTGAAATACTTGCTTTTTCCATCGCTTTATGTCATTCTTTGTTGGCATCTATATTTCTCGGATTTTGGAAATGTAAACCGATGGATTTTGGTAGTTGTGGTGTTTAAGGCTTCTCCAATGATCATTATGTGTGTTTCTTATGTGGCAACACAAACAAGATATCCCCTTCCCATTTTTCCTAAAAATTAGCGAGAAAGAAAAATCGATCGCCAACGGTATTGTATTTGGCATATTCTTTTGATTAGTATAGGTTTTATTCAATAATTTAAGCTTTTATTAGATCTGATTAGACCTAAAAATTGTTATTTAATATATTAATGTCAATTTAATTAAGTAAAAGCTGACATCTTCAAGGTGAATGCCTATTTTTAGACATTTATCTTGAGGATGTCAACCCAAAATTAAGCCACGTCATCTATACGTTTATTAAAGAAGTTAGGGTTGGAGAAGAATCTTAGCGAAAATGAATGTATATCCTACGTGGATTTAGACATTTATCTTCACACACATTCAATTGGAGAATCTCTTAGTATGTGTTAGAGCATAGCTTGGTTGTACCCTCCAAGTGTTGGTATGTCAAGTTTGGTTGTCATATTTTAGTGAACCAAAACTCATTTAAAGAGTCGCTTGATTATTTATTAGAGTCAACTTCGTATAGGTTATCCAGAAAGTTACTAGGATATGAGACTTACAAGTATTACGTGAACACTTGAAGAATGTGAAGAAGTAACAAGCTACATCGACGACATCATCCTTCCTCTTGAGGTTAGTAATATTTGACTTGTATTGTTTCATTCCTAACGTATCTTTCAAGTCGTGCATATTGAAAACATAACTGCGAAGCTGTGAATGATTATACTCTAGTTAGACATAGTATTAAGGAATTACAATACGAAATATAACGTCTATCTTTTGGACTTCGTATATAAGACATTGACATAATCGTATGAATGCTATTGTGATTATGTATGGGTATGAGTGAAGATTTCGTCCTAGGAAACAATGTTTTACATTTGTTTAAAGGAAGTACAATTCATAAACTTGTTTTGTGAATCGAAAGGTAAATATCTAGGCATATTGGTATTGTTATTCATTGCATATCTTTGGATTACCAATATGTGTGTTTAGTATAACCATTCATAACTTGTTTATGTATCTTGGTAAAACTATTCACAATGCCTGACTTTTGTATTGGTATGACTTTTATTAGTGAAACCGATCTTAAGTAATCACCTGAGATGGTACGATCGATATATTGTAATTGGTATGACCAACTCTAGACATTGGGGAACCGATCCTAGTAAGAGGTGCAACTGATCACAAGCATGTGGAATCGATCCTTGTAATTGGTAATCGATCCTATGACTTGTGCAACTGCTCACAAGTAAAATACCATAATTATGTGGTAATCGATCCTAGTACCTAGTCAACCAATTTTTGGAAAGCTAGTGTGACCGATCCTAGTACCCGCATGGAGGTAGAACCGAAGCTTTGTTTTGGTAGAACCGGGAAACCCATTAATGGTGATTTGATATGATAATCAACCACATAGTTCTTGGAAGTCAGATAAACCAATTCTAAACTCGTTTGGAAGTGTGGAAAATCGGTTCCAAGATTGTAAATATGAAAAAGGATTTACAAAGAAAATATGTCAACATACTTTGAACATGTGCAGTAATTCTTATCTTTTATTATTCAAATATATTCTTTAATAACTAAAGGAGAATCCCGGATCGAAATAAATTGAGAATCTTTTAATTAAGGTTTTTAGTTTTATGTGCTTTTAATTTCCAGCAATTAAAATGCATATCTTTAGAAAATAAAAATCGGTAATGTGCATTTACTAATTGGAGATTTTCTACTGAGATTTCGTTCAATATTTGGACAGAGCATTTCCAGAAATTATGAAAATCGAATTTGGAAATATATTGCATATCTTGAGAATATTTTCGGTTTTGGAAATTCCTTGGTGTCCAAACTTCTTTGGTCTATAAATATTGAAGTTTGCATTTCGAGCAAACTAATCCTCAGAGCCAGCAAAACTACCTAGTTGTGTTGTTACTGGTGGAGTCGTCTATTCAGAGAGGAAAGTACCCTAATTAGGAGAAATCTCTTACGACCGCTCGTTTTAAAGACTTCTTTGGGATTGGGAAGCTCTACGAGTACCGTTGGTGGGAAGCTAGATAATTGCAGTTTATTATTAGTTTTCGATTGATTTGATTGACTAAAGGTTGTTGAACTTTGATTGCACCTAGTTTGTTTATGCTTGAGAATCTTCTCTTCTGATATAAGATTCACTCAAAATAGATTGAAGTATCGACGTGGATCTTTAGAATTGTTTGTATATCTAAATACGTCTTGTGATAATCCATAGTTAACAGACTCCGTTCTGCGTGTTATTTATCACAAGAGATTCAAGTTGGTTGTGTGCATGTGTTTATTGAAGATCTAAGAAGATTTGAAGACAAAAAATATTTCTTGTTTGAGTTCATAATCTTTGGTGTGCACAAAACTTGATCGGCTGGGGATCCAACTATAATCAGTTTATCTTTGTGATAATCTTGATTGATTGGTTGAGTAGATCGGCATCAATACATTTCTTTGTGATTAACCGTATTGATTGCATCTTGTTATTAGCCTATGGCTATAACTAATAACCTATTTACTACAATAAACATACTCAAACTCACAATGTCTAAGGATATAAAGAACGGGCATATGACATTTCTCCCCTTTGAAAAGATCCTTGTCCTCAAGGATAAAAATTTGGATAACGAGCTAAAATGTCAGAAACATGCTCGCATGTGGCATTATCTAGACTTTAGTAACACCAACGAATTAGGAGTTGTGGGACTGAGTGGTCATTTCATTAGATGTTTCTGTTATCCATAATTGCATTAGATGGCACAATAATCTGACTTTCATGATCAACCAATGAAAGTGTAGGAGAAGGAATAAAAGAACTTATATGGTTCTTGAGGTGAGAAGAACATGAAACACAGTATGAGTGCGTGCTTCAGATGGTAACTGAAACTTATAGGCTAAGGTTTCAATTCTTTTAGTCATAAAAAATGGCCCATAATACTTAGCATAATCTCTAAGTAAAGTCTTCATAGTTGACTCTATCTTAGAAACTAGGACACAAGAGTGCCAACGATTAGTAAATCTTGTTGCAAGAGTCTCTCTATTTATAGATTTTCAAGAATCCTAGTAACTTTGAACTCAAGTTAAGGTTGCTTTGAATTCAAGCAAACACTTTCTCAATATAGATAAAATTCTAATTAGGAATTCATGTAAGCATGTGAGATGTCTTCCTTGAAATTACACTGAAAAATATGCAATATGGTCAAGGGTTCTGTAACCGTGCACAATTATGTTCATAGAGGCCAAGTAGCCTTTGAACTTACAAGCACAAAGTGTTGTTCAATAACTCTCAATACTAATCAATGATCCACAAGCACATGATGATTTTATGAATAAAATTGTCCCACAAGTGTTTATGATAATTGTAGAAAAATCGAACATAAATATGTAGAGTAGTTCGTGACTTCTAATAATAATGGAACTTGACAGGTTTGCAAACCTCTGAAAGTTCGCGAAGTCATGGCACAAGGGTTTGCAAACCTAAAACAGTTCGCGAAAGTCAGGCCACAATGGTTTGAAAAACTCGGAAATTCAGATGATAGGGGTTTGCAAACCTACCTAATTCCCGAACGCATATGTAAAGAGTTTTCAAACCAGGTTTGCGAACCTCTACAGTCTGCGGAATTCAGACTGATTTTGGTAAAATATACAAGTACGTTTACGCTAAATAATTATTTTTCTCATATAATTAACTTAAAACTCTCTCAATAACCATAAATAGTATGCAATGTTTCTTGGGAAATTTCCAAATGATCAGCTTGAAACAAAAATAGTTGATACATGACATCATCAGATAACATACATTAAACTAGATAACTACATCTCATTATTAGAAAACGTCTATAACTTATAACATATTTCTATGATAAATACACCCAAACTCGCAATGGATAAGGGAATCTACAATGGGAACATGACAAGTTATACGTAATTTAAGTTATCCAATGTTTGTGAATTCTTTTTTGTTTTTGAAACGATGTATTCTCTTTTGAATTTTGGTAGTGACCCTTCAAATGGCCAACTGGATTGCGTCTACAACAGTTGTGATTGTTGGAGTTGAAATGATGTGCTTTCTTTAGAATTTTAATAACGACCATTCGTATTGCCCATTGGACTGCATCTAAAACAACAGTGAC
The DNA here is from genome assembly GCF_003573695.1 of Papaver somniferum. Taxonomy (NCBI): domain Eukaryota; kingdom Viridiplantae; phylum Streptophyta; class Magnoliopsida; order Ranunculales; family Papaveraceae; genus Papaver; species Papaver somniferum. Next base: position 38,369,156 of record NC_039361.1, on the reverse strand, counting down.
TGTTGAAATAACCATTTAGTTTCTGATGGCAGGAAAAGTAACTATTGACGTGGCTTCACAAAGATCAAGAATGATAATAATCGCGACATGTGCCGACTTAAGGGTCCCTTTCAAAAGGAGAGGGTACCAAGTACACCACCAACGTTTTTGTTCGGTAACCTGTATGCAAGTATACCGACTTAATGATTTTCGACAATATGTATGTAGAGTTTATATCTTTATCTCTTCTCAATCAGAAAGTCTAAACTCAAGGGTCCATGAACCTGATTGTTAAGAAGAGTACTTGGACTATCTCAAAAATCAATATCCAAGATCAATCTAGTTGTATCCAAATAATTAAATCGGAATTATGTCAAGTTTGAAACTTGTTATTTATCTATCAAGATAAAAATTCTACAAGAACAAGTCTCGTAATCGGTTAAAATTAATATGGAATTATCTATTAGAATTGAATACGTACTACTTGTGTTATTCCTATTATAAAGATAAAAAATATAATACGGAAAAGGAAAACAAACAAGACAACATAAGTTTTGTTAACGAGGAAACTGTAATTGCAGGCAAACCCCGGGACCTCGTCCAAATTTGAACACAAATGGTATTAAGCCGCTATATAAACTAGCATACTATCATACTTTAGACTGGAATATAGTTTAAACTGAATTCACCCTCCAAGCAATTTAGCATTAGTCGTGCTCCTTACGTCTCTTGAACCTCGTGTTATACTTTTGGTTTTGCGGTAAATAAGAATTCGTTGCTCGGACTTGAAAAGATTTTTAAAACAAAAATATATACACAATATTTGTCACAGGATGAAGAGACACTAGGACGCAGGATTTCACAACTTTTCATATTCTTGTGGTTCAGTCATTAACTCTAGACAATATAGCTCAAACAAAAGAAGTTGTGACTCTAATTCTTTGCCAAAACTAGATTTCTTAAAACATTATATGTAAGTCGTAAGCATGACGCATCAAAAGTAATTTAAACTAAGCATGCGACATCAGACAAAATAACAAATAATTAATAGAAATCATTAAACAATTAAATCTATGCAAAAAGTCATATAAAGAATTAATTCATTTACCACAATCATGAAAAGTTGCTTCCTCCGTTGTCTCAGTGATGGGTTCTAGCTCCGCATATTGGAAACACGCTCAAAAGTTGATTTCATTGCTCAAAGGAGGTGTACAAATGATGAAAAGGAGAAAATACTGAAAATCGGATGTTTGCAACGTTTTTAATTGTTGCAAACACCGTTACAAAGAACAATAATTGAAAAGTGTTGTAGTATGTATGACCCACAGATGGCTGTCGTTGTTACTGTAGCTTAAACGATTGCCTCTGTTGGTGCTTTGTTCTTCGTGTTCTCCTTTAATGGCAGCAGCAGAGACAAGCTTTGCAACTTTTTCTTTCTCGTTCCTCTCGGCTCTGTCTCGACCCCAAACTATTCATCCCCTCTCTCCCAATGACTTGTTTTGTATTTATAGTGTTTTAGGACCAAAACTCCCAACATTACTTGCGTATATTCTCCATTTAATCCGATTATTCTCCACTGCCAATAATAACGATAATTTCCAAAATTAACTCTGTCACACGTTAGAATTGGTTCTGCACACTCCAATTCATCTCTCCCACGCCTATTAAGTCGTCGAACGTCCCTTAATCACTTCCATGCATAGACAAAACACACACAATAGCGTGTACAAGGTGTGTTCAGTCCATGTAGCTCTGTTTTGAGCTCGAGAATCAAATCAATATTTCCAGCCAATTCCGATCAAATTCGACACCCAAACTACCTTCCTTAGGCTAAATGATAACTTCCTACCAAGTTTGAGCGATTGAATCGCACCCTAACTCATTCATTTTGACAATCAAAATTCTGCCAGTTGAAAACTTCATTTCCCGCCAAAAACAAAAATTCAAATTGTTGAAGAAGGTGCCCCTTATCCAGAGTGTTGTGGTGCGAATAGCAGGTGTCCACTGAGGTGCCCCTTAACCGATAGTGAGAGTCCGAATAACAATTGTCCTTCAAGGGTGCCCCGGGCAACTTTTCGAGCTGATTTTTCCAAAAATGTTTATTTCCAAAAAATACCTAAAAACACACAAAACACCATAATAAGGACGAAAACGAGTACTAACAAAATACACAAAAGAGATGAAAATAGACACATAAATGCGTCTATCACCTCGCAGGGCTCTACGCAATTGATTCTCTTAGCTGGCGTCCTTTACATCCTATGAGTTTCTTCGGCCCAGGTGAAGACTTTTGACACGAATCTGCCTCTAACAGATAAGCATATTTGATTTCCATTTAGATCAAATAGATTAAGGCTCTAAATCTGTTTGTAATTTCTTCTTTGCAAGAAAATCTTTCAAAAAAAATCTTGATTGTGAGTATATACTAGAAACTGTTTGTAATTTCATATTTCGATATATTTAACAAGAAAATATTGACTCGAATTTCTTCTTTGCAATCTTAAATATACTAGAAGTCATACGACATAGTCTCATAAAGGTAGAATGGTAATGCATGTGAGTAAATAGAATGGTTCAGTCTTCATATACTTCTTTTATTGACGAAGTTATCCAAATATCTTCGTCGATATTCAGTCTTCAAGGGTTATTCAATGATGTATGATACTTAGATACCAACTTATGTACCTAGTCCAGGACTTGACTCTAGTAGACTAGAAATCAAAATATAGTTTTGTGCATCTAACATTGACAACAAGCTTGAGATGGCAAAACTTGCGAGTTTGACCGAGCAGTGGTCTAACACCCTTATTATATAAAAAAATAAAACTTATCATCATTATTCCTAGTCCATTACATTATACTCTATTTCTTCTCTTCTATCTTCTCTCCTTAAAACGAAATAAGTAGTATATGCGTTAAACCACCTCTACAACTCCATTTCCACCACCCACCACCATCCCTTACAATTGTTATTTCACTTTCAGCCTTCCGATGATATTCTGATTTAATAGGGGTATTTTTCTATGTATTTTCCTTAGATTGAATAAGCTTGATGGGAAGCCTTTCTAGAGGAGTCTCTGCTGGTGTTGAAGATATTGTTATTAGATGCCTTTTTAACCGGTCGATTATCGTGCATTATAATTTTGTATTTGGCATCATGTGTTGATTTTGAAAATGATGTTGCTTTGGCTTGTAAAATTCTAGATTAATAACTTACGTCTTCCTTAGGCGGTGTGATCTTCCAATGAAACATGGTTTTATCTTAAAATCATTATATGATTTTTCACTTATCATTGGGAGTTTGTCTACACTTTGATTTCACATATCATTGCTATTTGATTTTCATATGTTATCTTTCATTACTTTTTTTCGTTTGGGTTTTTATGTTTTCTTTTGTTTTAGTTTCTAGGTTTCCTTGAATATATGAGCTAGTGACAATTACAATCTTCGGGAATCGACACTGGTGAAAAATGCGATTTTCACCAGCGGCAATCGATTATTAGAAGTGAAAAGTGTGATTATCATCGATCATGACAAACACAGGTGAGAAATTGGAATTTATCACTGAAATTTCCAACTTTCACCAATCACGTTACTAGGTGGAAACTAATTTTCTCACTGAAAACATCTCGTATAACGTTAATTGCGGGTGAAAGTTGGAATTTTTCTAAATCTCTCGAGGTGGTAGTTGTTTTTTCTATAGAGGATACAAAGTATAAAATGATAGGATCGATAGATAAAGGAGTAAAATAAATTATTTTAAAGAGTTATTATAATAATCAAGTCGTATTATAAATAATTATGAGTTTTCATATATGTAGAATCTCGATGAAGGATTTTTAGTAAAGGGGTAAATAGTTTTGGGTTAGAAAAATGTATCCCAATTTAAAATAAAAACTAACTACGTTAGTTGTGGGACAAAAAAATTGTAAAGTAAAATTAATTTTATTGTAAAGCGCTCTTCAAACACTAAATAAAACCCCATGGCCATCTCTTATTTCTACTCATATTCGGTCTATGAATAGATCTGAACAGGAATTGCTTCCTTGCCTTTGTTTTTTTAGTTCCAATCTTTAATCTAGTTAGTTTTCTTCTTTAGTTCTTCTTCATATATATATATATTTGGAGAATGTTTTAAAATTAGATTTTTTTTGGTTTTATTCCTGCTCTGGCATGGTGTTTGTGCTACCTGGGCGCCTTTATCTACATTGCATGGCGTTTCTTATTGATTTCAACAAGGTTTTCTTTTATGGGTTATTCATGTTATAAATACACCGGAATTCTCTTCCGACCACCGAAAATTTCATCCATAATTCAAGAGCAACAAGATATCAAGCAAACCATTTCTTTCATATATGTTAGAGCATATTTTCATGAAGAAGAAAAGCCTACCGAATTGAAAAGGGTTTTATTGAAAATTCCTTCTACCGATTATATCGGTTCCATCTCAATACTTGTAATCAGTCTTTTTCTGGTATACATACTCTTCTCTCGTTGGTATATGCAACAATGTACTCTTTACAATATTTGGTTACTTAATGTTCTTGATGCACTATTACCTACCTTTTTCTTTAGTTGTTCTTAATGAAAATTTGATCTTAACTATATTTTATGTCCCACTGTTAATGGTATATTTCTAACAAAGGATAAAATCCTAAAATCATAGTTTCGAATGTCTCTGACAAAGCATCAGAAATATATGAAATTCATATTTCTATGTTTTAGAAAAATGCTACAATGATCTCTGACTTATCGTTAACCTCTTCAAAACGTGAATATGTAACGACAATATTAGAGCCTCCGTTGAGATTTCAGTATTTAACGGAAATATTAGAGCATTGCTCGATCGAACTCGCAAGCGTTGCTATCTCAAGCTTGTTTGTCAAGTTTAGTTGATCAAAACTATATACTTGATTTCTAGTCTATTTATAGCTGTGTCTCGGATTCAGATAAAAGTGTGTAGTTGAGTTTTAGACTTCACGGTGTTCACCAATTGAAGAAGAAGATCTACTGAAGAGCTTGGAGGAACTTCATCAACAAAAGGTATGTGGAGACTAAAGTTTATATATCACTCAGAATTCTATCCTATTTTATCTTCTTAAGAGACTAAGTCGTATAGCTATATAGACTTTTACATTATACAAAATTGAAATTTCGATCTGAGTTTGTCTCGTATATAAATTTTTTGGAAATACGCGTTGGAAGCTTTTAGCTTTAGCTTAAACTTCATCATCTACTTGACGAGTTTAGTTAGAGACAATTTATTTGTTGGAAACTAAATATTAAGTCAAGATGATCATGTGAAAATTACCTTGAACATATTACATGATTTGTGTGAGACAATCATTTGATGTTAATTTGGTAAGTTTCGTATTAATCGATTAATCACTTGAAAATTACTTGAGGATGGTGGTATGTGTAAGATTACCATTGTTGTCTTCTAAGGATGTTTCAATGATTAAATGAGAGTTTTAGAATGACTACCAATGCCTGGATATATCACAGTAAGTATACCTTGTATGTGCACTGTGAAGTTCTAGTTCAGGTCCGGAACTCTTGTTTGCGAACGGATTTACCTGTGGAAAGGTCCAAAGCTGTTGTTCGCGTACTCTGTTTGCGAATGGCTAGACAAGGCTAAAGTACGGAACTGTGGTTCGCTTACTTTGTTGAACATAATGGTAATGTTCTAAAATCGGTAAGTATGACTTTTCATACTCATAAACTCAGGTTCGTTTGCGAACTCAGTTTGCAAACTAAAGTCCCTGGAACTTTGACGAAATAAGGTATGCGAACTTGTTTTGCAAACCGTGGCATTATGTTCATGAGTTGGTTCTTGTATAAGTACTTTGTACAATTACAAACTAAACCGATTATGTTTCAAATGGTAAATACATATTTCTATGAGATTACAACTCTCTTGAAACACATTTAGACATTTGATTATCTATCACGATTGTTTGATCATCATATTTTATCTCGAAGTGTTAGATGAATGTGGCTAAACTATAAGTGTTCATGTGGATAACTTCTATTAACTTTTATTGAGCCAACAGGTTATACATGTCTAGGTACGGTTTATCCATATCTAAATAAAGGTAAATTTCATTTGTGTGTATCAAGCTAATACCATCTAACATTGGAGATTGATTGCTTAGTTTCTAAGCAGACTTAGCTTGAATCTTAAATCAGGAGTTCATCTAACGGTGAATATCAATTGCTTTATTACTAAGCTATCTGAGCTTTGATTGAAAGCAACCCTGATTTGAAAGACTATATAAGGGAGAACTCTAGCATCTGGAAAACCTAATCCTGACGCGCACGTGTGTCCTAGTTGCAAACTAGAGTCGATTCTCTATTAACCTAGGTTTTCCAAAACCATTATTAGGTTAACGACTTGAAGACTTCATTTGGGATTCGTGAAGCCAGATCCAACTATTTTATCTGTATTTTGCGTATTCTGATCTTATTTTTTCTATCGTATTGGGATTTATCTTCTCTAAGATTTACTCGAGATTTATCTCCGATAGGTAAGATATAAAAAGTAATCAGAACAGTTCTTCGTCTTAGTCTCTTGTGATTCCGCAGTAACTTCTTCAGTTAATCAGTTAGGTTATTGTGAGGTGACTAATATTTCCAGGCTGCTCTTTGGGAGTATAAGACCTGATTATTAGTTGAGTTTCCTGTTCACCTTGATTTATATAAAGATGGAAACGAAACCAGAATAGAAATATCTGTGGGAAACAAATTTTTTTATAAGTCTTCGACTTTGGGTCGTAGCAACTCTTAGTTGTGGTGAGATCAGCTAAGAGAATCAAGTGAGCAGAGTTCTGCTGGGATTCAAGAGGCGTAAGGAACACGATTGTACCTTAATCGGTGTGAGACTTGGTTAGGGGATCAACTACATTCTAGTCTGAAGTTAACTTGTAGTATGCTAGAGTCTGTAGCGGCTTAATACAGTGTGGTGTTGAAATCTGGACTAGGTTCCGGGGTTTTTCTGCATTTGTGGTTTCCTCGTTAACAAAATTTCTGGTGTTTGTGTTATTTCTTTTCCGCATTATATTTGTTTATATAATTAAAATATCACAGGTTGTGCATAGTTCCATCACAGTTGATAAATCTGACCTTGTTTGTTGGATAGAACTTGATTGACACTCGGCCATTGGTCTTTGGTACCATCCGAGTTATTCTCATATCAACCAGTCTCATGGATATCTATCTAGTTGATTTACTAATTGTATTGAGAAAGAGATAAATCTCTTTTGATATATTTATTGATTCAGTCTCGCTTTTAAGTTGGTGCTCTCATAATTATGTTTTGAGTCCATACAGATTGTCGAACGAAATATTGGGTGAGGTTGTTATACCCCCGCATTTTCATAAGCGCCTCCATTGAGCATTCAGTATTTTACATATTTCAGCATAAACATATAATGGCAATATTAGAAACTCCCCAGCCGAGCAATATCCTATATATTTTATATTGTACGATTCAGTGTTCACCTTTGTGTTGAATCTTACATGATTGGACATCCCCTAGATGGATTGACCGCTAGTATAGAGCAATAATGTCTTCAGGATGTCGTTAGTGTTGATGGTAATCCCTCATCAGATGTTCCCTGACCTTACAGAATACACATTCATAACGATGATGCTTCTGTCGTCCCATACCTTGTTCTCGAAACAGGTTTCCTACTAGTGTATAACGATTTATAAATAAATTATAATGCTATAAAAAAATACAGGACCCGCTTGCGATGCTACCGGCGTCGTGGATGGTCCCGCACCTTTTTCTACTTTCTTTAAATTTTATTATTATGTTATCGTTCCTTTTTAAATTTAAAGAAAACATCTTGATTTTCCATATCTTATCAAATCTTGCTCCATAGATCATACGAATTACAAAATAAATGGTCTCGCTACCATTAGGCCTTTACGCCATATATTAAAATATTATTAATTAATATTTCCAAATATTGGTCTTTAAAACAAAATCCTACTTCCTATTCAGAGTAAAATTAAGAGTTCCAATCAAGATTAAACTCTTCTGAAAGTACCAAAATAAAGATCGAAGGACCATCAAAAATAACAAAACACTCGGGAATGGTCTGCAACCACCATCATGGCCTGTCCACCACCATGGAGGGTCCCTGATTGGTCCCTTTTGCCACCGTGGATAATCCCTTTTTACACATTAGTTAATCATTTAATCAATCCTATGTAATCCATGTTGGTCTATCCTCTTTACACCAATTGGACCACATCCACACACCTCCTAGTTGGTCCCATCACCACCAATGGCTGGTCCTTTTATCCAGTTGGTCCCTCTCTCTATTATTATTAGGTTTTACTGTCTAATGCTCCGCGGAGTATAATTTTAATCAGGTATAATACCAATTAATCCTTTTTACACCAAATTAATCCTATGCGATCGACTTTGGAAAATCCTCTTCAAAGCACTTGGGCACTGCACGACCGGTCCCATCACCACGAATGACCGATCCCCTCTACCCATTGGTCGGTTCTCTCTCAATTTCTCCTTGGTCCATTACATACCTGATCCAGCTATTAATATTTTAATTAAATATTTTTATATTTGGTCTTGATACCAGTACTTTCATCCATAAATCAATTGGTCCAGTTACCAACATTTAACTGATCTGCGAAGTAATATTTTCATATTGATTCAACTATCAATATTCAATTGCTATGTGAAGCAAGATTTTCATATTGATTCAACTATCAATACTCAATTGCTATGCGTAGCATTTGCTTATCAACCAATATTTTATTGGTTTGTCTATTAATATTTTAATATTATAATATTTGTTTCATCATTCGGCCTACTCATGACATGGTGGATCGAGGATGAATATTCTATAATCACTCAGCATTATTCATCTTCATATTGATTCATGTCACTGCTTCACACATCAAAATATATATTGGTCTATGATTGATCCAACAATCTCAAGACTTATGCTTATCAATCGGAATTTTTAGAATATCATTGTTGTCTCAGATACAATGATATGTCACAATCATCAATAATCCATCAGACTCAACGTATATAATATGTGAAACATCATTGTTGTCTCAGCAGACACTTTATACTTCATCAATCATAATAATGTGTTACGAAGCATTCCACACTCATCACTGAGAATCATGCTCAACTCATCAATGTGCTAAGACTCAGAGTCTAGCACTCTAGCTAGGTCAATAACTGACCAAAAATATATTCTTCTGTAAAGTAAACTTCACATGAGACATCAATCGTGTCACATAGGGGGGTATTCACCAGGGTTTGGATCTGGCGTCCTGCAGCCCGTGCGGTATAGCAATACATCCACGATGAGAAAGTGAGTAAGTCGTGCTGGCAGTTGAAGGAATAAATGGATTAGCGAACTGACAATCAACCAATTCTCTCTCACAAAGCAGGAATGGTTGAACCATGTGTTAGAGCACTGCTCGGTCGAACTCGCAAGGTTACTATCTCAAGCTTGTTTTTCAAGTTTAGTTTCCAAAACTATAAGTCTTGATTTCTAGTCTACTTATAGCTAAGTCTCGGATTAGGATAGAAAGTGTAGTTGAGCATTAGACTTCACGGTGTTCATCGATTGAAGACGAAGAACTTATAAGGGGAACTTGTGGAACTTCATCAACAAAAGGTATGTGGAGACTTGAACTCATCTATCACTCAAAAGTCTATCTACTCTATCTCCTATTTGAAAGAAAAGTCGTGCAACTATATAGACTTCGATTATATACATTTGATATTTTGAGCTGAGTCTAACTCGCTTACATATTTCTCGAAATATGTGTTGATAACATTTTGCTTTAATCAAGTTCATCTTATATTCTTGACGAAAGTCAAAAGATGACCATGTGAAAATCTCCTTGTAACATCTTACATGATTTGTGTGAGACAGTCAATTGATGTAGACTCAGAATGTTTCGTATTGATCATTCGATCACTTGAAAATTGCTCTGAAGCTAATAGTTTGTGTGAGACAGCTATTGTCGTCTTCTAAGAATGTTTCAATGATTGAAATGGGAGTTTAGAACAAATAACCATGATTGGATATAGCACAGTACATGTACTTGTATGCTAACTGTTTCAAGTTATTCCAAGTCCGGGAACCAAAGTATGCATACCCGTATGCGTACTGGTTGGTTAGTGAAAGTCCGGGAACTTAGTATGCGTACTAGCGTGAGTTTCTAGTTCAGGAAGTTCAACTGAGTTTGGAAGGTATGCATACCCGTTCGCATACAAGCGAACCCAAACTTAGTCCGACCACTTAGGTATGCGTACTCATTTGCATACTTGAGTAGGTTATGTTCTAAAATGGGTTTGTTCATGAACTAATACATTTATATATTAAGGAATGCAATCTTTTGCAAACCATGGCTATAATGTTCATGAAATGATTTGAGTGAATCAAAATCGATTTTGCTTCAATTGTGTATTGTATACTTCTATGAGAATATAAACCATTGAACAACTCTAGAACTAGTTTCATTTGAGTCATTTGAACTAGGTATGGTTAACATGAATATGGTTGATATGAAAGTGTTCATATGGCTAAATTCGGTTAACTATTGTTAAGCCAACAAGGTGTACACGTTTAGGTACGGTTACTCATATCTCAATGAAGTCACTTTTCATTTGTGTGTAACAAGCTAAGTTCGATCTAACGGTTGAAAGATATTAGCTTGAGTCTAATCAGGTTTTCATCTAACGGTGAATATTGAATGTTTTGTTACCAAGGTAACATTGATTGCAAACCCTGATTTGAAGACAATATAAGGGAGAACTCTAGCAACTAGGAAACTTAATCCCCACACCTCCTGTGTGATACTAGTTGCAACTAGAGTCGATTCTCCTCTAACCTTAGATTTTTCCAAAACCCAGTAGGTTAACGACTTGAAGACTTCATTGGGATTGTGAAGCCAGACCCAACTATTTTCTCTGTAGTTGCGTGTTCCAATCTTGCTGTTTTCTTCGTGTTAAGTACTATCATCTCTAAGATTTGCTCGAGATTTAATCTCCGATAGGCAAGATAAAAAGTAGTCACAAACATCTTCCTCTCATCGTTTGTGGTTCCGCAATATCTTGTTTCGCTACCATACGATTAAGATTATTGTGAGGTGATTGATATTACTAGGCTGTTCTTCGGGAATATAAGTTCGGTGTATCAATTGGTTCATGTTCACCTTGATTTATCAAAAGACGGAACAAAACTCATAGTTATATCTGTGGGAGACAAATTTATCTATTCAATAAACTTTTCTATGTGAGACAGATTGGTTTATCAAGTCTTCGACTTTGGATCATAGCAACTCTTAGTTGTAGGTGAGATCATCTAAGGGAATCAAGTGCGCAGAATCCGGCGTGGTTCTAGAGGCGTAAGGAACGCTACTGTACCTTGATCAGTGTAAGATTGGTTAGGGATCAACTACATTCCAGTCCGAAGTTAACTTAGAGTAGGCTAGTGTCTGTAGTGGCTTAATACAGTGTGGTGTTCAAATCTGGACTAGTCCCGAGATTTTTCTGCATTTGCGGTTTCCTCGTTAACAAAATTTCTGGTGTCTGTGTTATTTCTTTTCCGCATTATATTTTCTATATAATTGAAATATCACAGGTTGTGCGTAAGTTCAATCAATTGTGAATCCAACCTTTGATTGTTGATTAAATTGATTGACACTTGGATATTGGTTTTTGATACCGTCCAAGTTATTTCTTATATTCAATCGAGCTTGCAAATTCCTATTTGTTTGATTGCAGATTGAATTGAGAAATATAAACATAACTCTTGGATATACTTTTCTTAAGATTGAGTCTGACTGTCTAGTTGATTCTCTTGAAAGTATATTGGAGATAGTCCATACAGATTGCTAAGCGAAATATTGGGTGTGGTTGTTAGACCCCCACTTTTTCACCATGATTTTCCACTTCCTTACTCTTCTACTCCTCTTCAACCGTCACCACTTACTGGAGATCATTGTGTTAACTACTGCTGCTATAAAAATAGGTTCCTCAACCTATGACAAAAAGAAGGATCAGTCACGGATCAGTCACACGACATCTTACCACAACAAAATACATAAATTTTCTCTCGGTCGAACACAAAGAAATCATATTCAAAGCAATTGAACAAATCATTCTCAATCAATCAATTACCACTGATCTCAACACATTCTCAGCTTTTTCCCTACTGATCAACCCTTCTCCTGCCATTGTGACTGAATTGAATCCGGAACGGTCATTTCCTGGCTTAGACCAGAGTCATACAAATTAGTCTCTGAAACTCAAAGTACTCCTGTGCAGTACATTTGTGCAAGGGTTTAGATGATTTTGTTCATCGAGAATCTGCCTACTCCACCACTTTTACTCATTAACCAGTAAAACGTTTTTACCCACAAATACCCATGAAATTAAATAAACAGAAAAAAAACCTAAAACAAACATATTTTTAGCACATGTTAATTCCTATTTTACCGAAAAAGAGATTAGTGTTTGGTATTATATGTCCCACGAACATATGTTGTTTGCAGATGACTGTCTCATTTTCACTCAATCTAATTTAACCAGTATGAATAATCTACTTCAAATTTTAGAAGATTTTAGCTCACAATCTGGTCAGGTCATTAATTTTGACAAATCCTCGGTGCATTATAGTAATAATATGGATCCTTCTGTGTGCAATACTCTCAGCAGTATATTGGGAATTAATTCTATGAAGGAAAATGAGAAATACTTAGGGTCTCCACTTCTTTTGGGTAAGTCCAAGGTTAAGTCTTTGATGAAATCAAATTGTCATTTGAAAGAAGACTTGGACATTGGCAAGGTAAAAAACTTCATCAAGCCGGTAGGACTACTATGGTGAAAGTTGTTCTCAATGCAGTTCCTATGTATCAAATGAGCACTTTTAAAATGCCTAAGAAACTTCTTAGAAAACTTGATTCTCTACAAAGGAAATTCTGGTGGGGGTACAAAAGTAATAGAGGTTTGAACTTAATTGCCTGGAGTAATATGTGCATTTCTAAAGATCTGGGTGGATTAGCATTCAGAGATCTGGAAATGCTTAATCATGCTCTGATTACCAAACTAGCTTGGAGAATCTGTCAGCAGTCCGATCACTTGTTAACAAAGATTCTTAAGGCTAAATACTTTAAAAAAGAAGAGTTTTTACACTTGACTGGAGAAAGGAAGAATTCTTCATGGACTTGGAAAGGTATTGAGCTAGGACTGTCCATTCTGCAGAGCAACTACTTCATGGAAATTAACAATGGCAAAGGGACAAAAATATGGGCTGACAAATGGTTTATTGGTCTTGACCACTGTAGATCTGAAATTTGGATAAGGGGCAAAAGCGTCATCTCAAGACCGTAGGCAAAATTCAACTCTCACGAGGGAGATTAAGCCCTTGGCCATCAAGGCATTCTTAGCCACAATTTCTAGTATACGTCCCCGCGATACACTGATGGTCGTGATGCCGTGACTCCTAGCGCACATCCTCAACGAGATATTGCTGGTCACGTAGGTTCTGTAGAGCGTAAAATGTCCCCGGCAGACTTATGAACCAGAACAGCCACAATTCTAGCATATCTTCGCGAAACGCAGCTGATTGTGATGCCATGATTCCTAGTATGCGTCCTCAACGAGATGCTTCTAGTCATGTAGGCTCTGTAGATGCGTAAAAACGTCCTCGGCGGACTTATGACCCAGAGCGGAGATTTGCATATCTCCTGTAAGCACAACTCACCCTATATGAGATCAAAGACTGATTCCTAGTACATCATCGCGAGATACACTGGTCATGTCTGCTCTAGGCTCTGACTATTGAGGTTTCCGGATAACTCCTAGGACATCCCCGCGAGACACACTGGTTATTCTACCTCTGAGCCTTTTGACAGACTCCTAGAACATCCTTCCAAGATACACTGGTCTTGTTGGCTCATCATATGGACACACAATTGATTCCTAGCACATCTCTGCAAGATACGCTGGTCAAAGACAAGTGATCCAAAGTCTCGAAGAGACATCAATCGGGCGTACAAAGCCTTTTCTTTCTATCCAGGCTAAGTCCCAGCTGACCGCAAAGAAATACGGATCCGTTAAGAAAATCTTTGGGGAGAGATTTTGATCCGTCCACAAAAATCTCGGAGAGATTCAAATCTCTCTGCAAAAATCACAGAGAGATTTTTGAGCCGTCCGAAAAAATCTCTGAGAGATTCAAAATCTCTCTGCAAAAATCACAAAGAGATTTTTGAGCCGTCCTCAAAAATCTCTGAGAGATTCAAATCTCTCTGCAAAAAATCACAGAGAGATTTTTGAGCCGTCCGCAAAAATCTCGGAGAGATTCAAATCTCTCTGAAAAATCACGGAGAGATTTTTAAGCCGTCTGCAAAATCACGGAGGAATTCAAATCCCTTCACAAAATCTCGAAGAGATTCGAATCTCTCCTCAAAATCTCGGATAGATTCACGCCTCTCAAGTACACTCACGACTAGTAAATTGAGCCTGAACTATACATGGCTATCCAAAAACGTGGATAAGTTCTCTTGAGCACCGCATGCTCAACAAAAGGACCTACAAACAATAATACAGTTTTTACATGACATATGTGACCGGCCATGGAGAGAGGGAGATCAGCCTCATATCCTCTCACACTCTGCACACGATTCCTAAGGAATTCCATTCCTTTTCACGTGACTCATCCTAGTCATTCTCATAAATCAGAGAATATCTCTCTATCTTGGTCAACTCGTCTAAAGAGAATATTTCTCTCTCAAACACTTCATCACAAAGGCTGACTCAGCTTCACACAAATGGGGGGATATCGATTAGGGTTTTGGTCTGGCGGTCTACGACACGTGTGAGAAATATCCGGCTTATTTCTCACCGCAGAAGAGAATAAAGGCGGTGGAATAATGAGATAAACTCAACCTAGTTTATCCTTATTCCTGAAGAAACGGGAGAATTGTTCCGCACGGCATGGAAAGCAATCCTTATCTTCACCGACTTAGGATCAGAGAATTCAGCTATAAATAGGTCATCTATTTTCCAAGCTATGATCATCTTTCTCATAACCTCTCAGAGCAATAACTTGTTCTCTGATCTCTCTCTTCATCTGCTTTCCTCCATAAGACCGTCCCTAATCCTTCTTCCCTGTGACTGAAGCAGCCTTTGAATGGCCACTGTGCGTGGTTTAGGCAAAAACTGTTCGTGCTTAACCTCCCGTAATTCACTTTCAGAAACCCAAGAATCCCACTTCTAACCTTTCTCATATTTTAGGTAACTACAACCACAAAGTAGAACCACTACATCCTTCCCATCTTCAATGTGTCTTTGTTAGTGAGCTGATCATCACAGAGACTAATTCCTGGAATGTTTCACTCCTTAACATGTTATTCTCTCCAGACATTGTTGAGAAAATTAAGAAGATGCAACTATCTTTACATGAAGATGATAGCATTAAATGGGTTCCTTCTAGAGATGGTAATTTTAATGTCAAATCTGCATACAACAAGCTCATGGAAGTTAAAATTCAACAACAAATTGCTTTAAATGTTGTCCCTAAGGCAGTTTTGAAGACACTCTGGAAGATGAAGTTACCTCATCGTGTTAATACTGTTCATTTGGAAGTGTCTAAAAGGTATTGTTCCTAAAAGAATGAGATTGGCTCAAACTATGCATACTATGGAAACTCATTGTGAGATCTGTAAACATGGTGATGAAACATTATTTCATCTACTAACCAGTTGCAGTCATGCTAAAGCTGTTTGGAGAATGCTCAATATCAACATTGAACAAGTTTCAGTTAATTGTCATTCAGTTCAAGAATGGATAATCTTTTGGTTCCAAGATGTGCAAAATATAGGAGTGGATGATCTGCAGAAATGGTGTGAATTAATTATGGTTGGTTGCCAGATTATTTGGAAGGAGTGATGTGATTGTGTCTTCCAGGATAAAACCTTAAACCCCATTAACACTTCTACTAGAATCCAATATCAATTCATGAGCTTTAATAATTCTGCGCATGATAGAATAGTTGATACTGCTACTTCTGATTCCGTGTTTGCATCACATGATAAGTACTCTCATGATCACGTGCATAATAGTCACTCACACTACATTAGTGCCTTTTAAGATTTTTACAGATGCTTCTTATGATTGTGATACTCATGAGTGTGGTGCTGGTGTTGTTTTATACAATGTTTCGGGAGAATGCACAGGGTTTAATGGAACCTATGCAGCTGGAGTAGTTGACACGGAAGCTGGAGAATGCATGGCAATATTGGAAGGCCTGCGATGGGTACAAGCTATGGAGCCGGACAACATTCATATTATTGTTGATGTGGAAGTAGTGGTTTAATGCTATTAATAATACCTCACTGTCTCTACGATGGGGAAACAAGAAAATTCTGAGAGATATTAAAACTCTTTTAGGTTCTTTTAAATTTGCTAAAGTCAGTCATGTAAGGAGAAATGCTATTCAGTTAGCTGACTCCATCTCTAAGTCTGTTAGGAAGAATAAGTCAATCCTTGAAGAATTTAGTTGTAATTTTTTGCATATGAATTCATTGTTAGACAGGTTTTCTGATCCTGATAAAATTTAAGTAATAAAATCCTCAGTTATCTAAAAAAAATCTATGTCCCACGAAATTAAATACAAAAAGAGGAACGTATAATAAACATATTTTTAGCACATCTTAATTCCTATTTTACCGAAAAGTAAATGATTTCTTTAATTTCGTTCATCGGGTTAGTGTTTGGTCTAGCAACACCCTTGATTTATTTTTCCTCGTATTTTTTTTAATAAATAAACCAGGGACTAACCCTAGAAGTTACAAGTAACATACAGGACGTGACACACAATGATTTTCATAAGTAACCAGAATCTTCTTGTAATTAGAATCCGCCGTAACCAGAATCCAAAATCAGTAACCAGGTTATCCGACAGCAACGTAACAGTATCATCCGCATACAAAATATTTTTCCTCGTCGTTTCCAAATGATTTTTTTTTTCTAGTCAATGCCCCGAAACCAAAATATTTTGGCAAGTTGTTCTTATAACAAGGGCAAATTACTTATATTAGCACACCACAATTCTCCTAATAGCAGATCCGTAGCACTCCTCGTTTGTCTAGAATTACTATTGTTATGTTACATTCCCTCGTTTGACTTTTTGATGATAAACCCAAACCTCTAAATGACTTTTAAAATGGTACGTTTTGGCTTCGAGAACATTGGGTTTGAAATGGTTGGGTCAAAATTGTACTCCAATTAAAAGACCCTGGTGTGAAATGATGCAACGAAGTAGGTTTGCATTGTTATCATTCCATTAAGACTAAAAGGGTTTGATGCAGACTTTCACATTCATAACAATCATGTGTTGTTGTTGATAGTTAAACTACACATTTTCTACCCTACCACCACCACCCCTAACCAAAATGCCACAAACAACAAATAAAGTCGAGATGTTGAAAACAACAAACAACATAAAGTACATATTAATTGGTAAAACTCCATCATTGTAGATTCTCTGTCCAAAGACACTGAACTATTATTACGCAACTAATGCAATTGTAAGGGCAGGGGGCCAAAGGCTACAGCTCCTTCTCGTGAACTAGTTTGGCCAAAAATTGGCTACTAATAACAAGGATTATGTGATAGATTATTTTACCTGGCTAAATTGGAGTCTATAGAGATTATTTGGGGCCTATGACTAAAAAACAAAAAGGGTCATTAAGAAGTAATATCTAGAAACCCCTTATCCTCCTATCTATGTTAATGTCTAATATGCCCTTATTCACTAGTGATGATTAATCAAGTTAGTATTAGTTAAACTAATTAGTGTTTGAGTTTGATTATAGTATTAGGATTAGAGTAGAAATTCATTTCCTCTTTTAAGGTTTGGAGGGAAAGAAGAAGTAGAGGGAAAAAAGAAAAAACTAGGGTTTGTGCTTTTCTTAGCAGAAATGAAACTTTATAGTGACGATGAAGACTCTAGTAGTGATGAAGAAGTGGGTGCATCAGATAATCATGACTGCGATCCTACAGAATTGGATAATTTGTTGAATGAAGAAGAGAATGTCAACCAAATAATGCTTGAGGATATTATTCAAGCACAAGAACAATTTCTCCGGGAAGAAGAAGGTGATAATGCTTCAAATAGACAGGTATGAGTTGTAATGATCCACAAACATGTATTTGCAAGTCTAGGTCGCCCAAAAAGGGAAAACTTTTCAAAAAAAAATCCCCAGAATCGGTTTATTCGATATCACCACATAAACTGATTCTGGGTAAAATCCCCAAATTGGGTACAACAATCGGTTGTTGTTCATCATCATATAATCCGATTGTAGTAAATTTCTGGCGCGATGAGTACGTGACCAAAATCGGTTTTTGTTGGTGATGTGCATAATCCGATTCCTTCACTTGATAATCACGTAAAATACACGAAGTTTACAATCAGTTCATTTACGTGCATATGTAATCCGATTGTGAAGACGAAAAGTTCCAGGAGAAATGAGGTTCAAAATCGGATTACATGTTATGTAACGTGAACCGATTGTGAACTTTGAAATTTTTTCTCAGAATTAGTCAAGTCCTTAATCAGACTTTATATTGGCACATATAATCCGATTCCTGACAATCGGGTGTATCGACTGTGACACATAAACCGATTCTAAATCCTTAACTTGTCGATATATGTTGTAGATTGTTGCGGCGTTTGACGAAGATCAACCCAAACCCGTATCTCTGCTGGGTCCTGATACCTCTGCCCACTATTTCACCGATTTGGAATGGAAAGAAAGAAACGATGCAAAGCAAAGGTTCATAGACAAGGGCATAGAGATTAGATGCGTGTTAGTTTTAGGCCTTCTTTCAACTAAAGATAGTTTGGAACTTGTTTGTGAGAGAGGTGGAACGCAAGAAAGTCACTGGGCAAAGGACAAACCGTACATGAAGAATACGACAAGGGAATACATTACTAAATCAAAGAAGTATGATTGCCCGTTTCAGATTATGGTTAATAGACCCAATGGACCCAGTGGTAAGGTATACAATCTCTATAAAGTGATGAATGGTTGTCATAATCATGATGATCCGGAATCTCTTATTAGACACGCGGTCGTTTGTGGGTTGAAACCACATCAATTGAAAACGGTAAGGTCGATGAAAGCGTGTAAATCAAGTGACATCCTTAGGAAGATTAAGGAGGATGATAAGAATAACTTGTCCACTTTGAGGCAAATTTACACGGCAAAAGCAGCCTTTAGGAAGAGGGAATGGGATGGTAGAGCGGTTATGGAACAATCTCAGTGGTTAGCCGATCAACACTGATACACAATGAGGAAGAAGGTATTGGAAGGCACAGTGACTCGTATTTTCTTGGCGCATCTGGAGATGATCAAGTTGGCCCAATGCTTCTATCAAATTTTGTTAATAGATTGTACGTACAAGACCAACAAGTACAACATGCCATTGTTAAACATTGCTTGCCATACTTCCGACAAGCAAATTTTCACGGTAGTATGAGGGTTTATGGATCGGGAGAATGATGTGAGTTTTACTTGGATTCTATAGACCTTGAAGGAGATATATTGTGGCGATCAAACTCTGAGGATCATAGTAACAAATAAGGACCAAGCACTAATGAATACCATCAGAGTGATTTTTCCGGACGCTAAGCATTTTCTTTGGCACATACAATGCAATATTAGAAGTAATTATAGGGGTCATATCCAAAATCCAAAGCCACAAAAAGGTACCGCTCGTGAAAAGGACGAAGATGAGCGTCTTCAAAAACTAACACCGGAACAACGAGAGGAGGACAAGAAGAAAAGCAAATTAGAGTATGAAGCGAATGGGTTACTATGGAAGGCTTTTCAACATCATTGGGATTTAATGGTACACTCAATGTCCGTGGCCGAGTTCGAATCCTATTTGGAGAAATTATTGGGCTATGGAAGAAGGATTACGAGAAATGTGTGGTTTATTGCTTGAAGGAATTGTTGGATCCGTACAAGGAAAAATTTGTCTACGCTTGCACCTACCAACACATGCATTACAAGAATGAGGCGACAAATATCGCGGAAGGATCTCATGGACGTTTGAAGAGCTTTCTTCGAGGGAGACAAAATAGTATTGTTAAGGTACAACAAGCCATCCATGAATACACCAAGGATGATATCATCAAGATAACCGCGTAAATGGAAGAGAGTAGGATGAAAATCATCACAAGATACAAGGATTACCATTGGTTGATTAGACGTTTAAATTATAGGGTGTCTCACTGGGCAATCATTTCTGTGATGAAGGATTACAAATATTATGTGGAAAACGAGATGGGGAGAAAGAGAATTGTATGTTCATGTATGACGATGACGGCCTTGGGATTTCCATGTCGTCACATGATTGCGACGTACCAACAAGGAATTCCTTTTGAAATCATTGACCCATTTTGGAAGCAACTAACTTTCAAACCACCCCCAACCGAAGAACCACTCGAATCCTTTGTGAACACGGATATTGGAAGAGAAATCACCGAGAAATTCTCAAAGAAGGATGGTTGGGACGAAAAGTATTGATGTACGACTTAAAAATAGTCGCTAACCCCCATATGTTACCGGTCGGAGAACCAACGGTGTTACCGCCGATGGGTAGACCACCTACCAACATGGATAGGAAGGAAGAAAGGAAAGAGTTTACGGTTGCAATGAGTACCAGAACAAACACGTTATTGAGTCATAAAAGAAACTTTTCTCAACATGAGTATGAAGACGCTAAATATGAAGAGGCGCAGGTTCCAAAGAAAAGGGGTCGACCAAAGAAGGGGGAAAGCGAGACAAGTAGAGCACAAGCCAAGAAAAATGTTCCAAACGTTCCTTCAAAAATTGAGCATGAAGAGGCACCGGCTAATAGGAAAAGGGGTCGACCAAAGAAGGGAGAAAGCGGGACAAGTAGCGCACATATGGTCCTTTAAAATGATCCAACCGCTCATTCACAACATGTGGATCCAATCGATCCTTCTCAAGAAAGTCAAGCGCCAACAAAAAACGATGAGACAAACAATCTAATCGTTCCTTCTCAAGAGAGTCAAGCGAGTACAACACGAGTATGAAGGATACATGCATGGAAGGTACACGCAAGACAAATAGGTTCTACGGTGTCTCTAAGGATCTCTCTTGGTGATGGAAGCACGCCTAGGGATGAACGAGGTAGACCCCATAGAACGTGTTACACCATATTCGAGGATTATTATTCTAAACTTCCTGAATTCATTAAGCCCTATGTGTTATCTACCGACGATGTGGATGCGGATGAGAATTGTGGTTACCACGTCGCGTCGGAACAAATAGGTCATATAATTTTGGTGGACGATGAGAACCTAACCCAATGTCAATATTTTAGAAAGACGATGGCCTTACACCTACAAGAAGACAAGGATTTTTACATTTCGATGATGAAGGAATGATCAAGAAAGGATAAAGAAGTGAGATTTAATGAAATGGTTGCTAGTGTCCAAGGGCCAAAGGGGAGTGGACCAATTACCCCAGAGTATTAGATGAGCATGCCTCTATGTGGTCATCTTCTGGTGGAAACGTGGATTTACGTTGTTCATTTATTTGGTCAGGAACATATTATACATACACCCCCAAGTACACCATTTGGGATGAATCGCTTAAGGATCGGAGAATTGCTTTGTTCCACCCTAACAACATACATTATATCGGTCTCAGGCTACGTGAAGATTGTCCATTACCACCGTTGTGTAGGTTACAATGACTCATAGCTCACCAAAAAATTGCTAGAAAAATACGAGCCCAACATCAGGCATTGGGAAGAGTTAGTCGAGCCAGATCAAGTGGAGGGTATCAAGTGCTGGAGTGAGTATTTTATTTTTGTTAAGAACTTGAACTATCGGATGCTTATATTTTTCCGCTTTCGTATATTGTATGTTGCAAACCGAACCAAGCTTAATGAATGAAAGTGATTTGTCTTTTTTGGATACGTTGGACTCATGAAATTTGTAACATAATCGGTCTTCTAATACGTTTTTAAAGTCCGATTTTAGAGGTAGTTTGCTGCAGCTTTTACAGAATCGGTTTATACTGCAACTGTTATAAACCGATTCTGAATTCAAAGAAGAATCGGTTTACGCAGGAACTATTACAAACCGATTCTGAACAAAACTTGTCAAGGATTCTTTCGGAATCGGTCTTTGTGGACGATAATATAATCTGATTTTGGGAAAAAAAAGTTACAGAAGAACATACAATTTTTAACTCAATAATCGGATTACATATGGTCTAACATGATCTGATTGTGGACCATTTCCACTTTTCTTAAACTCTTAAAATTGAAACTAGCACGGTTCTATTCTTAGTGTGAGCTTCAACTATCAATGTCGCTTCCAAATGATAAAATCGCTCTCCTCTCCGAGAGGTATATTCATCCAGTGCCGCGAACCTGTCTCCTTTTTGTCTAGCGAGAATCTCGTTGTACTTGATGCATAATTTCCTAACATGATTCGTCCTTGAACAAATGTGGTCTGGTTCATAATTATAGCGTGGTTCCTTGCTCGTTTGTTTAACGAAAGGATCCCAACCAACTTGAAGCCATATACTCTCATCTTGATGTTCTTTGGGAAGATCCTTGACTATGTAATATTTTTTAACCCATTCGGTATCTTCCTCAACATCCTTCATTCTTTCCCTTAGTTGGAATTGCTCTTGACCTCGTTTCTTTTCCTTGAGTTTCTCTTCATATTTTATCACAGCCAATGACGATGATATGGTTTCTTTTGTAGTTATTTGTTTGCTTAACACTTCATCCATTACATTAATATATTTGTTAGGTGATGAAGACGAAGTTGCTTTTGTAGTTGTTTGTTCGCTTCTTTTGCGTATCTCTTTTCCATTGCCGCAATTGATTTGGTTGTTCGCTTGCATCTTCTAAGTATGTGTTCGATTGAATTGGTAGTTGATGATGATGGACTTAACATCTTCAAATGAACAAAAAGTAACAATGGAGAAAGATTTATTTGAATAAGGGAGTGTTTGATAGAGAATAGGCTATCTTGTTTATATACACAAAGTACCAATGGCTATAATTTAAAAAAAAATAGCCGCTAACAGTCACAATCGGATTATATAGATGCATTGATAATCAGATTCTTAATTTCTCTACAAATCCAAACTTGAACCTAGAAACGGTTGATGTCTGCATTAGTGTAAACCGATTATGGTTGATGTTCATCACATCAACCCATAATCGGGTTATGTAGGTGCACAATAAAAACCGATTGCCTGAAACATCTACAACAATCGGACTAATCGAGTGCATACATAAACCGATTCTGGGTTGATTTTCTGGAAAATTTGATGAGTGAATTTCAAAGATTTAGGGGTAAATCATTGTAGAGTACCTCTTAGAAGGAATGGATTAAAGGGATTTAACTCAATCACTTGAATTGTTTTTTTTTGGTTTTTTTTTCAAAACCCAAAAAAAAAATTAGATTTCAATTGTTGTTTGTGATTGATTAGGTTTTAGTTTTGATTTTGATGGATACTGAAAAAAAATTGAGTTTTGATTAATGATTTTTGTAATTGTTAATTAAGTGATTATGATTTTGTATTTGTATTTGTATTAGAATCATTAAGGTTTCTTTAAACGTTAATTTAGTATTTTTACCATCATTTAGACACCCCTCCTTCTCTTTAGGTTGGTTGAAGTAATTCATAGGCCCCAAATAATCACTATAGACCCCAATTTAGCCAGGTTATTTTAGAATCTATCCCTCTTGAAATGAAA
Organism: Papaver somniferum; assembly: GCF_003573695.1. NCBI lineage: Eukaryota > Viridiplantae > Streptophyta > Magnoliopsida > Ranunculales > Papaveraceae > Papaver > Papaver somniferum. Next base: position 38,345,350 of record NC_039361.1, on the reverse strand, counting down.
GAGAGTCTAACCGAAGGAGTGTAAAATCCACAGTAGGACAGAAGGATAATAAACTAAATGGCTAACTATTTGCCTTTTTTCTTCTTATCATTTTAGTTTCGTAAGGAAACTGTTTGCCTTTTGTTTTTCATTTTAGTTTCATAACGCATACTGATTTTAATTACATAAGGTAAACTGTATACCGTTCTTTTAATTTCATAAGTCAAACTGTTTTTTTTTCTTTTCATTTTAGTTTCAGAAGGCTTTTCCCATTTTAGTTTCATAAGTCAAACAATGTCGCGTAGTGAAGACTTTCACTAAGACCTTCAACAGAAAGAAAAGGTGATTGTGTTTGGGGTGAAAGGGGCTTCCCTCTACCCATAATACCAAATTTGATCAAGTCTTTCATTTTGAAAGAGACTTTCAACCTCGATAATTCTTGCTCTAAGGCAGGAGTGACTCCCCCGAAATTCCAACGCCCCATCGGCCTCTGCCTCATGTGAAAGAGAACACTGTACGATGAACTGTTTGCCGTCTTACTATTTTATTTTTTCGTTTTGTAACCTTGACGGCGAAGGAGCCCTATATATTCCCAGCTAGGCTAGTCTACGATTTGTCTTGAATACACAAGGCCGTTGACATGTTAAATTTCTAGGAAATAGCTCTTAGACTCCTCCAAGCTAGTTTTAAAGTATGAGAAAACGAGTTGCATGATCCCTTGGTGAAGATTAGAAGGTGATCAACCGGCCAATAGACATTGAGATATTGTTTAGGAGTTGAATAACTTGAGCGTGGGTGGGAGGGAAGTAGGTGTCTTAATGAAACGACCATTGTTTATCAACTTCATAATCAATTGCTTCAAAAAAGAAAGCTTCATTTAACAAGAAGTTAAAGGAGACAAAATTAGATTAGGGAACCGTAATAGGGTCACCCACCTTATCGTGTCTTGCAAGGCAAAATATCCATTTTGTTTAATTAATCTTCCCTTTTTCTTTTCTTTTCTTTTCATTTCATTTTCTTTCCTGAAATTTAATTTTATGAGGTTTTTATCCGTCGAACGTAGTCGAATTCGATTGGCCAGCATTCATAATCCTAGTGTTTTAGCTTTCATTAATTGGTGAAGCTATAGGTCTTGTAGTACACCTTTTGAAGAAAAAAAATTCATCTCTTTTTTCTTATATCCGCTGCTTTGTTCCTGTAATGATTAATGGGAGAGGATGCTATGCACCAAAGGGAAACTAAAGGGGAAGAATTCATCCGAACACATGTGGTTTAATAGTTGTTAACTTGTCTTAATTTTAAAGTTCTTGGACATTTCTCTTTGGCAAGAATAAGTAGATAGCATTTGTTGATCCAATTCATAATGATGTCTGAGTCATATACTATTTTAGTTTGGGTTTAATTCCTCCGACCTATTGTTAGGTCAGGCACGCCGCACGCATTATGGTGAGTGTTTCAGTTGGCTATAGCTTAACCGTAGCTGAGGGGAATGAGAGTTCAGCTGCACCTCGTTATGGGAGTTGCGCATAGCTTATTCTAATGAGACGAAACATGGGTTTCCACTCCAACAGTGCCATACGGAATCTCAATTTCTGTTTTTTTTATTCCAAATTTTATTTAGACGGATTTAGATAAATATCTATTATAGATAAAAACGTATTTTTAAAAAATGGAGATATGATAGGTTAAAAAAAAGGAATTTTGGTGAGCAAAAGAGTTAAAAGGAGAAATAGCATGAGTGACAGGTTAAACTGAAAGATCGGAAACTCAGTAATCCGTCCAAAAACCCATGAAAACCGAGTTTCCGTGTGGGAAAAAAAAAGAAAACTCAGTTTTCGTAGACGGAAACCCGGTTTCGGCATCGCTTATCTTAAAAGTGAAGTAGATCTCGTTCCATTCTTTAGCTAAGTTAAGAGAGTTCGCCACATTAAAGCCAAGAAAAACTCCATAGTGATTGTCTTTCGCTACATTTAAGCTATAGCTAAGCATCATAGTGCTCGGTCTTGATTACTTCGAAAAGTAAAAAGAAAAAAAAAGAAAAAAAAAATTGCTAAGATGCGTAATTCACAGGTTTCATTTTTGAAAAAAAAGAAAGAGAAGGTTTTATCATGCTCGGGCAGTGATTTTCCTAAAAAGATTGGAACTCTGAGAAATGAACATATTGTTAAAACGTATGTATAGCCAAGTTTTATACTCCGGTCATAGGTTTGATCATGCAGATATCATTGTACTACAGTGACATTGTCAAGAGTTTCACCGATCACCCAAAAGTGTAGCTGCCCCAAGTGTAGCAACTAAATGCTACTGTTAAACAGTAAGAATTGAAAAAGATAATGAGAGATTTTAAACCTAGTTTAATTGGGGGCCATCGGAATTAATTGGGGGCCATGCACTAGAGGACAAAAAAGGTCACCAGAACCTAATTTGGGTCACCTCTTATAAAAATATTTTTTAAATGGCTAATGCCCCTAAATGATTAGTGTTAAAATTTAATTAATTAGTGATAATCTTAATTAATTAGTGATAATCTTACTTAGTTAGAGTTTAATTTTTTTTCCAGATCTTTTGTCTGTCTGCAATTTTTAGTCTAAATTTTTTTTTTTGCCCAGATAGTATGAAAAATCGTCAACGTATTAAAAAATTTCATTGACGACCCTCAACAGTCGTTAATGTTTAGACTGTTTAAGTGACGACTCTTAACTGTCGAAGATTCATTAATGGTGGAAATGGACGACAGTTTTGGGTCGTCATAAAAATGATCAATTCCCTGACGACCCTTTGGAAGGGTCGTTACTGTTTTGGTTACGCATTTGACGACTTAAACATTCGTTAATGTTTTAGAAATGTCGTTATAGACTGTCGTTAATCTCTAAAAAGAGTCGTTAGTGTATGACAATTTAGAGTCGTTATTGTTTTGATCATGATGTATATGACGATCCTAACTGTCGTTAATATCGGTGAAGGGTCGTTACTTGAAAAAATAATATTAATCAAGGATAAAATAGTATATTCATTTTCCGATTTTTACACCCCTGAAAAATTTGGGAGACAAATAAAATTCCATGACCCCAATTGGAAGTTATGGCCCTAATTAAACTAGGATTTTAAATGGTGCTAATTGTTTCAGATAGTTTGTTTGAAATGTAAACTGAGGTAAGTAAGTAAGAAGATATGAAATCAATTTTCGAAATGAGATTGTAAAATATTGCATGTTGCGGCTGCTGCTGCCTCCTAATGTGGGACAGTCTTAAATAGCACAGAATCAGACCTAAAATTTCATCATCAGCTGTAAGCATGTATAAGTCAATCATGATTAGCATTTTAATCCCAAAAAACATAAACAGTGCAGATGGGCACCCACCACCACTACTTGTGTTCAAATAATCATACAACTTTATACTGTAGCTCACATGCAACATAAACCTGATACTGTATATAGCTTTTACTCCATCATCAAAAGAGGCAAGCGACATGCCAATGTCCATAGCAACAAATGTACGAAGATTGCATCACATGCCGAGCTGAAAAACCCACAGATAGAATCGCCAAAGATTGCCACTTATTAAGTATTGTGCAGTTTGTATGCTTAATGCTCTCGATGATTTTACGATAGAATGGTACAATTATTAGATATCTGTAATTTGAGACACTGAGTCTAAAAAAAACTTGTTAGAATCAAACTTCCTACAAACCAACAAAAGAGAATGCAAGTGAACTACTGTGGAAAGAAATCAACAAGTTTTGAAATGATACAACTCGGATTTTCAACCAACTTACTAGTGAGATTTTTTTCCTTTGTTTACTCTCCATTCAACAACTCAATTACTTATTCTTTTAATTGTCTATTCAAAATTCAGATGATTCTTTCTTTAACTCCCCCACTTTTAGTGACAACTTTTATAAGAACGATATTTTAAGTGCCTAGTATAAATAAAATATAAACCACTTGTCCATTTCTATCTAAATCGTCTTGGTACATTGCTCTAAGCCTCTAACTAACATGGGTTTGTTAAGACACTCATGGTTTATTAAAGTAAATTAGAAGTTTCTTTTCTTAATTCATTGTTCATTTTAATTACTATTTATGAGTAGTAAAAAAACAAAAATCTTGTACTTATGCTTCATTTTGACAAGACAGTGTTGAGACTGTTAAAAATGCGTTCTCCTTTTGGGTAGTTGGAATTCATTCATTTGACTGCTACTTACCACTGTTTTATCTAGGAATGCACATATCCTATCCATACCAGCCAACCTTACTCTACCCGTCAGTTTTTTAACCGTATCCTATCCTATCCACTATTTGGCCGGTAGGGTGGCGGGTAAAGATTTTCTTAACCGCCAGTAAACGGGTAGGGTGGCGGGTATAGGCCATATCCTACCCACCCTACCTAGAAGTGCACATACCCTACTCCTACCCGCCAACCCTACCCTACCCTACCCGCCAGTTTTTTAACCGTATCCTACCCTATCCATTATTTGGCGGGTAGGGTGGCGAATAAAGATTTTCTTAACCGCCGGTAAACGGATAGGGTGGCGGGTATATGCCATATCCTACCCACCCTACCCGTTGTGCATCCCTAGTTTTACCTGTCAGTGTTTTCACCGACAAAGAATGAAGTGAAAGTAAATTTACTCTGACTCTAAACTGTTCTACATTAAAAATTACAAAACTAGTACAAAGGTAGTACCATTTACTCAAAGTCTTTTTACCATAGGATGTTGAAAAAACCAGAAAACCAAATAGTGGTGTAATTAGATTTCACCAACCAGGCAGATTCCAGACAGACTTGTTGGAATTGTAATAGACATCAGGTTCAGAGATTTGGTTGTACAGAATTGTAATACACTATGGACATTTGTATGCAACCACAAAATATCCTCTGGTGACTAACCGGTTCCAGCTCTTGGCGCTTCATGCAGAGTTCACTTTTCAGTTTTCACCATTGGAAATAACTTTTTACTCCACCTAAAGCCATGGATATTTTTAGGGTTTGCAGGAAGCAAGTGCATAAACGAAATCTTACAACATATGCTACATAGGAAGCTAATCACTTTGCCATTAAAGACTCTTAGCATTTTCAGTGTACCAAGTGGTCCAAGAAACAGCATTTTAGCTCCATTCTTACTCTCCACTGATTTTTTTCCAGTCATTCCTTGTAACAAAACAAATTGTTATCTATATCATCACACTAGAATTTGCACCTATCACTGTAGCATAGTAGTAAGGTGATGGTACCGGATGCCTGAGCCTGAGTTCGAAATTCGCCACCATCCATCGGGATAAGGGTTAAACTACACATGAATTTGTTTTCTAATTTTCTTTTTTTCTTTTGAAGTAATGTCTGTTTGATTTTCATGGTGGGTTAAGCTGTTTTCTCATGTGCACAATAAACAAACAACACTAATAACATAAATATATAAACATGAATGAATTATTGAGTAGAACCACTTACTGTTGAATGCGTTGAAAACGATCGAGTACACGTGATTGCACATGTTTTGGTCTCTCTAAATTTGAATTTGTGATTGCACATGTTTTGGTACCTCTAAATCTGAAAATTTGCATCTTTATTCCATCATCATCCACCACCACCTGATGGACAAAGGAAAAAAGAAAAAAGAAATCAAACTTCATCGGCTATGCACATGCTAGTACGAACTTATTAGTGATTTTTTAAAAAATAAAGGAAAGGTTGATATCTGTGTAAGTAAGAGTACCGTTTATGGGAACGTATCCAATTCAGATTTTACACTTTCTTGCCTGTACAAAAACAAACTCCAACGATCATGGCCTCAACATAGCAAAATGTGGGTGATGCGTAGAACGTGCAGATTGTACGATGCATCGAAATGTTGGCTAGGAGATAACTCTCGTACTGACTTTCATACTTCAGGCAAGTAGTTGGAGTCCCTGCGCTGCACTACCCATTTCCAAAAAATGAAGATACAAAAAAATCGCAACGATTATTCTTGAGAAGATTATACGCACCATTCTAATCTAAATGTAAGACCTACATTGCACATTGGATTCTGAAGCTTGGCTTGACATCCAACATGGCCCTCATGTACAACTGCTAATCGAACTATAGCATGATCCAGAGTCAAACCATATATTGAATCTAAAAATACATTTGAAAATTGAGTAGATAAATTCTAGCAGTTCAAGTTGGTGAAAAGTACAGATTTTAAACAACAGTCGTTCCGCATAGGTAACATAAAATGCAATTGCTTGTAACTTGGGGAAAAATATCTGGGTGGTCTATAATGACATGTGGTTTTCTTATGCAGATATATGCTACAGTATATGTACATTACGACTTCTTTTAACGGGCAGCAGGTAGTTCCAAGCCACCTCCAGGGATTCTGGGCTGAACCATAAATGGAAGTATAATTTCTGCAGTAGCTGAATTCGGAACTTCCTCGCGGAAGGGTACTTCAAAAGCCACAGATTGATACAGGCAAACCTCATCTTCCTTGCAGTAGTAAACCTGCAAAACTCATAAGTCACAATCCTTGGACATTTCCTGTCGGTCAAGCTGACTAATTCATTTATGAGACTATGATGTAATGCACAAGGAAAAAATAAGTATGTTTTGCTGGTGGTGTACGTAATGTGGACATCCCTTTTCCCTTGTTATGATATGGCACACTGAATAGAGCTTCTATTGAGAACCATACCTTGCAGTATATTCTTCCCACGGCAGGGGAAGTTGACGGTCTCTTAAAATGAAGTGATGCTGACCCGTCTGGACTAAGAGTCCCATCCAAGGGTTCAATAACTACTGAGTTTTCTGGCTCGAGTTCAACAGTGAATTTGCTACGTGCTTCCTGCAGATGAGAAGATTCATAAACAAAAATTGATGAGCAAGGTGAACCTGTTAACGAAGCTAATGTAGCCTATGGTTAAATCATGCATTAGAAAGAATAAATAATGAACATATACAGTAAGAGGAGGGACCTTAGAAAAATGATATCCTTCAGGTACTGATAGTTTAAGATACAAATTGCCTTCTGCTGAAGAACCTCCGTCGACCGTAATACTCTTCGTGTCATCTGAAGACCGCCTTCTAAGGCGTTTCAAGGACCTGGGTTTTTTTGTGGGAGGCTGAACTCCTTTTAGCTCTAAAGTAAGGAGTTTGGGGTCCTGGTCGTTCAAATCTATGTATCTGATCTCACTATTGTTTGTGTCAGCAATCAGAAGTCTTCCTGCAAGATATTATGCAACGAGTTCTTAAAGCCATTTTTTTACCGGTGATTAAGGTGTGAAAAATGAGAGGGTGATTAAGGTGTGAAAGACGAGGGATTTGTTAGAAACAATATTCTACTATGCGTTATGGGTCATTCCTATTACCGTTTCCTGCATCAACAAGTCCTGCCGGCTCTGAAAGCTGCATAAACCAAATCATGCACATGTTAACCAATATAAGCATGAAATTGAGAATCAACAACAAATAACATAAGAGACCAGATAGTTTCCAACCTGTGCTGATAGAGCAGATCCATCCTTAAAACCAGCACGTCCAGTCCCCGCCAATGTGACCACTCTCTTACTCGTTGGGTCTAGTCTCTTGATCTGCCATTTTGAAGATAATTTAAAATTGAATACACCCATTATTCAATGTTCATGAGAATATCAGTGCTAAGTAAAAGACACCTATTGGCGTGACTGCCAACTAAATGAGAGGCTAATAATGCCATGGATAGTGGTCGAAGTTGTATGAGAGGATCAAGCACCATAACCCTCTAGTATTCAAATAGATAAACGAACTCTAGAGCAGTTTCCCAATAAAGTTAACACATAATATTCGACTCTTCATGAACGCATTTGCTACTTTTAATATTTGTACAATGTTTACAGTTCCTAACCAATGTCTACCTTGTGATTATAAGAATCTGCCACATAAACTTGACCATCTTTTGCACATAAGACACCCAACGGGTGCTGGAGTAGTACATCAGAACCCACTCCATCATGATCGCCAAACTGCACAGATGTGTACAGTTGAAAATTTCTCGAGTTAGATAAACCTCACAAAACCCTGGTAAGAAAACAAAGACCACACTGGCTAAAATCAAGGTACCTTAAATAAATTGTCTGAGAAAACTGGATCACCTCCAGCTAGCAGTTTTGTTCCTCCTGTTTTCAGGTCAAGTACCCTGACTGAACTACTTTCACTATCCGCAACATAAATCTCCATCTTACCTGCAGACAAATGAGATAAGAGCCTGAATTTGATTGTAATAGCAAATGTCAAGAAAGCAAAAAACTGAAAAAATCTACATATTACCAGGGTATAGTGAAATTCCAGAAGGTTGTGCAAATGACGAGCTCGAAGAGCTAGCTCAAAACAAAAACAAACAAAAAAAGGAGAAATGGTCAGTAATGTATGACGAACATTAAGCAATACAGTTACCACAAAAGAGGACTTCTGGAGTGAGGAAACCGTGAGAATAGGAATCCAAACCAGCAATCACAATAACAATAATATGAGAGAAAGATAGAGTAAATGTGCTATATTACTTTGGACCATTCAAATTTCTTTCATAACCATCACCACTAAAAGCTCTAGTAACTCCATCTGAAGTATTATGCTCCCAGATTTGATGCTGACCAGCCAATGCAATGTAAACCATCTCACTGGTGGACTCAAAGCAAACATCCCATGGGGAATTGAGGAGCTGAAGAAAAAAAAGAAACAGTGACCAACCAAATTAAACATCATCCTTCTAGAACAGTGTATTTAAGTAAGTAAATAATAAAGGTCTGCTGTTTAGTGGTCAATTAAGGAAAAAAAATCTGTAGATGAAAATTGAGTGTACTAATGAATGATGTCGGATGCACGAGCAATGGGACTCGACCGAAATGTATAGCGTATAAACAGACAGGTTCCTAGAAAAACAGAAAATAAATGCGCCTCAAATAATGTACATGTCGACACTTGCCTGAGTGGTCCCTTTTCGCCCTCCCTTATAGTCGGAACCTTTGGTTCCATTTCCAGCAAGAGTCTTCACCAGCTCATTTACAAAATCTATCTCCCTACGTGAACAAAAAATATCCAGTAAATACAAATAAGAAAATCTTATGAATGAAACATCAAGAGACAACAAGTAAATATAGCTCCCATTCTTGTAGTACCTCAGGGCATGATTTTCAGTGTCGGCGACATATAGACAATTTTTCCTTGGGTTGTATGCCAGTCCCTGCAATTAAAAAACCATAATTGTTAGGCTTGGAGGTATGTATTCGACATGACGCTTACCAGAAGAACATGAGAGGGTATTTTGCAAAATGTATGCATGTCTAAAATAATAATTTGCATTGATTACAATTAACAGATTCATTAGTTACCTGAGGACGGTTGAAAGTGGCAGTATCGAAAGTACCATCCTGTAGACCCTCCTCGCCCGTACTTCCAATTTGAACAACAAAATTACCCTCTAGGTCTGTTACAACCTGAATTCAGGAAAAACAAGATACCACTAAGATATGTTTCAAACAAAAGTTCACCTGCTAAAATCAAATGCATCTCTATCCACAATCCATCACAGGCACAATAAAGATGTTATAATGCTCAGATTAAGTTATAAGCTCAAGAGTACTGTGGGTTTCCCATGTTATACTTATTATGTGGACCAGCCCCATAGAAAAAATATTTCACCAGGAGTATGACACTGCTTGTCAAGGAATTGATTAATTAAACATTGAAACCAAGAGGGCTTACAATGCAGTTATGGTTCTAGGAATTGATTATACATTAAAACCGAGAGAACTTACAATGCGGTTATGGTTACTGTCTGCAATAAATAACTTATTGTTTAAAAGATCAACTGCCAGCTTGCCAGGAAACTTTAGTGGAGACGTCAATAAACGTGGATCATTGTCCTTCTCCAATGTCAGAGGAAGAGGAGTGCTGTCTAAGATCTCTTTCTCACCGTAAAACAAAAGAGCCGCCTCCACTAAGTCATCAAGATCCTAAAGCATAGTATCATGTGTATTTTAGAATTATGAAGCAACTTCAGCAGATAGATAACAGATAAAGGAAGACATCAATACCTTACGACGACCTTCGCCTGCTATTTGTGCTAAGAGCTTACCACTGGGACTAACGATAGCAAAAGTGGGCCATGAACTTACACCTAATTCTCTCCATAAATACATATCTCCATCGTTCACAACCTACAGTGATTAATTTGAGAATAAGATTAGTAATGCATAACTCCAGGAAATGAACAAGACGCGATATTGAAATATAAGAAAGCTGTCACCTATGGTCTCAGGATATTGGTCTCAGAAGTTCAGCCGTGGAAGCAATTAATTAAGAAGTCAAGAATTTCAAAGTCATTCAGACTGTTAAGTGCGTCAATTTAAGCAGAATCAATCGGATAAAAGCACCAAACATATGTAGAGAACGGTCAGATGGTTAACATACTGGGTGAGTGATGTCATAGCGTAACACCGCATTCCGAATAGCTTCTAGATCCTTCTCGTTGTCAAATTTAGCTGAATGCACCCCAACGACAGTGAACTGCAGAAAAAGAAGATGAAACCCAACACCTCGAAAGAAGTTCTGGAGCCATTAAGTAGTAAATCATGAGAAAGAAAGAGAGACTCACTGGCTGATCCTTATACTTTTTCTCCAAATAATCTAGGTCTGGAAGCACATGCATACAGTTTATACAGCAATAGGTCCAAAAGTCCAACAACACAACCTTTCCTTTCAAATCCTGTCCAGAACAGAAAGCTTTGAACTTTTAGCCACAATTCACAGTAAGATTATCAGTGTTAGTATCTGGTTGTAGTTGAAGTGCTTATACGATACTAAACTCATGCAGAGTGCATTAAATGCAAGATTGAAACAACCACATATTACATGATTATGGAATACTTTCTTAATAATTGCAGACTTCTTCCATGAATCTCAGAATATGAAGCAATATGGTTATATACGGGATGTTATATTTATTCTTCCATAGTGCATAAACATTTTACCTTGCGCAACTGAAGTGGAGCTGTATTAATCCAATCAAGTCTAGATGGAAACTCAGGCACAATTTGAGCAGACCCCCTTGCATAGCAGATATAAGAAAATCAGAATCATACAGCTAAAATCCTTAGTTGATTGAATTCAAGATTACGTCAAGCCAAAAAAACAAATTTTCCACTTATGTAACATACCTGGCCTCCACATCTGCTATGTAATTCACAAATTGTTGGACTCTTGCGGATTGTGCTTGTCCTGTAGATAGTATAGTAGGTAGAATTGGTTTACCATGAGTTATTCGGAGTAGAAAAGTATAAGTAACCAGTAAGATACATGAATTTCTAATCAATTACAGTACTGACGACCATGTCACACAGCTCTGTAGTCTAACATAGTAACATTATCATCAAAAGGAATCCACAGATCTAGAAAACAGAACAAAAGTAAAAACTCAAAATGCACTTTTCTTCAAGAGTTTGCTTGAGCATAAGAACTCTCCAAAGAGTTCATGCAGGAGTATCCAAAAGATAAGAACTCTCATCCCTTTCCAACCAACCCACATCTCAAAGCAATAGTATTGGAGTAAAATTAGACAGACATAAAACTTTCTTATACCTTCATTCTGTCCAAAAGTAGGACGGCTGACCCCAAACAACAAGTTCTGAATAGCTTTTGGAGACGTATACTGCATTGCCTGAACATCCAAAATGCTTGCAAATTTAGACAATGCTACATTCAGAGATACAGTAGAAAGGTAATCCTTCTTCTATATCCAAAAAGTGCACTGATGAGACTTACGAGACTAAATTAAACATAAAACCAACATAGAACTTTCACTGTGTTTATCTAATTGATTAGGCTATACCTTCCAATTGCTGACTGCGAAAGCGACACAAGACAGAGCAATACCCAAACTTGCATATTTCAAGATATTTCGTCGAGAACCCTGAAACCTGTCAGTAGGTAAGTTCTGCATCCTTAATGTTAGTTTATTGACCCATATAAATTTCTCACAGGTCAGGTATTACTTCAGACAGAAAACAATGACAACACTGGTTCAGAATTTTGAAATATTTGACTTCGTTTCAGCTTAGCTAATACTAGTTGTTAAAATGAGGGGTACCTGCTTAAAGCACTGTCTTAGTTGAAGTCAGTGTGATAAGAGTGTTACCATCCTTGAAGATTCAACTACTGAAAAAATTGTAATACTAAAACCTCTAAAAGTTAACTTATTGGTCGTCTTCAATTATCTACCAGTTTCAACTCCTAAAAAACTAAGAGAGGCAGACGAACTACTTGGTTCTTCATTGTGTTTGCTAGGCCAACTAGGAGAAACTTCGTATAAATCAAAGCATATTTGTAGAAATGAATTAAACAACTAAGCACCTTTTGTATGACTTATTATAACTGCCAATTCACCGAAAGTTACAAGGTTGAATCCATCTTACCCTCCAGCAGCAAGGATTTCCTCCTTGCTAGATTGTGTATTCGTGGATGAAACACCTTCTATGTTATCTTGAAACATCTCCCCGGAAGTTTGAACCACAGAAGAAACATACTGAGCATCATCTGCAACCATTTTCTTTGTTAGACTTCAAAGAGAACAAAATGTAACTAATTTTAATCACTGCACCAACAGATTATAATTAGCAATGACACTAGTATTGGCAGACAACACAGCAATCTAAAGCTGCATTTGCAGTCTTTTGTCTCTTTATTGGATCTCATTGTGACACATGAAACATTGTTAAACTTGTATACAAGTGAACCAGCTAAAGAGTAACACTAAAATGGCAGAACTCAGAAGGACACAAAACAATCAAAATATAAACCAGTAACCACTTCCTTGAAAAGAAATATTTACTTCCACAACACGATAAACCATTATCCATTAATAGTTCTTTGAAATTACTGCAAAATGTATCTTCCAGCATGCCACTATTGATGGATGCAACAGGGTATTCAAACTAAATAAACTACGCAATATGCCCATTACATACTATCACAACCAGAAACACCACCACCACCAAGAATGTCTTGAATTGAGATATTTTGGATCTCCTTCTTGATAAGAGCTGGGCCAGCTTGTTTCAGAGTTTCTTCTGGTAATGATGTTGTCACAGCTATACATCTACATGAAAATGGAAAACATGTAATGGATTTTTATTTTTGCAAAAGAACCAGGACAAGTACAAAGTAAGTGTCCAGTCTTCAAGAGAATGCTTTAGCCTTTAAGTATAAACAGAACCCTGTGTGAGTAAGTTTTCAATATGTATGTAAAAAAGGTATCCGAGGAGACTCACCTCATATGTGCAGCTTTTGCAGCTTGAACTCCAGCTAGTGCATCCTCAATGACAATACACTGGAAAGCAGGGAGGAAGTAAGACGGTGCAAAAGAAAATTAAGCAAAAATCATCAAATAGAGAGTGGAAACCCTCAATTTTGGGCATGATGCAAGACCATGAGGATGTGGTAGAATATCACATACGAAAGGATGCTAAACTCTACAAACATTAGTGACCTTTCTACAATCTACAATGATAATATCCAATAGCCCTCTGGAAAGTCTGTTAGTTGGTATACCTCAGAAAGGGGCACATTCAAGTATTTTGACGCAGCTAAAAAAATATCTGGCGCAGGTTTCAAATTTTCAAACGCATCTGCTGATACAATTGCATCAAACCTGGAACAAAAGCATAGTCACATCAAGCAAAGGTCGATGAGGGTAAGTTAAAAAGCAGCGTATCGCTCAAATCATTGGAAAAGGATTCAGGCAAAATCACCATAAGCATCCTTGATATCACTGAGCTGCTTAGGCTTACATGACAAATTAAATATGTGAGGACCACTTTTTTTTTGTTTCATTTTATGTTAACAGAGTCGGAGACTTGAAGAACAAGAATGAGCACGGGCAACATAAGGGAGATTACAACGTTTTATGTTTCTAATTTTAGAAATCAGGGGCTGAAATAATCATTCATGTATGAACTACAGATCACTGCACAAATTGAGATGGTAAGTACTCAATAGGCCACGACATTGATGACCGCTAAAGGAGGGAACCTGGCAATGCAACTTTGTTTTGCCATGGATGTATAAACTTCAGCTGAAAAGTTATATTGGCTTACATTGATAAAGGTAAACCAGCAGCTGCTAAATTTGCGTCAACCTTGATCCGATCAGCACTGGAAGCAACGGCTACTTTCAGACCATTTTTTTTACACTGAAGCATAGAAACTATAAGTCACCTATTGGGAAAGCAAAAAATACGAGAGATGAACCACTTTCATCATATCTTACCTCTGTGATGAGTTCAAGAGCACCAGGAAATCCTATTCCAGAGTCTGGTTTTGTAAACTGCAGGAAATTTTGAATATTCATAATATTAACAGCAATTCCAATACCAAAATGATCTGATAGACTGATACAACACTCAAATATTTTTTCCTTTGCCATTTTAAATGAGTTCTGGAGAGATGATACATCAATTACCTTACTAAGATATATTTCAAAAAAACGCTTCTTTGCCACCTCAGTATCAAATCCCTCAACTCCCTTCAGAGAAGCAACACCTCCTAGAAAATTTGCCTCCCCTGATAGTCCACAACAACAAAACACAATATAACAAATTATCATTTGCAGCCAATGACACAAAGAAAATCTTAATGAAATTATTGTGTATGCAGAAATTTACCAGTTCCAGTAAAAGGTGCAAAATCTTCAGCTGTAACTTCCACTCCCATCTCCGCAAACAAATCAACCCCAGCCATTCGAGATGGTTCTTCACTATCACAAAGAACACCATCCATATCGAACAACACAGCCGATACTTTCCCCCACTTATTTTCAGTTTCACTAACATTTTGCTCTTCTAGTTTCAAACAAGATGTAGTAATACTCTTCCTAATATGCTTTCTACATTGGCGAGAACTCACTAAACTTTCTCTTCGCAATTGATGAATCAAACTCGACTCAGAACTAAAGAAGGATAACGAATTTAACTTCGAGAAACATGGATAACAAACAGGAATTGAAGCTTTCTTGGTAAGCGATGGCATCAACAATCGTAACGCCATATCTAACAAAATTACCTGTTTGTGGCGGGGAAAGTTTTGATACACTTTTATATAGACATTTATACACCTCTGACTAAAACACCCTCTTAAATCTCCAATCTAGACATACAATTGAAGTGAGGCTTTGCCCCTTGCATCTTCAATAGAGTAATTTATACCAGTATAACACAACAGCACAGCAAATTCAATTCACAGATAGTGACCAGTTCTCTGCTAACCAATCAAATTTTCCACATTATCCACTTACTGACCATTGGATGGTAAGGTTTCTAGAGATTTGCGGGAGAAGCATCTCATAAAATGGCTAATCAATCTCTAAATTATCAAGAAAATAAAATCACAGAATTTTCTCAGTGAATATCTGAATCTATTTATTTACCAATAGTAATAGTAAAAGTAACAGTAAGAGTTCCTCAGTAAATCCGGTTACATCATCATCATCATCAGCTAATTTATTGTTCATCACCAATACAATCAGAAGTAAAAAGATCTAAAGATGATCAAATCTAACCGTACAAAATGTGATGAAGATGATCAAATCAAGTTGGCGGAGGAGTGAGGGATATCGATACTCCAGATGAGCTTGACTTGGAGAGCAAAATGATCAAAGCGACACCGATCCATGTAGCGAAATAGAAAATTCCAACTCGAGCCTTCACACACATAAACTCAGAAAGGTCATCATTGAGATTTGTGCCACCGATCTTCAGTAACGATTTCAGCCGAGTCAAGTCAATCCCAGATCGCTTGAGAAGATCTACCATCATCATCTCCTCCGCGTCCATGTTCTCTGTCTTCTTCTTTGAATGTGATGAAATAGCTTCTGATTCTGCAGATTCATTAGGCGAAATGTTGCTGTTGATGACTTCGAATGAAGCAGCGAGAGTTGAATCATCAGGGAACTCAAGATTCTGCAACGAAAATACATTAGATTGAAGAAAAACATCATTGAATTGTGTGAAAATTTAAAAATTACGTGAATAATTACTTTGGAAATTTCTGTTGCGTTTGAGATTTCAGATTCGTCAGATTTAGCTTGACTTGAATTCACTGTGTAACTGGCGATTTCAGATGAAGCTGAGAGAGGTGAAGATTTAGCTTGAGCCGGAGTCACGGTGCAACTGGTGATTTCAGATAAAGCTGAGAGAGACGAATCGGTGTCGAAAACGAGATTCTGGAATTGAAGAACATAACAACAACATTATAATGGATTTTATTCCGAATTTATCAATCAAATTTTGAGAAAATATTAAGTAATTTGAAATTGGATCATAAAACAAACTTACGTCATCTGCTGTTGGAGTAAAAAAGAAAATAAGAATCAAGAATCTCTACAGATTCCATCGATGATTCTACATCAGGTGACCTTACTTTAGTTTCTTCAGGAACGGGTGAAATCATCATCGGAGATGGAGAAACAATCTTCATAAACCAAAAACAGAAACAAAACACAAAATCAGTATATGAAGTAAGAAGAAAGAGATTAAGATAGAGATTTTGGTTTTGTTCTGGTTTCGATCTTACCTCTTTGGATTCGTCGTGAAGAAGATTTGCAGTTCGTTTCACTGGAGGAGTTGATGAATTTCTAGGGTTTCGTTGTTTGCGAGGTGTTTGAATTGGAGTTTTCATCCTGGCGGGAGATCTCTTTTCAAAGTGAGTGAAGTATAGAGAAAGACGAGCATATCCGGGCATTTATACGAGTTTGGAAAGTTCTATCCCTGAGACGTGTATCTCGAGGAATTTAGGGTTTGACGTGTATCTAGATTTTATTCCAGGCGGTTTAAGGTTGTGCACGTCAATTGTAAAGATGCGATTCTAGCGCAACTTCTGCAGTTTTGGCTGGTGCTAATACAAGACACCCATCAGATTTACAATTATGCACATTTTCTGATACGACCCTTGAGCTCAAATATGTATTTTTTACCCACTCATCGGAGCTTAAATATGCACTTTCGCTTCAAGAAAAAGAAAAAAAATCGAAGTGAGGTGAGGTGAACTGAATGCAGCCAAACCGAGCAATAGAGTGTCTAGAATTGGACTGCACTGCAGTCACTGCTAAGCTAGGCTATGAGAAATTTTTGAAGACTTTTGTATGGTTTGTGATGGTCTTGAGAAAACAAGCTTTAATCGAGCTCAACTTGGCTTGACATGAATGATTCGGAAAAAATCTATATGGCCTTAATTACAGACTTGTGATTAAATTTGTAGTGGAACAGCTTATACAGCAAGACCCTGGAAACAATAAAGCTACACAAGAATGGTGATTAGCAGATTCATTTTACAGTAAACATCCAAGCTCCCAACTTCATCAACGAGTGCAAGCACTTTTCCGAAGTAGTTATAAAATTGTTATTTTCATTAGCACATGCAGAATAGTCTGTATCATACCATTTAGCAGGTCAAGCTCAAACAGAAATCCTGGAAGTCCCACCTGACAAAAACATAAAAGAGCAGTGGCGATGGAGAACGCCTTTAAGTTAGGGAACAATGTCAAGATAGTTTTTAGGAGCAATGAGTAAAAAAGAATCTAATGTTTTGAAATACCTCAAAAGATTTGCAGAATTATAATATTTCAATCCCAACCATCACGGGATCTCCTGAAATCTTTCTTTTGCGAGAGGGCTTTCTTGCTCTGTAGTCTCTTTTGTTCTCCAATAGCAGCCCTACAGTACATGAAAGACATCTATAAGAAGCATTTGGAAAGTTATGTCACTCAATTAACATCCTGCTGCGTATCTCCACTCCCAATTGCAAAACTAGTGTCTACATGATGCCTACAAATGAAACGACCATACCATACCGTGTCTCTATGTTATCTAGAGAAGTAATGACAAAACTGTGTCTCTAAACTATTTACAAAGAGAAACAGCTTTCCTAGTAAGTGAGGAAACCAGTAAAATCGTGTTGAACCTAGGATGAAGTCTATAGTCGTCAAAGAGCTCTTTTACAAAGTTGGCAGTAATAGAAAATATTAGTATGTTAATCATGTTATACAACCACCTGAAATGTTTTTCTAGCCAACTGATATCACTTTGTCCTACGCTAAAGTTTTATGCACGAGGTTATTTAGAATCCCAAGCATCAATGATATACTTTACATCAGACTCTTGCCGTTCTTATCTTTATGTGAAGTCATAGGATTAAAACAACCTAAAATGAAGTATTAAAGTTTCCACTGGTCGAGCGTTTCTGCTTCTGTATGCGGGCGACATTAAATATGGCAGTTACAAACTTACAATTTATTGTCAACAATGAAAAGCATACTAAAGAAGGGAATATCAAGAATGAGGTTGCACATACAAACCATAGACTGAGCTGAGGTAGAGCAAAAGATTAGAACACTTACATCTTAGCAATCTTTTTCTTCTGCTCTGCTGAAGGGGGTGGTGGGACATATGAAGCAGCATCAATGATGGCCTAATCAATTTTGAAAATAAGAAATGAAGGATATAAAACATGCGAGTCTTATAAAACTTCAAGTTCAAGTATCAGCATGATGAACAGTAAGACGGTTTTAGCAGGCCATCAAGATATTACAATTAATATCAGTTCTTCATTTGAGCAAAAGAAGGGAAGGATATTCTACCACGATGGCAGATGAGAGGAAGAGACAAACCATGGGTGTATGGTACCTGCAGTTTCTCCAAAGCATCTTCTATGTTACCCCTGAAGAAGAGTGGAAGAAAGAAACTAAATGCTTTGCTCAAGACATAAGCGAAATGGATAGGAAAGACGAGTAGGGGACAGAAGCTAACTTCTGCGTTCTAGTTCTTGTAGAAGAAATCACAAGCTCCCCATCTTTGTTCATCCGATTCTTCTCCTGCCAACAAGCATAGTATAGAAATTATAACATGTACAAGGACAGACCCACGAGAAACTAAGTGATGCAACAAACATGAACTATTACAAGCTAACAGGACATGTCGCTTTCTAAATATACATGCTACTGACATATGAGTGTATCCACCAGGATTAAGAATAAAAAGTAAGAAGGCTAGTGAAAAAAAGAGAGAAAAAAAAAATCTGAAGGAAGAATTAATTTGCGCTTCCATTTTATTTAACCATTGTGATTAAAAAAAAAGTGTGGGTAAAGTCTGGTCGAGGTCCAGCCTTCTCCCGAGTCAACTGGTCATCCTGACAAGGAGATCTCAGTAGCTTCTGAACTTGAGCATGCCAGAGTAAATTCATTCAGATTACTAGATCACTTTTTCCGTTGTTCACAACCTAAAGGAGAAGGTAACTTTGTTTCATTCCCTAAGGTTTGCTATACCTAATCTTTTTTCCAGTAATTTTAATCAGATGGCTAAAACATTTGGTGACACTAATGATGCATCACTATATAATTGAATTATTACATGCAAACTTGAATTACCAAGGTTAATGATGTACCATAGACATAATCTTCTCTTTGACTCTGTCGCTCAGCCAGTCAGCCTTATTCACATTGAAACGCATATCGACCTTGGTGTTCACTGTAACACATCATTTTATAAGTGAGTAAGCTGCATTAGAAATGTAGAAACAAGAGTATAATAGAGAACCACATTTAAAAGACTGGGAGTCAAAAAGAGATACTAACAAACCTTTATTGACATTCTGACCACCAGGCCCGCCACTTCTTGCAAAACTAACAGTAACATGGTCTGAAGAAAGAAAATCACGATTCAAATCAATACCAGATGAATGAGTTTACCCCGATATCCAGCACAAACATCAAGATTCGGACAAAATGTATATAGTACAGCAATTCAAACATTTCCAATCTCTCATTCAGAAATAAGATGACACGTAAAGCACATGCAGCAACAAACTAATAAAGAACTAACAAGAACTACTATTCTATAATTTCAGTGAATCTGTTCTTGTATCAAAAGCCCTTTAATTCAACAACTATTCTTTGCCATGTATCACCATTATAAAGGTATTTGCAGTTCCACAATTTCGTTTAGCTTGAAAATTTGTTTGATGACAAATGCATAATGTATCAACACTGAAGTTTCTAGGTTCAGCACAGCTGTAACATAGTTGTCTGTGACTTCCATATAGGGAATCAAGACATTTATCGATTAGGAGACCACTCCCATATCCCATACTTGAAGTTGCCCAAAGTTGTTTTTCCAAATATATTCAGATAAGAGAAAAAGGATGTCAAAACATGGTAACTTCCAGAATGTGTTATATTAGTTCTACATCAGCTTTTTTTATATCAATGCTATAATTTCACTACGGAACATAGCTACAATGTAACGCAAGTATACTTAAAAGATTTCAAATATATAAACAACATGTCATCCAAGAGAAAAATAAGTATCCATGCCACTAATGCATTACATTAGGTTCCTACTGTACAGATCAAAAACCAGTTTGTACCAATTTGTTAATCAGAAAAGCTAAAAAGTATCAATTACTAGACTCCACGGTAGAATGTTCACCAGAAGTAATAAAAGCTGGACAAATTCATACCTATAGTGATTTTAGGAATAGGTTCATTTCCAGCAGCAGAAGCTCTTTCTTCGGCTTCTTGCATAAATTGATTAACCTGAGATAAACGTGATGACATCTTCTTCTCACTGGAAGCATCTGAAGCCATACATACAATTCTTCCATAGCTGATAATAGGGTTGCAACCAACAACTCCATTGAATCTCACTAATGTCCATGGAACTACTGGATTAGGTTTAAAGAATAATGGAGAGATACGGGCAATTTCTCTAGTAATCATGTTTGTAGTCATCATTCTAATTGCTGCCGTTTTCGTGGCAGAGTAAACCCTAAGGGAGAGATAAAGATTTTTTGAGGATTACAATCTGTTGGCCAACTTTGGCCTGTAATGTCCAAACCATTATACTTACTCAAGAGTCAAGAGATTAAACGTTTCGGTTCTCCATGAAAAGAAAACAAAATGGTTCGCCCTTGAACGGGCCTTGGTTCGTGCTTTGTAGACAAATGCGTAAAAAGACTTTTGTGGTGGTGGAAATTTTGCTTCTGAATAAATGAAAAATTCTACTCCCTCCGTTCTTAAATAATAGGCTGGTTTACATAAATAAAAGTTTCAAGAAAATAGGTTGGTTTTCTAATTGGGAAGTAAAATGTTACTTTAGTTCTGTGGGACCACTTTTTTCTTAATTTCTTTTGATGACAAGTGTCATGTGGACCATTTCACTTTACTTCTTTTATCGACAAGTGTCATGGGGACCATTTCCCTTCACTTCTTTTATTGACAAGTGTCATGAGGACCACTTTCAATGATTAGTTCTCTTAATTTCCTTAATTCTCTCTAAAAACAAAACCAGCCTATTAAAAAGGAACGGAGGGAGTATATAAGAATCAGGTTCTAGGTTGATTTCCGAAAACCATATGTCCATATCCATATGTTCACGCCGATATCTTAAGTTGACATTTAACACGTATAAAAATATTAAGTTATGCAACTTCATTTAAAATTAAAAATATATTTTGCATAAAAAATTTAAAAATAGTTGTCAAAGATTTTTTTTTAGAGATTACTCAGACAAATCGAATGCACGTGTTTTTCGCGTCATATTTCATGACATGTACTTGTCAAAAATCAAAACCTATCTTTTATGAGATGTATTCATATGCATGTGAAAATATGAACACTAAAAGAACAAAATATAAGTTATAAATTCTTTCAAAAGAAAATTAAAAAAAAAAAAAAGATATTTATTTACCTTTGTAGAAAAAGTAAATTATGGAAGAAAATATAAGTATTTGAAAACTTAAAATCTGACATTTTTGTTTATGCTCTTTGCATAGAGAATTCGAAATACTTTTCGATAGTATATTTTTTTTCAAAAATTTGACAAATAATTTGAAAGATTAGAATTTTGAAGTTTCCTTTTATGAAAATGGCATTTCTGTAAATAGAATGTATTTCTGATTTATGAAATGAAATTGACCCGCACGTTTAAATATTCAGATGGAAGACGTATTCCTTCCGCGAAAATCTTATGTCGCTTATCAAATGTTCACACGAAAAAGATAATTTGGATCTGACGGCTGAATTTCTGTCTGCTTTCAAATTATGTGAGAATTTCATTATGGCTTCCGCGCATTAAAGGGGTGTGGGATAATCCTTTCTTCTTAATTAGGTGCAATAGGATCTTGATCTGGGTAAACCATGGGAGTAACCAAACACTTAAATTGGGTAAACAAGTATGTGGGAAAAAGAAGAACCAATATTGATTGTATTCAAAATGAGACTAGCTTATGGCTTACTGAAAGAGGTGACATTGCTGATAACTTTAAATCTGATTTTCTGAACATGAGTAGGACTTCCAATCCTCATGATCCTCTACATATCTCAATTTTATCCTCGTTATGTTAGCTAAGAAGATAATAGGAGGCTAACTAGGATACCAACCCATGATAATGCAAAATATGTTGTGTTTGGAATGCAACCATGAACTACTCCTGGTCCAAATGGCTTCCTACATTGTTTTACCAAGAAATTTGGTACAAAATAGGTAATGATAATATTTCTATAGTGAAATCCATTTTTTATTTCTAAGTTTATTCTTAAACAATTGAATCATAAATTTACTGCTCTTATTACTAAACACAACTGTCCTAAGAATGTTGTTGGTTTTAATTAGACCAATTAGTCTATGTGTTATAGCTCATAAGATCATTTCTAAGCTGATAGATATCAGACTTAAAGTTTTGCTTGATAGGACAAATTTTCCTTTACAGACTGCTTTCTTGTTTGGTAAGTTAATAATTGTTGATGATGACGTTGTCGTTGCGCCTGAGCTAACTCATTTTATGAAGAAATGTTAAGCTAAAATTATTTGGATGTCAGATAAGCTTGATATGTCAAAATCTTTTGATAGAATAAAATGGTATTCCTTCTAGCTACTCTTAAAAGACTTGTATTGCGTGAGGATTAATTGGTACACGATGATATTATTAAAGAATCACTCGGTCAAACTGACAAGTTTTGGTATATCAAACTTGTTGTCAATTTTGTTGATCAAAACTATGTCTTGGTTTATAGTCTATTAAAGTCATCATATGACTATGAATTGAGCATTGTAGTTGATTATCAGAATTCACCAATTGATCTTGAAGATTGAAATCTGAAGAAAGCCAACGTCGACAAAAACTTCATTAACAAAGGTATATGAAGACTGACTATCCTAATTATTAAATAATTGCTCGGTCAAACTCACAAGTGTTGTTATATCAAGCTTATTTTCAAATTTAGTTGATCAAAACTATATCTTGATTTCTAGTCTACAATTAGTCAATTCTCGGATTAGGATAGATGTGTAGTTGAGAATCAGACATCACGGCATTCATCACTGCGTTCTACCGTTCGAAGGCGAAGATCAACCGAAGCTTCTGGAGAACTTCTTCAACGAAAGGTCAGTGAAGACTGAACCACCTATTTCTCAAGTTATATTCATCTTTATATCTATGAGACGATGTCGTATGACTAATTAGACTATTGCAAGCATATCAATAATTTCGAGTCAAGTGTCTCTTGATAATTTGTTCTCGAAATGTAATGACTAAGCTTAATGAACATTTGTTCATACTTGATGAATTTCGGTTAGAACAATTTATTGTTCATAATCTAAATCGTGATTCAAGATTATCATTTGAAAATAGCCTAGAACATTGATATGTGTCATTGGGAATGCTTCAAATTGATTTAGAGAAAAACATAGTTTTATTGTAAATCGGGATACAGGAAAGTATGCATATCAGTTCACATACTGGGAAAACTTTCGTAGGTCTGGAGTCGCAGTGCACGTACTGGCGTAGCTATATGTCGGCAATAACTTTTTGGTACGCATACCCGGTATCCATACCATAAAAAGTTTGTTGTTCGTGAACCAGGAATGGCACGCATACCCAGTATGCATATCATAAAGGAACTGTTGGTTTTGAAATTGGTGTGGTATCACAACCCGGTACGCAAACCGGGAAAATTCTGTGAGTTTCAGAACTCATTTTTGTCTTAAGGGTACACATAGCCGGTACATATACTTTGACGAAAAAAGTCACGAATAAGGTAGAGTACACATACCTGGTACACGTACGTACCCTGTCGAATACTTTCAGATGCACAAAAATTATTTCTGTGAGATAATTGGCATTTGAATAAATCTCTAAAAACGTTATATATACATGATTGATCATATTATAACCTATAGTTGTGACTCAAACTTAAAGTCTTAAGTGTTATATAAAAATGATTAAGCTTATGGTTCAATCGGCTAGTTTCGGCTAACCGTCCATGAACAATGTCTTTGTACACGGTTAGGTTACGGTTCATCCTAACCAGAGTGTATATCTTGTTATGTTAATCATATTTGAAAGACTCATCTAATGATGGATATTGTTTGCTTGGTTCCAAAGTTATCTTAGCTTAAACCTAAAGCAACCTATACTTTGAAATTCCATATAAGGGAGAATCTCAAGCAGCTGGAATCTTTGAATCCCCGACACTATTCTTCTGTTTCCTAGTTGAAAAACTATAGTCGTCCTCTCCTTAAAACCCTTATAGGTTTTATCAACTAAAAAGACTTCACCTAGGGATTCGTGAAGCCAGTTTCAACTATCTTTCATCTTGATAGTTCGTGTATCCAAATTTTGTTTTGATTGTTGATTTTCTCACTCAAACAAGATAGATAGAAATTGCAAATTTCTCTTCGTGTTAGACTTTGTGATTCCACAGGTTTAATACTTGTGAGGCGAATAGTAATCTAGGATGCTCTTCGGGAAGCATAAATCTGGATTTTGAGGTTAGATAGATTTTTTTTTATTGTTATCTTTCCAGTCTCACCTTGATTTATCGATAAAAAAGGAAATCACACATATATGTTTATCTGTGGGAGGCAGATTGGTTTAAAGTCTTCAATTGAGTTGAAGCAACTCTTAGGCTGTAAATGATGTCATCTAAGGGAATCAATTGCGCGGAGTCCTGCTAGGATTCAAAAGGCGTAAAGAGCGAAACTGTAACTGAATTTTTGTGAGGGTTTAATTTGGTTTTAACTACATTCTAGTCTGAAGTTAACTGGTAGTAGGATAATGTCTGTAGTGGCTTAGTACAGTTTGGTGTTCAATCTGGACTAGGTCCTGGGGTTTTTCTGCATTTGTGATTTCCTCGTTAACAAAATTTCTGGTGTCTGTGTTATTTCTTTCCTGCGTTATATTGTTTATCTTATAATTGAAATATTACAGGTTGTACGTAAATCAATCAAAGTAGATACATCCATCATTGTTTGTTGGATACGACTTAATTGATTCTTGGATATTGATCTTTGCAATCGTCCAAGTACTCTCACACGTAAATCAGGTTCACAGTCTTGTCTTTGTAAACTTTCTGATTGTGATAGAAAGATATATAATTCTAAATATTATTCCTTGATTGAGATTCATTAAGTTGAACTCTCGGAATTGTATTTAAGTTTGTTCATACAGGTTGCCTAAGAAAAAGTTGGTGGCGTATTTTGGTACCCCCGCGTTTTCAGTTGGTATTAGAGCAGGAAAACACGTTTAAGAACTAATAAGCATGTGTTTGAACCAATCTGAATATATGGATATGAGTGTTATTTCTAACAACGCATCACCGTTTTAGAATCATTTTGACGATTTTCAAGGTTTTGGTTCACGTGAGAAAACTATCACATCTGAGGTATCATCTAAAACTGTGGATAACTGAGAGACACGCCTAGAAGAACAGTTTGATGAACTTTCAGACGAAGGTGATTCTGATATCGATAACGATGTTGATGAGCAAGTCTCGCAATATACCAAGTTGTTTGTCAATCTCTTAATGAAGAAAAAGTCAATGTCATGTCTGATTGGTTCTCTAACTCCTCTCTTTCGAGAAAACAATAAATTGAGAAAGGTATTTAAAGGTTATGATAATGATTATCATCTAAGACAATCCCTTCTTAAAGATCGCGAAGACGATGTTCTTTCAAAATATTCTGATGTGAAAATCTTAGTTGAAATCTTTTTGTGTTAGAAGAAAAACTTGCAGAGAATGAAGCCAGGATTAACTCTCAACAAATTAGATTTATAGACAAAGAAAGTGATTCTGTCGCACGAGAAAAATGTCTTGAGGCTGATTTAACTGTTGCTCTTGATAAAATCAAGATGTCGGAAGAGGACTGGAAAAAATTCAATACTAGTGCAAAAAAATTAACCATTATGGTAGGAGAAAGTAAAAATCATTGTGATACACGAGGATTGGTTTGTAAGGGAATAAACGCTCCAAGTATTAGTAAAGAGGTAAAAAATTTCAAGGCTAGTGATACTTCTCAACCGAAGATTTCCACTGATGGTAAAAGTGAAATACCTACACCAGCAGTTAAGGTTCGAAAAACAAAATTATATCAACCTCCAAAGCCAGCACACACGATTCCAGGTAATAACATTCCTTATGTTTGCTATTATTGTGGAAATAAAGGTCACCTGCAAAGGGGATGTCATTTTCGTATAAAGAATGAAAAACTTCACGATGTTCTTATTTGGGCATCACAAGAAGTGATCAAACCTAGATCATATGTTAAGGCTAATACCCTTGATATTACGGGTTGTGAGCGTCTAACCATTAGGAAAAGGAATCAGTATTGTGATAAACCAAGATTTGCCTATAAACGTCGTACAAAGCCTTTTCACAATTGTAATGATTATCAAAAGTATAAATTTGTAAAGACGAAGACAAGATCCGATGTTCCCAATTGGAAAAAGACTAACTTGGAAAAATAGTCAGTCTGATTCTCCTTCTAGAAAACATGAAGAGAATAATGGATACCAAATAAGGGTCCGGTTGTTCTTAAACGCACTCAGAAGTGGATACCGAAGAAAGCTCTCTCAGAAACACATAACCACACAGCTTCGAATCTTCAGACAAGGATTAACCGATTGCAGAACGCAGATTACCCGATTGCGAGGCATTAAAAGGACAAAGAAAAGGCTATATACAAGTAAGAATTATATCTCCTTATCCCTTAGTGATTCTCCTAAGATAAAATGTGATAAATACATACCAAATACTAAACAAGAAAGTATACCAAAGAATCGTGTTTTCATGATGGCCATTTGATTGATGCCTACCAAAAGACAATTTGATTATTATGGTAAATAATGCATTCTTCTGTAGCATGAAATTAAAGGAGGACGCACAACTTGCTCAAGAAAAGTAATTAATTCCTTCTTGACACATGTTGTATCTTGTTTTGTGAACATTTTTTCTTGTAATTCTGAGTCTTTCCATAAGGTTTCTCTTTATACGGTTACATCAAATATCTTGATGTGATTATCAACCACCTCTTGTGCTCTAAATTTATATTTGTTGAGATAAGAACAAGGTTGATTTATATTTGTTTATCTTGTAAATTAGTTTGGTCACAAATTTCAATAGATTCTAGAATCGGTAACCGTGTGGTTTCCAAAGTGGGTCCAAACCCATGAAAGTAATGAGTTAAACCTCTTCAGAAGATTTTAGAAAGAATCTTTATTCCTCCAGTTTCCGTAACCTAACTGTGAAAAGTATATATACTTAAGGTACGCCTACCTTGTGTATTGTTTGTATGGTAAGATATTCTTCTACCTCAAACACGAATCTGCTTTGATTGATTGATGATCGATCCGCTGCTTTTTCTTCAATTGAACAGTGTTGTGGGTACCTGCAAAAAACCCTCTGATGCTTAAGTTAGCTTAGGTTTTTCACAGATTATTTTAGTGGGGAAGATTGCATACCTTCTCGGGTTGCGAACCCATCTATTTATATGTTGCAAATTAGGCCCTTAACCTAATTTCGAGATAAGAATAAATTGTATTAATTCCCTGCATGCCTCCCTGTAGTAATTCCCCTGCATGCCTCCCTGTTTTAATTCCCTTGCATGCCTCCCTGGCATAAATTGTATAACTGGCCCTGCATGCCTCCTAAAATATTATTCCAGAATATTCCATTGGTCAATAAAACTTTGCAGAAACTTCCTCTAGGGTTATGGAATTAACCAAGGATGAGGTATCATTAGTCAAGCCCAAGCAAATGGGTGCAAAAGGCAAAGCCCATACAATGAGGTGTAGATAACCAAAGGTGTAAGAGAAGTGGGTGTAAGTCGACGGGGCGTAAACATCCGCAGGCAAGACATACTTGGGATGATACATCCCCACGCCTCGGTTCGGCTTGAGTCGGCTAGCGGCTCGGCTCAACTGGCTGACTCGACTCAGCTGGGTGTAATCATCCTTCAATGCAAACAGAGTGAGGTGGAAATAGCCTAGTATAACAATATAACACCGCGAAGCACTGGATTGAACTTGGCCGCCAGGCTTGGCCACCGGCCTGCAGATGGTCGCCGGAGAAGATGGCCGGAGACGGAGACGACCGGTGCTGGAACATAAGTCTGGTGGAGGTGATGTCATGCTGACGTTGCCGACGGTAACGCTAACGGCGTTATCTCGAAGCCATCTGATTCGCTGAAGCACTAACGACGTTAGACTAAACTGACGGCATCAGGAATATGACGACGGTAGCGGAATATTCTGTAAGGTAAAGTATTGTTGACTGTGATTGCTGACTAGACTATCCACTGACGTGGCAGACACTGGTTAGTCATTGCTACTGACGTGGCAACTGTGTGCCGACGTGGCAGATACCGGTTGTTTATTTTGCTGACGTGTTACTGCTAACGTGTCACTGATGACGTGGCACACTCTGGTTGGTCGACTTTGTTGACTGGCACTCTGACATGTCACCTACTGCTGACGTGGCAGTGGTGATGGGGCTCCTCACTTGTTTGATTTGGACATATGCACATGGGCTTCTATGTAAGGTATTTGTGAGGCCTAGTTTGCCATACTTGGCTAACTAGATGAGCACATTAGGCCCAATGAACCATATGTAGCTAAAGAGATGAGCTTTCTAGGCCTAAGTAAGCCCATTTTTGGGTGTGAAATATTAGGGTACAAACATTGCCCTCTCTTAATCGATAACTCGTTATGGGTTAAGAAGTTCGAGTTTCCCAACTCTACTGGCAATTGGATTTGCATCATTCTGGAGTGTTGCATAACTCGCCCCCAAGCGCGTCGTTCGGAGTGTTATGCGACTCGCCCCCATGAATGTAATGATTGCGTTGGAGTGTTATATATCTTGCCTCCAAATGTCTGAGGTGATATATAACTCGCCCCCAGTATGTAGTGGTGTCATGCTACTTAATGCTCGTGCAAGGGTGCACTTCTTGCTGAATTTTTCTCGCGCATGGAATGAGAAGTTGAGCTTTTCTGCTACCTTGAATTCGCGCAGGGGGGCAATCCTACTATTCAAGATGCGCGTAGAGTTGAGATGTGTACATTTTCACATGCCTGGACAGGTGAAAATGTTCGCTACATTTGCTGATGTCCCATTTGATGGGGGTACATTTGGAATAGGGTGAAAATGCTCGAACTGTGCATTCACCCTATCTGCGAGGTGTCAGAGATGCTGCTGACAGTAGACTTGAACTGTATTGTTTTGCCATTTAGGACTGACTGCGGATTCGGACGTCCGCAGTAGCTTATAATTAAACACGAACAATTTTGATAAAGTGTGGAATACCAAAATAATGTTGAATTATATTTCTGAATAGAAATAACAAGATAAGTACCTACTGCTCGACAACAGCTGCCTCGTTAAAACCTTTGCGTGGAAAACCCAGTGAGATAAAACCATCATAAAGGAAAAAGAGTGCAGCACAGCAGGAAACTACTCCTACTGATAAAACTTCTTCAAGCGGAATGAATTCCATGGCTTCCATGGTTTTGAATCTTGAGTACCATCGAGGTTCCTTAGGTAGTAAGAGCCACGAGACGTTGGCCTGTCCATTGTGTACGGACCTTCCCAGTTTGCTTTGAGCTTCCCACAGTTTGGTTCCATTGTGGATGCTCGGGTTTTCTTCAAGACATATTCCCCTGGTTTGAATGACCGTTCTCTGACTTTACGATCATAGCTCAGCTTGATTGCCTGCTGGTATCGGACCAACTGTTGTAAGGCTGTTTCTCTTTGTTCTTCTAGCAACTCTTTATCCAAGGCTAGTTAGCTGTCATTTTTTCCAGATTTGACAGCACGAGTTTTGGTAGTCTTGAGATGTACCTCGGTGGGTATGAATGCCTCTGTCCCATAAGCCAGTGTAAATGGTGAAAATCAAGTGAATCTTTTTGGGGTCGTCCGATAGGACCATAAGACTCCAGGGAATTCTTCTGTCCATTTTTCCTTCGCTTTCTCCAGCCCTTTCTTGAGATTGTCCATAATAACGCGATTGGTCGCTTTCGCCTGCCCGTTGCCCTGAGCATTATAAGGAGATGAGAAATTGTGGCGAATATTCAGGATGTTGCAGAAGTCTTTTATCACCCCATAATCGAACTGCTTCCCATTGTCTGATATTATCTCATCTAGGATTCCAAATCTGCAAACGATATTCTCTCATATGAACCTTTTCACATCATGTATGGTAACGTATGCCAGTGCCACTGCTTCGACCCATTTGGTGAAATAATCAGTAGCGGCTAGTACAAATTTAACGCCTCCAGGAGCTTTGGGAAGTGGTCTGACGATGTCTAGTCCCCACCTAGAGAATGGCCAGGGACTAACAATTGGATGCAATTCGTTGGCGGGCCTTTTAGGAATTGGAGCGCGCTCTTGGCATGACACGCATTTCTGCGCGTATTCTTTAGCATCTTTCTGCATGTATGGCCAGAAGTATCCCTGGGAAAGTATCCTGTGCGCGAGACTGCACCCTCCAGAATGGTTTCCACATATTCCTTCATGAGCCTCCGTCAATATCTTTTGCCCTTCCTCGGCTGATGTGCACCGCAAAAATGGCTCCAAAGCTACAGGTTTGCGGTACAGCTGTCCGTCGATCATTGAATATCTCCAAGCATTCTTTTTCACTTTTGAAGCGAGATGTTTATCTTCTGGGAGCTCACTGGTTGTCAAATACCGAACATAAGGTTGACGCCAGTCTGAAATGTTTTCAGATGGATTGATTGAATCATCTATCACTGGGCTGTCAACATCCATATTGTTGTCAATGTTCTCGGTATCTCCATGTGCTGATGTAGTTGCCCTCTCGCCCCCACTAGCATGTTCGAGAGCCAGCACAAAGTGGCTTTCGGAGATGCTAGGTAATTCTTGGAAATCCACTACAACGAAACGGGTGGTATCAGTATCGACTATGGAGGATAGGTATGCTAAAGCATCTGTGTGCCTGTTTTCCAGCTGTGGTCGCTGTCCAATAGAGAACTGGTCGAATTCATTTGCCATCTCTCTCATATGATCCAAAAATATAGGACCATCCTCTCTTCCTTGGCTATGTAGGTCCCCAGAAACTGGTTAACTACCAACATGGAATCAGTTACCAGTTTCACGTTCTTCGCATCTAACTGTTTGACAGCCTTTAAACCGATAATTGATGCTTCATATTCAGCTTCATTGTTTGATGCTTGAAAACCCAATCTGGTCGCTTTCTCGATCCTCGAACCTTCGGGAGTAAGGATGACACATCCAACTCCATCTCCACCAACATTTGATGACTCATCAGTAAATATGGTCCATAATGGTTCAGGTGTATCGATCTCCATTGCGGACTCGCCCCCAGTCTGATCACTGGCTGGCTTTATGGGTTTGAACAACTCCTCTTCTTCTCTGGCAACCGTTTCTATGTCGTCCACAGGAAAATATGCTAGTAGTGCAGCCAGGGCGTTCCCTTCTATGCAGTTCTGGTTTCGTACTTGATTTCATACACCCCCAGAAAATTTGACCATATGGCTAGTCGGCTGGAATCATCAGCACGTTCTAGGATTCTCTTCAGTGGGTATTCTAAGTAGACTACGATATGCCTCCCTTGGAAATAAGGTTTGAGGCGACGAGATGCATGCAACATTGCAAGTGCTATCTTCTCAATTTTCTTGTACCGTGTTTCCGCCCCATCAAAGATTTGCTGACGAAGTAAACAGGCTTTTCATGTGGATCCGTAACAAACAACACTGCACTTACAACGTTCTCCGTTGCATCCAGATAAACTCCGATAGGTTGTCCAGTTTTTGGACTCACCAAAACTAGGGGAGTTGACAAATATTGTTTGATCTTATCGAAAGCTTTTTAGCACTCATCCGCCCAACTAAAATTCAATGTTTTTTTCAAAACATCAAAGAATGGTTTGAATCGATCCGACGAGCGTGAAATGAAACGATTTAAAGCTGCTAATCGTCCCGCTAGCTTCTGGACCTCCTTCTTCGTTCTTGGGGATGGCATCTCTCTGATGGCTCTGATTTGCTCCGGATAACCCTCGATTCCTCTGTGCATCATCAAGTATCCAAGGAACTTTCCCAAGGATAACCCGAACGAACATTTTGCTGGATTGAGCTTCATTCGATATTGCCTCAAGATATCAAATGTCTTCTGCAGATCAAGAAAATGTGAATCCTTATGCTCAGATTTCACTACCATATGTTCAAGGATCTGATTGGGAAGACGATGGAAGTATATTCGACGATATGGTAGTGAAATCTGAGCATAAGGATTCACATTTTCTTGATCTGCAGAAGACATTTGATATCTTGAGGCAATATCGAATGAAGCTCAATCCAGCAAAATGTTCGTTCGGGTTATCCTTGGGAAAGTTCCTTGGATACTTGATGATGCACAGAGGAATCGAGGGTTATCCGGAGCAAATCAGAGCCATCAGAGAGATGCCATCCCCAAGAACGAAGAAGGAGGTCCAGAAGCTATCCTTGAACATATCGTCGAATCCAAATGCTGGTAGGTCGCCCCTGCGTTTTTTAGCCGGAACGACATTACAGTATAGAAGTAAACTCCTTTGTCAGTCACAAACGCAGTATGCTCTTGATCTTCCTCGAACAAAGGTATTTGGTTATACCCCGAAAAACCGTCCATGAATGACAGTCTCCCATACCCTGAGGTTGCATCCACCAAATCTCTTATCCACGGTAGCGGGTACGGATCAATCGGACATGCTTTATTCAAATCAATAAAATCGATACAGACACGAATTTTACCATTCTTCTTTGGAACGAGTACAACATTAAACAGCCAGCGAGGATATTGCACTGGTCGAATAAAGCCTGCTTCCAACAGCTTTTCGACTTCTGCAGTAACTCCATCTTTTTTGCTTTGTGCCATATTCCTGATTTTCTGACGAACTGGATGAAACTTCTCATCGATATTTAGCCTGTGGCAGGCTACATTCAGATCTATCCCAGGCATCTCAACAAAACTCCATGCGAAAACGTCGGCGTTTTCCCCTAGCAATGTAATCAAACCATCACGTTCATGTTCAGGAAGATCTTACCCTATGAACGTTGTTTTTTGCTTCTCATCTCCAATCTGGACCTCGATCAGTTTCTCAATTGTTGGGGGTTCATCTGCGTCCTCTCCCATATATGATTCTGGAGGGAGAGGATTCTGTAATTGTTATTTCTGCTCGACTCGCATGATTTGGTTCCCGCTAACTTCTGACTTCTTGTACTCATCCATTGCACTCTCGTGACACTTGTGGGAGGCCATCTGGTCGCTTCTAACTTTCACGACTTCTTCAGGGGTAATAAACTTTAGACATTCATGATAAGAGGATGTGACTGCACTGATCTCATACAGACAGTCTCATCCTATAATCGCATTGTAGGGAGCTCGACAATCAAGCAACAAGAAATTGCCTAAAACGGACCTGTCATCCACTGTTATAGGTATCTTCACTTTTCCAATCGCCTTTGTAACTTCGCCACTGAAACCGATAATTGGATTTTCATCCTCTTAGATCAAGTCGTGTGGGAGATTCATAGAGGAATAGGCTCCTGAAAACAGCACGCTTACTGAGCTTCCTGTATCCACTAGAATCCGGTGTACACGAAACATGCCAATCCAAGCAGTTATAACGATAGCATCATTGTGGGGAGCATATACACCTATCATGTCTGCTTCAGAGAACTCGATCTTTGTGTAGCCAAGCCCCCGAATTTCTGCTCCATTTCCACTGACAAAATCGATATGATTAGTCAAGTACCATTCTTTTAACTGCCTGAACTTTCTCCTGGTCTCATCTTCCGATGCCCGCCTGCTCATTAAATGGATCTTGGCGTGACTGACGTTAATCACATGTGTTGTGCCAAACTGTCCAGGACCTTTCCCAAAATCCTTTTTCACATACTCTTGTAGATTTCCAGTATCTATCATTCGCTGGACCTCGATCTGTAAAGAGCGACAATTCTCAGTCTTGTGACCATGGTCTTTGTGAAAGTTGCAGTATTTGCTCTTATCACGTTTATCACGCGTCTTCGCTGGCAAAGTCCGAGGGGGAATCAAATACTTGCTTATTTTCTCATATAACTCTGTAATCCGTATGTTCAATGGTGTCAGCTTCATATCATGATATTTCTGATATCCAGTTTCCATTCGTTCCCCCTGGTTTTTCTCTCGAACTTCACCTCGATCGTTATGTTGTCCGCTCGAACGGTTCTTTGACTTTTCTTTCTTCCCATCATTTGGATGATTGGATGATCTGTTAACTTCTTCTCGAGCTTTAGAATCATCCTCCACTCGGGCGTATTCTTCTGCTCGATCATATAGTTCTTCCAAAGACTTTGGTGGTCTCTTGACCAAGGAACCGTACACACCTCTTTGATCATGTTGGTATGCCTGTTTATAGGCTGCAATGATAACTTGATCGTTGGCTCCATCCACATCGGCCAACTCTTGCTTGAAGCGTCGAGTGAACTGTCTGATGCTTTCTTCCTTCCGAATTCCCAAAAGGAACAATGAATGGCATCCCTTCCGATTACGTTTGTTGTATTTGTAGATATAGCAAAATTCGTCGATAAACTTATGGTAAGTCTCGATCGATTGTGACGGAAGATGATTGAACCACGTTATTGCTCCTCCAGTCAGTTATTGTGGAAACATCTTACACATCAACTCATCGTTGTACTACCATAAGGACATGGCAGTTTCATAGTGTAAAACATGCTGTTCTGAATCATCTGTTTTCTCATCGAATTATGGCAGCTTGGGAACTTGAAAATTCATTGGCGGCCGGAATTATCTGATATTCAGTTTGAAGGGAGTCCCAGCGGCTCGATACAACCTTTCCATCTTTTCCTCTCTGGAACGCTTTTTCGACATTACTTTCTCGATCATCTTGCAAAGGCGAGCTTCTGTTATTGCGTCCACATCGCCATCTGAGGAACTATCTTCCTGCTCATAATCTCGGTCCTCTAGAATATGAGCTTTAGATATCATTCTTTTCCTTTAGGGTCCAGTGGGATCTCTTCCAGCTCTGCCTGCTCCGAACGAGCATAGTAATCGGGCGAAAATTCTCTCCCATCGTGCCGATCTCGAACCTCATCTTCATCATTCCTGAGACTTTTTGAATATGTGGTAGTTCTGGCCGCACTCTGTTAAGTCGCAGCTGGTCGGGTCCCTGCTCCTCGGGGTCGTACACGCCTTCGTTTAGGTAGATCTCCAGTGACCAACAGATTTTTCTCTGGCCGATCAAGATCGATCACTTCTCTGTTTCGGTCTGCAGCGTGCGGGCTAACTCGACTTCCAAGGCGCTGCCATACAGACCTACCCTTATGGTTGTTCAGATTACCAGTCCTAGGTCGAGACTGGTTCTCACACTCTAGTCTCAAGAGAGCGTTCTCTTTCTCCACCTCGTTCAGCCGATTGCGCAACAATTCTTCCTCTGTACTAGGAGTTGTAGTTCGTCCGTCTCACGGGTACTATCGATCGTTATTTCTCCTTGACGGATTGCCGAATACATGATCTCTATTTCCTCAAACTTGTGGGTTTTCCCCATCAACATCCATCACTTCGTCTTCGATCACTTGTTGTTTTTCTCTTATCCGATTCAGATCTGGGGTTTTGTCATGGAAACGATCTCGATCACGATCTAGGGATCTGTCATGAGCACGATCTTTACCCTTCCTATTTCCAGCGGGTACTGTCGGAGCTGACTGAACCTCAATCTCGTGCCTTTCAATTTCTTGTCTCCTACGCTGTTGATAATTGCTAACAGAATCGACCCTTCGCGCAGTTTGTTTGACTACTTGCATAACTCGATTTGGGAAAAAACGATTTTCTTTTCTCGAAACTCTTGTTTGGCGGCATTGTTTGTATGGTAAAATATTCTTCTACCTCAAACACGAATCTGCTTTGATTGATTGATGATCGATCCGCTGCTTTTTCTTCAATTGAACAGTGTTGGGTGGGTGCCTGCAAAAAATCCTCAGATGCTTAAGTTAGCTTAGGTTTTTCACAGATTATTTTAGTGGGGAAGATTGCATACCTTCTCGGGTTGCGAACCCATCTATTTATATGTTGCAAATTAGGCCCTTAACCTAATTTCGAGATAGGAATAAATTATATTAATTCCCCTGCATGCCTCCCTGTAGTAATTTCCCTGCATGCCTCCCTGTTGTAATTCCCCTGCATGCCTCCCTGACATAAATTGTATAACTGGCCATGCATGCCTCATAAAATATTATTCCAGAATATTCCATTGGTCAATAAAACTTCCCAGAAACTTCCTCTAGGGTTATGGAATTAACCAAGGATGAGGCATCATTAGTCAAGCCCAAGCAAATGGGTGCAAAAGGCAAAGCCCATACAATAGGGTGTAAATAACCAAAGGTGTAAGAGAAGTGGGTGTAAGAAAACGAGGCGTAGACATCCGCAGGCAACACATACTTGGGATGATACATCCCCACGCCTCGGCTTGACTCGGCTAGCGGCTCGGCTCAACTGGCTGACTCGGCTTAGCTGGGTGTAATCATCCTTCAATGCAAACAGAGTGGGCTGGAAATAGCCGAAGTAGTATAACAATATAACACCGCGAAGTACTGGATTGAACTTGGTCGCCGGCCTGCAGATGCTGTCGCCGGGGAAGATGACCGGAGACGACCGGTGCTGGAACAGAAGTCCGGTGGAAGGTGACGTCATGCTGACGTTGCCGAGGGTAACGCTAACGACAAGTCATCTGATTCGCTGAAGCACTAACGACGTTAGACTAAACTGACGGCGTCAGGAATATGCCGACGGTAACGAAATATTCTGTAAGGTAAAGTATTGCTGACTGTGATTGCTGACTGGAGTATCCGCCGACGTGGCAGACACTGATTAGTCATTGCTGCTGATGTGGCACGCTGATGCGGCAACTGTGTGCTGACGTGGCAGATACCGTTTTTTTTTTTGCTGACGTGTCACTGATCTGGTTGGTCAACTTTGTTGACGTGGCAGTGGTGATGGGGCTCCTCACTTGTTTGATTTGGACATATGCACATGGGCTTCTATGTAAGGTATTTGTGAGGCCTAGTTTGCCATACTTGGATAACTAGATGAGCACATTAGGCCCAATGAACCATATTTAGCTAAAGAGAGGAGCTTTCTAGGCCTAAGTAAGCCCATTTTTGGGTGTGAAATATTAGGGTATAAACATGTATATATATATGCTGATATAACTCGTGAATCATCATAAGTTATGGATACTTATAGTATTGAAAAAAACTCAAAGGAAGATAGCAAAAAGATGGAGGATGGTGGTGCCAAAGGAATTGTTGATGAAAACACTGGGGGTACCAAAATACACCACCAACTTTATCGTAGGCAATCTGTATGGACAAAATCAACACAACTTCGAGAGTTAAAACTCGGTCAAGGAAAGTATCTAGAGTTATATCTTTATCTCTCTTACGATTAGAATGTTTACATAATTAAATCCGTGAACCTAATCACAAAGAGAATTCTTGGACTGTACCAAAGACCAATGTACAAGGATCAATCAAGTCGTACCTAACAAACTAGGTCGGACATCTCTACTTTGATTAATCAACGCGCAACCTGTGATATTTCAATTATAAAGATAAACAATATAATGCGGAAAAAGAAATAACACGAACACGAGAAATTTTGTTAACAAGGAAACCGCAAATGCAGTAAAACCCCGGGACCTAGTCCAGATTGAACACCAAACTGAATTAAGCCGCTACAGACCCTAGCCTACTGCCAATTAACTTCGGTCTGAAATATAGTTGATCCCAAACTCAGTCTCCCACTGATTCAGGTACAGTCGCGCTCCTTAAGCCTTTTGAATCTCAGCAGAGCTCTACACAATTGATTCCCTTAGATGACGTTACACCAACTAAGATTTGCTTCAACTCAATTGAAGACTTTAAACCAAGTCTGCCTCCCACAGATTAAGCTTATATAGTTGATTTCTTGATTACGATCGAAACGGATGATCAAAATCAAATGCAGGATCAAGGTGATGGAAATCGATAGCAATTTGACAAAAGTCTAGCTATCCTCAAAACCCGGACTTATGCAACCCGAAGTGCATCTTAGATTATTATTCACCTCACAAGTACAAAACTTGCAGAATCACAAAGTTGAGACGAAGAGAACTTTTTGATTTCTATCTATCTTGTTCAAGTGATAAATCAACAATCGTACAAGATCAGGATACTCAAGTTATCAAGATAAAATATAACTGGACCTGGCTTCATGAATCCCAATGAAGTCTTTGATAGTCGTTAAACCCTTAAAGGGTTTTTAGAGAGGACGACTCTAGATACAACTAGGACACACCAAAAAGTAGTGTCAGGATTCAAAAATCCCAGTTGCCAAGAGTTCCCCTTTTGTAGACTTTTAAAGCATAGGTTGCTTTAGGTTTAAGCTAAGATAGATTTGGAACCAAGCAAACAATATTCACTATTAGATGAAAACTTTGAATCTGATTCACATAAACAAGATATACACTCTGGTTAGGTAAACCAAAACCGAACTGTGTATAAGGACTATGTTTAACATGGTTAGCCGAAACTAGCAGGTATGAACTTAAAAGCTTAACACTCATTTTTACGAATACAAAAACATTAATCTTGAGTCACAATCATGTGATCAAATAGGTCTAGTGTTTTAGAGAATTGATCAAATGAAAATCATCTCGTAGAAATAATTTAATCGAATTTGAACACATTCGACATACTTTGTAAATACAAAAAGTACAAATACTTGAGTTGTTCGTGAATTTATTAAGTCATGGTAAGCGTACTGGTTTGCAAACTTATGAGCATAACCGAGTTCCGGAGTTCACAAAACTTTTTGAGTTCACGTACCGATTTGCAAACAAAGGTGCAAAACCGAGTTCCAGAGTTGACAGAACTTTTTCAGTTTGTGTACCGGTTTGGAAACTCTAAGACTTTACCGGTTCCGGAGCTCATAGGACCTTTTAAGTTTGCGTACCGGTTTGGGTACTAAACTGGTTCAAGAACATAGAACTGTATTGGTTCGCATACTGGTTTGAATACTTAAATCTGGTTACGTTACCACAGTTCCAAAATTGGTTTGTATATGAATATACATACCGATCCAGATCACGAAACAAACAGATTTTCCTACGATGTACATACGAATATGCGTATCACACAAATCTGTAAGTCGATATATAACTACTATGTTACGTGTACGAGTACATATAATACGGCTTCAGACGTATAACAGTTTTCTCAGTTTGTAAGACTGATAACACTGTCTTGTATTCCGAATATAGTAGTTTTATTTTATTCTCTAAATCAATTCGAAAGATTCCCGAATAACATCAGTGACACATATCACTGTTCCAGGTTATTTTCGAATGATAAACTTGAATCATGATGTTGGTTCCGAACAGTAAATTATTCTCCACCGAAATTGATCAAGTATCAAAAAATGTTCATTAAGCTTAGTCATTTTAGTTCGAGAAATTTGTAAACTAAATAATTAGTTCCCGAATTGAAATTCTTTTCTATGCAATCTAGTCTAATTAGTTACGCGACAAACGTCTTAAGGATATAAAAGTGAATATAACTTGAGAAATAGGTGGTTCAGTTTTCACTTACCTTTTGTTGACGAAGTTCTCCAAAAGCTTCAGTTGATATTCGCCTTCAAACGGTAGAACGCAAATGATGACTAGTTCTTTTCTCAACTACCTCTATCCTAGACCGAGACTTAACTAATTGTAGACTAGAAATCAAGATATAGTTTTGACAACTAAATTTGACAACAAGCTTGAGATGATAACACTTGTGAGTTCGACCGAGCAATACTCTAACAGTTGAGTTTTGCGATAATCCTATTACCATATCTTGTTACTTTACTCAAGAACATGTTGGGATAAAACCGTTTCAAATGTCAACTGATTTGGTTGGACATCTCATGAGAGACTTTGGAGTTGTGTTCGATCAATTATCTGCAGCTAAAAAGGATCTCGAGCATATGGAAACAGAGTTAAGAAAAAAAACTGATAATCTTGGATTGCTAAGATCTCAAGTAGCCGACTATATAAGAGTCATGATTTGTTTATTTCTTCATATTTTTGGTTAAGTACTAGGAAACTTCTTGTGAGGATTTATCCTTGTGTTCGAGAAGAATAACTAAGGTTTGGTATAGCACAAGTTGTGATTACACAAGCTATTTCCAACGATTTTCATATTGCATATTTTTAGATTTATTTATTTAAATCCTAGAGTCTTGGAAGATGAACTTGCAGTATGTAATCATTATTGGTTCAGTATATTGCAAAGTCTTATAAGATATATGTGTCATTTACTTTTTGTAAATTGTACTGATATCTCATATATGCTCAGAAGTTAAATCTATTATGTTTTATAAACTGAAAATATAACAAACTTTGTGAGAATTTTTCGCAGTATCGATTTACTCGTGATCACACTTTTGTGTTATTATTGCACTATACAATTCTTAGGATTTTCTTATGTTGAGTCATACCGATTAAAATTATCTTTTTGTTCGTAACTGGCGTTGAGATTAGTTTAAGCCGATGATAAGGAATCAAATCCATGTGATTTTTTAATGTCCGAGAAAATCATTCTTTTTTCTTATACATAAGGTCACTCATGTTGTTCTTTTAGGAATGACATTAAATGAGGGAGAGTTCTTAAATGAACTTGTGCTTATTTTCTATATCTTTGTGGGGTGTGTGGCTGTGGAATTTAAAGGGGATGGTTGTATCTTAAATCTCCTAGATGAGCGCTAAGTATTTTATACTATGTGATATCGTCTAAATAAAAGTTGATATGTAATTCATTTAAGTCTTGAACTATCTTTTGGTTGTATTCATTACGATCCCATGATTTTCGTACCTTTATCAATTTTTGTTGACAAAAAGGGGGAGAATTAATTAATAGTTTCGCACTACATACATATGGTTTACGGATCATTATGTAGGGGGGGGGGGGGGTGAATCAATATCTATAGGTTTCACCTATTATGCAAAAGATGTAAGCATTGATTAAGGGGGAGAGACATATCACTGCAGTATTACTTCGAAGTTGTGATACAATAGAACTTTGGAGAAGATAATTGAAAAGACGAGGGTACCCAAATACACCACAATCTTTTATTTATCAACCTATAATTCCTTTACCGAATGTGATCGTCTATTGGTGTGCTTGGAAAAGACACACAAAAGACTTGCAAGTATACAAGGCCAAGTTTTAGTATAGAGAGTAAGCAAGGGATCAGTCCACAGGGAGTGGGAGCATACGAGAAATTTTCCTAAGCTAGCAATGGAGACAAGGCACTATGGCAGTGAGCAAGGCAAAGTAATATGGCAATTGCAAAGAACCAAAACAGTTAACAAAGCAAAGATGACAAAACAGCATGGAACCAAGGCTGTGAGCCAAGGGCAGGGGGGAGTTTGTGCACTGATTTCAGTGCACAACAGCTACAAATTGCAAGAAATTAAACAAGCAAAACAGGTAAGGAGATAAACTGAACAGGAAGCAAAACAAGACTGAAATTGTAAGTGACTGAAATAAGGTATTGTGGTCTAAGCTAATGCTTAGAGTCCACCTTTGTGTCCTAGCCAAACAATGTGATCCTAGGTTGAGTTGAATATCCTATGCATACATCTAGAATGGGAGGAAAACTAATTTGCTCACTAGTTTGCCCCTAGCATTGACTGTCTTTTGACAGAACAATCAATCACAGGCACTATGAGCATCAATCTCTTCCCATTGCTCAATCAAAACAGACATCAGGATAACTATCCTAGCAATTCACCATTTGACAATGCACTAGGCTTCATCTGAGCCTCAGCCTAATGCAATTTAGCTCATGCTAAACATGTAACTAGCAATAACATTCATTGAGTATGATAATTCAAGCAACATTCAACATTCGAGATAATTGAAAACAACATGCACACATTCACTGTTAACTGCATAAGAAGAACTGAAATTGGAATTGCATCAAAATAAATTTGTTTCCATTCTCTACTGGCTAGTCCAGAGATGCCCAATTTTACAACCCCTAACACCCTTTTATAGTTACAGCCCCAAAAAAAAAAAACTAAAATCCCCAAATCAGTAAAATTAGGGTTTACTAAAAAATCTAAAATTGACCTTTACCTAATCTCTGAAATCAATCAATGGTCTCGACCCATTCTTCTATTGCTTCTCCTCTTCCGTAATTGGTGGTTTGATTTCACTAACTCTGTTTCTCTCAAACCTAGTTTCTAGGTTCACTGTTTTTGAACAGATAAAAGGGTTGAGAGAGAAAGAGCTAGAGAGTATCATGGTGGTGTCCTTTAGTGATGGAGGGGGTGGCTGATTGATGGGGTACAGTGATGGAGGTGGTTGAGCGGACATGGTGGAGGTGATGGTCGCTGTAGAGGAATGGAGAAGATGGAGTCGATGGTTTTGGGAAGAAGGGTGTGTTTGTTTTGCGGGTATAGGTATTTGGTTGTTTGGGTGTTGAGCGGGCTCATCAAATCTTGATGTTTCGCGAAGGGAATCCGTGGGATGATAACTTCTGAAACGGATCTAACGGCGAGATGGAGACAGATTATGAGCGACCGTTGGATGCAAAAATACAACGAAACTAACGGCTCAAGATGGAGTTAGGTGCTGTAGTGTTGGTAAGGTGCATCGAAATCTGATGCATGATGACGCAGCGACCGTTGGATGATGGAATGGATCCAATCTTACGGTTAAGAAGGAAAACGGGTTTGGGTATTGAATTTTGGGTTTAGGATATGGATTTGGGCTTAGGAATTGGATTTGGGCTTAGGAATTGGATTTGGGCTTAGGTAATCTTGAGCCCACTTCTTCTTAAGAACAATTTCTTCTTCCTTTTTAAGCCCATTTTTATCCTTGAGTCTTCCATAACACATTCTTCACTTCTTTTCCGCTAGAGATTCCACCGGCTTTCTCCCGTGTCTTTGCTCTTTTGGCTCCGCAACTCATCTAGTCTTTATTTGGTACCTAAAAATACAAAATTAATTAATAAAATATTTATTCTTGAAAACAATGAAAATACAGAATATGGGATAAAATGTAGAATTAATGCACAAAAGATGAGTTAAATGCCAAGAATAATGAAATATGCACTTTTTGCACTCATCAAATACCCCCAAACCTGAATTTTACTTGTCCTCAAGTAAAACAAAACTAAGGAAATCCTACCTATACCACTGTCGCTGGTCTCTCGAATGCATTTAGCATGCACTAAGCCTTTTAAACCACTAAGTGTCCCTAGTGGACGAGTGAAGTCTCGTGAAGGTTTGCTTAGAACGTACCTACAAAGTTCTAGGTCAAAATATAAGCTCAGATTCCATCAAATGTGACATGTGCAACAGTTTAAGCTCACAGCAAAATGGAGATGTCAATCTAGCTATCAAAGGCACAATCCTAGCACTGATAACATAAAGACATGTGATAAGAGTGTAAAGTGTATCTACACATGTGTAAAGAAAGATCGGATGTTATGACTACTAATCACCAAGAGATAGTTTCTCAGGCTAAGAACCAAGGTCGAAATCTAGCTAGCTGTCCGGACTTTACGAGAATTGTGAATGAGTTGGAGGTATTTCACAATTACTCGCGTTGTACATCAATGGCATACACCCTCCTTGCTTATTACAATGAAACAACAAAATGACTATTTACATGACTCTTATTTACATTGACTACTCTCTTTTTTTTTGGAACAAGAGAGATGGAATTGATAAATACTTGATTTTTTTGTATTTTTCTGATATTTTTTTTCTGAATATATACATCGTTTTTTTTTTTTTGATAAAGAAACACTTTTGATACATAACAAAAGAAACAAAAGATTACATGACACTTTGCAAGAGGTAGCCCTTTTTGATGCACCCAGTTAAATTCGATGGTTGTTTTCTTAA
The DNA here is from genome assembly GCF_003573695.1 of Papaver somniferum. Classification (NCBI taxonomy): domain Eukaryota; kingdom Viridiplantae; phylum Streptophyta; class Magnoliopsida; order Ranunculales; family Papaveraceae; genus Papaver; species Papaver somniferum. The sequence goes on along the minus strand of NC_039361.1, from coordinate 38,301,091 downwards.
TGTAACCTCCACCTTCTATCCCAACCAACCAAAGAACAAGCTAGTCAAGTTTCGTTCAGTATTCTAAAGTGATTGGCAATCGTAACTTCCTATCAAACACCTTGAAGATCGAGGCTATACATGTATTGGTAGATCGTGCGCGTGCAATTTCTTATCACTATGTGAATTGTGCTAGAATCAGGGTGCCTAAATATCTAGACTAAGACTCCTAATAATTACATATTTGCACAAGAGTCAACATTTCAAGGTAAATGAGCTCCATTTTTATGTTTTTTTTTTTCAATTTTTTTTTTTTTTTTTTGATTTTTCAATTTTTTTGGAATTTTTCAATTTTTTCAAAAAGATGGAGTTTTGTTTTCAATTATGGCATATTATCGTGGTATCTACTCTAGACCCCCAACCTGAACTAAACATTGTCCTCAATGTTTAAAAATATGGAAAGAATTAAAATACACATATGGAAAGGGACATGCTGAGTAGAGTAAAAGGAGAGAGAATACCCGATTTCGGCGAAAGCAGAATTAAAACTCCGTTATCCAAGGCAAAACTCCAACATATTCGGAGTCACAATGGATGAGCACAAAATATATACAAAAGGAAATTTAACTAACACATTATCTACAAGAAAATTTTGGTTTTTAATGGGATTGGACTTTTTGGGAAAAATTTGGTTTTGTGGGACTTTGGGAGTGAAAACTTTTTGGTTATTTAGGGAAAGAGTGGACCAGTTTAGTCCACATAGACGGGTCCTCCAGGTTGGTTGTTTCAATGTCGGGTGGAAATGGCTCAAGGAATGGCTTTAATCTCTGCCCGTTGACTTTGAAAACGTTCTTGTTGGAGACATCCTCCAGCTCTACAGCTCCATGAGGAAAAACTGTGCGTACTAGGTACGGACCCTTCCATCTGGAACGCAGTTTTCCTGGAAAAAGATGTAATCGGGAGTCATACAGCAAGACTTTCTGACCAGGAGTGAAGGATTTGCGTAGAATACGCTTGTCATGAAATATCTTCATCTTCTGCTTATATAACCTGGCACTGTCATAAGCCTCATTTCTCAATTCTTCCAACTCGTTGAGTTGAAGTTTCCGTTGAATTCCAGCTTCGTCCAGAGAAAAGTTCAGTTCTTGATTGCCCATAAGCTCGATGTTCTAATTCCACAGGTAGATGGCACGGCTTTCCATACACTAGACGATAGGGGGACATGCCAATTGGTGTCTTATAAGCTGTTCTATAGGCCCACAAAGCATCATTCAATCTTATGACCAATCTTTCCTAGACGGGTTAACCGTCTTTTCTAGAATGTGCTTGATTTCCCTATTAGACACTTCCACTTGTCCACTGGTCTGAGGGTGGTACGGAGTAGCAACCTTGTGAGTTATCCATACTTGCGTACTAAAACTCGAAGTATTGCAGAAATGTGAACCACCGTCACTGATGATAGCTCTAGGGGTACCAAAACGTGAAAATATGTTTTCCTTTAAAATGAAAGTACCACCTTGTGGTCATTTGTTCTGGTTGCTATGGCTTCTACCCACTTAGACGTAATCAACGGCGACTAGGATGTACAACTTGCTGTCAGACATGGGAAATGGACCCATGAAGTCGATCCCCCAAACATCAAAAATCTCACAATCAAATGGGGTTCAATGGCATCATGTTTCTCCTCGAAATGCTTCCTAGCTTTGACAGCGTTCACAAGCAACACATAATCATGGCAATCCTTGAACAATGATGGCCAATAGAATCCACACTGCAAGATCTTTGCAGCGGTTTTCTTGGCACTGAAATGGCCTCCACATGCTTGGTCATGACAGAAAGATATCACATCTTTCTGTTCGGTGTTGGGGACACATTCCTAATGATTTGGTCTGGGCAGTACTTAAACAAATATGGGTCATCCCAAAGGAAATGTTTAACTTCAGCCAGGAATTTAGAGCGGTCTTGTCTCGACCAACGTGAGGGCATCCTACCTGTAGCGAGGTAGTTAACAATATCAGCAAACCAAGGAAGGTCTGAGATAGACATCAGCTGTTCATCTGGGAATGATTCTCTAATCAGCTCAAATTCATCAATAGACTCTAAAGTTAATCTAGACAAATGATCAGCAACCACATTCTCACAACCTTTCTTATCACGGATTTCGAGATCGAATTCCTGTAATAATAGTATCCATCGAATAAGGCGAGCTTTAGCATCCTTCTTGGAAAGAAGATACTTCAAAGCCGCATGGTCTGTGTATATGATGATCTTAGACCCTATCAGATAAGATCTAAACTTGTCTAATGCGAAAACGACGGCAAGCAATTCCTTCTCGGTAGTTGAATAATTGAGTTGGGCATCATTAAGGGTTTTGCTAGCATAGTATATCACATATGGTAGTCTATCAACTCGCTGTCCTAAAACAGCACCAACAGCATAATCAGAGGCATCACACATAAGTTCGAACGGAAGCTTCCAATCGGGTGGTCGGACTATAGGAGCGGTGGTGAGAAGGGTTTTTAATTCCTCCCATGCCTTCACACAAGCAGCATCGAAATTGAAGGCAACATCTTTGGAGAGAAGACTGCACAGAGGTCTGGAGATTTTGCTGAAATCTTTGATGAATCGCCGGTAAAAACCAGCATGACCTAGAAATGATCTGATCTCCTTCACAGAGCGAGGTTGTGGTAGATGTTGAATGAGGTCAACTTTAGCTTTATCCACTTCAATTCCTTTTTCTGAGATGATGTGTCCTAGAACTATTCCTGAATTCACCATAAAATGGCATTTTTCCCAATTTAGAACAAGGTTCTTTTCTTTACATCTGGATATCACGAGGGCAAGATGCTTCAAACATTCGTCAAACGAGGAACCAAAAACAGAGAAATCATCCATAAAGATCTCGAGAAAACTATCTATCATGTCAGAAAAAATGCTCATCATGCAACGCTGAAAAGTAGCAGGTGCATTACACAACCCGAAGGGCATACGTCTATAAGCAAACGTCCCAAATGGACACGTGAATGTAGTTTTTTCCTGATCTTCCGGAGCAATGTGAATTTGGTTATAACCGGAAAAGCCATCTAGAAAACAGTAGTGACTGTGTCCAGACACACGTTCTAGCATTTGGTCAATGAAAGGGAGCGGGAAGTGATCCTTCCTTGTTACTGTGTTCAACTTCCTGTAGTCGATGCATACTCGCCATCCTGTGGTTGTACGAGTAGGGACTAATTCATTCTTGTCGTTCTGAACTACAGTAATGCCTGACTTCTTAGGCACAACTTGAATGGGACTAACCCATTTGCTATCAGGTATTGGGTATATGATACCCGCATCAAGTAGTTTCAGGATCTCTCCTTTGACTACATCTCTCATGTTAGGATTAAGTCTCCTTTGCATTTCCCTCGATGGTTTGGCATTCTCTTCAAGGTTAATGTGGTGCATGCAAATGGTGGGACTAATTCCTTTGAGATCTGAGATGGTCCATCCTAAGGCCTCTTTGTGTTCCTTAAGTACTTCTAAAAGCTTACTTTCCTGTTCCGTGTCTAAACATGATGAAATAATGACAGGTAAAGTATCAGAAGAACCTAGGAATGCGTACTTCAACGTACTAGGCAATGTTTTCAATTCAAGCTTGGGTGGCTCAACAATGGATGGAATGAGCTTGGAATCAGAGAGTAAGGGTGGTTCCACTTCATATTTCCTTTCAGTGACGTCCATTTGAGGTACAGATTCGAGCAGAGATAGGACGTCACTACAGTATGCATCATCATAGGAATCTGAGTTAAAGTTCTCCATACATGCTTGAAAGGGGTCGACGGATAGAATGTTAGTCAACGAATCTTATTAATCCTTCAATCATATTAACTTCATGCACATCATCATCATCAAGATTCACAGGTTGTTGACTAATATCGAACACATTCAATTCTACCGTCATGTTGCCAAAAGACAGTTTCAACACTCCATTACGACAATTAATGATCGCGTTGGACGTAGCCAAGAAAGGACGTCCTAAGATGACAGGAATGTGACAGTCTGGGTTTTGTACAGGTTGAGTGTCTAAGACAATGAAGTCTACGGGAAAATAGAATTTGTCAACCTTGATCAAAACGTCTTCGACCACTCCACGAGGAATCTTGACAGATCGGTCTGCCAGTTGTAGAGTGATAGATGTTGGCTTCAACTCCCCAAGACCTAACTGCTCATAAACAGAATATGGCAGTAGGTTAACACTTGCACCTAGGTCTAATAACGCTTTATTGACCGTGTGTTCTCCTATAGTGCAAGAAATTGTTGGACATCCTGGATCCCTAAACTTGGGTGGAGTTTTGTTCAGAATGATGGAACTCACCTGCTCAGCTAAGAAAGCACGTTTGTGCACATTGAGCTTGCGCTTTTGAGTACACAAGTCTTTGAGGAATTTGGCATAAGCAGGGATTTGCTTGATTGCTTCAAGAAAAGGAATGTTGATGTTGACTCTCTTGAACAGATCTAACATCTCATTGTAATGGGTACTTTTCTGTTGATAGATCAATCTTTGAGGAAATGGGGCAACAGGAGAATGAGTTGGCAAAGGGACATTCACAGCAGTAGAATTGTCAGGCTTTCCAACTTGCTCAGATTCTTTGGTTTTCTGGGGTTGTGGAGACAGCGTGGAATTTGTATCAGATTCATTAGGTTCACGTTGTTCTCGATGACTTTACCACTTCGGAGGGTGGTAATGGCATGGACTTGATCGGGTGAGGTTTCTTGCAGGATGTTGGCCTGTTTGAAATATCCTCTTTGGATTTTGTTGGGGTTGGCTCGGAAGTTTACCCTTTTCTCTCTCTGGAATCACAGATTTGATCCATCTTTTGATCAAGATTTTTCTGACTTTGCATCAACTCTGGAACATTTCCTCTAGGGTGGATAATCTCTTGTCGGTATTGTGTTGAGGATATGATTGTTGAGAGTTTGATTGTTGTTGAGGGTTTCTCGGGTGTTGATAACCTTGATTGTTCTGATATCCCTGATTGTTTTGATAGCTCTGATTGGGTTGAGATGGTCCTCCCTGAGTGGGTCCTTTGACCATGAAAAGTTAGGGTGGTTTCTCCATCCTGGATTGTAGGTCTGTGAATAGGGGTTATGTCTTGTTTTTGAAACATGGCATGTGCCTGTTCAAGCCTAGATTCCTGGACTGCAAGCAAATCGGGACAATTTTGGAATTGATGGTTGGGATCGTTACAAGCGGCACATACAGACGAAGCGACATGTTCTCGGAGAGTAGTGGTGGAAGGTTTTGAATTTTTATGTAGTTCTAACTCTTCTAATCTCCTAACTATTGATGCCATGTTTGCTTTTCCCTCGAAATTTGCTTCAATCCTAAAAGCCTTAGCTTCTGATGTAGTCTTTCTGGGTTCACGGATGGATTCCCACTGTTGCGTCTTTTCATCTACTTCAATCAAGAAGTCCCAAGACGCATCAGCAGTTTTGTCTACGAATAGACCATTACACATCGACTCAACCGTTGTTCGGGTGGACACATCTAGACCTTCATACAAAATTTGCACAAGTCTCCATTTTTCAAAACCATGATGGGGACATTGGAGCAATAATTCATTGAATATCTCCAAGTATCTAGCTAAGGTCTCACCCTCTAATTGCACAAAGCTATTCAGACTTTGACGAATTGTCGCAGTCTTGTGATTCGGGAAAAACTTTTTGAAAAACTCCTTTATGAGGTCATCCCATGTCATGATGGATTGAGGCTGTAAAGAATAAAGCCAGGCCTTTGCCTTATCTTTCAGGGAGAAAGGAAAGAGCCTTAACTTTAGGGTTTCGTCGGACATTTGAGTCAAACGCAGAGTTCCACAAATTTCCTCGAATTCTCTCACGTGGTGGTACGGGTTTTCATTCTCAACACCTCTAAAAATAGGAAGCATCTGTATTGTGCTCGATTTCAGCTCATAATGGCCATTATCCTCGGGTAGCAAAATACAAGAAGGTTGACTGGCTCTAGTTGGGTACATATAATCCTTGAGGGTACGGGGTTCTCCCATTGTTTCGGTTTGATCTGGGCTGTCTACCTCAGAACTCAGAATTTCGATAGGTTCTTCTTGATTAATTCTAACAAGTCTGTTTGTTTGGTCTCTATAGGCCACAATCATGTCCTTGTAGGTACCTCAACTAACATGTTGGTCAGACAGAGCAATCGGAAATAATTTGGCCCACAAGGGTTACGAAGATTTGGTTTAGAATGGGTGTTGGACTAACAAGGGATTTTGGTTAAAACTGGGCTCGGGAAATTTTTTTTTTTTTTTTTAACTTAGCCTAGCATAAATTATCACTCCCCACAAAAGAAAATAAAAACAACAATAAATAATTACAAGCCCATAAAAGAAAAATAAAAGAAAATAAAAGAAAAAGAAAAAAATAAAAATAATTATTACAAGCCCAAATTAAAAATAAATTAATTATTACATACCCAAATTGAATATTTAATGAGGCCCAAGTGGGTTACTCATGGTTTAGGCTTACTTGGTTAAGGAGGGAAGCCTAGTTAGGCTTTTGTTCCCTTTGGTTGCACTAGCCCAGTTGGGCTTTAGGATCGTCCTAAGCAGCTCACGCCCAAGCCCAGCAACAGTTGGAGTTGGTTCAGCAACACGAGCCCAGGAGGATCAGCTGCGAAGCCCAGGAGCAGAAGATCACGAGCCCAGCAACAGAAAAAGGCAGAGCCCAGCAGCAGCAGGTGGCTAAGCCCAGTTGCAAAGTTTGGCGAAGCCCAGCAGACCACCACCAGTGAAGCCCAGCAGTGAAACGCAGCTTCAGTTGGCAGCCCAGTTGCTTTGGCTTGGCAGCAGCAAGCTTGGTTCACCATCTCCAGCAACAGCAACAGCAGCAGCCAAGGTTCCAGCAGCAGCAGCAGCTCAGGTGGCCAGCAACACAGCTCTGCAGCAACTCAGTGGCACCTGCAATGATAGTGATGAAGCTCAGACAACTCAGTGCAATGATTGCAGGTCAGGACAGCAAAGGAAATCAGCAGCAGCAAGCACCACTCCCCGGCAGCGGCGCCAAAAACTTGGTGTGCTTGGAAAAGACACACAAAAGACTTGCAAGTATACAAGGCCAAGTTTTAGTATAGAGAGTAAGCAAGGGATCAGTCCACAGGGAGTGGGAGCATACGAGAAATTTTCCTAAGCTAGCAATGGAGACAAGGCACTATGGCAGTGAGCAAGGCAAAGTAATATGGCAATTGCAAAGAACCAAAACAGTTAACAAAGCAAAGATGACAAAACAGCATGGAACCAAGGCTGTGAGCCAAGGGCAAGGGGGAGTTTGTGCACTGATTTCAGTGCACAACAGCTACAAATTGCAAGAAATTAAACAAGCAAAACAGGTAAGGAGATAAACTGAACAGGAAGCAAAACAAGACTGAAATTGTAAGTGACTGAAATAAGGTATTGTGGTCTAAGCTAAGGCTTAGAGTCCACCTTTGTGTCCTAGCCAAACAATGTGATCCTAGGTTGAGTTGAATATCCTATGGATACATCTAGAATGGGAGGAAAACTAATTTGCTCACTAGTTTTCCCCTAGCATTGACTGTCTTTTGACAGAACAATCAATCACAGGCACTATGAGCATCAATCTCTTCTCATTGCTCAATCAAAACAGACATCAGGATAACTATCCTAGCAATTCACCATTTGACAATGCACTAGGCTTCATCTGAGCCTCAGCCTAATGCAATTTAGCTCATGCTAAACATGTAACTAGCAATAACATTCATTGAGTATGATAATTCAAGCAACATTCAACATTCGAGATAATTGAAAACAACATGCACACATTCACTGTTAACTGCATAAGAAGAACTGAAATTGGAATTGCATCAAAATAAATTTGTTTCCATTCTCTACTGGCTAGTCCAGAGATGCCCAATTTTACAACCCCTAACACCCTTTTATAGTTACAGCCCAAAAAAAAAAAAAACTAAAATCCCCAAATCAGTAAAATTAGGGTTTACTAAAAAATCTAAAATTGACCTTTACCTAATCTCTGAAATCAATCAATGGTCTCGACCCATTCTTCTATTGCTTCTCCTCTTCCGTAATTGGTGGTTTGATTTCACTAACTCTGTTTCTCTCAAACCTAGTTTCTAGGTTCACTGTTTTTGAACAGATAAAAGGGTTGAGAGAGAAGGAGCTAGAGAGTATCATGGTGGTGTCCTTTAGTGATGGAGAGGGTGGCTGATTGATGGGGTACAATGATGGAGGTGGTTGAGCGGACATGGTGGAGGTGATGGTCGCTGTAGAGGAATGGAGAAGATGGAGTCGATGGTTTTGGGAAGAAGGGTGTGTTTGTTTTGCGGGTATAGGTATTTGGTTGTTTGGGTGTTGAGCGGGCTCATGAAATCTTGATGTTTCGCGAAGGAAATCCGTGGGATGATAACTTCTGAAACGGATCTAACGGCGAGATGGAGACAGATTATGAGCAACCGTTGGATGCAAAAATACAACGAAACTAACGGCTCAAGATGGAGTTAGGTGCTGTAGTGTTGGTAAGGTGCATCGAAATATGATGCATGATGACGCAGCGACCGTTGGATGATGGAATGGATCGAATCTTACGGTTAAGAAGGAAAACGGGTTTGGGTATTGAATTTTGGGTTTAGGATATGGATTTGGGCTTAGGAATTGGATTTGGGCTTAGGTAATCTTGAGCCCACTTCTTCTTTAAGAACAATTTCTTCCTTTTTAAGCCCATTTTTATCCTTGAGTCTTCCATAACACATTCTTCACTTCTTTTCCGCTAGAGATTCCACCGGCTTTCTCCCGTGTCTTTGCTCTTTTGGCACCGCAACTCATCTAGTCTTTTTTTGGTACCTAAAAATACAAAAGTAATTAATAAAAATATTTATTCTTGAAAACAATGAAAATACAGAATATGGGATAAAATGTAGAATTAATGCACAAAAAATGAGTTAAATGCCAAGAAAAATATATAGAAATATGCACTTTTTAGCACTCATCATCTATGGAGAGAGTTAAGACAATATAAAAAATTCGGTTCACACTTCGTGTGATTGACTATGTGATACGTATTGATGTTTGTACCTTGGTGACTATTATTATAGATCCAGAATTCATAATAATAATAGACGAAAAATAGAAAACAGAACACAAAGAAGTAATTCGAAGAAATTTATCTTCTCTAGATTATGAATAAGAAAACTATTACAATTCTCTCTTTGTTACACTCACAATCTCTCTAAACAGTGGATCAACCTTAAACTGTTTGCTAAGCTTGCTTTTACAATAATCAATTGCCTCACAAACTTCTCTCTAGGTGTGCATGTTAAACCTCCTTTTCTAGGGGTAAAACCACACTCTCTAGATATGTATTAGCAATGAGCTAAACATCTCTATTTATAGCTTTTGGTTTGGTTTCTCAAACTTTCTAGGAATAATTCCTTATCTAGGAATCTATTTCCATTTCTAAGAATAATTCCTTATCTAGGAATAATTCGTTTTCTAGGTAAATTTCCCTGTCTAGGAATATTACCTTGTCTAGGAAGTATTTCCTTATCTAGGTATACTTCCTTACTTTGGTTTGGTTTCCCAAACCTCCTAGGAATTTATTTTCCTTCTATAGGATTACTGCTTTAAATAAGTAATCCCTCATAAATTAGAATTTTATCCTCAATCCTTCTTGAGGATTACTAGTTCCCGGAGAGAGGAAGATACACATGTATCACTATGGATACAAGATCAAGACGATACGGCAACAAAATGTGCACTTGATAAACTCTATAGGATCAATATCAAGTGTTAAGGAATTAATGTACAAGTGCAATTTAATTTTAATTATATAAATCAAATATAAGACTGCAATCAAAGTTATAATAGTTTCCCACCAACGGTACTCGTAGAGCTTCTTTATCCCACATAAGTCTTTAAACGGGCGGTCGTAAGAGATTTCGCCTAATTAGGGTACTTTCCTCTCCGAATGGACGGCTCCACCAGAAACTACAAGAAATGAAGTTTGCATGGCTCTTAGGATAGTTTGCAAGAAATGCAAACTCAAGTATTTATAGGCCAAGGTTGTTTGGACAACAAGGAAATTCTAAAACCGAAAATATTCTCAAGATATGCATTAAAGTACCTAAATTTGGTTTTCCCATTTCCAATTAAATGCCAAACCAATATTTTCAAAACCTCTCATATAAAACTTCTATTATTAGTCTAGCACATTAACTAATACTCCCTCTGTTTCTGAAAGACCGTCCTCTATTCCATTTTGATATGTTTCAAAAATGTGTCCAGCTTCTGTTTATAGTCATATTTTTCCAATGAACTCTCTAACATACCCTTAAGTTTTTTATATTCATAATTTCTATTTTAATGAGACCCAATCTAGAATATTAATGAAATCTGTATAATTAAGTAAAAAAATATATCCTTTTGAAGACAATATATGTATGGTTCCAAATTAAATTCTTTATTAAGGTTATACTCCATAAGTATACAATATTTATTGATACTGTTTCTATGTTTCCTTTTTTTTTTATTTACAATCCCAATACAATTTTTGGTAGTTTTTGCTACTAACATATTTATTGAAATAAATTAGGCAAGCAATTAAGGGTGGGAATGTAAACTACCATAGTCTCCTTAATATCTTGACAAAGTTAAACCGGACTGTCTTTTGGAAACGGAGGGAGTAATATTTTTCAGAGGATATGCTTTAATTACTGGTAATTAAAACATATATGATGAAAATCATAATTAAATGCTTTTCAATATTTCGGACTAGGATCACCTTGAGAATCAAGGAATATCTTTGAACAATAAATGATAAGATTTATGTACATGTTCAAATATGTCGACATCTGGAACCTTCTTAACTTGAAAAACCAAAAACCTTAATTCACACACACCATGAAGAAATATATGAACCATGGTTATTGGTTTTGTACAAGGAACCGATTAAACCATCACTCCGAGATATTTTGTGACCGGTTATAATATGATTCCTAATACATGTTGTAATCGGTTACACCTAGCTCCACAAAGTAGCTTGTGATTGGTTACACCTTGCTTCTCGAGTTAGCTTGTGATCGGTTACACCTTTATTCCCAAAGGTAGCTTGTGATCGATTGTAACTAACTTCCCAATTCATCTTGTGACCGGTTATACCTTGGTTCCCAAAGTAACTTATGACCGGTTACAACCTGCATTCAAATATAGCTTGTGATCGGTTACACCTTGATTTTCAATGTAGCTCATGACCGATTACAACTAGCTATATTTTATAAGCTATGGCCGGTTATACCTCAAGTCTCAACAAAGTTAGGATAGGCTCTACCAAAGTCATCTTCCATTGGTCATCCAAAAGATATTCAAAGAATAGCAAGACCAATCATGATTTCCCTTTCGATTATGAAAAAAGTTCATATATATACTTGCTTAAACTAATGTATAGATACATAGTTTTCTAGGATGAAATCATACTATATAATGCACACATAATCAAATAAATAAATACAATAGATTATGTCGATGTCGTATTTACGAAGTTCCAAAAGATAAGCGTTTATACTTCTTAATATGTTTTCCTTGACACCTTGATCATACTATTATGACCAAATCTCACCACTAAGTATTATATACAATATATACAGCTTCGCATATTATGTTTTCAATATAGCACGACTTGAAAGACACGTTAGGAACGGAAACAAGATCAAGTCCATATTACTAACTGTTAGAGCATTGATCGGTCGAACTCGCATGCGTTGCTATCTCAAGCATGTTTGTCAATGTTAGTGATCAAAACTATAAGTCTTGATTTCTAGTATACTATAGCTAAGGTCTCGGACTAGGATAGAATGTGTAGTTGAGCTCAAAAACTCCATGGAAATCATCATACAAGACGAAGGACTACTCAAGGAACCGGTGGATCTTCATCGACTAAAAGGTATGTGGAGATTTGAACTTATCTATCACTAAAAAGTCTATTTATCTCATATCTTGAGACAAAAGTCGTTTTGCTATATAGACTTAGATTATACACATTTGCTATTTCGAGCCGAGTTTATCTCGCCTATATATTTCTCGAAATATGTGTTGGTAAGCTTTCGCTTTAGCCAAGTTCATATTTACCTAGTGACGAAAGTCATGACAAGTTTCAATCACTTTGAAAATTGCTTACTTTGACGAAAAATAGTTTGTGAATAACAACTATAGAATATCAACGTCCTCTAAGAATGTTTCAATGATTGAAATGAGAGTTTAGATTATATAACCGTTGGAGGATATAAGCATTGTTGTGGAAACACATATATGTATAAGTCCTTATTCCTTGAACCGAATTTTGCGAACTTTGTTGATCAAGAGAACCGGAATGGTGGCGTGAGCCAAGTCCGCGAACTCGGTCAGAACTTGCTCATAAAAATCATCTTGAGCAAGATGTGTAAAAATCAGGTATACTGTGGCATTTTGGTGTTCTGCTTAGTTGAGCTATCCTCTTATCGTTTATAGCTAAACTAGTGTATGCAGACAGTAATGCCTAAATAGTATTTGTGTGTCTAGTATCGTTTCTCTCTTTTAACTTTGTGGCCTGCTACTCTTGTGCTCTAAATTTCTCCTGGTTGGATAGAATTTATTGAGCCTTTTTTAAAATTTCATGCAGCAAAAGTTTTCTTTTTTTCTTTGTGGGCATGTTGTATTCGTATGTGTACACGGGTTACCATCACGAGTCAATAGTTTGTAAACCCTAAAAACCTTCTTCCCTAAGAAACCATATAAATACCAAACCCTTTAGTCACGTTTGCGTACTCTAGGTTATTTTGGTTTGTCAAGAATGTCTTCCTCTTCACGAGCTTGTGGTTTTTCTAGAGGCTTTCTTGACAAAGGTATAGGTTTCGAGTCTAAAGGGAGGAGGAAAAGAACCCTAGTATAAGATGATCATCCTAATGCCTCATGTTACTATGCATATACTCATGAGGATGTTGAGAAGGAGGATATGATTTCTGCTGAAGTGGTCCATGACTTTCTTAAGTATTTTGAGGAAGCAAAACTGCAGCTTGTTGATACTCTGAAAAGTCTTGATGTGTTGAAAACTGAGTTGAAAAAGGTTTCAAATAACCTTGGTCTCATAAAATCTCACATCAATGATCTTCAAAAAGAGAATCTCTTATCTGAAGATGCAATGGATGCTGCTAATCACAAGCTCAAAGACGCCAAGACTCATGAAGATCCTGAACCGTCTATTTTGACCTTAGTTCGGGTTCGGCCATGGCACTGGAGTCTGCTTTTGTTCCTTAGCTTGTTGATTTCCTTTATTTGTCTAGTAAATATTTTTTTTTTGTTTAGAAGAATAACTAGAGTTTGGAATAGCCATTATTGTGATTACACATAGCTATGTCCAACGTTTTCATCTTCATGTTTTTAGATTTATTGGTTTAAATTCTAAATTTTTTTGGAAGATGATTTTAGTAGTATTAATCTTTATGGTTTTATATATTGCAATATCGTTATGGGATATGTGTGTTTACGTCTGTGAACTATGATTGTCTCATACCTTGTCAAAAGTAAAGTCTTTCGTATGTCGATATGCATGTATTGATAAAAGAATGAATAGACTTTTGACAAATACAAAAGTTAAGCCTATTATGTCAATTATTGATGGAAGATAGGTTAAAATCTTTTGTTTGCAAGGATTATGTCTATTGAATGTCGTTATGCGAATAATGATGGAAAATAGAATGAATCCTTGTGTATTCCGTAGTATTGATCTTCCCTTATCCATATTTTTTTGTATTACTGTGAGGCTCCGTAAAGTGTCTTATGTTGAGCATTAAACGTCCAAGTTGATTATTTTTATGATTAGCTTAGTTGTTGTTCCGTGAGGTACTTTATGTCGAGCATATTCAACTAAATTAATCATCTTGTTTGGTTATTTAGTTGTTGCTCCGTAAGTTTTCTTATAATGAGCATGACCAATTAAATTGATTACTTTTGTAATTAGTTTGGTTGTGTATTTCGATTAGATTAATTATGGGTTCTCTTGTGATTAATCTAATTGTATATTTTTGAGTCTCCATAAGTTCACTTATGTTGAGCATTTTTCGATTAAATTAATCATGGGTTCTCTTGTGGTTAATTTAATTGAGTTTTTTGGATTCAAATTCATACTTGTATGTAATTTGTTGTGTCCAAAGAAATCCTTTTTTTCTTTCAAAATTAAGGACGCTCTTGTTGTTCCTTTGGGAATGACATTTTATGGGGCGGGGGGGGGGGGGGGGGGGGGGGGGGGGGGAGTTCTTAATTGAACTTGTGTTTAATTGTCAAATCTTTGTGGGGAGTGCGGATGTGAAATATTATAGGGGTTATCTTGTATCTTTATAAACTCCTTGATGAATGCATTTAGCTTCGGATTTATGATTGCATCTAAATAAGATGATATGTGTTTCTTTCTTCCGTCATAAAATGTCTCTTTCGGAAATTTCATTAGGATCCCGTTCTTGTACGTTTGCCAATTTTATTGACAAAAGGGGGGAGAATTAATATGTAGTTCACATTACAAATACATATGATTTTCGGATCACTATGTAAGGGGGAGTAGTTTCCATGTGAGATGGAGTATTGACTAAGGGCGAGTGATACATATCACCATAGTATTCTTGTTGAAGTTGTGATACAATTGAACTTTGACCCTATGTAATGATACTATGACACTGTATAACAATGATTGAGAACTCTTGTTTTCTCGTTGTTATAGCTATGGATTTTCAACAACGACGATGCTGAACTTACAACCTTTGGGATCATTGGAGTACTTGGAAGTGACGAAGATTTCAAGTAAAGTTGAAGATTAGACATGTGGAATATGAGCTACAAAAGTTAATTTATTTATTTTTTGTATTCCATATGTATTGATAGTTTTGTCACTAAAATTGACAAAGGGTGAGACTGTTAGAGCATTGCTCGGTCGAACTCGCATGCGTTGTTTGTCAATGTTAGTGATTAAAACTATAAGTCTTGATTTCTAGTCTACTATAGCTAAGGACTCAGACTAGGATAGAAAGTGTAGTTGAGATCAAGAACTCCATGGCATTCATCATACAAGAGGAAGGACTACTCAAGGAATCGGTGGATATTCATCGACTAAAAGGTATGTGGAGACTTGAACTTATCTATCACTCAAAAGTCTATTTATCTCCTATCTTGAGACAAAAGTCGTTTTGCTATATAGACTTAGATTATACACATTTGCTATTTCGAGCCGAGTTTATCTCGACTATCTATTTCTCGAAATATGTGTTGGTAAGCTTTCGATTTAGTCAAGTTCATCTTTACCTAGTGACGAAAGTCATGAAAAGTTTCAATCACTTTGAAAATTGCTAACTTTGACGAAAAATAGTTTGTGAATAACAACTATAGAATATCAACGTCCTCTAAGAGTGTTTCAATGATTGAAATGAGAGTTTAGATTATTTAACCATTGGAGGATATAAGCATTGTTGTGGAAACAAATATATGTATAAGTCCTTATTCCTTGAACCGAAGTTTGCGAACTTTGTTGATCAAGAGAACCGGAATGGTGGCGTGAGCCAAATCTGAGAACTGGCGGAAGTTCTCGTCCCGAGAAATTCTGCTGGAGTTTGTGAACTCCGTCCGGGAACTTAAGTCCACGAACCCAGTCCGGGAACTTGAGTAGGTTATATCTAAAAACGATGTTTGTGAACTTATTCTTATATAAACTAAGGAATGCAAATTTCAAACAGTGGCTATATAGTTCATGAACTGATTTGAGTGAATCAAATCGTTTTTGCTTCAATTGTGTCTTGTGTAGTTATATAAGATTTCCTTGCAATTGAACAACTCTCTAACTAGTTCATTTGATTCACTTGAACTAGTTATGGTGAAGAAGAATATGTTTGATATGAAAGTGAGCATATGGCTAACCATTTGGTTGACTATTGTTGAACCAACAAATGTACAAGTTTGGGTAGGGTTACACAAGCCTAGAAACGTGCATTTCATTTGTGTGTAACAAGCTAGTTTTCGGTCTAACGGTTGAAAGATATTAGCTTGAATCTAATCAGGTTTTCATCTAACGGTGAATATTGAATGTTTTGTTACCAAGCTAACATTGATTGCAAACCCTGATTTGAAAGTCTATATAAGGGAGAACTCTAGCAACTGGGAAACCTAATCCCCACACCTTCTGTGTGATACTAGTTGTGCTAAGCTAGAGTTGATTCTCCTTTAACCTTTGGTTTCTTCTTCTAAACCAGGTTAACGACTTAAAGACTTCATTGGAATTGTGAAGCCAGACCGATACTACTTTCTTGTAGTTGTGTGATCTGATCTTGTTGTTTCTATCGTACGAGTACAATTGTAATATTTGGCTTGAGATTGATATCTCCGATAGGCAAGATATAAAAGAAATCACAAACACTTCGTCTCATCGTTTGTGATTCTGCAATATCTTTTTTCGCTGCATCGATTAAGATTATTGTGAGGTGATTGATAATACTAGGCTGTTTTTCGGGAATATAAGTCCGGTTTATCAATTGGTTCCTGTTCACCTTGATTTATCAAAAGACGGAACAAAACTCGTAGGTATATTCGTGGGAGACGAATTTATCTATTGTCGTAGACTTTTCTGTGTGATACAGTTTTTTTTATTAAAGTCTTCGACTTTGGGTCGTAGCAACTCTTAGTTGTGGGTGAGATCAGCTAAGGGAATGAAGTGCGTAGCATCCTGTTGGGATCAGTGACGTAGGAGCATATCTGTACCTTGGATCAGTGTGAGATTGATTGGGGTTCAACTATAGTCCAGACCGAAGTTAATTTGGAGTAGGCTAGTGTCTATAGCGGCTTAATACAGTGTGTGTCCAATCTGGACTAGGTCCCGGGGTTTTTCTGCATTTGCGGTTTCCTCGTTAAAAAAATTCTGGTGTCTGTGTGATAGACGCATTTATGTGTCTAATTTGTCCTCAATGTTTCGTATTGTTAGTACTTGTTTTCGTCCTTATTATGGTGTTTTGTGTGTTTGTAGGTATTTTTGGAAAATAATTATTGTTGGAAAATTCGGCTCGAAAAGTTGCACGGAGCACCCCCAGGTCACCCCCAAGGCAGCTGCTATTCGCACCCCAGTTCTGGTTAGGGGGAGGACATCTTCTTCCCAAATTCAAAAACCAAAAATTGGCGGGAAAAAAATACTATCAACTGGCAGATGTTTTATTGGAATTTTTGAACGTGTTCTAGGGCGATTCAATGGCTGATTTTTGGTAGGAAGTTGTGATATGTCCTAGCAAACACGTTTTGGGCTTTTGGTTCGATCAAATTTGGCCAGAATTAGCTGGATAATTCACGGAATGCAAAACAGGGAAACACGGGTTGGACACGGGATTGGAGAAGATTTGAGCGTGTTCTGCTCATGCATGAGGGCTCTAGCAACATTGTGGGTCGTGTGTAAACATTTCTAGAGTGACCAGGATGGAAATCTACGCGTGAGAAGGTAAATCAGGGAAGAAAATATTCCAGAATATTTTTTCATCAAACCGAGTTAAGAGAGAAATATCTCGAGTTATAGCGAGACTTCTTGATCCTGTGGAGTATATATAGAGTGCTGGGGACTCATAGAAGAGGGGATAGAGAATTGGGAGAGGTTTAGAGCACTACAGAGCAAGAAAATTGAAGTTGCAGAGATTCTGGTTCTACTGCTGCTGCTGCTCGAGGAGGAAGAAGAAGAGGAAGAACAGACTACCAAAGGCAGTCGTTTACCAACAAAGACAACGACTGTCGCCTGTGGGTCATAGTTTTCCAACGACAACAACACTTCATCTCTATCGTTAATTCTGGACGCCTTCTGTGGGTCGCAGAATCCTGTTTTATATCATTTTCTTGTTTTTCTCTTCATTGTAAAACACTTTTGAGCATCAATGAAATATTTTGAGAGGTTTTTCATCATGAGTAGCTAAACCCAATCCCAGGGGTGACAGAGGAATCCATTCTCACAATAATTATGTGTTAATCTCTATTTTTTTATGCAATATTTTTATGTGATTAATTGCATTGATAAAAATGAATTAAATGATTTTTATTAATCAACTGTTTTTTCCCTTGATAATGCATGCTTGGTTTTAGACTCTTGATGCATTATACTTGTGATTAACATTTGATATTCTGGAAATCTGCTTTTGGCAATATTTTGAATCAAAACCAATTATTTAAATTGCATAGTAAAAAAATTATTAGATCATATAAGTATTGTTGAATGGTGGAATCTTAAACCCGTATTTGTCCATAAAATTTCACATCACTTTGCTATTTAATTTTGCTACATTCTTAAGTTTTAAAAAAAAATCTAAAAATTTTATTCCCTTCACAAATCTGAAAAGAACCCATTTTTACCACTATCACTACAACCATTTGAAAATACATCACTGTGTTATTTCTTTTCCGCATTATATTTTTTTATATAATTGAAATATCATAGGTTGTGCGTTGTTCAATCAATGAGAATATCCGACCTTTTGGTTGTTGATTTAAATTGATTGACACTTGGATATTGGTCTTTGATACCATCCAAGTTATCTCTCTAGTATTTGATAAAGACTCGCAGATTTCTATTTGCTTGAGTATATATCAAATCGAAAGATTGAGATATAAACTCTTTGATATACTTTTTATCTAGATTGAGTCTTACTATCTAGTTGATTCTCTAGAAAGTATATTGGATTTTTTCCATACAAATTGCTAAGCGAAATATTGGATGTGGTTGTTGTACCCCCACTTTTTCACTAACCTCAAGTGGAAGGATGATGTCTTCATTGTAGTCGTTAGTTCTTCTCATTCTTCAGGTCTTCGGAGTAATACATATATGTCTCAACATTCCTAGACTTTCTAGGCTAACCTAAACGAAGTTTACTCTAGTATTTAATCAAGCGACTCTAGATGAGTTTTGATACTAAAATATGACAACCAAACTTTACATACCAACGCTTGGTGGGTTTCAACCGAGTTATGCTCTAAAAATAATAATTATATGTTTCTGTATAACTACGTTTCAGAATATTTATTTTCAAAGTTGTTATCGCTACAGATATTCAACAACACGATGCTGAGTTGAAAACGTTCAGAATCATTGGAAACTTGAAGTAACGAAGAGTTCAAGGAGTTGAAGAAACCAAG
Source organism: Papaver somniferum (assembly GCF_003573695.1). Taxonomy (NCBI): domain Eukaryota; kingdom Viridiplantae; phylum Streptophyta; class Magnoliopsida; order Ranunculales; family Papaveraceae; genus Papaver; species Papaver somniferum. Next base: position 38,281,925 of record NC_039361.1, on the reverse strand, counting down.
GAAATCAATCAAGATGGATTCAAGAAAATTATTAAACCGATTTTATTTCTTATCCATATGAACTGATAATTTTGTCATTAAAATTGACAAAGGGGAAGATTGTCAGAGCATTGCTCGGTCGAACTCACAAGTGTTGCTATATCAAACTTGTTCTCAAATTTAATTGATCAAAACTATATCTTGATTTCTTGTCTACGATTAATCAAGTATCGGATTAGAATAGATGTGTAGTTGAGAATCAAACATCAGTTCATTCATGACTGCGTGCTACCGTTTGAAGGCGAAGATCAACCGAAGCTTTTGGAGAACTTCTTTAACAAAAGGTAAGTAAAGACTGAACCACCTATTTCTCAAGTTATATTCATATTTATATCTATGATACGATGTTGCACGACTAATTAGACTATTGCAAGCATATCAAGAATTTCGAGTCAAGTTTATCTTGGTAATTAGTTCTTGAAATATAATGACTAAGCTTAATAAACATTTGTTCATACTTGATGAATTTCGGTTATGAACAATTTATTGTTCATAATTTAAATCGTGATTCAAGATTATCATTCAAAAATAGCCTGAAACATTGATATGTGCCATTGAAGTTATTTGGGGATGTTTTGAATTGATTTAGAGAAAATTATAGAACTACTGTAAATTTGGATACAGGACAGTATGCATACCAGTTTACATACTAGGAGAACTGTCATAGGTACGAAGCCGTAGTACATGTAACCAGTACACATACCGGCCTAGCTATATGTCAATAGAAACTTTTTGGTACGCATTCCCGGTATCCATACCATAAAAAGTATCTTGCTCGTGAACCAGGAATGGTACACATACTTAGTATGCATATCGTAAAGGAACTGTTGGTTTTGAAATCGGTGTGGTATCCATACCCGGTATGCAAACCGGAAAAGTTATGTGATTTTCTGAACTCGTTTTTGTCTTAAGGGTACACATACCCGGTACATGTATCATGAAAAAAATAGTCAAGAATAAGGTAGAGTACAGGTACCTGGAACACGTACTTACCCCGTCGAATATATTTAAATGCACCAAAAATTATTTCTGTGATATAATTGGCATTTGAATAAATCTCTAAAAAATACTATATAGACATGATTGACACATTATAACCTATGGTTGTGACTCAAACTTAAAGTCTTAAGTGTTACATGAAAATGATTAAGCTTATGGTTCAATCGGATAGTTTCGGCTAACCGTCCGTGAACAATTTCTTTGTACACTGTTCGATTACGGTTCATCCTAACCAGAGTGTATATATTGTTATGTAATTTAATTTCAAAGTATCATATAACGGTAGATATCATTTGCTTGGATCCAAAGCTATCTTATCTTAAACCTAAAACAACTTATACTTTGAAAGTCTATATAAGGGAGAAGCTCAAGCAGCTAGGATCTTTGAATCCCTGACCCTATTCTTGTGTGTCCTAGTTGCAAAACTAGAGTCATCCCGTCCTTCAAACCCTTCTAGGGTTTAACGACTAAAATGACTTCCCCTAGGGATTCGTGAAGCCAGATCCAATTATCTTTTATCTTAATAGTTCGTGTATCCTGATCTTGTTTTGATTGTTGAGCTACTCACTCAAACAAGATAAATAGAAATCGCAAAGTTCTCTTCGTCTCAGACTTTGGGATTCCACAAGTTTAATACTTGTGAGGTGAATAGTAATCTAGGATGATCTTCGAGAAACATAAGTATGGATTTTGAGGTTAGCTAGACTTTGTATATTGCTATCGATTTCCAGTCACACCTTGATTTATCGATTAAAAAGGAAATCACACATGTAAGCTTATCTGTGGGAGGCAAATTGGTTTAGAGTCTACAATTGAGTTGAAGCAACTCTTAGGATGTAAAGGACGTCATCTAAGGAAATTATTTTCGCGAAGTCCTGCTAGGATTCAAGAGGCGTAACGAACGCGATTGTAACTGAATTGATATGAGGGTTAATTCGGTTTCAACTACATTCCAGTACGAATTTAATTAGTAGTAGGCTAGTGTCTGTAGCGACATAATACAATTTGGTGTTCAAAATCCCAGGGTTTTTCTACATTTGCAGTTTCTTCGTTAACAAAATTTCTAGTGTCTGTGTTATATCTTTTCTGCATTATACTATTTATCTTATAATTGAAATATCACAGGTTATACGTAAATCAATCAAAGTAAATACATCCATCTTATTTGTTGGATACGACTGGATTTATTCTTGGATATTGATCTTTGGAATCGTCCAAGTAATTTCACACGTAAATCAGGTTCACAGACTTGTCTCTGCAAACTTTCTGATTGTGAAAGAAATAGATATAACTCTAAATATTATTCCTTGATTGAGATTTATTAAGTTGAAATCTCTGACTTGTATTTAGTTTTTCCATACAAGTTGCCTAAGTAAAAGTTTGTGGTGTATTTTGATACCCCACATTTTCACCATTTACTCATATTATGTAGCATTCTATTTGTTGAGACAAGTCGTATGACTTTAGTATAATGATGAACATTGCAAAGAAGAATTCAAGCAATATGGAGTAGTCAAGTTGGTTCTTAAAGTTCAAAAATTATTTTACCAGCATACGAACTTGAACTTATAAGAATAAAGACTTGATTAATAAATCTCAATTAACTCGCGTACGCGAACTGATTTGCTCAGTTCACGAACATATCGATTTTGAGATGGTCTTATATACTATTTAGTAATCCTTAAATAAATTAGGAAATTCCGATTTTGAGATGGTCTTATATACTATTCAGTTCACGAACATATCGATTTTGAGATGGTCTTATATACTATTTAGTAATCCTTTAGTTCACTATTTAATAGGACCTACATTGTGTACTATTCAGTAATCCATTAATAATTTAGCAAATTCCGATTTGGATTTCTACCCAAATACTAAATAGATTTTTGCTTCATGTTTATTTATTTTGGGACAATATTAACACATGAGTTTCAAAATAAAAGCACTAAGCATGTAATATTTTGTTTGCAGACAATGTGGGGAACAGTTATGTGAAAGAAAGTGATGAAATAATACCTCCCTTAACCGGAATGGTTTTTCATAATCATGAGGATATGTTTGAATTTTTCAAAGAATATGCCAGCAAGGTTGGGTTTCCTTTCAACGTCTCCCTAGTATTTTCGTCATCATCATTCTCTGCAACCTATGCTAACGTAGACAACACGTTGCAGCTTCGTTCAATAAACGTGAGATTAGAAAGTGATGGAGATCGACCACTATATAAGCTTTTTTCTTTATCTATTCTATGAACACCAACACAAACTCTGTTCATCAACAAGTAATTTCAATGTCAAACTCTTCTATTCAACAAAATATTTCAATGTCAAACTCTTTATCCCAACCACCAACGAACGGTGTCATGAACTCTAATCCTGCATATCACCCTCTTGTTAATGTTACCACGGCGACAACTAATAACACTGCCGTCAGTAAAATAGTTTTGTCAGTCGGAGTTGCTATTATAGCCATACTTTTCTTAGCCGTACTCCTCTATTTATTTCTGAAGAAGAAGAATGAAGCATTGGAGAATCAAACCGGCAGGAATAATACTACAACTTCTAACATATGTTCCAACTGTTATGTAGTACGTTTTGCTTCAAAAGTGATTTTTTTTTGTGCACAACTTAATACGAATTTTTTCATAATCATTTGATTTTATTTGTCAATTTTCGATGTGATAATTGTGATGTATGTGAATTATTTTATTATAAATTTTGTATATACATAAATATAAAAAAATTTATCATTTAAATAGTGTTTGTATATACTTAAATACATTTTTGTGTTTCCAATGCATATGCATGAATATGCCCAGAAGTAAATTGTACACCAGCAGCAAGGATGCAGTTATACTCCCTCTGTGAAGGCACCAGAAGTAAACTGTTGATACAGGTGTATCCGTACTCCTTTAGGGAATTAGTTAACCTCAAGCTAAGTTGAGGGAAGAATCCTATTCTAGGCAGGAATCCTATAAGGTGATTCTACATTTACCACACAGAATGTTACCACCATCTCCAAAGTTCCTACAAGGGTGAGCATGGTAATCTCGCCCTTTGTTTTTGACGCGGCACTATTGAATCCATATATCGTGTATGTGGAAGGAATCAGATATGAGTCGTCATACCCCATGGCTTTGAAGGCGTGATAAAACAGGATATCGACTGAACTTCCCATGTCTACTAAGATTTTGTTTATCTCCCAAGGTAACTTCTTTTTCTTTTCGTCCTCTTCCCATATAGAGTGCGGCTGCATAGTCATGGAGATGACCAATGTGTTAGAGCATAGCTCGGTCGACCTCGCATGTGTTGTTATCTCAAGCATGTTTGTCAATGTTAGTGATCAAAACTATGAGTCTTGATTTCTAGTCTACATATCTAAGTCTCGGACTAGGATAAAAAAGTGTAGTTGAGCTCAAGGACTTCATGGTGATTCATCATACAACGACGAAGATCTATTCAAGGAACCGTGGAACTTCATCAACAAAAAGGTATGTGGAGACTTGAACTTATCTATCACTCAAAAGTCGATCTCTTCTATCTCCTACTTCTTATGAGACAAAAGTCGTACGCTATATAGACTGGATCATACACATTTGATATTTCGAGCCGAGTATATCTCGCCTATCTATATCTCGAAATCATGTGTTGGTAAAGCGTTTCGCTTTGATCGGGTTTATCTTCACCTAATGACGAAAGTCATAATGTTTCAATCACTTTGAAAATTGCTTTGACGAGAAATAGTGTAACAACTATATAACGTCCTCTAAGAATGTTTCAATGGTTGGAATGAGAGTTTAGGTCTATATAACCAATGATAGATATAAGCATTGTGTAGAAACACATATGTGCATAAGTCCTATTCCTTAATCCGAAGTTTGCGAACTTTGTTGATTGAGAAAAACCGGAGGAATTGGCTTTGCCAAGTCCGCAAACTCAGTCCGCGAACTGACGGAATTTCTCTTGCCGAGAATTTCTGCTGGGATTTTCCAAAAACTCAGTTTGCGAACCTAGTCCGCGAACTGGCGGAAGTCTCCTTGCCGAGATTTTCTGCTGAGTTTTGAAAACTCTGCCGGTTGTCTTAAGTCCGCGAACTTGTTTGCGTACTTGAGTAGGTTATGATCTAAAGATGTGCTCTGAACATGAAACTTAAATTACTAACGAATGCAGTATGCAAACCGTGGCTATAAAGTTCATGAGACGATTCAATCGAATCGAATCATCTTTGTTTCAATTGTGTCTTGTGTAGTTACATAAGATCTCATAGAAATTGAACAACTCTCTAACTAGTTCATTTGAGTCAATTGAACTAGTTATGGTGAAGAAGAACAAGGTTAATATGAAATGCTCATATGGTTGACCTTTTGGGTTACTATGTTGAACCAACATACACGTACACGTTTGGGCACGGGTTTTACAAACCCAGTAAACGTATATCTCAAGTGTGTGTGACAAGCTAAGTTTTCGATCTAACGGTTGAGAAATATTAACTTGAATCTGAATCAGGTTTTCATCTAACGGAGAATATTGATTGCTTTGTAACTAAGGCAAAACCCTGATTTGAAGACAATATATAGGAGACATCTAGCATTGGGAAAAACTAATCCCCACACGTCTGTGTGATACTAGTGCGCTCGCTAGAGTCGATTCTCCTCTAACCTTTGGTTTTCTTCTCTAAAACCAGGTTAACTACTTATAGATTTCATTGGGATTGTGAAGCCATACCGATACTACTTTTATCGTAGTTGTGTGATCTGATCTTGCATCTTCTATCGTACGAGTACAATCTTTGATTGGCTTGAGATCGTGAGAGTTCTCCGATAATCAAGATAAAGAAGTCACAAACATCTTCTTTTCACTGTTTGTGATTCCTCGACGTCCTCTTGTGTATTCAAGTAAGAATGTTGAGAGTTGATTGATTAATCTAGGCTGTTCTTCGGGAATATAAGACCGGATTATCAATTGGTTCATGTTCACCTTGATTTCATATCTTAAGACGGAACAAAAATCTAGGGTTTTTCTATGGGAGACAGATTTATCCTTTGATAGACTTTTCTGTGTGAGACAGATTTGTTTATTATCAAGTCTGCGATTTTGGGTTGCATCAACTCTTGGTTGTGGGTGAGATCAGCTAAGGGAATCAAGTGCGCAGTATCCTGCTGGGATCAGAGGCATAGGAGTACAACTGTACCTTGAATTAGTGGGAGACTGATTGGGGTTCAACTATAGTCTAGTCCGAAGTTAGTTTGGAGTAGGCTACTGTCTGTAGCGGCTTAATACAGTGTGTATTCAATCTGGACTGGGTCCCGGGGTTTTTCTGCATTTGCGGTTTCCTCGTTAAAAAAATTTCTGGTGTCTGTGTTATTTCAGTTTCCACATTATATTGTTTTATCTTTATAATTGAAATAATACAGGTTGCGCGTTAGATCATCAATTAGCATAATCCAACCTTTGGTTGTTGATTTTCATTGATTAATCCTTGGACATTGGTCTTTGGTACCGTCCAAGTTATTGCTTGTGTTTGATTAAAGACTCGCTGATTTCTATTAGCTTGAGTAAATCAAAACAAGAGAGAGATATTAACTCCTTGAGATACTTTTACCTAGATTGAGTCTGACTGTCTAGTTGATTCTTTAGAAAATGTTTCGGAGTTAGTCCATACAGATTGCTAAGAGAAATATTGGGTGGTGTTGTTAGACCCACGCTTTTTTCAATTGGTATCAGAGCAGGCAAACACGTTTAAGACCTTACAAGTCTGTGTTTGTAGCGATCTGATTATGGACTAGTCTATCTCTAATAATGTACCTGTTCATAAATTACCAGATAATTTTCAAAGCTTGGATTCACCGGAGAGGACTGTCACATCTAGGTCAGTATCTAAACATTCTATTAATGTAAAACCTGTTGAAGTTTGGGAAACACACCTAGAAGAACAGTTGGATGAACTTTCTGATGAAGGTGATTCAGATATTGATAGAGATGTTGATGAGGAAGTCTCTGAGTATGTAAAGGTTTTGAATTCATTAGGAAAGAAGAAGATGATAACTTATCATGTCACTCCTCTTCTGACTCCTCTCTTTCGTGAAAACAAGAAATTGAAAAGATGTTACGCAGGTGTTTATGTTTCGAATTGTTCTAACGAATCGATCCTCAAGGATTCTGAGGAAAACCTACGTATGAAGTCACTTGAATGTGATAATATTTATCAAAAGTAGTTTTTTTTTGAAGAGAAACTTGCAGAATCTGAAGCAAGGTTTAACTCTCAGCAAACAAGTTTTGATGACAGAGAAAGCGCTTATCTCGCTCGAGAAAAACGCCTTGAGGTTGATTTAGCTGTTGCTCTTGATAAAATCAAGATATTGGAAGATGACTTGAAAAAGTTCAATACTAGTTCAAGCAAATTAACCACTATGCTAGGAGCAAGTAAAAATCATCGTGATACACTAGGATTGGGCTATAAGGGAATAGATGCTCCAAGTATTAGCAAAGAGGTAAAATTTGTCAAGGCTAGTGATTCTTCTCAACAAAAGGTTTCTACTAATGGAAAAAGTGAAATACCTTCACCGGCAGTTAAGGTTCAAAAGAGCAAAGTATATCAACCTCCAAAACCAGCACACATAAATCTGGGTAAGAACGTTCCTTATATTTGTCATTATTGTGGAAACAAAGGTCACCTGGAAAGGAGATGTCGTTTTCGTATAAGGAATGAAAAACTTCATGATATTCTTGTTTGGGTGTCAAAATAAGTTATTAAACCGGGATCATATGTTAAGGCTAACACTCTTGACATTACGGGTCGCAAACGTCCAACCTTTAGGCAAAGGAATCAGTGCTGTGATAATCCTAGATTTGCCTATAAACGTCATACGAAGTCTTTTCACAATTGTAATGATTATCAAAAGAATAACTTTGCAAAGACAAAGACAATATACGATGCTCCCAATTAGAGAAAAACTAACTTGCAAAAGTGTAGATGGTGGATTTTCGACAAAGGATAAATTCGTAAACTCATAATTATACGAAGCTATGATATAGCAATCAGACGTGAGTATCGAGACACGAGTCTCTCATCGAATTCTCAACGGAGAGTACTTTCTCTCAGAGTACATGTAGATATGTAGTCTCATGACTGGACAACGACATATCTCATGAATACTAAATACTTTCAGTGATTATTTCTATATAGCATTACGAGATGGACGGCTCCTAGACAGCTTGCTCTGCTAGTATAGAGTGATAACGTCTTCAGGAACAAAAAACAAGTTTACCCTGACTATATAAAGAATATGACTTACCGACAAGCTCATATCGGGATAATTAATGCTCCTAGACATCTTGCTCTGCTAGTATAGAGCCACAAAGTTAATTATTCCTAATTAAGATTAATTCTGCCGTGACATTCACTACTGAACTCCCAGAATAATCTATTATTGATCCTATTCCATTGTCGAATCCACGACTGGTCTCATGGAATGGCAATAACAATTGCTCCTATTCCATGGTCGAATCCACGACTGGTCCCATGGAATGGCAATAACAATTGCTCCTATTCCATGGTCGAATCCACGACTGGTCCCATGGAATGACAATAAACAATTGTTCTGATTCTATGATCGAATCCACGGCTTGATCTCATAGAATATCAATGACTATATTATCTCATTACTCCGGTTTCATGATCGAATCCACAACTGGTCTCATAAATGGTAATAGATAAATCTTAATTACTCTGATTTTATGGTCGAATCTACGATCCCATGGAATGGTAATGCTCACTTTATTATTCTGAATTCGTAGTCGAATCCTCAGCTGATCCTATGAATTAATAATAAACATCTTATTACTCAGTTTTGTGAATTATTCTCCACTGAATTCCACAATTAGTAATAAATAATCAACAACTGGGCGTCTGAGCTACCTATAATTAAGCCCCGATTCAAATAGTGAAGGTGTATTCAACGACGATACACTAACAGTCACCAAACGAACGAGTATTTCAAAATACAACGAAACGATAAACCTATGCAAAATAGGGAAGCAAATAATAAATAATTAAAAATATTGACCAGGGTGCTGAGAGCACGGACACACGACCGACCGACCTGTCATGGTCAATCCCACGCCAGTTTTATATTTTTAATGCATTTTTATTATTTTCCATGATTTGATGAAAATTCTCTCATTTTATCAAATCTCCTTCGTCTCAAGGAAACTCCTCGGTTTCATGGTACTTCCATAAATCCATAAAAAATAATACAAAATTAAGGAAAGGAGTGTGGGGCGTGACCATTGGTCAACCATCCATGCCTTGGTCCCAACCGGCCCCACACCCCACGGTTCCTTATTTTATTATTATTTCTCTAATTTCATGAAAAAAATCCTTGATTTCATGGTATTTTGCACAACTCATCAAATAATAATAATAAAATAAAATAAATTATGAAAACTTGTGGGACCGGACCTTGGCCGGCCGGTCATGCCTTGCCGGTCCCACACGTCCCTTTGTTTTATTATTAGTTTTCCTTGAATTCATCAAATTCCTTGATTTCATGGTATTTCTCTCAAATTAGGAAAAATTCCCTCAAATCATCAAAAATACCTAAAAAATATTAAAAAAATATGAAAACTCGTGGGATCGGCCCAAGCCGGCCGGCCATGCCTTCCACGGTCCCACACGCCCTTGTTTTTATTATTTTAATTTTTTTTGCTTCCTTGAACTCATGAAAACTCCTTCAATTCATGGAAACTCCCTAAATTCATCAAATTTCTCAAAATTCATGAATTTTTCATAAAATCATCAAAATATTATAAAATTAAGGAAAAGGCACGACCGGCCGACCATGCCTTGACCATGGCGGTCCCACGCCTCCTCATTCCTTATTTTATAATTATTTTTCATCATCTCATGGTGTTTTCCTCAGTTTCGTTGAAACCCTAATTTTGGCATATTTTCTCGAATAAATGCTCAATTGCACGCCAGAAAATATCAAAATTCTCAGGACTGAGACGAGGATGCCTTGGGGACACGAGCACGCTATCTTGACCGACCAAGATTGGCTATTTGGCTCACGGAAGCCGGTCCCATCAATTTTCGCAGTTTTGACCTAATTTGCAAAATTGTTCGTATTAGGTCCAAAATTCTTCCAAACACTTTGGATTTTCATGAAGTGATCGTCAGGCGGTCACGTGACAACCCAGGGCCAGTTTCATGACTCCATGGTCGGTCCCTCACCTCGTCATAATTAATTAGGTTTTCTCATCTAAGGCTCAGACGAGCATTTTCGAATAAATGATTAAACCAGCATTCGATCATTCTTTCACCAACAAATCGTCAACTCTTCAGGAGTTCTTCGTATTTGCTCATGTTAGCATATGGAAACTACATGGTTGATCCACGGTCTCATGTAGTCGCTCCCTCCTTCGTCCCATGGTTAAACTTCTGACGAACCATGAATTGATCATCAATTGATCAAATTAGGGTTTCTGAATCCAAGGATCATCATTCCAGATTCCAACCTTAATAATTTTACGACGACCTCATGGTCATTAATTTTATTAATTATGCTCGGTTCAACGACCAGTATTCTAATTAATATTTTTGGTATGCTTCCAATAATCCATCAGATGAGCAACACATGCTCAGACGATCAAATATTCAACGATTCATCACATGAGCAACACTTGCTCAGATGATGAATATTTGCTCAAACCAAGGAATATTGGTTCAACAATCAATATTCAACGGTCCATCGAATGAGCAATGCTTGCTCACTTCATCGTAAGAACTATACCTCTGTCTCATGACATGTTCAATTCATGAGTTTCATAACATCATGTTCAACTCAGCAACTACATGGACTCATCGTCCCATCAAACCACGAAGTCATCAATTGACTAACAAACCACGAGACGTCAATCGTGTCACTTGGGGGATATCACTTAGGGTTTTGGTCTGGCGGTCTACGGCACGTGTGTTCAAACACACGATGGAATGTGAGCAAGTCGTGCAATCAGTTGAAGGAATTCACGAGGTAGTGGGTGGAAAATCGACCAAGTCTCCACACGTTGAGCAACTGGTTTCAAACACGATCTCCACTTCCCCACTCCTTGATTCCATCAACTGTCACACTTCATGGAATCATGGTGTCTAAAATTCCAGCAATATAAATAAGTCTCTGAATCATGATTGAATCATCGACATATCAGTATCATCAATCTCACGTCTCATCGACAACACGAGATCATCAACTCATCAATTGAGCAACTACTCTCAATTGAGCAATTTCAATCACTCAGAGCTTATCATATTCAATTCACACCCACAATCTTTGATTACCATTGATTCCACACATTTCTCAGCTTCCCTCCTACAGATCAACCCATCCTCTCTTGTGACCGAATTTACTCTGGAACGGTCATTGTCTTGATTTAGGCCGGAGTACTACAGATTGATCTCTCGAATCTAAAGCACCCCCTTTGCAGCGGTGCATCTGTGTGAGGTTTAACATTTCGCTCGGTTCGAGGAGTCTCCTCCGTACGGTCGTCTCCTCAATTCCTTAAAAACCAGCAAATCGTTTTTCCCCATCTACAGATTGGCGACCACAGTGGGAGATTAATCTCTCGGTTGCAATCTAACAATCTCACAAGATGGTTGGTCTTAGGACTAATTCAACTAATTCAATCAGAATATTTCAAACGGCAACATTCCTCATGTTACACCTGGCGGCATGGAAGGCAGAGGGATCCCGACTTTGGCAGATTGGCTCAAATCCTAGAGGTCCATACCAGGAACATGGACCTGATGAAGGAGACGATAAACCACATCCTCGACTTTCTCATCAATTAACATCCGAGTTAGGCGGTACCTCCGCTCCAGAAGTCTCAACACCGGGGACTGAAGCGTCATCTGACCCTCAAATCAACAGCTTCACCACATACGAGAAGCCGGTGGAACAAGAGGTCACACATTTGATGAAAATCTATGTGAACTCCTGCACTTCTCCAGGGATCAGCGCACAGACACATTTTCAGCACTCAACCAGATATCATCCAGCGTGCAAATAACGCCACCAACACCATCAGTTGAAGAAGTCTCCCTAGTGCCTGGGCATTCGATCGACAACATCTTTTGAAGAAGATCGCATGACGGATGAAGGACACAACCGAGCATTGTATGTCACTGGTTTCATCAAAGGCACCGAATTTAGAAGAGCTCTTGTTGACACCGGTGCTTCCACCAACATTGTCACTATGAAGACTCTCAGGATGGCCAATTCCCACAAGGTAAAATCGTTCGCTATCCCATCCTAATGACAGGATTTGAAGGAAGTCAAAGCCATACATATGGATATGCATACATAGATTTGAGGGTGGGGCCGATTCGATCGAAAGCAAAGTTTCATGTGATCGAGCAAGAACCTGACTACCACATAATACTGGGACGCCCATGGCTCCATGATAACAAGGTGGTTCCTTCAACATACCATCAATGCATGAAGGCCCTGCTCGACAAAAGATCGTTCGCATTCCGGCTTCATCATCTCCTTATGCTCCCGTCTATGATACTGAGTTCCTTGAATCTCAAAAAGGTCCCGGAACCTCCAAGCAGGATTCGCAGTACTCCACTTCCAAGCTGGAAGACTATCGAGAAGGCTGATAACGATCCGTCATCCTCAGCTGCTAAAATGATCAAGTCACCTACTACACCGACTAAACGCCATAATGATCAAGTCTCAACTCCAGGGACAAACTTCACGACCGATCGAGACGTAGAAGGGAGAGTCATTTATCGCCGACGGAAAGATTAGCAATTAATCGGGGAGAACGATGAAAAGTCTCCCCACCATGAAGAATCGTGTCAGAGTGAGCTATCACTTGAAGAAGAAGTCCAAGATGCCCCACGACAACTACAGGACGGCACTGACTCTACCACTGACGATCTTGAAACAATCAACATTGGGACTGAAGACGATCCAAGGCCAATCCTGATCAGTTCAGCGCTATCACCAGAGGAGCGGACCGATGGTAAAATTATTGAAAGAATATCAAGATGTCTTCGCCTGGACGTACGAAGAAATGCGGGTCTGGATGACAAACTCGTCACCCATCACCTCACATATCCCTGGTTCCAAAGCTGTCAAACAACCGCCCAGACAATTTAGACACGAAGTCGAGGAGCAAATCAAGGTCGAAATCCAGAAACTGTTGGCAGCAGGGTTCATCAAGCCTATTCTTCATCCAACGTGGCTAGCAAATGTGGTACCTGTTAAGAAGAAAAATGGTCAAATCAGATGTTGTGTCGACTTCAGGAACTTGAATAAATGTTGTAAAGGATGATTTTCCTCTACCCAACATTGACATGCTCGTCGATGCAACCAGTGGTCACGGTATGTTCTCATTCATGGACGGCTATAGTGGGTACAACCAGATCAAGATGTATGAACATGACGCCAACAAGACTGCGTTCCGTACTCCCATTGGGAATTTTCACTACACTGTGATGCCCTTTGGATTAAAAATGCTGGTGCCACCTATCAACGAGCCATGACTGCCATATTCCACGACATGATGCACAAGCAAGTAGAAGACTATGTTGATGATGTGGTGGTAAAATCGAAGACTCGGCATCTCCTCGAAGTTCTAAGGCAGGTGTTTGAAAGTGCAGGAATACAAATTAAAAATGAATCCTTTAAAGTGCGCATTCGGAGTTTCTTCCGGAAAATTCTTAGGATTCCTGGTCACGGCTGAAGGGATCAAAGTCGACCCAGACAAGGCAAAAGCTATTACCACCATGCCTCCTCCACGTACCGTGAAGGAACTACAGAGCTTTATGGGCAAGGTAAATTATATTCGACGCTTCATTCCTGGATTAGCTCAACTCATTGCTTCGTTCACACCTCTGCTGAAGAAAGGAGCAAGCTTCACCTGGACAGCTGTTCAACAAGAAGCTTTCCATAAAATACAACATATTATTGTCACCGGCCGTCATGAGGTCTCCAGTGCAGGGACGACCTCTGATTCTTTACAAGCCTCCAGTGACGTCGCCATCGGCGCACTCCTCGCTCAGGAAGAGACGAAGCGTCGAACGACCGATTTACTACTTCAGCCGCACAATGAGATGCTCAACTCCGATATCCAAAGGCCGAAAGGGCATGCCTGGCATTGGTACATGCAATCCAGAAGTTCAGACATTACTTACTATCTAACAGGGTCGTACTCATCTCCAAAGCTGATCCCATAAAGTTCTTGCTATCAAAGCCAGCCTTGATAGGAGACCAGCGAAGTGGCTACTCCAGATGTCAGAATTTGACATAGCTTGCACGCCACCTAAAGCCATCAAAGGTCAAGCGGTCGCAGACTTCTCGCTTTTCCAGGGGAAGACACAACAACACTACATGAAGAAGTGCCCGACGAATTCCCAGACATCTTGGTCATCAAGGAAGAAACATGGCTTCTATACTTTGATGGATCTGCCCCCCTAGTAGTGACACCGGAGGAGCGGGCATAGTGCTGGTGTCTCCATCTGGTGAAGTTTTCTCACATTCGTTCAAGTTGGATTTCCACTGCACCAACAACTCAGCGGAATATGAAGCCTTCCTATTAGGATTATCCTTGGCCAAGCAAGCAGGAGCAACACACCTCGAGATAAGGGGAGATTCAAAATTATTGGTCAACCAGATGAATGGAACGTATTCTCTCAAAGAAATCACACTTGCTCCATTCAGAACCGAAGCTCAGCGACTGTTGACCTATTTTGCTGACGCAACGATCGTCCATACTGGACGGACTAACAATAGGCATGTTGATTGCCTAGCAACTCTCGCCTCCAAGCTGCAATTCGAAGGAGCACAGAAAACGATCACTGTACAGAGGCGTACGTATCTTCAACTTGGCTCACTCAGATCGAAGACATTCCAGCGAACGATTGGCGAGCACCCATCATTCATGAATTGAGCAGCTCTATTTCAGAAGGCCAAGTCAGCCTCAAGGAATTGAAGAACTACTTCTTGCTTCATGGAGGGCTATACTATCGAAACCCTGATGGATCTCTATCACGATGTCTTGGGAGCGACGAAGCGGAAGAACAGCTCAAGCGCATACATGAGGAAGTCTGGGGAAACGTTAGTGTGTAACACTTTACAGAAAGCTTCAAAGAATGGGGTACTACTGGCCATCCATGGAGACTCAGTCAAGAGCTTTACAAGGATCTTGTCCTGATTTCCAAACACCTCCTCATCACTTGGAGGTTTTGACGGTCCACCACACTGGGGACTGGAGGGAGCCTTACATCAAATACCTCCGGGACAACGAACTACCACTGGAAAAGAAGCAAGCAGTCAAACTCATTCAGAAAGCTAAGAGATTGTCTATCTCGATGGGATCTTATACCGCAAAAGCTTTGGTGGAAATTTACTGAGGTGCTTACGAACATGAAATCCCTAATCCTGAAGGAAGTACATGATGGAGAACATCAAGGAAAGAGGAAACTATTTCTTCAAATTCATGAGAATATTATTGGCCAACCATGGAAGATGATGCAGCCGCACACGTTCAGAGGTGTCACCAATGCCAAACCCATGGTAATCTCATCCACACTCCTTGTCTCCCGTTGAATTCAGTGAATAGTCCGTGGCCTTTCTACAGCTGGGGACTAGATATCATTGGGAAGATCAATCCAGCATCTTCAAAACAACATGAATACATCATCACTGCGACAGAGTACTTCACCAAGTGGGTCGAAGCTATTCCTCTTCGAAGCACCACTGGAGTTACGATTGCGCCTTCATCAAAGAGCAATAATATGCAGATTCGGAGTTCCTAATCACATCATCACAGATAACGGAACTCCTTTTGCCAATCAAGATGTTGAGAAGCTGCTCAATAAATATGGGATCAAACAAATCTTCTGCCTTACTATCCACAAGGAAATGGTCAAGCAGAAAGTACCAACAAGACTTTGTCAGGATTATCAGTCGGACGATTCATGACATCCTCGATCATGATGAGCAATTACCCATGGCTCTATGGGCTTACAGAACTGCACCAAGGAGCTCGATCGGTACTTCGCCATATTCCCTCTATGGAGCCGACGCCATACTTCCAGCAGAAATCAAAGTTCCCTCAGCCAGGATTGCAGCATCCAGTGGTGTACAATGGGATGAGGCGAAATCTCCAATCAAGAATCGCTGATTGGATATGCTTGAATCAAGGAGACCAAGGTGGAAAAATATGTGGAAGCTTACAAACAGAGGATCTCCAGAGCCTACAACAAAATGGTAAGACCTCGAACATTTCAAGTAGGAGATTTGGTATTAAAGACGGCAAAGCACATTCAACAAGACATGTATGCTCCTAAGTTCTCTCCTAAATGGGAAGGGCCATATGTTATTATCAAAGCAGTGTCTAGCGGATACTACAAAATTTTAGCAATCAATGGAGGAAAGGAAGGAAACATCATCAATGGCAAATGGCTCAAAGCTTATTATGCCTGATCCATGAAACAAACTACCTCTTCATCATTTCAAGCATTTTCAAAATGTAATTTCATTCCTCCAAAGAGCATGCAAATGCTCCTTTGTTCATTAAACATTTAATAAATGAGAAAAATTTGTTCACACCATGATCAATTGTTTCACCTAACTAGAAATTCAGATTTATTCAAAAACAACAACCAAAAATGCTCACTCAGAGCAAACCATCTAGCAACGGATAGTCCCTGTAAGAAGCCTCGTCAAGCTTCTTCTGAAAAATCTTGGTATTTTCCTTCAAGTCTTCCACCGCTTTCTCAACCCTTGCTGACTCCAGAGCCAGTATCCTCTCCTCATCCAGTAAATCCGCATTCATGGAAATTGCATCAGCAGCCTCTGCCGCCTTATGAACCTTGATTATCTCAAGACGTTGACGGATCCAGCTTACATTGAATCGCAATATCTCACAATTCGAGAACATTTCATCCAATTTGTGCAGTTCATGGTTTTTGACGTCTCGCAAGTGCATCTGATTCATTCCCTCGATGATCGGCAATAGCCCCGCTACCGTGGTTAAAAGGGTTGGAATAAAACCTTTCCACACTTCTGAGGTAGAAATGTGACCATACTTCTTCCAGATCTTGGTGTACAGAGACACATAACATTTGGGAATCACGAATCCGCCGACCATTTCATTGTCTGGGAAGGTATTAATCAATGGGGCTTCGAATAAAAGTCCAGCGGTTGGGTATTCACGAGCATGGACATTGTCTCCAGTCTCCACGGATCCTGTAGAATCTTCACATGCCTGGTTGCTTCTTTCCTCAACCTCAACCACGGTCACGGACTTTCCACTCTTTCTTCGTCTAGCGTCGACGACGACACAGACATCCGCCTATGATGAAACGAAAGAGTCTTAATCCCGGGACTCAGTACAATCTCAAGAGTCATAAGTTTACTTACAGACGATCCAGCTTCAGCATGAGCCGATCCATACCGGGCAGGAGCTCTAAAAATCCGCTTAGGCCTTGCATTATGAGGAGTAGCATTCTTCTTACAGTCCTACGACAAATCATTTTCTTGTGATCAAAAATCGAACAGAGACAAGAAAGGAGGAGAAGAAGAAGTGTACAACTTACTGAGATAGACGTTTCCATTTCACGCTTCGACTGAAGATCATCTTGAGAAGAAATGTTATTGCTCAACATGACGGCAAGGAGGTAGGATCAAAACTTCTCTGTACGATGAAACTGACTCAGGAATGGAAGAAATATTTGCGTGGATCATAGATTTGGAGTCTTGAAGATATATATATATATATATATCATGCGATAGTCATCACTCGCGAATAGTCAACTCAGTTACGAGTTTCACTGAAACCCTAGGCTTTAAATATCGATATTGAAGACGCGGAGGAAAATAACGCACTGGGGACTGAACATCACGGTTCAAAGGATAGGCCACGCGACCTTGTACACGTCATGAATTATCAGCCGTGTGTTATGTTACTTCTCATGAAAATCGACAAGTTATGATGAATTTAGATGTATGGACATTGCTCCATGTCATGGATTAGAAGAAATCGACGTTAAAAAAATGTTCATCATTCAGAAGAAAAGTCTAATTGAAGTAAAGTCGTTTAAACAATCAAAAGAAAGATATCCACTATGAAGACTAAAAAGGGAATGCTCTAACGTCTAAAGAAGATGGAAGTAAAACTACTCGTCGGACTCATCCGAATTGACAGCTTCATCGTCACTGTCCTTCTCGGAATCATCTTCTTCAGAGTCACTGTCAGGATCATTGATGAAGTCCGGTGGACGGAAGATAACATCATCATCTGAATCCGAGTTATCTTTTGCTCCAGCTTCAGCTTCAATTTTCTTCATCGTCCTCTGATGCTCTCTTTCATATCGATCAGGCTTAATGTAACGCTCGGATGGTTCCCATGTGATCTCTCCTTCAGAAGTATCAACATCAGAATCAGAAGGCACCCCATCCAAGAATTGAAGCTTCTCCTCAACCCTCTGTCTCTTACGCCGGGTGCGATCTTTTTCACGTTGACGGGCATCCTCCTTTCTGTCTTCAGCTCTTTTCTTTTCGAGTTCAGCAAAAGAGACTCTTCGCTCACCCAAGGGAACATTAGGCTTCGCCCCTTTATGGGTAACCCTAGCCTTTTATTTCGCTACAGGAGCGTCGGAATCCTCATCAGAAGAGCCAGAGGAAGAAGAGGAACACCAGTAATCGTAATTGTTGTTATTGTTGGTCGACATTTTCTGGAACCGGAAGATCAAAGATTACTACTATGTAAACAAACCAACATCAGAAAAAAATGGTAACTCTTAACTCTTACCTTTTATACTTCCACTAACAATAGTGATAGTAATGCTAGAGTTAACACCTCAAAATCGTTCGTCTCTTCGAAAACTGCAAAAAACGAACGAAACTTTATTTAGTTTCCGAAACTGATTTTCATGAAATCACGGACACAATTTTCATAATGTGAGAATTCACACAACTGACCTATGAAGTTCATAACCATACAATATTTTATCATAAATATATTGTCTATCTTTGAAGAATCCTCAAAACCCACGTTTTGATTTTCGAAAAACAGCAATTAATGCAACTTGCATACATAATTCTCAAGGATTTTATCTAACGAAAACAAACTCATGCAAATAAAATATATCATCATATTTTAAACAACATATGTCACGGCTGCATATATATATTAAAAAAGAATATTTTTCCTTCGTATCGTCGTTATTTGTCTTTAAAACGAAGGTTTATTTCAAAAATATTGTGAAAGCTCACATCTCATACATATGATAAAGTTTTGTATCTACATGAAATCTCATATGCAAAATTTTATCACTGGACACAAGTTCATCATACATATTTTCCTTCGTGTCATCATTATTTGTCTTTAAAACGAAGGGTTATTCCAATTTCATGAAAATTCACTTCTTTTATGATGAAACCTTGGTATACATGAAAGCTCATACACTAAGTTTTATCACTGGACCTAGGTTCATATTTTTTTTAAAAAAAAATCTCTCCTAAATCAGGGATTATAGTTAGTTTTCAAAACTAACGATCGAACGAACGTACGTTTTCAAAAACGAGGGTTTTTTCATAAAAATCACACTAATATACACACATGTATATAACTTCATCATGATCAAAACATGAACAACTCATGAGGATCATAAACATCAACATCAAACAAAAATAAAATAAAAAATACACGTACCTGGTCGGCCGGAATTTGGCCGGCGGCAACAGACGACGACTGGAGGCGGCGGCGCTGGATCCAGGCGGTCTTCACCTGCTGCTGGCGTGAAGGTGCTGAGATGGTGGAGAGCTGGTCGTGGGAAAAAAATATTAATCCCTTTTATATCAATTTTATTTCAAAAACCTAATTTTCTAAGGATTTCCTTATTGGGCCCGACCCGCGAATTTTAACCGACCACGGACTCGTCGGCCAAACCAGCGGTTCAACACCAATTTATGCTCATCAAACGACGCTCCAATCATGACATTGAAACCTTCATGAAGTCGTGGTTTGCTCATGCTCTCTAAATCCGATAATGTCTCAACTTACGACTGAGTTCAATTACTGGTATTATTATTTATGGCCGGAAAATCACCATTTAATGTTGACTGAGGAACACAACTTTCCTCAGTAAGCAGGGGACTTAATGTAGATGGTGGATTTTTGACAAAGGCTAAATTCGTAAACTCATAATTATACGAAGCTCTGATTCAACAATCAGACGTGAGTATCGAGACACGGGTCTCTCATCGAATTCTCAACGGAGAGTACTTTCTCTCAGAGTACATGTACATATGTAGTCTCATGACTGGACAATGACATATCTCATGAATACTGAATACTTTCAGTGATTATTTCTATATAACATTACGAGATGGACGGCTCCTAGACAGCTTGCGCTGCTAGTATAGAGCGATAACGTCTTCAGGAACAAACAACAAGTTTACCCTGACTATATAAAGAATATGACTTACCGAAAAGCTCATATCGGGATAATTAATGCTCCTAGACAGCTTGCTCTGCTAGTATAGAGCCACAAAGTTAATTATTCCTAATTAAGATTAATTCTGCCGTGACATTCACTACTGAACTCCAAGAATAATCTATTATTTCTCCTATTCCATGGTCGAATCCACGACTGGTCCCATGGAATGGCAATAACAATTGCTCCTATTCAATGGTCGAATCCACGACTGGTCCCATGGAATGGCAATAACAATTGCTCCTATTCTATGGTCGAATCCACGACTGGTCCCATGGAATGACAATAAACAATTGTTCTGATTCTATGATCGAATCCACGACTTGATCTCATAGAATAGCAATAACTATATTATCTCATTACTCCGATTTCATGATCGAATCCACAACTGGTCTCATAAATGGTAATAGATAAATCTTAATTACTCCGATTATATGGTCGAATCTACGATCCCATGGAATGGTAGTGCTCACTTTATTATTCTGAATTCGTAGTCGAATCCTCAGCTGATCCTATGAATTAATAATAAACATCTTATTACTCAGTTTTGTGAATTATTCTCCACTGAATTACACAATTAGTAATAAATAATCAACAACTGGGCGTCTGAGCTACCTCTAAGTAAGCCCCGATTCAAATGGTGAAGGTGTATTCAACGACGATACACTAACAGTCACCACACGAACGAGTATTTCAAAATACAATGAAACGATGAACCTATGCAAAATAGGGAAGAAAATAATAAATAATTAAAAATATTGACCAGGGTGCTGGGAGCACGGACACACGACCGACCGGCCGTGTCGTGGTCAATCCAACGCCAGTTTTATATTTTTAATGCATTTTTATTATTTTCCATGATTTGATGAAAATTCTCTCATTTTATCGAATCTCCTTTGTCTCAAGGAAACTCCTCGGTTTCATGGTATTTCCATAAATCCATAAAAAATAATACAAAATTAAGAAAAGGAGTGTGGGGCGTGACCATTGGACAACCGGCCATGCCTTGGTCCCAACCGGCCCCACACCCCACGGTTCCTTATTTTATTATTATTTCTCTAATTTCATGAAAAAACTCCTTTCATGGTATTTTGCACAAATCATCAAATAATAATAATAAAATAAAATAAATTATGAAAACTTGTGGGACTAGACCTTGGCTGGCCGGCCATGCCCTAGCCGGTCCTACACGCCCCTTTGTTTTATTATTTTATTATTAGTTTTCCTTGAATTCATCAAATTCCTTGATTTCATGGTATTTCTCTCAAATTAGGAAAAATTCCCTCAAATCATCAAAAAAATACCTAAAAAATATTAAAAAATTATGAAAACTCGTGGGACTGGCCCAAGCTGGCCGGTCATGCCTTCCACAGTCCCACACGCCCTTGTTTTTATTATTTTAATATTTTTTGCTTCCTTGAACTCATGAAAACTCCTTCAATTCATAGAAACTCCCTAAATTCATCAAATTTATCAAAATTCATGAATTTTTCAAAAAATCATCAAAATATTATAAAATTAAGGAAAAGGCACCACGGGACCGTGGTCACGACCGGCCGACCATGCCTTGACCACCGCGGTCCCACGCCTCCTCATTCCTTATTTTATAATTATTTTTCATCATCTCATGGTGTTTTCCTCAGTTTCGTCGAAACCCTAATTTTGGCATATTTTCTCGAATGGATGCTCAATTGCACGCCAGAAAATATCAAAATTCTCAGGACTGAGACGCGGACGCCTTGGGTACACGAGCATGCTATCTTGACCGACCAAGATTGGCTCTTTGTCTCACGGAAGCCGGTCCCATCAATTTTCACAATTTTGACCTAATTTGCACAATTGCTCGTATTAGGTCCAAAATTCTTCCAAACACTTTGGATTTTCATTAAGTGATCGTCAGGCGGTCACGTGACAACCCAGGGCCGGTTTCATGACTCCATGGTCGGTCCCTCGCCTCGTCATAATTAATTAGGTTTTCTCACCTAAGGCTTAGACGAGCATTTTCGAATAAATGATTAAACCAGCATTTGATCATTCTTTCACCAACAAATCGTCAACTCTTCAGGAGTTCTTCGTATTTGCTCACGTGAGCATATGGACACTACATGGTTGATCCACGGTCCCATGTAGTCTCCCCCTCCTTCGTCCCATGGTTAAACTTCTGACGAACCATGAATTGATCATCAATTGATCAAATTAGGGTTTATGAATCCAAGGATCATCATTCCATATTCCAACCTTAATAATTTTACGACGACCTCATGGTCATTAATTTTATTAATTATGCTCGGTTCAACGACCAGTATTCTAATTAATATTTTTGGTACGCTGCCAATAATCCATCAGAAGAGCAACACATGCTCAGACGATCAAATATTCAACGATTCATCACATGAGCAACACTTGCTCAGATGATGAATATTTGCTCAAACCAAGGAATATTGGTTCAACAATCAATATTCAACGGTCCATCGAATGAGCAATGCTTGCTCACTTCATCGTAAGAACTATACCTCTGTCTCATGACATGTTCAATTCATGAGTTTCATAACATCATGTTCAACTCAGCAACTACATGGACTCATCGTCCCATCAAACCACGAACTCATCAATTGACTAACAAACCACGAGACATCAATCGTGTCACTTGGGGGGATATCACTTAGGGTTTTGGTCTGGCGGTCTACGACACGTATGTTCAAATACACGATGGAATGTGAGCAAGTCGTGCAGTCAGTTGAAGGAATTCACGAGGTAATGGGTGGAAAATCACCAAGTCTCCACATGTTGAGCAACTGGTTTCAAACACGATCTCCACTTTCCCACTCCTTGATTCCATCAACTGTCACACTTCATGGGATCATGGTGTCTAAAATTCCAGCAATATAAATAAGTCTCTGAATCATGATTGAATCATCGGCATCATCAGTATCATCAATCTCACGTCTCATCGAAAACATAAGATCATCAACTCTGTAGGATCAGAATCTCGCAACAATTATGTCTCAGAGAAGTTATCAATGGTATTGCACAATAGCGTCGCAGAACAATTTCAGAAACGATGTCAGCAAGGATCATGAAAAAGATGTGATAGTCTTGCGAAAATTAGAGAGCTCGTGAAGTTAGTATTTGTAAGGTTGCGAGAATGTCGCAAACTATATCCGAAAATAAAGGACAAATTAGCTGTCATCCACTATGTATTTTCTTATAAATAGTCATTCGAGTTGTAAAGGAAAGAGAGATCTTTTTTGGAGTAAGAGACAAGTAAATAGGAGAGAGAAAATTCCGAACAGAGATCATTCTTGATTTCTTTATTTTCCTTGTAAGAATATTCAGAATTTAATCAATAAAATTAAGAGTGTAAACCTAAAAATGAGTTGATCAACAATGAAATCATATGAGGGTGTATGTAGGATTTCCTGCAACTACATAATGGCGCTAGAAACAGGGAGATTGAAGATCGAAAGTTGAAGATTGTTGATTGAGAATATTCAAATCAAGAAAGTGATTAAACAAATCAGTGAATCAGTTAGAGGAAAGATGAATAGAATTAATGAAAATGGCAAAAATTGGAGTGTAATATGATAACAAAAAGCTTGGTTAATGAATTCCATGAAAACATCAAAGGAAGAATACATAAACGAAATTTTGAAGGAAAGAAAATTATGGCGGTAGAAAAAACTTCACCCTTGAAAGATTGGGAAAAGCAAAGAATTGCATTCATGGCGGAAGAAATACCAAAAGAAAATTTGAACCATACATCTTGTTGGTCATCACAGTGCCTATTACACGAAAAGAGAAGGAGACAGCAATAAAATCCACAGGAGAATGGATGTTGAACAGAACTTTAATCGATACAGGAAGTTCAGTTGATATAATATTTTCATGCATTCCGGGGAATGGGATTTAAAGAGAAGAAATGTCCAGTTCAACATATTTTGTTCACGGCTTTGGAAAATCCACAACAAAACCTAAAGGAGAAATAGTGGTACGAATTCCACTTGGAGAAATCGAAACACATGTGACATTGTGCGTGGTGGATATGGAATCGCCATATAATATGTTATTAGGAAGATCATGGATACATGCGATAAAAGTGTGGTATCAACGTTGCATCAATGTATTAAATTCCCCACTCCAAGTGGAATAGGTGAAATCAGAGGAGATGTTGACAATGCGAAATTATGTCATCAAATTGAAGTAAGATTATGAAGAACAAGCAAAAAAGAAACAATTTCGCAGAAAATTGGTAAAGGAAGCAAAGAAGGAAGAAGAATTTAGAGTATATATGATAAGGGCAAAAGAAGGCAAAGGAATACCCAGCGAAATTTCGGAAGAAGGGGAAGGACCCAAAAAGCAATTAAAGAACCACACCAATGGGAGAACCTAAACCCAGTTACACTGCCGCAGAACCAACAAAAGAAATAAATGTTGGGACTGTAGAGGAGCCTCTAATGTTGAGAATTGGAACCAAAATGGATATGAAGAAGAAGAAAGAACTGTCAACTTACTGTTGAGAATATAAAGATATTTTCGCAGGAAACATGGATGAGATACCAGGAATAGATCCATCAATTGCTTGCCACAAATTGGAGATTAACAAAAATGTGAGACCATTTAAACAGAGAATAAGAAAAATCGCAACAACTTACCATTCCCAAATAGAAGAAGAATTACAGAAAATGCTGAGGCAGGAATTATAAGAGAAGCTAAATACCCAGAATGGATAGCGAATATGGTCATTGTCCCAAAGAAAAACAAGGAATCAGGATTTGCATAGATTTCACTGATTTGAAAAAGCTTGCCCCAAAGATAGTTTTCCGTTACCAGATTTCCTCAAATGGTGGAATCCGCAGCGGGAAATGATAGGGTATCATCTTTAGATGGGTACAAAGGGTATAACCAAATCCTCTCGCTGAAGAAGATCAAGAACATACTGCTTTCTTTGCCCCTAGAGGTTTATATTGTTACACGAAAATGCCATTTGGTTTGCGAAATGCGGGAGCACATATCAAAGAATGGTAGAGAAGGTGTTCGCAAAATGGATACACAAAACATTAGAAGTATACGTGGACGACATGTTAGTAAAGAGTAAAGAGCTAAAGACCATGTACAAGACTTGAGGGAGATTTTTGAACAAATGCGGCAGTATAACATTAAATTGAATCCGAGAAGTGTACTATTGGAGTTGC
The DNA here is from genome assembly GCF_003573695.1 of Papaver somniferum. Classification (NCBI taxonomy): domain Eukaryota; kingdom Viridiplantae; phylum Streptophyta; class Magnoliopsida; order Ranunculales; family Papaveraceae; genus Papaver; species Papaver somniferum. The sequence goes on along the minus strand of NC_039361.1, from coordinate 38,256,192 downwards.
ATCGGGAAAATTTTTAGGCTACATTGTATCAAAGGAAGGAATACAGGTTGATCCAGAAAAAGTGCAAGCAGTTCGTGACATGCCAACACCAGCAACAATAAAAGATGTACAGAAGTTGAATGGGCTTCTAGCTTCGCTGGGGAGATTCATTTCGCGATCATCAGACAAATGCAAATATTTTTTCGATATACTCAAGAAGGGTGCAAAATTTAAATGGAGTGATGAATGTGAAAAGGCTTTTCAAGGAATCAAAGAACATCTTATGAATACAACTATTTTACAAAAGGCAGAACCAGGAGAAGAATTATTGATTTACCTTGCGACAACGTCGCATGCATTAAGTGTTGTTATTGCGAGTAGACGCAGGAGTGGAGAAACCCATTTATTACATTAGCAAAACTTTTAATACCGCAGAGAAGAATTACTCAAAGATTGAAAAGTTAATCTTAGCATTAGTTTATGCATCATTTAAGCTCCGCATATACTTTCAAGCACACAAGATAAAGGTATTAACAAAAGTACCAATTGAATCAGTGATGAAGAATTCTAAAAGATCAGGAAGGGTGAGAGATGGAATGCACAAGTAGGCCATTTTGATATTAAATATGAAGTTTTGTCTTCACCAAAATCACAAGTTGTTGCGGATTTCTTGGCAGAATTTCCTTTAGAAGAAGATGAAGCAGTAGAAGAAATGATGTAGAAGAAGAACATGGAGATCCAAAAGATTTATTAACAGAACCAAATAGATGGGAAATATTGGTAGATGGATCATCAAATGGAGAAGGAAATGGAGTTGGAATTGTTTTAATTTCGCCAGAAGGAATAAAGATGGCTTTTTCATTCAGATTGGAATTTGCATCCACTAATAATGAAACAGAATATGAAGCTGTGATACATGCATTAAAATTCGCAATAGAAATGAAACTAGAAAACGCCAGGATCACTAGTGATTCGCAGCTAGTTATTCGCCAAATAAAAGGAGAGTATACTACAAATGAACCATCCTGAAGAAATACAAGAAGCTGGTTGAAGAATTGTCAGCGAAAATCCCAAAAATAAAATGGAGGCACATTTCAAGAAAGGATAATAGACTCGCAGACGCTTTTGCTTTCATCTCAAGCATGATGACAGATCCAACTGCGAGATGCATAAAAATACAAACACTTCTGTCACCATCAATCAATAAAGAAGAGGAAGATGTGGATGTGATGGTCATAGATAATGAAAAAGAAGAACAAATATAATGTCGCAGACTGGAGAATGGAACTTCATGCATATTTGGCGAAAGGAGAAACACCAAGAAATAGATTGGAAACACACAAGTTAAAAAGCCGAGCAACGAATTATGAATTAAGAGATGGGTTGCTATACCGAAAATCCTTTAGTGGACCATCACTCAGATGTTTGACACGAGAGGAAGGAGAAAAGGTGCTGAAAATGTTACATAGTGGAGATGCTGGCAATCATAGTGAAGGGAAAGATCTTTGGCACATAGGGCAACAATGCAAGGTTATTACTGGCCGTACATGCATGAAGATGCAAAACAAATATCAAGACGTTGCGAAGATTGTCAGCGGCATGGAAAGAAGATACATGCACCAGGAGCACCATTGTCATCTTCAACCAGTGTGGCCCTTTGGAAAATGGGGCTTAGATATTGTGGGGCCATTTTTACCAGGAACTGGACAAAGAAGATACTTAATAGTCGCAACAGATTATTTCACAAAATGGACAGAAGTGAAGGCAGTACAACATATTCGCGACAAAGATATCTTTACATTCATATTCGAAAATATCATTTGCAGATTGGAATTCCTGCACAGTTGGTATCTGATAATGGGAAACAGTTTGAGGGGCAGAACATAGAAATGTTACTTAATGCATTCAAGATAAATGTGAAAGAAAGTCCACTCCTTTGTATCCACAAGCTAATGGGCAAGTAGAAGCAACAAATAAAACTTGCAGATATATTAAAGAAGAAATTGGAAGGACATCACAGATCATGGTGCGAACAAGTACATAATGCAGTATGGGCTTATAATACAACTAGAAGAGAAGCTACTGGAATGTCACCTTTTTGTTTAACATACGGAGTTGAAGCGGTGTTACCAACAGAAGTTGTTATTCCGACAAAAAAAGAGAAGCTTGGGAGAAAATCTTAGTGCGGGTTTAATTTTAAACAAACTTGATGAATTAGAAGAAAAAAGAGAAAAAGCTTTACAACATATGGAGAATTATCAGCGAAGATTAGCTCGAGAATATAATAAACGTGTCAAAATACGTGAATTTCAACCAGGAGATTTAGTTCTGCGAGAAACACCAATATATCAGCGAGAAAATGGTGGAAAATTAGCGAAAAAATGGGATGGACCTTACATCATTAAGGAGATAGTTGGAACAGGAGCTTATAGATTAATGGATCCAGAAGGAAGAGATGTTGGTCATAGATTAGACGACCATGGAACAGATTGTACTTGAAAAGATATTATCGTAAGAAGCTTTGAGAAGTTATGAATTCTGAAAGAATAATTGCAGATTATTCATACAAAAAAGATCATGATGTGCGAAATTTAGAACAGTGACATAAAAGAAAGGGGCGAACCTTTATGGCGTACACCCTAGTTCGCGAATAAAATTTCGCAAGAGGCAAATGTAAGACCTAAAGTACGTCATATTAGGGGGGTACCTGTTACATGCTCAGGGAAGGCTATACCGCCACCGGAACCTAGTCATGGAGATTTTGGGGTCAATAAACCCATCCGGAGAGGCACCTTGGATTCTCAACTTGAGCATATGACTTGGGTTAGGCGACTAAGGTAATAAGGACTCTCCCAAGGAGTGCAGATCTGATCAAGGCGCCGAGGTACACGGTTGAGTCAAGAGTGCCGAGGGAGTTTGAAGCGTCCTTGCCATTCTTGACAAGTCTTGGCTTATACTGCACTCGGCCTGAAGAAAACCCCACTTAGGGTGCAGTCTCGTAACCATAATCCCTATAGGTAAAAGGGATAAGAGGCTGCGAAAACAACTGGTTGTTGTTAAGACTGGATGGGAGTAGCTAACCTTGTATGGTAGAAGTACGCATCCTTGAAGGGGCAACTAGGGGGAAGATAAGGGCGGCACCCTCCATTAGGGAGCTGATAAGTGTCTTAAGACGCAAATTTCATGAGGCTTATTATTCGCAAGGATAATTAAGGCTTGTCATATTTGTGCAACAATCCTGAAGAGGCAATAATACAAAAGAAAAAGATAAGATGAGATCAATGGGTTTTCGCATGAAAGTGCGAAGACATCCTGCGATTTCATCGCAAGACGGCAATGTCATGGGGATTTATTTTCGCAAGAATATTTAGGCCTGTCATATTGTCGCAACATTCCTGAAGAGGCCATAATACAAAAGAAAAAGTTAAGACAAGATCAATGGGTTTTTGTATGAAAGTGCAAGGACGTCCTGCGATTTTGTCGCAATGACAAGAGATGGCATAATAAGACCTTTAATTAGGAAGGCAAAATAAGACCATATGATAAAACAAATTGATGATAAACATTTACAACAGATTATTTTGTGCAAGAAAGATAATGAAAGGCAAATATGGGAATCGATATATAAGAAGCATTATCTTTCTTATCAACAAAATATTAAAAGGAAAAGTTGACTTCAAAGTTGTTGAAAAGTGTAGCTCTCAAAAGTGATAAAAATAAGACAGCTCAAGAAAACAAAGCTAGAAAATAAACTCAAGCTTCAATATTAATATCAGTAGCAGGAGATGAAAAAAATTCTTCGCCAACATTCTCGCAAGCTTCTCCTTCATTTCGGCTTTGATCTTCGCCATGACTAGCATCTTGATTATCGCCAGCAACCACTTCTCCAGGAGAAATTTCTTTCTTATTCTGATTAACACCAGCAGATACTTCTTTAGAAGGAACTTCTTCTTCATCTTCCGGGAAATTATCCTCTGCACCGCTTTCATAATCATAATCACTATCAGCAGGACGAGGAACTTCATCATCATCTACTTCTAAAGGATCAATTGATGTAGGAGGAAGGGAGTTGGACAATAAAATGTCATTTACAAGGACTTCAGCTCGGAGATGAACTTGGCGAAGAAGTGCTCTTTGATGATTCCTATCTTGAATATCCTTAAAATAAGCAAGATAATCAAGTCTTCTTTCTGCCCGGTCGCGAGAACCAGTAAGGGTAGATACGAGTAATGCATTCTCTTTGCGAATTTTAGCATATTTAGCCTCCAGATCATAAATAGAAGAATGAAGATTCTTCTCAGACTCTGCGAAAAATAGAATACAAAATTTTATTAAGATAAGGAATTCAGACAAAGGAAAGATAATTAAGGCAGTCAAATTATTATGACTACCTTCCTTTTGCGAAATAAGGTGTTGAATTAAGGATAGACAACTATTCTCCCAATGATCCATTGCGTCATCAAATTTATCTCCAACTAAACCTTTAAGTCGAGACTGAAGATTTTTCTCTTTAGAAACAAGGAAGGCATTTTTCTTCGCAAGAGAAGAATAAGATTCTTCTAATTTGGAATATTGTTCTTTAAGCTGATTTGCCTTCACACTTAAAGCTATTCTACCTTGAATGAGTGTATCTCTTTCAGCGATAGATAATTCTATTACTTCTTTAAGTTCATTTCTTAAAGAGCGAAGAGATTTCTCTTGGTCAGCACATACTTTTTGAAGAATATTAAGTTGTTGCGAAGATATCGCCATCTTGTTTAAATAAACTCGCTTCTCTTGAGATAAGGTTTTATTCTCATCTGATAAAGTTTTCATCCCTAAATTAGCTTTGGTTAAAGAATAAGAAAGACGAGATACTTCATTACTTAATAGATCTTGTCTTTGAACTAATTGGGTATTTTCATTGGTAAGATTATTTATTTGATCAAGAAAATATGAATATAGGTTATCTAATTGGTTATATTGATCCATTAAGACTTTTTTATCAACACGGCCTTCTTCAACAGCAGATTCAAATTGATATCTCTCCATTACTCGTTTCTGATTTAAAGCTTAACATGCGAAAGAGGGATTCAAAGGATAATTAAACATGGGAAGGATAAAACCATTGAAAAGGAAAATTAAAGACATAGATGGGGAAATCATACCTCTTAATTCATCATTCTTCTTGCGAAGATTGTCACGATCCACCAAAACATTCTGAAGTTTCTGATTTTCAAGACGAAGAGCATTACATTCTTTTTCTAAAGCTGTCTGCGAAGCAGCTTTGTCAGAACCCAAATGTTTGCTCAGAATTTCGCAAACATTAGACTTGATGGGATCAGTAGAAGACTTTTTTTCCATCATCCAGAATCTCAGATAAAACCTTGAAAGCAATATCTATCCCTTCCACGGTCTCTTTCGATAAATGAAGAGACTTAGGTAGAGAACTAGTAGAGATAGAAGGTTGAGAAACATTCTCAATGGGAAGAGAAGAGGTTTCATTCACAGAAGGAACCACAAAGGGAATTTCAATCATAGAAATATCAACTGGAGAAATGAAATCAGAGGCAGCGTTTTCGCGAGTTGGAGATAAAGGTTTATCTTGCGAATATGTCGCAGGAGATTTGGAAGAAATGAAGTCAGAGGCAGCGTCTTCACGAATTGGAGATAAAGGTTTATCTTGCGAAGATGTCGCAGGAGATTTGGAAGAAATGAGTAGGTGGAAGGGAACAGAAGTTGGAACAGCCTTGAGATGGCGAGATTTCTTGTGATGTTTATGAAGATCTTTATCACCCTGCGAATTACAATCTAGATAAGAAACAGAGGCAACAATATTGTTATTAGAAAAAGATAGTGTTTCTTACTACCTTCTCATTCGCAGACTTTCTTTTGTGTGCGATAACTTTGTGCTGTGATTTGGGATTGTTAGGGTTTTGAACTGTAAATTTAGTGTTGGAGCCGCTTTTGCTGAAATAACAAGAGTATGGGAATCACATAAACAACATCACATAAGGCAATAAACAAGATTAATTTCAAACATATCAATTTCAGCAAAACTCATAAGGAAGAAAAGAGAAGACTAACCTTGATGAATCCATGAAAAATGATAGCAGGAAAATTATCTCGAAGAAGATCACGAACTATGAAGATCTAGTTTGAAGATGAAGAAGAATTTAAAAAGATTGAAGAGGAAAGAATAAAAGTTGCAACAATGGAATTTGCAGAAGAACGATGAAGTTGTAGAGAGAATAAAAAGAAAGAAGAAGAGGGTGAAAAGAAATATATATAGAGGGAATTTTTCCTCGAGAAAATGAATATGGTTAATAAGGAAAGCTTTAAGTGGTTAAAAAGTAACGGTTACAAAAGACGTGTCGAGAAATAAATGGAAGAAAGAATACGTGTGATAAATGCAGAATATGATAAGGTAAGCGGTTGCGGCATTTCTCACATCATTATCTACTTTGCAGAGAAGATATGAGAAGAGGAAAGATGTAGGATCAGAATCTCGCAACAATTATGTCTCAGCGAAGTTATCAATGGTATTGCACAATAGCGTCGCAGAACAATTTCAGAAACGACGTCAGCAAGGATCATGAGAAAGATGTGATAGTCTTGCGAAAATTAGAGAGCTCGCGAAGTTAATATTTGTAAGGTTGCGAGAATGTCGCAAACCATATTCGAAAATAAAGGACAGATTAGCTGTCATCCACTATGTATTTCCTTATAAATAGTCATTCGAGTTGTAAAGGAAAGAGAGATCTTTTTTGGAGTAAGAGACAAGTAAATAGGAGAGAGAAAATTCAGAACAGAGATCATTCTTGATTTATTTATTTTCCTTATAAGAATATTCAGAATTTAATCAATAAAATTAAGAGTGTAAACCTAAGAATGAGTTGATCAACAATGAAATTATACGAAGGGTGTATTGTAGGATTTCCTGCAACTACAAACTCATCAATTGAGCAACTACTCTCAATTGAGCAATTTCAATCACTCAGAGCTTATCGTATTCGGAATTCACACACCGACAATCTTTGATTACCATTGATTCCACAGATTTCTTAGCTTCCCTCCTACAGATCAACCCATCCTCTCTTGTGACCGAATTTACTCTAGAACGGTCATTGTCTTGATTTAGGCCAGAGTACTACAGATTGATCTCTCGAATCTAAAGCACCCCCTTGCAGCGGTATATCTGTGTGAGGTTTAACATTTTGCTCGGTTCGAGGAGTCTCCTCCGTACGGTCGTCTCCTCAATTCCTTAAAAACCACCAAATCGTTTTTCCCCATCTACAAAAAAAATAGTCAATCCAATTCTCTTCCTAGAAATCTTGAAGAGAGTAATGGGAAGAAGGTTCCGGTTGTTCCTAAACGCACTTAGAAGTGGGTACCAAAGAAAGTCAATGATGTTTTGAGTGTGAAAAGGAATGATCTCCCAGAAAGTTCCATGACTATGGAGAAACCAGTATCAATGATTCTGGAACTTAAAGAGTTCTTTGGGAAAATGGATTTGGATGTGAAAGGTTCTAAAAGCGATCTCTTTCATGATAATACAAAAGTCACTTGTGGTGAGCAAGACATTGTTCACCTCAACACAACTTGAGTGTGTTGAAAGTGTATCCTCACCAAGGAATGCCCTGTTATGTATACGGTGAGGGAAGCACAAAAATTGGGGCACACAGATTATGTTTGGTAAGGCTGTAGAATTCAACTGGATTCATCTAAAAAGGTATATATGTAAACTTGAGCAAGATTTGTGCTTTTATTTGCTTAGAGAACTTATAATGATTCACATACCTTTCTTATCGTTCTTTTCTACCTAACTTGATCTGTGTTTAAGGTTCTTAAATGTTTAGGTTTGAAAATAATAGCTCGGGATGTTTGGACTCCATGGTACACTTACCAAGTATGCATAACATCATTTAAAACCAAAATCCAGGGGTTTAAGTTCGCAAACCCCGTCTGCATACTGCGAAAATTCGTTTGCAAACCCGTATGCATACTTGACGTCGATATTCGGTGAACTTGTTTTGGACGTAATTTCTTCATCCGAACTCGGAATGAACTCATTCTTTTTGCATTATCTTCCTCTTTGATTTCTATTCAAAATGGAGATGAGAATTTCTGAATTTGGATGAGTTAAGATTGGTATTTGTCCTGACTCTTGTTTTTGAGTATTTTGCTCTGTTTCGTTGCACTTGTTCCACTTCTCTTGAACTTGGGAATTTGGATTCTTGGAGTACTACTTTTTTAAGATAATTTATAGCTTTTATAAGAATGTTGTTGGTGAATCACAAAGAAGGAATTTCAAGAATGGAAAGTAGTACGCAGTGCTATGAAATTCTTGAATGTTCACAATCATCCTATGTGAACTATGGTGCATGGTCGTTATTGACTTTGTATGTTCTTCTTTGTTAAGAAAATATTTTTATACGCCTTTGGTAGCTATTCTTGATATAAATCCGGCGAAAAAGATTGATTCAACCTCTAAGGACAAATCATCTTATATGTGCATTACGAGTTTGTCTTGATGCCTAGGAAACTTCTTATGAGAATTTATTCTTGTTTTTGAGAAGGATTACTAGAGTTTGGAATAGCAATTATTGTGATTACACATAGCTATGTCCAACGTTTTCATCTTCATGTTTTTAGTTTTTTTTTTGGTTTTAAATTCTAAAAATATTTGGAGGATGATGTTATTGCAGTATTAATCTTTATGATTTTGTGATATTACAATATTTTTATGGGATATGTATTGTTTGCGTCCGTGAACTTGAAGGTCCCATATGTTGTCAAAAGTAAAGTCGTTCATGAATTGGTTTTCGTATTGATGAAAGGACGAATGGACTTTAGAAAAATACAAAAGTTATGCCTATGTAGTCATTTATTTGATGGAAAATAGGATAATATCTTTTGTGTGAAAAGGATAAAGTCTATTATGTCACTATGCATATAGTGATGGAAAGATAAAATAGATCCTTGTATGTATTCCACGCTATTGATTTTCATTGATCCATTCTTTTTGTATTACCGTGAAGGCTTCATTGTGTGTCTTATGTTGAGAAAGATACAACTAAGTCGATTATTCTTATTGGATTTGTTGGTTGTTCCATAAGATGCTATATGTTGAGCATTATGAACTAAATTAATCATCTTGGTTGGTTATTTAGTTATTTTCTCCGAAAGTCTTCTTTTGTCGAGCAAAACTTTTGACAATTAAATTGATTACCTTCGTGATTAGTTTGGTTGTTTATATTCCAATTAGATTAATTATGGGTTCTCTTGTAATTAGTCTAGTTGAGTTTTCATATATTCCACAAGTTCTTGTGTTGAGTATATGAACGGCTATACTAACTATGTTCAATTGGTTGATGTAGTCGTATATTCTGTAAGGTTTTCCTTATGTTGAGTATGTGAACGATTAAGTCAGTCATCTCCGTATGATTAACTTAGTCGTTGCTCCGTAAGTTTACTTATGTTGAGCACAATCAATTAAATTGATCACTTTTGTGGTTTGATTTAGTTGCATATTCCAATTAAATTAATCATGGGTTTACTTGTGATTAATTTGATTGAGTTTTGGATATAGAAAATCATTTTCCTATGGTTTTTGGTGTCCAATTAAAAATCCTTCTTTTCTTTCGAAATTAAGGTCGCTCTTGTTGTTCTCTCAGGAACGACATCAAATGGAGAGAGTTCTTTTGAACTTGTGCTTAATGGTAATATCTTGCGGGGTGTGCGGTTGTGGAATTTTATAAGGGTTATCTTGTATCTTAAAACTCCTTGATGAATGCATTTAGCTTCGGCTTTATGATTGCATCTAAATTAAGTTGGTATGCATTTCTTCTTTTAGTCTATGAAACGTCTCTTCTCGGATATTTCATTAGGAACCCGTTCTTGTAACTTTGCCAATTTTATTGACAAAAAGGGGGAGAATTAATGTGTAGTTCTACTACATATACATATGGTTTTCGGATCATTGTGTAAGGGGGAGTGGTTTCCATGTAAGATGGAGAATTGACTAAGGGGGAGTGATACATATCACCGTAGTATTATTGTTAAAGTCGTGATGCAATTGGACTTTGATGTTACATAATAATACTATGTCACTGTATAATAATGATCGAGAATCTCGATTTCTCTCATTGTTATAGTTAAGGATCTTCAACAACGGTGATGCTAAACTTACAACCTTTGGTATCATTGGAGTACTTGGAAGGACGAAGATTTCAGGGAACGTTGAAGATTAGACTATGGAATAGGAGCCACTAAAGTTTATCTTTTTTGTATTCCATATGTATTAATAGTTTTGTCACTAAAATTGACAAAGGGGGAGATTGTTAGAGCATAGCTCGGTCGACCTCGCATGCGTTGATATCTCAAGCATGTTTTTCAATGTTAGTGATCAAAACTATGAGTCTTGATTTCTAGTCTACATAGCTAAGTCTCGGACTAGGATAGAAAAGTGTAGTTGAGCTCAAGGACTTCATGGCGATTAATCATGCAACGACGAAGATCTACTCAAGGAACCGTGGAACTTCATCAACAAAAAGGTATGTGGAGACTTGAACTTATCTATCACTCAAAAGTCTATCTCTTCTATCTCCTACTTCTTATGAGACAAAAGTCGTATGCTATACAGACTGGATCATACACATTTGATATTTCGAGCCGAGTATATCTCGCCTATCTATATCTAGAAATCATGTGTTGGTAAAGCGTTTCGCTTTAATCGGGTTTATCTTCACCTAATGACGAAAGTCATAATGTTTCAATCACTTTGAAAATCGCTTTGACGAGAAATAGTGTAACAACTATATAACGTCCTCTAAGAATGTTTCAGTGGTTGGAATGAGAGTTTAGGTCTATATAACCAATGATGGATATAAGCATTGTGCGGAAACACATATGTGCATAAGTCATATTCCTTAATCCGAAGTTTGCGAACTTTGTTGATTGAGAGAAACCGGAGGAATTGGCTTTGCCAATTCCGCGAACTCAGTCCGCGAACTGACGGAAGCTCTCTTGCAAAAATTTCTGCTGGGATTTTCCAAAAACTCAGTTTGCGAACCTAGTCTGCGAACTGGCGGAAGTCTCCTTGCCGAGATTTTCTGCTGAGTTTGGAAAACTCTGTCGGTTGTCTTAAGTCCGCGAACTTGTTTGCGTACTTGAGTAGGTTATGATCTAAAGATGTGCTCTGAACATGAAACTTAAATTACTAAGGAATGCAGTATGAAAACTGTGGCTATAAAGTTCATGAGCCGATTCAATCGAATCGAATCATCTTTGTTTCAATTGTCTTGTGTAGTTACATAAGATCTCATAGCAATTGAACAACTCTCTAACTAGTTCATTTGAGTCAATTGAACTAGTTATGGTGAAGAAGAACAAGGTTAATATGAAATGCTCATATGGTTGATCTTTTGGGTTACTATGTTGAACCAACATACACGTACACTTTTGGGCATGGTTTTCACAAACCCAGTAAACATATATCTCAAGTGTGTGTGACAAGCTAAGTTTTCGATCTAATGGTTGAGAAATATTAGATTGAATCTAAATCAGGTTTTCATCTAACGTTGAATATTGATTGCTTTGTAACTAAGGAAAAACCCTGATTTGAAGACTAAATATATGAGACATCTAGCATTGGGCAAAACTAATCCCCACACGTATGTGTGATACTAGTGCGCTCGCTAGAGTCGATTCTCCTCTAACCTTTGGTTTTCTTCTATAAAACCAGGTTAACGACTTAAAGACTTCATTGGGATTGTAAAGCCAGACCGATAATACTTTTATCGTAGTTGTATGATATGATCTTGTATCTTCTATCGTACGACTATAATCTTTGATTGGCTTGAGATCGTGAGAGTTCTCCAATAGGCAAGATAAAGAAGTCACAAACATCTTCGTATCACTGTTTGTGATTCATCGATGTCCTCTTGTGTATTCAAGTAAGACTGTTGAGAGGTAATTGATTAATCTAGGCTGTTTTTCGGGAATATAAGACCGGATTATCAATTGGTTCCTGTTCACCTTGATTTCATATCTTAAGACGGAACAAAAACCTAGGGTTTTTCTGTGGGAGACAGATTTATCCTTTGATAGACTTTTCTGTGTGAGAAAGATTTGTTTATTATCAAGTCTGCGATTTTGGGTTGCAGCAACTCTTGGTTGTGGGTGAGATCAACTAAGGGAATCAAGTGCGCAGTATCCTGCTGGGATCAGAGGCGTAGGAGTACAATTGTACCTTGAATTAGTGGGAGACTGATTGGGGTTCAACTATAGTCCAGTCCGAAGTTAGCTTTGAGTAGGCTAGTGTCTGTAGCGGCTTAATACAGTGTGTATTCAATCTGGACTAGGTCCCGGGGTTTTTCTGCATTTTCGGTTTCCTCGTTAACAAAATTTCTGGTGTCTGTGTTATTTCAGTTTCCGCATTATATTGTTTTATTCTTTATAATTGAAATAATACAGGTTGTGTGTTAGATCATCAATTATCATAATCCAACCTTTGGTTGTTGATTGTCATTGATTGATCCTTGGACATTGGTCTTTGGTACCGTCCAAGTTATTTCTTGTGTTTGATTAAAAACTCGTTGATTTCTATTAGCTTGAGTAACTCAAAACAAGAGAGAGATTTTAACTCCTTGAGATACTTTTACCTAGATTGAGTCTGACTGTTTAGTTGATTCTCTGGAAAGTGTTTCGGAGTTAGTCCATACAGATTGCTAAGAGAAATATTGGGTGGTGTTGCTAGACCCACGCTTTTTTCACAATGGATCTGTATGCATGCCCCCTCCTATAGGAACATCTTCTGTTACGAATGAAATCTGCCGCTTCTTCCATTCTTCTAGTGGTAGGTTTTTCATTAGATGCACTTCCTTACCATCGCAATCTCTTTTATGTACTCAGATTAATACATTGTCATGAAAATCAACTATATTCTTGGCGGAATGGATGATTGAATTTATTTGCCTTACACCCTTCCCTATTTCAACGCGGTGTACTATTGCTGGTGTTGTGGTTGGTTTTGATGGGATGACTGAAGTGGTGGTGCATGTGGTAACTCATTCGTCACCAAAAATTGGTTTAACTTCCCCTTTTCAATCAGTTGTAACAAGAGCCTTCACAAATTCCTGCAATGCGTGGTGCTATGACCATGAAATCTATGGTACAAGCAATATTCACCATTCCCCCTTCCTGGTAAAGGTTCTCTCCCCATATTCCATGGTAACGGTATTTCTTCAGTCAATACAATTGTTTCCCAATTTTTTTCTATCAAAATGTTAAGTCTGGGGAGTTTTATATCTTCAAAAGGCGGGTTGTACGGTCTTCTTTCAAACCTTTGATTGTTGTGGTATCTTGTTCTTCTATCATTGTTGAACCTTCCTCCTTGATTATTATATCTCATTGCTGGGTAATTGTAGGAATGAAGTCAATCTCCGTATTATCTCCCGAACCATTTTTTATCGTGTCCAGACAAAGCTACTTCTCTCACAGTGTTTTCTTTCACCAGTCTTCCCTGTCCAGTGCACTCTACACTTCCTGCCATTCGCGGTATCAATCTCGCTCTTCTCTCTTTCGCAGCTGTGATGACGGTCGTGTTGATTTCCATTTCCCACTTCTTTTCTTCCAATGCAATGTATTCCTCATGGTATTCCCTCAGTTCTTGCATTGTGAGCTTATCTTTGAGTCGGAATATTTCTATGTATAAGAGGTCGGTTGCGTACATAGAATTGATGAAGACGAGGATCAAATATCGTTCTGACACTCGTCCTGCTAATTCGCCGCATTTGGTTCTCCAGCACGCAGTTAAACTTCGCAAACTTTCTCCATGTGCCTTCTTCAAATCGAATGCAGTTTCAATTCCCGCCCTTAACAGGTTGTTGCTTATGTAATTTTCCAGGAACAACCTTTGTAATTGTGCGAATGAGGTTATAGATCCTTCGTGTAGATTGTCAAACCATGATAGGGCCTCTCTCGTTAAACTCATAGGAAAGTATTTACACATTACCGCTTTATACTGGAGCCATTGCAGTAATGTAAGGTTATAGGACTTCATGTGTTGTATCGCGTTCCTTGTCCCATCAAAGATGCTGGAGAATATGGGTAAGGTAAACTTAGTGGGAAAAGGTGCTTGTAATATCTCATGCGAAAATGGTGATCGCTCTGCTTCTTCAGTTGCCTCCACCAACTTCATTCTTCCTCCTCCTCTTCTATTACTGTCATTCATCGTTGCTCTAAGTTCTTCAAGCTGTCTTAGTATGGCTTGGTTTGTATCAGTCTGTTTTATCTCCCTCTGCCTTGGTTCTACTTCCTCCTCCAATCCTTCTTGTTCCATCATGCTCTTTTTGAAAAAGAAGGGGTCTAACAACCACACCCAATATTTCTCTTAACAATCTTTATGGACAAACTCCAATATACTTTCAAGAGAATCAAATAGACATTCAGACTCAATCTTTAGAAAAGTATATCAAAGAGTAGTATCTCAATTTCTCAATTCAATCCGCAATCAAACAAATAGGAATTTGCGACCCCGATTGAATAAGAAAATAACTTGGACGGTATGACAAACCAATATCCAAGTGTCAATCAATTCAATCAACAACCCAAAGGCCGGATTCAAGAACTGATTGAACTTAACACACAACCTATGATATTTCAATTATATAAACAAATATAATGCAGAAAAGAAATAACACAGACACCAGAAATTTTGTTAACGAGGAAACCGCAAATGCATAAAAAACCCCGGGACCTAGTTCAGCTTTGAACACCACATTGCATTAAGCCGCTACAGACACTAGCCTACTACCAATGAACTTCGGACTGGAATGTAGTTGAACCCTAACCAATATCATACTGATCAAGGTACAGTTGCGCTCCTTACGTCTCTGAACCCCAGCAGGATTCTGCGCACTTGATTCCCTTAGTTGATCTCACCCACAACTAAGAGTTGCTACGATCCAAAGTCGAAGACTTGATAAACCAATCTGTCTCACACAGAAAAGTCTATTGAGATAGATAAATTTGTCTCCCACATAAATACCTATGAGTTCTGTTCTGTCTTATGATAAATCAAGGTGCACAGGACCAATTGATAAACCAGACTTATATTCCCGAAGAACAGCCTAGTATTATCAATCACCTCACAATAATCTTAATCGTATGGTAGCGAAACAAGATATTGTGGAATCACAAACGATGAGATGGAGATGTTTGTGACTACTTTTGTTATCTTGCCTATCGGAGATTAAATCTCGAGCAAACATTAGAGAAGATAGTACTCAATCACGATAGAAAACAACAGCATCAGAACAGAAACTACAGAGAAAATAGTTGGTCTGGCTTCACAATCCCAATGAAGTCTTCAAGTTGTTAACCTACAGGGTTTTGGAATAAACCTAAGGTTAAAAGAGAATCGACTCTAGTCGCAACTAGAATCACACAAGAGGTGTGGGGATTAGGTTTCCCAGTTGCTAGAGTTCGCCCTTATATAGTCTTCAAATCAGGGTTTACAATCAATGCTACCTTGATAACAAAGCATTAACTATTCATCGTTAGATGAAAACCAGATTAGACTCAAGCTAATATCTTTCAAACGTTAGATCGAACTTAGCTTGTTACATAAAAAATGAAATGTACATTCATTTAGATATGGGTAACCGTACTTAAATGTGTACACTAGGTTAGCTCGCCAATAGTTAACCGAAGTCAGCCACATGAACACTTTCATATCAACCTAATTCATCTTAACCACAACTAGTTCAAAAGACTCAAATGAAACTAGTTCTAGAGTTTCTCAATTGTTTATATTCTCATAGAAGTATACAAGAAACAATTGAAGCAAAATCGGTTTGATTCACTCAAATCGATTCATGAACATTATAGCCTCGGCTTGCAAAAGATAGCGTTCCTTATTACATTAATGTATTGGTTCATGGCATAACCGATTTTAGAACATAACTCACTCAAGTATGCAAACGGGTATGCATACCTAAGTAGTCGGACTTGGACTGTGTTCGACATTACACAAATGGGTACGCATACTGTCACACATCCAAACAACAGTTGAAATCAGTACGCGTACGAGTACGCATACCAAAGTTCCCGGACTTTAATTGAGTTCTCCAGTACGCATACGAGTATGCATACTCTAGCTCCCAGACTTCACCTGACCTTGCCAGTACGCATACGGGTATGCATACTGCACCGGTCTTGGATCAACATATATGCAAGTATGCATACTATGTCTATAATCCAATTAAGGTTAAGTGTTCTAAACTCCATTTCAATCATTGAAACATTCTTTGAAGACGACAATAGCTATCTCACACAAACTATTAGCTTCAAAATAATTTTCAAGTGATTGAATGATCAATACGAAACATTCTGAGTCTACATCAAATGATTGTATCACACAAATCATGTAAGATGTTACCAGGCGATTTTCACATGATCATCTTTTGACTTTCTTGAAATATGTAAGCGAGTTAAACTCAGCTCGAAATATCAAATATGTATAATCGATACCTATATAGCTATACGACTTTTGTCTCAAATAGGAGATAGAATAGAAATAGACTTTCCGAGTGATAGATGAGTTTCAGTTTCCATATACCTTTTTGTTGGTGAAGTTCCCAAAGCTCTTCATAGTAGTTATTCGTCTTTAATTGATGAACGCCGTGAAGTCTAATGCTCAACTACACAATCTATCCTAGTCCGAGACATAGTTATAAGTAGACTAGAAATGAAGAATTATAGTTTTGATCACTAAACTTGACAAACAAGATTGAGATAGCAATGCTTGCGAGTTCGACCGAGTAGTGCTCTAACAATCTCCCCCTTCGTTAATTTTAGTGATAAAACTATCAATACATATGGATTACAAAATAAATAAAACTTTGTAGCTTCTCATCCAAATGCTTGATCTCCTTGGTTCTTCAACATTACTCGAAATCTTCGTCACTTCCAAGTACTCCAGTGATTCTGAACGTGTTCAACTCAATGTCATAGTTGTTGAAGATCCATAGCTAGACATCATCTCCATTCAGCTGTCTCTTACTCCCTTCCGGATCGACTTGCCCTGGAACTGTATAACAATGAGAAACCAGTAGCTCTCAGTCATTGTTATACAACGTCATAATATTATTACACAACATCAAAGTTTAATTGTATCACAACTTTGACAACAATACTATGGTGATATGTATCACCCCTCCTTAGTCAATACTTCATCTCACAATGAAAACCACTCCCCCTTCATAATGATCCGTAAACCACATGTATTTGTAGTATGAACTACACATTAATTCTCCCCCTTTTTGTCAATATAAATTGGAAAAGGTACGAAAACTAGTGGGATCATAATGAAATTTCCATAAAGATACTTCATGACCAAAAGAGAACATATCAACTTTGTTTAGATGCAATCATATAGTCGAAGTTAAATGCATTCATCAATGAGTTTATAAAGATACAAGAAAACTCCTACAATATTCCACAACCGCACTCCCCACAAAGATTTGGAAATTAAGAACAAGTTCAATTAAGAACTCTCCCCATAAATTGGCATTCCCGAAATAATAACAAGAGCGACCTTACTTTTACAAGAAAAGAAGGATTTCTTTGGACATAATCAAATCACATGAAACATGAATTTGTATCCAAAAAACTCAATAGAATTAACCACAAAGGAAATGATTAATACAATTGGCCATGCTCAACATAAGAAAAATTACGGAGCAACACAAAACTTCACAAAGATGTGGATCATGGAAAGACCAATACTGCGGAATAATCAAAGATTCATTATATTTTTCATCACTATATAATAGACTTAATCTTTGGTGCCAAAAGTTCATTCTATCTTTCATCAGTATTTGCATAAAGACATATGATAGACTTAACTTTTGAGCATATATGGGACAATCATAGTTCACAGACGTAAACACACATATCCCATAACAATTTGCAATATATAAAACCAATAAAGATTAATACTGC
Organism: Papaver somniferum; assembly: GCF_003573695.1. NCBI lineage: Eukaryota > Viridiplantae > Streptophyta > Magnoliopsida > Ranunculales > Papaveraceae > Papaver > Papaver somniferum. Next base: position 38,238,225 of record NC_039361.1, on the reverse strand, counting down.
AAAATCATCTTCCAAATAAACTTTAGAATTTAAATTTATTAAATCTAAAAACATTGCAAGATGAAAAACATTGGCAATAGCTATGTGTACTCATAATAATTGATATTCCAAACCCTAGTTATCCTTCTTAAAGCACAAGAATAAGTTCTCATAAGAAGTTTCCGACACAAAATAGATAATAAAAAAAGATTAATCATCATCATCAAAGTTGCTTGAATCTTATCCATATCCTCCTTGATTTCGGGAAACTTGGTAGCAACCACACAAAGTTGCTCTTGCACACATTTTACCTTGGAATTTATCTTACACACACACTTGGGAATTTGATGAAGAAGACTCAAGGTGGTAGGATTACAAGAACCATAAAGGGAAACACATTTTTGTATTTTGCAAGCATTCTCCTTTATACGTTTAAAGGTACAAGGTCGAACAAGCTTGGGAGTTCCAATAGAGTTGCCAATAGGAGCAATGGAATAAGTGCCACAAATTCGCTCAATCAAATAAGGATAACCTAACTTCTTGTTGGAAGACGTCATCGAAACCATTTGAAGAAAGATAAATCCACAAATGTCGAGACTTGGAGTACCCAACTCAAGGAAATAAACCAACTTCGTAAACTCACGACTCCACCGAGAATTATCAATTGTGGAGGGACAAAGATACCAAGTTTTCCAAAAGATATCAAGGAAAGACCAAGATTGTTAGAGCACTGCTCGGTCGAACTCGCATGCGTTGCTATCTCAAGCATGTTTGTCAATGTTAGTGACCAAAACTATAAGTCTTGATTTCTAGTCTATTACAGCTAAGTCTCGGACTAGGATAGAAAGTGTAGTTGAGCTCAAGAACTTCATAGCGATCATCATACAAGACGAAGAACTACTAGAGGAACTGGTGGAACTTCATCGACTAAAAGGTATGTGGAGACTTGAACTTATCTATCACTCAAAAGTCTATCTACTCTATCTTCTATCTTGAGACAAAAGTCGTTTTGCTATATAGACTTTGATTATACACATTTGCTATTTCGAGCCGAGTTTATCTCGCTTATCTATTTCTCAAAATATGTGTTGGTAAGCTTTCGCTTTGGCCAATTTCATCTTTACCTAGTGACGAAAGTCATGTTATGTTTCAATCACTTGAAAATGGATTTGACGAAAAATGGTTTGTGAATAACAACTATATAACGTCCTCTAAGAATGTTTCAATGATTGAAATGGGAGTTTAGATTATATAACAAATGTTGAATATAAGAATTGTGTGGTAACACATACATGTATAAGTCCTTATTTCTTGAACCAAAGTATGTGTACTTTGCTGCTCAGGAAACCGGAACAGAGTCCGTGAACAGAGTCCGCGTACTGTAGGAGGTTCTCTTCCTGAGAAAATCTGCTGGAGTTTGTGAACTATTTACAAACTTATTCCGGGTACTTAAGTCTGCGTACTTAGGTTGGTTATATTAACAAAAACGATTATTCGTGAACTTATACTTATATTATCTAAGGAATGCAAGTTTGCAAACCGTGGCAATAAAGTTCATGAATCAATTCGAGTGAATCAAATCGTTTTTGCTTCGATTTTTTCTTGTATACTTCTATAAGATCTAAGCAATTGACCAACTCTCTAACTAGTTCATTTGAGTCATTTGAACTAGTTATGGTGAAGAAGAATATGGTTGATATGAAAGTGCTCATATGGCTAACCATTTGGTAAACTACTGTTGAACCAACAAATGTACATGTTTGGGTATGGTTACACAAACCTAAAACGTGCATTTCATTTATGTGTAACAAGCTAAGTTTTCGATCTAACGGTTGAAAGATATTATCTTGAATCTAATTAGGTTTTCATTTAACGGTGAATATTGAATGCTTTGTTACTAAGCTAACATTGATTGCAAAACCTGATTTGAAAGATTATATAAAGGAGACTCTAGCAACTGGGAAACCTAATCCCCACACCTCCTGTGTGATACTAGTTGTATAAGCTAGAGTCTATTATCCTTTAACCTTAGGTTTCTACCGAGACCCTATAGGTTAATGACTTAGAGACTTCATTGGGATTGTGAAGCCAGACCGATACTACTTTCTTGTAGTTCTGTGATCTGATCTTGTTGTTTCTATCGTATTGAATACAATCGTAACGATTGGCTTGAGATTGATATCTCCGATAGGCAAGATATAAAAGTAATCAGAAACATCTTCGTCTCATCGTTTGTGATTCCACAATATCTTCTTTCGCCGCTTCAATTAAGATTATTGTAAGGTGATTGATAATACTAGGTTGTTCTTCGGGAATATAATTCCGGGTTATCAATTGGTTCTTGTTCACCTTGATTTATCAAAAGAAGGAACAAAACTCGTAGGTATTTCTGTGGGAGACAAGTTTATCTATTACCGTAGACCTTTCTGTGTGATACAAATTTGTTTATTAAATTCTTTGACTTTGGGTTGTAGCAACTCTTAGTTGTGGGTGGGATCAGCTAAGGGAATCAAGTGCGTAGTATCCTGCTGGGATCAGAGACGTAAGAGCATAGTTATACCTTGGATCAGTGTGAGATTGATTGGGGTTCAACTACAGTCCAGACCGAAGTTAGTTTGTAGTAGGCTAGTGTCTGTAGCGGCTTAATACAGTGTGTGTTCAATCTGGACTAAGTCCCGGGGTTTTTCTGCATTTGCGATTTCCTCGTTAACAAAACTTCTGGTGTCTGTGTTATTTCTTTTCTGTATTATATTGTTTATCTTTATAATTGAAATATCACAGGTTGTGCGTTTGAATCAATCAATTGGGAAAGCCAACCTTTGGTTGTTGATTGGAATTGATTGATACTTGAACATTGGTCTTTGGTACCGTTCAAGTGATTTCTCTTGTATTCAATTAGACTCGCAGATTTCTATTTGCTTGAGTAAGTATTGAATCGAGAAAGAGAGATATAACTCTTTGATATACTTTATTAAGATTGAGTCTAGTTGATTCTCTTGAAAGTATATTGGAGTTAGTCCATACAGATTGGTAATCGAAATATCGGGTGTGGTTGTTGTACCCTCCCTTTTTCAAAGATAATTAATAGGAAATTTTCCTTCAATCCAATCAACACTTTTACCGCAAATACCATTAGAAATTGTTTCATATGATGGTCTTTCTCTACTTGGACCCAGAAGGCGAAAATTGTCCAATGGGATTTTGGTAATCCTTGAAATCAACTCTCTATTAACAAGAATTCTTTCTCTATTTATTATAGTCTTGAATTCCATGTCATCAAGATCAACATCATGGATGTTAGCATAGAAGATTCTTGTTAGAGTGTCAAAAACTTCACCAAGACCATTAAAGATGTTCACAATATTAAATTTTCCAAAACAAACCAAATCTTCTTTATGACCACTAACCATATCCAATTTCTTTTCTACAATGAAACCACTAGAAGAAATCCTTTCAAAGATCTTATTACTAGAATCATTGACAAATCTAATTCTAATAGAATCTTGATTTTGAGGTATAGTCATGCTAGAAGATGATGAATCTAAGTTTTTTGAAACCTTCTTTGAAACCTTGAAATTTCTCATGAGACCTAGAAATTGAGAGTACAAGGAGAAGGAAGAAGTCACTTGATTTGCTCCTTGAAGAAGAATAAAACCTTAGTCACTTTTGAGTCTCCAAAGATGAATTTTGATGGAGATGATACATGAACCCTAGAAAAGTTCACGTACGCGGACTAGACAAGGAAGAACAAGGGTACACATACCATACTTCTTATATAACCAAAAATGGTCTTGGACCCTGTTTGTGGGTGAAAACTGTTTCTGCTGATTTAAGTAATTTAGGGTGTGTGGATGAGAAACGAATCTAAACCCTAAACAATGCACTGCACGTGAGTACTTTTGATTCGAGAGATAAATCTGTACAATCCTGGCCTAAACCAAGAAATGGCCGTTCCAGGCTTCCTTCAGTCACAAAGTGAAGGAGAAGGGTTGGTCTTAGGGAGAGAAGCGAAGAGAGTGTTGAGACCAGAATAGTTGATTCTGAAGGTGTGGTTGTTTATGACTTGTATCTGAAAGTAGAGCTGGCTAGCAGAATGGAAAGCTACCAGATGATTTCTAGATACTGTGTTGTTTCCGACCAAAAAACTTGTTCTTTGGTGAAAATAGGTCAAGCCTATTTATACAAGTCATATTGAAACATACCCTAGTCTCGTAGGAAGTGGAAACGATTGAGTGGTGAAAGAAAAGAGTAACGTGTAACCGGTAGTCATTATGCTTCCATGATGAAGGAAGTGAATTCGTTTACACCGTTACTTTTTTACCACCACTAATTATCCTGATTCATGACACTTTCTTGTAATGGGCGCATTGCACGCCGCACGCTGTAAACCGCCAGACCAATACCCTGATGAGCATCCCCCAGTTTGTGACATGTTTGATGTCTCGAGTATTTTCGTGGAAAAAATGTAGCACTTTGCTACGTGTGGCAAGTCAAAGTCAAGAGACTTACCGCAGGAAAATATCATGCAATGCTATTAGGCTCGTTTTGGCTGGTCGCCTAAAAATTGCCACAGGTTTGTCGGTTCGGTGGTGAACTTCGATGGCTGAGATCGCATCTCATGAAGGAGGGTAGCCGTTGATTATGGCTTCCGTGTGTTGGCGCCTGATAATGGCGCGGTGGTGTTTTGGTGTACGCCAGTGGCAATGTGGCATGGATGGCATGGCTCGTGCATGCCAGTGGCACGGTGATGCAAGTGGCAGCTGGCGTAGCCATGTCCACTAGATTTAGGCAGCTGGTCGTCTGAAACTTGCCACAAGTCTATCAGTTCGGTGGCGAACTTGGATGCCTGAGATTGCATCTCATGAGGAAGGATGGCCGCTGATTATGGCCGTGTCTTGTTGTATAGAGAAGTGGCGTCATTGGCATAGTAACGCCTGGCGGATCCATGACATAGCGGCATGCCAGTGGCGTAGCCGTGGCGGCTGTTTTTTGGCATATTGGTGTTAGACGCAAATATGGCTTCTGGCAACATTGGCCTTGTTACTAAGTTAATCTTGAGGCCTTAGGAGAGTCACTGGGCTCAGTTGTCATGGAAAATTTTAGCCAAATTAGGGTTTGGCGCATCGCAACTCTATTTAGCACGTGCGGCATGACTGCGGCATGGCGGTGTGGCTGGCATAGTTAGCACATGTCGGTGGCACGAAGTAGCGTCTGGCATAGACATGGCCGCTAGACTTTGGCACCTCGGTGTTGGACCCACATGTGGCGTGGCAACATCGGCCCTGTTGCCACATCAATCCCAACGTTCTGGGAAACGTTACTTGGCTTGGTTGGCGTAGCAACTTTGCCTAAATTAGGGTTCGGCATGTCGAAACCCTAATTGGTGTGTGTGGCATGCGTCCGCGGAATGGCGACACTTTTTTGTGCAAACGGTGCCATAGCTATGCCAAAGGAACTATGGAGAGGTCGTAGTGTGGAAACGACCACAAGAGTAAGGATTGTCGTGGGTGGCTATGATATAGCGCCATTCCTAGGGCTTCCTGGGCCCCACACGGCTCGTGGAATGTTGTGGGGCCGAAGTGGCATAACTTGTGTTGCAAAAATTAGGGTTTTGGTCAATGTACGGTCGTGCTTCTGACTAGAAAACCCGAACAGGAAGTAGGTTAGCACGTAGGGCGCTATTTATGGCAGGTTGCCACGAAGTGGCATGTTTGGCATGTTGGTGCGGCTTTTTGGAAAGCCAGTCAATATGTTGTTGTGTCAGGGGCGCAGGGCGAGTTTGGCTTGCCAATTAGTATAGTGGCGCGACAGGGTGTGTTTGACCTTTAATGTATGGTGACGAGTTTAGAGCGACTTGATTGGTCAAGAAAAGGGGCCGGACAAACATAAGGCGCGGTCACACCTCTAGTGCTCGTGGCGCGTTTTAAAGTGACCTGATTGGACGGTAGGAAGGAGAGGGGCCGACCAAGCATGGGCGTGGCTACACTTCTGGTATGAGTGCGGCGGCTTTAGAGCGACCTGATTGGTCAATGGGAAGTGGGGTCGGCAAGTAAAGGCCCAACCATAACTTATGTGCGTGTGGCGAGTTTAAGGCGACCTGATTGGTCGAGGGAAATAGGGCCGGTTTAGGATAGGGCGTGGCGAATGGCAAGTGGCGCCAGCTGGCCTAAGGCATGGCCACGCCTCCTTTTGCTGCTACGACTCCCTGTTTTCTGATTCTGGGCAGGGTTTTGCACCTACTAATCCATGGCGGATTAATTACCTAGTTTTCCTAGGCTTACTTTCGACAAGCAAGGTCTGGTATACTGCGCAAGGCGCAAAAGTAATTGATTGAATTCTATGTGTTGACACAGAGTTCTTTAAGTTCATAACCAGAGAGCAGCATGCTTTATGATTGAATATTTTATGCAAAGACCTTATCCTTGATATTTGGAAATTCGTGCTACTCTGCTGCGAGTGAACACGAATTGTCATGCCATATCAACATTAAGGGTTTAGCCGGGGAACATAGCATACGAAGCATTCAAAGAAACTTATATTAAGTTAATATAGGCAAGGTGCCGAAATTTACAGAACATGGGATGGTTTCTACATGCGCCAGTCTGGATAAATTTCATGTAAATATATTGAATGGTTCAATAAATATGCCAGCGAAGAGGTTAACACTCATGGCTCTGTTTCCTTACAGAGTAACTTCACATCAGATGCAAGGTTTTTACAATTTTAACCCTAAGCTAAAAACCACCATCAACAGACCCGTTCATGAACCGCGACCCGTAAAAGGAAGGCAGGATTTCTTAAAGCGTTCAACATCCAAGGTTCGCACACTGAAAGGACTCATACAATGCAGTAAAAGGATAGTAGCAAAACTACATCACTTTAATTAACCTTGGGTAGAAAAAAACTTGTCAAGAAAATTTTTTCTCAGAGAAAAAAAATTAACCCAAACACAAACAATAATCAAAACATTACTTGCCCCATCTCAAGTTATATACAAATGGGGTAGAGCCAAGCTTGTTACCAAGAGGCTAGATGTGCAAAGAGATCCTCATGCAATTTTTCCGGTTGATATTTGTGAAATGTACCAGAAGTATAATCATAGTAATGGTGATACTCATGGTTAATAGAATTTTTAAATCCTTTTTCTTATGACCAAGGAATGACATTTTCCGAAAATTGGAACCTACACCTAACTCACCAGAAATATTTTTATCAATTTCACGTGAGTTGGTAGTAAGCATAGTTCGTACATCATGAATACATGATTTGACAAGTACATAACTTTTATCTGAACGATTCTTTCCTCAATCGGATTAATTTTTAAGAATTTAAAAACGATTTCAAAAGCTCTAAATAGATCTTTGTCAATTGATCCATCACGATAGTATTCCTCAAAAATATTAAGAGTTAATCTAGTGAGATTACATACCTTTGAGCGTTGACCACGTTTTCTCGAACGATTTTTCTTAGAAGAAGTTTTAATTTTTCCTTTAATCTGTTTCTCATCATTTAAGTTTTCCAAAGTCTTAGATGGAACGAGATTATCATGAGATACCAGAAGTCTAATGGATAATAAGCTCTGAACTGTCTTTAAAGAAATCTTGTGTGCGTTACAGATGCCTAGAGCGAGTTTCCCAAAGAAATTTTCCATAGAGACAGACTTTAGGGATCAGTCAAACACAAACTTATCAGGTTTATAGTGTTTTCCCGCTATGATACCAATTGAAAAAGCGGGGGTCTATCAACCAAGCCCAATATTTCGCTTAGCAATCTGTATGGAAAAAAACCAATATACTTTCAAGAGAATCAACTAGACAATCAGACTCAATCTTTAGAAAAGTATATCAAAGAGTAATAACTCAATTTCTCAATTCAATCCGCAATCAAACAAATAGGAATTTGCGAGCCCAATTGAATAAGAGAAATAACTTGGACGGTATCACAAACCAATATCCAAGTGTCAATCAATTCAATCAACAACCAAAGGCCGGATTCAAGAACTGATTGAACTTAACGCACAACCTCTGATATATTTAAGTTATAACACAGACACCAGAAATTTTGTTAACGAGGAAACCGCAAATGCACAAAAACCCCGGGTTATATTTAAGTTTGTCCATACAGTTTACCTAAGAAAAAGTTGGTGGTGTAATTTGGTACCCTCGCGTTTTCAAATTTGTCCATATAGGTAAAATGAACAAAAAGTTGGTGGCACACATGGTACCCTCTCCTTTTGAGATACAACAATGTATAAGCACTATAACTATTTTTATATTCTTTAGTAGCTTTTTATGTAATGTATTTGCTCCACAAAAAGGTTTGAGATAAGGATACCCCTTGTCTCCTTATATCTTCATCTTCTGCGTGGATGCTATCTCTAAAGCTTTGATTAAAGCTGAACAAAAGAATAGTATCCATGGTATGAAGGCTACATAAAATTGTCCAGTTTTTTTTTCTTTCCAGATGACTGTTTACTTTTCAGTTGAGTTACTGTAAGGAGGCTAGGAATCTTGCTAATATAATACATCAGTCCAGTTTGTTTTCTGGTCAAACTGTTTGTTAGAGCACTGCTCGGTCGAACTCGCATGCGTTGCTATCTCAAGCATGTTTGTCAATGTTAGTGATCAAAACTATAAGTCTTGATTTCTAGTCTACTTATAGCTAAGTCTCGGACTAGGATAGAAAGTGTAGTTGAGCTTAAGATTCCATGGCGATCATCATACAAAGAAGAAGAACTACTCAAGGAACTGGTGGAACTTCATCTACTAAAAGGTATGTGGAGACTTGAAATTATCTATCACTCAAAAGTCTATCTACTCTATATCCTATCTTGAGACAAAAGTCGTTTTGTTATATAGACTTTGATTATACACATTTGTTATTTCGAGCCGAGTTTATCTCGCTTATCTATTTCTCGAAATATGTGTTGGTAAGCTTTCTCTTTGGCCAAGTTCATCTTTATTAGTAATGAAAGTCATATTAAGTTTCAATTACTTGAAAATTGCTTTGACAAAAAATAGTGTGTGAACAACAACTATATGACGTCCGCTAAGAATGTTTCAATGATTGAAATGAGAGTTTAGATTATATAACCATGGTTGGATATAAGTATTGTGTGGTAACTCATACATGTATAAGTCCTTATTCCTTGAACCAAAGTATGCGTACTTTGCTGCTCAGGAAAACCAGAACTAGAGTTCGCGTACCCAGTCCGCGTACTGTCGGAGGTTCTAATCCCGAGAATTTCTGCTGGAGTTTGTGAATTAAAAACAAACTTATTCCGGTTACTTAAGTCCGCGTACCAGTCCGCGAACTTAAGTCGGTTATTTTCTAAAAACGATGATTCGTGAACTTAAACTTATATAAACTAAGGAATGCAAGTTTGCAAACCGTGGCTATAAAGTTCATGAATCGATTCGAGTGAATCAAATCATTTTTGCTTCAATTGTGTCTATTATAAAGATCTAAGAAATTGAACAACTCTCTAACTAGTTCATTTGAGTCATTTGAACTAGTTATGGTAAAGAAGAATATGGTTGATATGAAAGTGCTCATATGGCTAACCATTTGGTTAACTACTGTTGAACCAACTAGATGTACATGTTTGGGTACGGTTACATGAACCTAGATAAACGTGCATTTCATTTGTGTGTAACAAGTTAAGTTTCAATCTAATGGTTGAAAGATATGAGCTTGAATCTAATCAGGTTTTCATCTAACGGTGAATATTGAATGCTTTGTTACTAAGCTAACGTTGATTGCAAACCCTGATTTGAAAGACTATATAAGGGATAACTCTAGCAACTGGGAAACCTAATCCCTACACCTCATGTGTGATACTAGTTGTATTAGCTAGAGTCGATTCTCCTTTAACCTTAGGTTTCTACCGAGACTCTGTAGGTTAACGACTTGAAGACTTCATTGGGATTGTGAATCCATACCGATACTACTTTTCTTTTAGTTGTGTGATCTGATCTTGTTGTTTCTATCGTACTAAGTACAATCGTAATATTGTCTTGAGATTGATTTCTTCGATAGGCAAGATATAAAAGAAGTCACAAACATCTTCGTCTCATCGTTTGTTGTTCCGCAATATCTTCTTTAGCTAGTCGATTAAAATTATTATGAGGTGATTGATAATACTAGGCTGTTCTTCGGGAATATAAGTCCGGGTTATCAATTGGTTCCTGTTCACCTTGATTTATCAAAAGACAGAACAAAAACTCGTTGGTATTTCTATGAGAGACAGCTTTATCTATTACCGTAGACTTTTATGTGTGATACAGATGTGTTTATTAAAGTCTTCGACTTTGGGTCGTAACAACTCTTAGTTGTGGGTGAGATCAGCTAAGGGAATCAAGTGTGTAGTATCATGTTGGGATCAGAGACGTAAGGAGCACGATTGTACCTTGGATTAGTGTGAGATTGATTGGGGTTCAACTACAGTCCAGACCGAAGTTAGTTTGTAGTATGCTAGTGTCTGTAGCGGCTTAATACAGTGTATGTTCAATCTGGACTAGGTCTCGGGGTTTTTCTGCATTTGCGGTTTCCTCGTTAAAAAAACTTCTGGTGTCTGTGTTATTTCTTTTCCGCATTATACTTCATTTTAATCAAAAGGGAAGTAGCCTCTTATGTTGCATTGATAATGCAAGCCAAAAGAACAGGCAAGGAGAGTGGTCAGAACGATGTTGATTTTGAAAGACAGGTTCGTTTAGATTGGCAGCGAAAACATGGTAAACAGTTCGCTTTCGAAAGTTGTTATCATATTTTGAAGGTGTTGACCAAATATAATCCATATTTCTTAATAACTAATCAACAAGTACCTGAAAGGTCACCATATAATTCTTCTCCCTCAACACCAAATTCAAATTCTTCACCGGATACTGGAAGAAACCCAAAAGGTAACTTAATTTTTAATAATTATGATGATGGTAAGAGAAAATTTCCAAGGAGTAACAATGCAAGACTAGCTAGAAAAATTATCTCAAGAAGGAGGGAGTTCTGGTGGATTTACCATGGAGGACTTTATGGAACATCAAAAGACCATCGAGAAGCAAAGAGCAGTTGATAGGAAATTTCAAAACAGGGAGAGTAAAAAAAGTCGTCTTTCTCAAGAAAAATTTGGGTTTGACTATGATAAGCATAACATCCTTCAAGCTAACACTTTAATTATGAACGCCCAACAAAAACATGTGTAGCAAATTGAATTTGACAGAATTCAAGCATAGATTGAACAACAAGCTTGATTTACTAACAATGATGATGATGATGATGATGATGATGATGGAACATATGATGAGTTTGATGTAGTAGTTCCTCTAAATGATTGATGTATTAAATTAAGTTTTAATTTGAAGTATTGCATTTTAATTTGATATGTTGTTGTTGCATTCTACTTAATATTAGTTTGAAATGAAAAGTTGATTAATTTGAAATGCTATTACTCATTAGTTTTAAATAAGTCTATTGCTCATTAACTTAAATAAAATACATAAAACTTAAATTAAAATACATAACTTAAATAAAAATACATAAAACTTAAATTAAATTACATAACTCATTGTCTTCCATGCTCTGCCCAAAGATTCAATCTCAGATCTTCTCTTAAACTGTCATACAAATTTCGGTTCTGAATGTAATTAGTCATTTGAGCATAATTCCTTGCAGGGACGATTCTTTGTGGTTGAATCTCCGGCCTCAAATCTTCATCTTCATAGTTAGTCCACTCTGGATTACAACGGGTTTCCTGAATTACCATGTTATGAAGAATTATGCAAGTGAGCATAGTCTTGTGCATTTCACGAGGACTCAACCCACAATATGGGGCCACAAGTGATAGCGAACTTCCTCTTCAAAATTCCAAAAGCGCGTTCCACATCCTTCTATGCTTCAAATCTTCAAACAGAGGTGACTTATGCAAAACATTGATATCATTTTGTGAACCCGGAAGACCAAAAAAAGCGTGTCATATCCAACAATCGTAAAAAGTAGAAGCTTCAAGGATAATTGTTGGTTTTGGATAATGAACTTTATATTGATCGGCCAAATAAATAGGGCATCCTTGACATACCCAATGCATACAATCGAGACTACCTAGCATTCCTGGGAATCCCCTTTCCTCATTCTCCCTCAATATTTGTCTAACATCTTCCTCGGTTGGTTTTCGTAAATATGTTGGACCAAAATTATTAATAATTACTTCACAAAACAATTAAAGGTAAGTGAATGAAGTTTTTTACCCATACGAAGATACTCATCGTTCGCATCTGCTAGTCTTCCATAACCTAGAATCCTTAAAGCCGAAGTAACTTTTTGTTCAGGACTATGACCTCTAATATTCAGTGCATCAAACTGATAATTAAATTGAGATTCTACCCGACAAAGCTCTTCAATAATATTTATCACCAGATGTCGAGGCATACGAAATCGACCTTGGAAATCTCGATCAGAGTACACACAATTGGGAAGAAAACAATCGTGCATCAGCTTCTGATGGTAAAATTCATTCCCTCGATACGTATACCTTCTTGAGAATACTTCTTTTGGCTCTGGAACTCTAGGTATTTGGCCCGTATGTACTAGCATCAAAATGTCGATGAGTTTATTATCTTCAGCTTCCTCATCGTCAAGTTCTTGCAACCTCCTTCGATGCATTTCTTGTTGTAATCTAAATCGATTCATAATAATATTCCTCTCTTCATTGGATCTCGCCATTGAAATTTAAAATGAGAATAGAGATAGAGAAATTGGTGAAATATAGGTTGAAGTAGGTGTGAATACCTTTGAGAAATACGAGGACGTATATATAGGAACCAGTAGGGGGGAAATAGTCGTTGCAAAAAATCCAGTGGTCGATATAATCAATATCGCTCGATATAATGTATAACGCCAGCGATAATCTCATTATCGCCAGCGTTATTCATAATATTGTTCGCTAGAATGTCTATCACTTATTGGTTTTCCCATAGTGGCGCAATTGGTTTGTCATGCCACTGATATGCCAAACAACAATCTTTTGTCGTACCCATAGGAATAGGCCTAACTGTATAATGAATTCTCTTAAGAGGAAACTATGACTTTTTCTAAAAAGAATCGAATGTATAAATGTATCCATGTTCTCGTCTTTGACTCTTCCAATGTGTCCTAATCAATTTCCACTAAGAAAAGGATTTAATTTTTGATTTGGTTTTCAGTTGAAATTTGAAACCATGCGCTGTGAATGATCAAGCACAAACTAACTAAACCCTCTATCTAAATTGTCATCAAGAAAATTCAAGTCAGAATTTATAAACTAAACACTTCTAAAACTAGCTTTTGGATACATTTATTAATGGATAAAATCTCAAATAATGTACAACTTAGCCGCTTAATGTCGCAACTTCTTTTTTTATGGACATATATACTCAATTGAGTTGACTAATAATAAAAATACATTCAAACTTCGATTTCAAATCTCCAACTTGTATCTATCTACAATCATCGTCATCAACTACTCATAAGAAGCTTAAAATGCAAGAAAATGCAGGGATGAGCACCTTACATTAGCGATTAAATCAGCAACATAACTAAGAATAATAATATACCGGAGTATCTTTTTTCTAAGTATTCAAAAGTCTTCGATTGAAGATAATCAATGCACTGTCTGAACGCAAGATTGCATTTGGAAATGTGATAAACTTGAAAGCTATTTAAACCCAAGAGATAATCAACACACCACACACCAAATTCAAACTCATAAATCAGATCAGTCGAGATGTCAAACGGATGTGAAGCAGGTTAGTAATTTTCAATTTATGAATTTCATACTCACGGTAATGTACAGTTTGTATTATCTGATATACATTGAACCTTAATGTTACAGGTAAGAATTCATGGCCAGAGTTAGTTGGGTGCAGTGGAAAGACTGCTGAAAAGACGATCGAATCTGAGAATCGCAACGTAAATGCAATTGTGATACTAGAGGGTAGTCCTGTAACCATGGACTTAAGGTGCGACAGGGTTCGGGTCTTCGTCGATAAAACTGGAAAAGTTGTTCAAACACCTGTAATTGGGTAATACATGCACTATATGCATGATATGAATTTCCGGCCTGCCTTATCTAAAGTTTTAATTTGATATATGTACGAATTAAGTCGTTTCTCCATGTATACTTAACGATATATAAGTTGTTGTATTATTATTATAGATGTCCCTAATGTTATTGAATAAAAGTTGGCCGGATCGATTGTGTCATTTTATCAAAGCTCCATACATATAGATACAGCATTGCGCTTATAGAAGAAACAAAGAAACAGATCGACGAAAACTACTGCAACAAATACATATAGATATAGCATTGAAGCAAAGAAGCAAAGAAGGCTTTAGAACTTAAGAAATTCTAGAATTGTTACAAGTAGAGACACCAAAAACAAAATTTCATCCACCTTGGCCTTCGCTTGCCATGTTAAGTGACAGATGGCACTTGGTTGACAGATGTGTCTAGCCACAAACGTAGTTTTGTAGAACTAGGTGGCTTCACGTTTGACACCATGCCGTACGGCATATCATTTTCCTCGGATTACGATTACGTGCATGGGCGCAATACTATATATCCTAATCAGTATTCTTTTATACTGTATGACAACATCATACGGCACATCATTTTCTCACCGAGGAAGTTTCAATTGAATCAAAGTTTCTAAATTATTTTGCTCGCGAATGCCATAGCAATGATCCTCTGAGATGCTCATATCACGTGGATTATGAGAAAAATAGTAGTCACGGTCTTTTAATTTGTAGGTAAATACAATTAGTTCCTTTTATGCTGACTGGGTCAACTTCGTTCAGGCTTCTTCTGCCTACAAAAATGCAACCTTCTGTTGTGGTGCAAAGAATAGTTTAAAAACCACCTTGTCAGGACTATTAACTTTGATGCACATTTATTTTGTTAAAGTAAAAATGCAGGTTTTGGCCTAATATTTCCACATATTTTTCAGGCAATCGACACAGGATTAGATGCCTGCCAGCTTAAACACTAGTGCAGAACAGGCAGAAGCACTTGCAGTTTAAGAGGGAGTCAAATGGACGCGAGAGACGGGAATTAAAAATCTACACCTTGAAAAAGACTATCATTACGTAATCGCAACAGTCGATGGAAATAAAACAGCCGTTAAATGGACTACAAATAGTCTAATTTTAGACACTTTAGGTGTTCTAAATAGTAGTTACATTAATTAGATTGTACCTATGAATAGATACCAATGATGTAGCACATTCTTTAGCTAAATATTCGATTAATCTAAATGAGATGGAAGAATGGAGCCGTTCACTTCAAACCAAATACCAACTTGGATTGGTTAAAAAATCCACTATGAACAAAACAATGCACTTCTTATTTCTTATTCAGAAATGATTTGTAGTCATAGAAAATCCCACGGCTACATCCTTATAATGATTACAACACAAAGTTTAAGTCATATTGATGAACCTAAACATTAATGATATTACTCGCCACTTTGACGCTTAATTATAAGATCTTTCTGAATTCTTTATAAAGAATGTATATTGCTCTTGCAGTAGATTCAAGCTAAGCTTTAATCACAACAATGGAGAAATACAAAGGTGTAAACTAAGTTCTGAGATGGAACATGTTTCTCCTTTTACTGAAAACTTTCTTAGCTTATCTCTCTACATTCATCCCTCTCTTCATCAGTTGTCAGTCCTTATATAGGAAAATTTATTAATAGAAGACAATCATGCTTCACGTGCAAGATCATAGTTGACTCATTCTGTTTCAGTTTGTCTTACACGCCAGGCTTTTGGGAGTTGTCTCTGTCTATCACACTGTTGCTTGATTCTTCGCGCTTCTTCTGATGAAGTTTTTCTTTATCGCGTAATTGTTATTCGCACTCTTTTCTTATTATCGCGTGACTACTCTTCGTCTTTTTTTTCTAAACATTGTTGTGTCTTCGTGCTTAAGGATGTTTTGTCCAAAGCGAAGTTACATATTTGTATTGTGTGATATTTCACCCCTGTATTTTGCCTCTTCTCGTGATGTTCTTCTGAAAGTGGAATAATGCGAGAATTCTGGTCAAACTTCGCGTCAACCCTATCTTTTCATCTTCTCTGTCTTACCCAATACACTTCTGTATTTTCCGCGTAACGTTTTGACGATTTTTTCCTTTTCAAGCGGCACGTCTTTACTGATTTCTTCAGATAAATACCCAGGAGAGAGGTAAATCTTTTTATTTTATTTTTCTACTGTCTTCTTCTCCTATTCAACTTCTTCTTTTTCTTCCAAGTTCTGCAATTTTTCTTCGGTTCCCATGGCAGATCAAGATGTGTCCGTTCCCGCTGCTGCTACATCATCTTCACGGTGAGTTGAACAGTTGCCTCAGCTCTTTACATTTTACGTCTCTATGTCGTAATTATAGTTTCTATAATTTTATTTCTGCCATTGTTACTATTTTCCAAGCTTCTGTTTTCCTTTTTCATTTAGTATTCTCATACTTATTCCCATACTAACCATGCAGCTCCAAACCTAAGCCGACCAAAAAACCGGTAGAGAAATTTGAAAGTTTTCACACTCTCAGTTCCAGAGGATTCATCTTCTACTACTCTGTTGGATGAGTAGAAGATTCTTTGAGAACAATGGAGCGCGAATCATATGCATATCGCGCTTGGACAACTGAGGGAGAGTCTTCCTCTTCTGTTCTTCAATCCCGGGGTTCCTTTATTTTATCAAATCCTTGCTAAAATGGATCCTCCTCGCGCAGCCTATCAACTGAGTGGCGATGCAATTCGTATTGTTCTTGAATTTTCCCTTCGCGCTTTTGATGTGGGGAAGTCTCTTTGTCCGGAAAGGCGATGCCTAATAATCTTGCTGACTGCATCGTCGAGTCTTTCTTTAAACAATATGTCGTTCATTATGTTACGAAGAATGATTCACGTTGGGTGTTCGCTTGAATAGAGCCAAGTTAGCGAAGCGCGAGAAAAAACTCATGGGCGATGTTGATCAGCATAGTAAGAGCAATGACTTTATTCGCCTTTTGAGCGATCCTAATTGGATGAAGTATCATCTTATTGTTGAAGGTCCTCTTCTGTGGGGTCTTGATTCTAATGGAGATCGTCATGCTGGTCCTGATGAGTCGTTCATTGGGCCTGGTAAATTACCTTCCTTTCTTGAATATCGCCCTTGGGAATTTAACTGGCCTGAAAGGGTGAAAGAGGTATCTGTTCTTTTTCATCCATTGTTTTTGTAGTTGAATTGTTATCACTTTATGACCTACCTTTAATCTTATATATATGAATTTATCGCCAGATGGAGAAGGAGGCTACTTCTCTTAAAAGGAAGGCAGACAAGAAAAGGAAAAAATCCATCAAGGCGAAGTCTAAGAAGAAATCTTCGCGCTCCAAAGAAGTGAGACACATTTCTCGCCCTTTGGTCAATGTTATTATTTTATTTTTCTTATCGTATTTGGTTCCCGCAGGTTGATTCGGAAGATTAGGATGCTTATGATGATGAAGAAGATGAGGAAGATGAAGATGAAGAAGTCGGAGGTGACGAGGAAGATGAGGAGGCCAGTAAGGATAATGATCATGAGAAAGATGTTGAGGGTAGAAGTTCTCCTATTTCGCCGAAACCAAAAAGGGCGAAGACTACCAAACATTACCAGAGTTAGCCTAAAGGCAGATCTAGAGGCAAGCCGCAAGATAAGTCTTTAGTCAATGTGTTGAATCCCTTGGTCTCTAGCTCTTCGCGCTCTTCAAAACTCCCCTCTGCCAATGAGTCTGTCTTAGTTGTGGGAGCTTCTGGTTCTGGTGGTGATAAGAGAAAGAATTCTCGCGTTGATAATACACAAGATGTAATTGGTTCGCCTGTATTTTTATCCTTAGCTGATGGTGATTGGAGATTCGTCTTCCCTTGAGAATGTTGATGCGATTTTTACTTCTAAAATTGCTTCTATCGCTCAATTATATGTGTCAGATCCTAGTCTTTCTCAACTTCGCGGGATGATGTTGAACCTTGCTCCTCAATCTTCTGCTGCCGCTACTCAATCTGAGTGGAAGTTTGCCTCAGATCTCAGCCCGAACCAGCACATCGCGCTTGATTACCTAGTGAGTTTGTATTTTCGCACTCGTCTTTTCGGTTAGTTTCATCGCCTCATCTAATATTCTTCTTTTGAATTTTTATAACATTTATCGCAATATTACTTAGGTTGAGAATTATGGCAAGGCAGTTGGTTTGCTCCGTACTCAGGCCGCACAGATTTCTTCTCTTCAGGCTGATGTTTCAAGTTTGCAAGGTAATGTCTCTCTGCTCCAGAAAAATCGTGACAGACTTGAAGAAGAATCAATTTCCAATGCGAACTTGGCGAATAATCTTCGCGCTCAGAATGCTCTGCTCCTTGGTGAATTTTCGCACTTCTCTCGTTCCCTATTTTTCGCGTTGTTTCGGCCTTAGTATTTTAGGGATAATTTTCTTAGTCGAAGAGCATGGGTTTCTTTGCAGAAGTTTTCAATCTATCAGACCTTGCGGTTGCTGCAAATTTAAATAGGGAGGCCCTCCTAGAACACTCCAATCTCCTTAGAGAAGAATTTGAATTTGAGGTGGATGATAGTGAAGATCTTAGGCAAAAATATGAAAGTTTTAAGTCCGAATTTTGGAAATCAATTGCGATTAATGAAACTCTTAAGCTTCGTGTTTGCACTCTAAAGGAGAATGTCAAAAAGTTGAAGGAAGATAAAGAGACTTTGTCGGCCGACAAGAATAAGATTGTTGAGGATGGGGAAAAAGCCCTTCAAGATTGTCGGACGAGAATCTTGAGGTTCACGTGATTATTGAGAAAATTCGCGATCGCCTTAAGATTTAGGGCTATGATGACCTTAAGAAAGCCTTAAGAGAGATTAAGGAAAATAGGGTCAAGGCTGTTAAATATGCCAGCTGGCAGGAGCAGCACGAAAAAGCACTAGATTCTGTACTCGCTCAAAAAGAAAGTTTCTTAAATAGTCTGCATTAATCTTTGTTTTTTGCCTTGGGTTTAACTGTCTTTGCCTATTCTTATTTGTTTTTGTTTTTCGCAGAAACTGAGAAAAATCTCAAGGACGAGCTGAGTGAGCTTAGGGAGAAGTTTGAAAAGTCTCAACAAGAGTTAGAGGCGATCAGGGGCGGTGGTGGATCTTCCTCGCAACAAGTGGATGAACTTAATAACAAGCTTGCTTTGGTTAGTGACGATCTTGTTCAGACCAAAGATGGTGCTGAAGAGTATAAGAAGCGTATGGAGGCTAGGTACGCGTTGCTGAAGCTTCGCAAGAAGGTTCTTCTGATTAATGTTGGTCGTCAAGCGAAGAGGAAGTGTAACCAGGTTTCTCGAGAAGTTGTTGATTTGATTACCAAAGAAAACAGGCTTCATATTAAAGAGTTTCCTCCTATTCCCATGCCTGAATATGAACCTGTTGAACTTGGGTTAAGTGATGAGGAAGACGCTATTGAGGGCGAAGCACAGGAGGATCTCGTTTCTGAGGGCGAGTCAGATCAAGAACCTCAGGTTGCTGAAGGAGTGGAGACTAATCAAGAAGGAGGCCCGCGAACAGAAGCTGAACATATTCAAGAAATTGGTCATCAAGAACCTAGTTCGTCTCTTAAGGGCGACATTCCTGATATTTCGCGATCCGAAGTTGGAGATTCCTCTCGAGTTGCTTATTCTTCGCATGATTAGGTTCATCTTTAGTTGTATTCTTTTAAACATATCCCTCTTTTATTGTCTGAATAGTTTCTGGACGCTCCCAAGCTTGGGGGGCATAACATGACTTTCAATTGCATTTTCTTTTATGCGCTCAAAAGTTTGAAAATATGACAAGTAACCAATGCTATTTACTCTTAATATAATGTCAGTAATCTTATGTCGACCTCTTATAATATGCCCTGGTTATATGAAAGTATGCTCTAAGGAATTTAAGGTATCTGACTGAGGAGGTGGGAAGTATGTAAAATTTAGTATTCCGATACTTGCCTATGCTTTCCACCTTCGAGGGAGGGTTAATTCCTTAAATAATATGCTTGGCATAATACGAAATATGTCATATGGAGGGTGTGAACTAAATGGTATTGCAAAAGGTGGTATAGTATGTGGGATGTGCGGATAATTATTCATAGCTCATGCGAATAACAGATTCATGTTTACGCGAACATCAAAATTATGCAAATATTAAATCTGAGCGAAAGTTAAATATATACTTGCCCATTATTTGGTTGTTAAGTTGTTAATAATATTTCGCCCTCTGTGTCTCGTTGTACTATAATGTTGTAAATCAATTGGACATAGCATGTATCGTCTAGCAGTAGCATGAACATAATGATATGGATATTTATTCAAGTATTACTAACATGTTAGATTGAGCAAATGATGTAAATATTTCTCATGCGATAGGAATTCTATGAAAATTTAATAATACTTAGCTTGGCGAGAGTATGTCTCTTTATTGCTCCATCGTGCCTCAGCGCGATCCTTCATTGCCTCACTTTCTTTTGCGCTCCTTTGAGGTTTGTATTCGCGAAGCTTTTTGATGAAGTTTCTTAAAGGACTTATTTTGCCTCCTAAGTAAGGTCTTATTGCCTTCCCCCAAATATATAGAACTTAAAGGACTTATGGTCGCCTTGGGCAGGGGCTTCGATATTTTGGGCGACGAAATCTCAGTTTCATGTTCTCTTGCGAGTCCTTGGACTTTGATCTCGCCTTATCTTTGTTATCGTATTGTTACCTCCTCAGGTTGTATTTGCGAAAATGTGGCAGGCCTTAAATACTCCCGTGAGTATAAGCCCCAATACATTGTCGTCTTTGACACATTCAGATCCCTAGTGGAGGGTGTTGTCCCTTTACTTCCCCCTGAGTTTCCCTTTCAAGGAGGTCACCCCTAACTATTTTAGTTGGGTTCCTCCCATCCAATTATGCGACAATGAGCTGTTTTCGTGACCTCATTCCCTCTGCGGATATGGCTTTTGGGTACAAGATCACACCCTAGGTGGGTTTACTCGAGACCGAGTGTATCAAATCCAGGAACTCCTTCTACTCCACTGGTCATGTTTCTACACCCCTTGCCAGAGAACTTATTCGCTTAGTTGTTCGTTCTCGGTGGCCTTGAGCGAATAGGCTTTTGTTTATCCCCAATTAATATTAGTAACTTCTCCAGGATTTTACCATTATGACTCGCGTTAGGGATTATGGTCGCCTCTTACATGATCGTGCTTAAATTGTCATTCGCATAATCATGCGAACTAAGTTGACACGTCAAAATTGGGTTCCCAGCCTCCCTAAATATAGGTTTTAATATGTAACTTTGCTGCCCCCTAATGAGGTCTTACTTTTTCATCATAGAGGATTTGTTTCTCCTTAGGATTATTCGCACATAGAAGGAACTTTACTTATCATTAATATTTCTTTGACTTGTACATAGCTTAGTTTCTTCATTACATCATTTTAGGGCAGTATATGTCGTTTCTTCATGTGTGCCTTTCAAATGCGACACGTGATCTTCTTTTTGAGTTCAGCTGGTATACTTGCTGTTGTAACACTATCTCTTCAGAATCCTTTCGCGGGACTCTGAGGTAATGATTCCCCACTCTCTTGTCCCAAGGAACTCCATCACTTTTTTCTGCTTTTCTTCCAAAATGACATGTTCGTCCTGATACTCCCTCAACTTCTTCACTCTTAAGGTGCTCTTAATTTTGAATAACTGTGCATATAGGTGGTCTATCGCATTCAGAGCATTCACGAATGCGAGAATTAAGTCGTCTTCCGATATTCGATCGACGAGTTCGTCATATAAAACTTCTCATCGTGCTATCACTACTCTTAGACTTTCTCCCTGCTTTCTCTTCAGATTAAAAAAATTCGACTTGCGATGTTATTAAGTGGTTTGGTGTCACACAACTCATGCATTTTTCTCTTGTCAGTTCGGTCTGTTTCTTCTCTTCCTCCAGATGATCCTGCCTTATCACCATTTGCCAATCTTTGTGTTCATGCATACTTTGTTCTATGGCTCTTTGCAGGTCTCTTTCTTTGTTGTTCTCCCTACAACATCTTTGTTGATTTCTGCGTTCTCTCTGGTTCCTTTTTCTTCGTGAATACCTCTCTTGGTATTAATGCCTGATCGCCAAAAGGGACCACGCCTTCTTCCCGCTATAGAGGTTTCACCGATATGAAACCTTAGTCCTCTCTTTTCCTTTATTTTCCTATCCCCCAGAGTAGTCGGCGAGCGATTCGTCCTTTTTGGTGCTCTTGCCATTACGATACGTATAACACTACTATTTACTACGTTGAAAATTGACAAATTTTCTAGCGTTGAAATTGATAAATAGTGATGTTTGGTATTTCAGAATATGTTCATTTTTTATAGGTGCGTAGAGTTTTGTAAGAAGAACACATCCACAAAATATTAACTTCAAATTTGTTAAGGTTTAAATTTTATTAGTAAAAATGTTATCAAAAATGTGAATAGTGTGAAAATAACCACGAGAGTGGATCTTCTCTCTACAACTCTTTGCACATAAATCAATACTCTGTGGCCTAACTAAATAATGAATTCTCTTATGCGGAAACTTTGAAAGAAAATCGAATGTACTCCCTCCATCCCAAATTAATTGAGCTAGTTGTAGTTTGCACAATTTTTAAGGCAAGGAGGAAAGAGGAGCATATTTAAGTATTTTTTACAATTATACCCTTATGGATAATAACTACTAAAACTTAGAAATTATTTATCTCTTAGACTATACCACGGTTTTTCGTAAACTTTATACCGTTGAAAAACAATTTAAAACATCAATGTAACGTATATAAACATGATTATCAGATTATACATATATCTTATAGTAACAGTAATCAATTAAAATGGTAGTTTTAGAGATATCCCCTTGATTAGTGAAATAGCTCAATTATTTATGGGACAAAATTTAAAACCAAACAACTCAATTAATTTGGGAGGGAGGGAGTATAATGCATCCGTGTTCTTGTCTTTGACTCGTGACTATATATTGTACTCTTCTAATGTGTCCTAATCAATTTCCACTAAAATAAAGGATTTTGTGATTTGGTTTTCAGTTGAAATTCGAAACCATGATTAAGTACAAGCTAACTATTATCAAGAAAATTCAAGTCAGCATTTATAAACTATAAACACTTCTAAAACTAGCTTTTGAACACATTTATTAATGGATAAAATCTCAAATAATGTACAACTTAGCTGCTTAATGTCGCAACTTCTTTTTTTATGGACATATATGCTCAATTGACTAATAATAAAAATACATTCAAACTTTGATTTCAAATCTCCAACCTGTATCTATCTATAATCATCGTCATCAACTACTCATAAGAAGCTTAAAATGCAAGAAAATGCAGGGGTGAGCACCTTACATTAGCGATTAAATCAGCAACATAACTAAGAATAATAATATACCGGAGTATCTTTTTTCTAAGTATTCAAAAGTCTTCGATTGAAGATAATCATTGCACTGTCTGAACGCAAGATTGCATTTGGAAATGTGATAAACTTGAAAGCTATTTAAACCCAAGAGATAATCAACACACCACACACCAAATTCAAACTCATAAATCAGATCAGTCGAGATGTCAAACGGATGTGAAGCAGGTTAGTAATTTTCAATTTATGAATTTCATACTAACGGTAATGTACAGTTTGTATTATCTGATATACATTGAACCTTAATGTTACAGGTAAGAATTCATGGCCAGAGTTAGTCGGGTGCCTTGGAAAGACTGCAGAAAAGAAGATCGAATATCAGAATCGCAACGTAAATGCAATTTTGATACCAGAGGGCAGTGCTGTAACCTTGGACTTCAGGTGCGACAGGGTTTGGGTCTGGATCAATGAAGCTGGAAAAGTTGTTCGAACACCTGTAATTGGGTAATACATGCATGCACTATATGCATGATATGAATTTCCGGCCTGCCTCATCTAAAGTTTTACTTTGATATATGTATGAATTAAGTCGTTACTCCATGTATACTTATCGATGTAAGTTGCTGTATTACTATTATAGATGTCCCTGATTTTATTCATTAAATAAAAATTGGCCGGATCGATTGTGTCATTTTCTTAAAGCTCCATACTTATAGATCGATGAAAACTACTGCAACAGAAATACATATAGATATAGCATTGAAGCAATTCATGAACAAAGGCTAGAACTCAAGAAATTCTAAAGTTGTTTCAAGAAGAGACACCAAAAAATAAAATTTCATCAACCTTGGCCTTTGCTTGCCATGTTAAGTGACAGATGGCACTTGGTTGACAGATGTGTCTAGCCACAAACGTAGTTTTGTAGAACTAGGTGGCTTCACGTGGACACCATGCGGTAGGTACGACATATCATTTTCCCTGAGATTACATACATGGGTGCAATACTATCCTGATCAGTTTTCTTTTATACTGTATGTTTCTTTATGCACTGAAGGATTTAAGTGGAGATCCGGATAAAGCTTGACAACATTGTACGGCACATCAGTTTCTCTCTGAGGAAGTTTAATTGAACCATAGCTTTGGAAAAATTGTTTCTCATCCCCTGTTACCACTCATTTCGCGTGCCCATAAGCAAAACAAAGCTTTTCCTTCTCAAACCACTACCTGGTACAAGCTTTTCCAACTGCTTGTACCAGGTAATAGAAGTTGAGAAACCAAAGTGTAAGACATGATTATTAGTTCTAGGTGCTGGGGGACAAAGCAGCAATCCATCTTGCCAAAATTTTGTATTTTTACCATTATTCACTTCCATAAAGAAATTTTGCTTCACAACTTGAATTCCATCCTCAAACACTGAACTTCATGCATCGACCAGTGCATGTGTCTGAATCCATTTGCACAATGGATTGCATTCTATTCATTTTGGACAAACCAAAGCCCATTCATTTTACTAATGAATTAATTTTTTTCTTTTTTCTTAAATGACCAGTTTAGCACCAAATCAACTGGATTCTCATTCAAGCAGTCATCTAGAAACTAGCATATTACAGATCTCATGATTCTCATCACATTTTTATGACCCAAACACAAAAGTAAATACTCAAAGAAACTAAGAATTAATCTTCATTTAATGAATACAATATCAAATTACATCAAGACTAATACATAATTCAGAAAATATTGAAACGACTGCACCTCTAGCTCAAAGCTAATAGAGAGAGCAAGAGATATATATATTACAAGGTCAACATATAGTTATGTACAATCGATCAATGACTCTTTCAAGGAATTTAAATTACAACATTACTAGTTCATGTTATAAACCTAACTACTTTGTGTAACCTTACTAACTAAAATGTTGAAAAGCCCACAAATAATAACTAATTACTCATGTTCAACTGTATTTAAGCTTTTATCACTTTGCTTTGATGATGAAGCGAAGATGATTTTAAAACCCTGAAAACATGTTCTTCACCTGTGCATTTGTCTATTCTAACAACCCAATGACTCTTATTCTTTGCTGCCATTAAATCTGCTTTCTTATTACTTGCAGGTATTCTACACACCAACAAGCCTTCTCCTATAGGTAACAGTTGGGTCTTAAACCCACTCTTATTCCACCAGGATCCCTTGCTAAATGCATTATAACCCACCACAACAGCGCCTTTATTAACTGCACCTTCTTGAACGGCTCGAAGAATACCTTCATGATCATCCAAATTGCAATCGATAAGAACAAAGTCGGCTCCTTTGTAGCAGTTCAATAAAAGCCTGCGTGCATATCCGACAACAAAATCAACAAACTTCGCATTTGGGCCTAGAGCATTTCGTGAAGATTCGAGCTCTTCATGTCCACGAAGTATACAAACTACACGACCACCGGTTTGGTGAGCTGCCACTACTAATGCTAGTGTGGTTGCTCCTGCAATGCCTGAACAGGCTTCAACCATGAAGTGTCCGCTGTTACCGGCTGCAAGAGCCGATACAAATTCAGCTACAGCTGGTTCCTTAGCTAATTTTCCCTGCAAACATAAGCAACAGAATCAATATCAAAACTAAAACCTACGAGAAAGCAATAAAAATTCTAACTCATGAAACAAAAATACATGATTAAGTGTTTATGATTTCTTACCATTTTTAAGGTTTTAAGGTAAGCTTTAGTAGCATTTTCAGCAGACCAATTGCAAGCCATTTTTGTTTTTGCTTCTATAATTTTAAGTGATGAACAATCTTGTAGTATTCAAGTTGATATTGAAATGATGAAATGATATCTCAAAAGATTTCTTTTTATAAGTTCCAGAGTTACCTTGAAAGCATCAAGGATGCGTAGGATACAACCACTTAGGGTAGGCTGTAACTGTTGGGTACTTTCTTACTCCAACTGGCAAAAAAAAGCTTAAAAATGTACGAATTCATTAATTAATCTAATCAATTGGCAAACCTCCATATGATTAGATTATCATAACTTAAGATTCAATCTTAAGTGTTTAAAGACGAAAAACAGGATACTGAGGAGGAATTATCTAGCTAGCTAAGAATAGTTCTACAAGTACCAACACCCTGTATATATCATGTGACTATACCTCCCGCCACATGCATGGTTCGTGCATGGAATGTATCGTTTAACGAACAATTCAACCGATGGATGTGAAATTCCGATGTCCAAATAAAAACACTTTAAGACTTGGTACTGAGAAAGGAAAAAAAGGACTTGATCACAAAAGTGACCTTCCTGGAACCTGGTTAGCTTCATTAATCATGATTAAATAATTTCTAATTAGTCGTAGATTCTAATTGTAATGTTTAAGCAAATCTCATAATAATGTTCTCCACTTCCCGAAATATTCATGAATTAGCTGTCATGTCCTTTGAAGCACAGACCGGTACTATCAAAACTTCAAAACCGAGGATGGAGAAAATTAAATGTTGGTACTACTATTTCTCTCGGACAAACCTAACATATATCACGTTCATATAGACAGCAAACCGACAGTTTTGTAGATGATGGCCTGTATTTTATCCATGCCATGTATCTAGGTTTGTCTTTTGGTTCCAATACAGTTGTGTATACATACACTACTGAATTACTAGTACAAATTTTGGCCATGCCCAACCCATGCCGAACTATTGGAACTGACACCAATTTTATCTATTAATGTCTAGTGCAAAACCTGCAACTCCTAGTTGCATACCTGCAACCTTACCAGATCTTCAAAACCGAATTCATTAGACAGTAAACAAGCGAAAGGACAGAACGGAGTGTATGCCGGTTAAATCAACCAACTATACGAACATCCAAATCAAGTCTGCCTTCAAGGCTTTAACTGTGTATATATTTCGTGTCCCCAGTTTTTGTTGTCCCACTTGGATCTACGAAACAACTGCTTAACAGCGGTTTTCTGTTTTTGTTTTTGTGGGAGCAGGGGAGATGTATTATTTTGTAACATGAAAAGATATCTGTCTGCTGGTATAATTGCATGTGTATATTAGGCTAGTTCATACAGATATGGGTTGGCAAAGAATCTCTACAGAAGGTGGTGCGAAAGAGGTACAGAATCTACAGATTTATTACTACGTGCACATTCAACAAATTATTCTCAGTTATTCAGAAAAGAGGATATAAATGAGACACACGATTGGGCATCACTATTTCTTCGTGTATGTATTTATTTAATTGTATTTTGATGGTTGTGCGACATACGCTTACGTACATATGAACTTTGTACTCTGTATGTGCAATTGTGCATATCTGGATACACGTATGAGTTGGCTTTTGGAGTGGCTGTAAGTTCATGTTGAACGTACTTGATGCAATCTATGGCTTCTTAGCAACAGCAAAAGGGTCAAGAGAACCTTTTTCGTAGATTGCATTGCGATCTAGAGACGCTAAAACCAAGCCAGATAAATTTAACAATTCCGAGCATGTACGTACTTTCTTCAACACTCGATAAGCCAATAATTTAACAATTTCTATTCTTTCATCCAAAAACTAAGATTTGTGTGATCGAGGTAAGTTAAAGGAGACAATATATTAAAGGTTTAACCAAGCACGGGAAACCATGAACTTGGACTCAAGGAGGTTTGTAGCTGGTGAACGTTGGGAGTAAAACACGGTAGGACGATGGATTTGTATGCTTTTGGAACCGGTACATGACATTGGCTGAACCAAAACACAAGGCTGACATCAGATTTTTTTTTTTTTTTTGAACAGAACCCAAATTTATATTACAAAGAATGACAGTTTACATCATAGGCTAAGTGAGGAGTTAGCAACTCAGGTGGATGTAACCACCATTCCTCACAAAGTTGAAACCTGCGAACTGCTTTAGCTAGAGCATCAGCAGATTTATTTGCACTCTTATTTACATACACACAGGACCACCCAGACTTACATTGTTGATTAAACAAACTGGCACACCTATTTAACATAGAACTAGATTGCCAAGGAGGCAGAGGTAAACCAGCATTTACATACTGAACTAAATTTTTACAATCAGACTCAAAAATAACCTTGTTCCATCTGTTATTTAGAGCCCAAAGCATAGCTTCAAGAAGAGCCCAAGTTTCTGCCTGATTAGGATGTATAGCTCGCTTTAAGAGTCCTCTTCCTGCGATATAAGACCCTGTAGAATTTCTCAGTATCATAGCAATTCCAGCTAAATGAAAACTTTTCTCAAATGAAGCATCAATATTCATCTTTAACATGTCTGGTGGTGGAAAGACCCAATGATGCATATGACTTACATGATGTCTAGACTGCCTAATATGATGAGATGCTGAAACAGTAGTAGTAGTAATATCTGCTAAGTATTTGAACAGAGGATATAACACAGAATTCACATTTACTGTTGCTTGTTGAAAAATAACTTGGCATATAAACTTCCTTATGTGCCAAAATATAGCTGTTATTCCATGAATAGAAGGAGCTTCAGAGGAAAAGTTAATTTCTGCATCAAGAGAGGTCCAAGAAGCAAACCAGTCATTCAGAGTTTGAAATTGATAAATATAATGACAATGCTGAGGTAGACAAATTCTCCATATAACTTTTGCAAAATCACAGTCAAAGAACAAATGGTTGATATCTTCAATATGAGACGTGTTACAGAGAATGCAACTTCTTTCAACTATATCAGTATGATGTAAATTAGCTCTAACAGGTAAAGCATTGTGAATGAGTTTCCATAGGAAAATCTGCAGTTTATATGGAATGTGTAATTTCCAGAACTTGAGCCAGAAATTGGTATTGAAAGAATAAGCTGAAGGTGTTGAATGAACATTACACAAATGGTTATAAGTAGATCTTGTTGTAAATTTACCAGTTGATGTGAGTGGCCATACTAAAGTATCTTCAAACTGCAGATCTATCGGAATGGTTAAAATAGAGTTTACCTGAGTAGTTGTAAAGAGTTTATGCAAACGAGGAATATCCCACTGAGAAGTACCTGAAATCATTAACTGAGACACCCATTGAATATCATTAGTATTTAACTCATCCCAATTATATAAAGCCCCTGATTCACTTGGAATCCAGTTATGTTGCCAGATGTTAATGGTATCACCTCTACCAACCTGCCATTTACTTAAATTGTTGAACAATTCGAACTCCATGAGCAATACTCTGCCATATTCAACTAGAGTTATTATGAAGCAGAGGAGGTTCATACTTCAGATCATGGTACGGGAGTTGTTAAGGGTTCTGTTGAGTTAAGGGTGACATCAGATTGGTGTTTCTATTCATTGTCGTATATTGATGCAACGACCCTCTGATGCAAAGTCGTCGTGCGCAAACAGGACGGTAGAGAAAATTTAGCGGTGGTCGTTTTCCTTGGGGGGAGCCCCTTCGCTGTACTGTTTTTGCCACGAATTGTCACTAGGGTTGTTACTCCTCAAGTTCCGATACAAGTCCCGAGAGTAAGCTTGTCCCCACGTAGGATTAGAAGCTACGCAAGAACAATCGCAATCTGCTAGCCAAAAGCAGTATCACTAGGGCATAAACTGGGTGCTTATTTTCAACCACAGGCATCAAGCAACAAATGAAGCGCAGCAAGCGCCTCACTAACCGGAAGCAAGCCACACGCCGATAGGAACACGGTAGAGACACCGCTATCAGAGAACACGCTAAGGAAGGAAGGCAACCCAGAAGTAATAGCTTCAGATCAAATGTTAAATCAAGAGGCTAGCTCAGTTCTCTGAAAAATGGCGCCCTGATCACTATTACCTATTCAAGTGACTCAAAATTTACCACTGTGATCCTAAATCTGCCACTTGACCAAGTTTTATCTTATGACCCAAGATCCAACCAAGCGGGAAGAGCTCCCATAACTATTAACCAGGAATAGCATGGACAATTTTCCAGTTTCCAACCAGGAACATCTTATTTCATGCACATGTAAACAAAACCACTTCAGACTCATGCTATTATCCACAGTTCAAGAAATCAATTTCTGATTTTCTTTTTGCCTTAACAAGGCAGACCACTAATATTTCTCCCTGCAGAAGAATAAAAGTGAGGCAGGATTGATGGAGTCGGCCTTCGCACCAAAATTCACAATCCCATCAAACCCTTAAAAAGCAGTGCAACTTCAACAAGGAAGCCCACCTGCTTTTTTTTCTTCTACCGTTTCCTAAATTCACAAACATGACATACAGCAGATTTGCTTTGGACAAAAAGAACAGGAAAAAGGTAAATACTAAGAAGAGATAAAAACAACACATACTCATTAAGAAGATCCGACTTGTTCGAGGTTCTCATAGCCGAGTACTCTTTCCATAACATAGTCCAATACCGATACCTACATACTAAGATACTGATAAGGGGTACAACACCCACTACCGAGTAACCAGCTAAACCTACACATACATCTTTGTATAATGTCAATAATACATCCTCGTATATGGGATGCTGACCTTAACAAAATGGAACACTGTCATATAATTGTAAATCTGCACCTCTCATGAGAGAGACTGCTTAGTTCTGGCCCCTTGAAGAACTCCCTCTTGCACGTGATTCTGTCTCCTCAGGGTTGTTCCTCTGTGGCTGCTCTGTTGAAGGAAGGGCCCAACCTTGACTGGGTGCGGCTTGCCCACGGTTAGTTCTTTGTCCTGCAAGTAAGAGAAAAGCTTAGAAAATGACCAAGGAACATAGAAGAACACAGCGTCAAAGCCGCACCCCAGAATTAGAGATAATATGTTACTTATCCAGTGCTATTGCTAGAGAAACAATGAACCAGAAAGATCACGAGTAAAACATATATGTCAAGACGAGAAAAGAGAAGCCGTCGTAAATTCTTTATCCTAGCATGCTTACCATTATATCCCTGCATGTTGAACCCCTGCTCATCCCAGCCAGGCAAATGCCTCCTGGCACTCCCATTCCAAGCTTCTTCGAAGACGGGAAGCTCACCTGGCAAATTGAAATTCATCAGTTCCTGGTGAATATTCTACATCGTGTAAGCATGATAGTCAATTAGTAATGAAACATTCTAATGCATGTTTCAGGAGCATACCTTCGTCTAGATTGTGTAACGTTTGCAAAGTGTCCACCTTACCATCTGGGTTGAGCTTCCTAGTGACAGAATGACCCTACAGGGGGGTGACAAAAGATGAGATCGGCGCTCTTTAAGTTCTAAAACATTTAGAGAACATAATGCAACGAGAAAGAAAAGAAAAAACTCATAAATCAACAACCCATCACAGATGCAGGCACACTATCTACCAAATGTGACACAGCTTGGGGAAGCCATGGGGGACCCCACAACATAACGGCAGAACCCAGATAGCAAAATGCATTACTGTTGTAGTGGGAAATTACTCTCCCTCATTGCACTTTCTCGCAAGTTAAAGGATGTATTAACTCAGCATTGGGCAAGGGCAAGAAAACGGAATTCAGAGTTCTACGAAATTACGCTTTGGTCTCCACATTTTACTAACCTATGGCGTTCACGTTTCTTCATAAATTTCTCCTCTTTTCTGTGTTTTCATTATATATATTCTGTGACTTATGAATTTTTTTTAAAAGATACATAAAAAATAGCCCAATGTCACATACTGATACAAACGAGAAGAACAGCAAAAGTTAAGGACAATGCAAGCCACCAACAAGGACATTTCTGAACACTTGTAAAAGGATTAGTTGGTCACATTTTTGGTTCGAAGAAATCTAAGACCTTGTTTGTTTGCAGCTGACTCGGCGTCTGAATCTGAGTCGACCCCTGACTCGGACCGAGTCAGCAGTCAGACCGTTTGTTTTCCATTTTGAGTCAGATCTGACTCGACCTCTGATTCAGACATAACCCCTGACTCGGACTCATTTGAGTCAGGTAACAAAATACCCCTGACTCATGAGACCAAACCACTGACTCACTTATTTCCGAGTCAGATGAGTCAGATCTGACTCAAAACAAACATCGACTCAGATCCAGATGAGTCAGGTGATTTCACTCAGATCCAGATGATTCAGATCCGGACGACTCAGATGAGTCAGGAGTAAACAAACATGGTGTAAGCCTTCATCATCTGGCGTCAGACAGTTAGAAAGAGAACAGGTAAGGAAACATTTGCAGAATTTGCAAAGGCGAGGATTCCCCAATAGAAGGGGCAAGGCAAGTCTTAAACTGGGGTTCAGGAATAAGCCCACCACGTTTTCTAAAAAAATTTGTAATAGCACATCGAAAAAGTACCTTATTGTGAATTCCTCTAGAGAGCCTGTGAGAAGCTTTACCGGTAGTTGTATCAGCCTCCTTACTCTCTTCTACCACCACCTGATTCGCACTCAAAGAGTATTAGAACCTGACAAACTTGAAACAGAACCACGAAGAATGATACCACAAAACATTAAATGCTCAAATAAACTAACCCCATCACCGCCCATCTTCCTCGAAGAGGAGGAAGTATAGTATGCGCCGTTTACACCACCATAAGTTACAGTTGAACTCTGGTACGAGAAACTTTTTGTCTGAGGCTGTGTTCTTTCCACGCTGCTATGTCCATTCCTATATTGCAAAAGCTTGTTTTTCCTCTCTGAAAAATCATACCAATTCATCAATTCACAAGACAAAAAAGGAAACAGAAAACTTACAATTCCAAAATTAACACAACAAGCACAAGCAGATATTTGCACCTTCGGCTGCATCATCCGGGTCTTCAACAAACGCTTCTTTACTTGACCTAGAATGCTTTCTCGGATTTTCTTTCTGTTCATCAACCTCTTGTTTCGCCTCTTCCTCTTCAGCATCTGAATTTATCTCCTGAATAACCAATCCTCCTCCCTGTTTATTTTCTTGCACAGGCACATTCTGAATAAAGCCCGAAGCAGGCGCATCTCTAGACAAACCTCCACCGTTTGAACCAAACATGCTTGGACCAATCATGCTTTCACCAAACATGCTTTGCCCAAACATACTAGGACCGAACATGCTGTTACCACCACCGCCACCACTGAATGGACGATTGAAGAAAGGACTATCAAAAGGATCTCTTCCTCCAAAGAAACTAGACATTAAACTCTGATGCCTTCCAAAACCACCAAAACCTCCCATTCCAGCAAATGGATCACCTCCAAAACCTCCCATTCCAGCAAACGGATCACTTCCAAAACCTCCACCAAACCCTCCTCCAAAGAAATCATCTCTACCACCTCCTCTTCCTCCTCTACCTCTATCCATTTTTTAAACCCTAATCCAAAACAATATAAAAAAATTCAAATCAAAAAAGCCATCAAAAGCTAAGCAAGAAGAAATCACCACCACCCACAAACACAGAACACAACTTAATATCAAAATTCAACGTTCCTTCCCTAAAAAAAATCATTTGCAAATATTTAAAACAAGCAGAATTAATCTTCAAATTTTAAACCACGAACATGATCAACAGGATTCTCTAAACTTCAAAGTTTACCATCTTCAAAAATTGGAAACTAATTTTCCACATATTAAAAAACTGATCCTATGCAATATAACTGATCAAACCAATGAATACATAGCAATCTAGATCTATTGACGAAAGCAAACCCTAAAA
Organism: Papaver somniferum; assembly: GCF_003573695.1. Lineage (NCBI taxonomy): Eukaryota > Viridiplantae > Streptophyta > Magnoliopsida > Ranunculales > Papaveraceae > Papaver > Papaver somniferum. The sequence goes on along the minus strand of NC_039361.1, from coordinate 38,204,274 downwards.
ATTCGTAAAAATTGATAAAATGATGAGTAAGAAATTACCTTAGATGAACTATACGATGAAAATAGTTGCAGCAGAGACGTCTAAACGGAAGAAGAAACCCTAGGATATAACTTTCGTTGTCCAAAAGGTTTTGTAGGTTTCTTAAATGTAAAACAAAGAGGAATAATCTAGATAACTGAATTTGCAGCTTCAGGTTTTAAGTAGGATTGAATGGAAAATTAATTAAGAAAAGAATGTTCTAGTAAAAGGAGAGGTATTTACAATATCAGAGGTTCGCAGAATACGTGTCGCTTTGTCTCCTCATATGTGTTTGGTTGAGGATGACCGACTATGTCCCTGTGGACTTGTGTTGTTAAATGGGCCAGCCCGGGTATTATGGGCTTTTAAGTGTACGCCGGAGTGACTAACGTTGGGTTTGGTAATTTTTTTTTTTTTTGTGAAAACTACAGGGAGATCCATTCTCCCAGATTTTTCCACTGTCAAACCCACGGACATAAAAGTTCAGATGCGCACCCATTTTCCCGTCAAAAATTCGTAGCAGACCCATAATTTATGAAATTCTGCTTCTCAGTTTTTAAAAGGCCAAACTACCCTTTTCTTCGAGCGACGAACAGAGAGAAGCGAGAAGAAAACAATGGTGAACTCCGATTCTTCGTTTTTAACATTTGGATTTTTCCCTTTGTCAAATCTTTTTCCAAATCCTTTTCTGAATAATCTTCTCAATAAAACTAGGGTTTCTGTTTCAAAATCTGCGGTTTAAATCTGGGGATTTTGGGTTTCTGTTGTCTTTGATTATTCGAGAAGTAAAAATAAATTAAAATTGAAGTTCAAAAGGGTAAGAAGTGTGTTGTAGTATTTCGATATCAACTAAATTGGAAATTTTCATACCTTATTTGTCTCCATGTTTTTGATCTCAATCGGAAATTTATGATTAGATTTAAATTAAAGATGTTATGCATAATGTTTTATTTAGAGTATCTGCGTGACCTGTTATGCATTGTTTAGAGTATCTGCATAACTTGTTATGCATATAAGAAGTGTTATTGTTTTTGTTAAGCATTCCCTGCGTCGCTTATTGTTTTAATGCATAACATCTTATGCAGATCCAACATTGACAGCATGACAAGTTATGCATTGTTTAGGTTATCTGCATAAGTAGTTATGCATATAAAAATGTTTTTACGCCTTCCCTGCGTTACTTATTGTTTTAATGCATAACATCTTATGCAAATCCAACATTGACAGTATGACAAGTTATGCATTGTTTAGGTTATCTGCATAAGTAGTTATGCATATAAAAAAAAATTTATGCCTTCCCTGCGTCACTTATTGTTTTAATGCATAACATCTTATGCAGATCCAACATTGACAGCATGACAAGTTATGCATTGTTTAGGTTATCTGCATAAGTAGTTATGCATATAAAAAGGTTTTTACGCCTTCCCTGCGTCACTTATTGTTTTAATGCATAACATCTTATGCAGATCCAGCATTGACAGCATGACAAGTTATGCATTGTTTAGGTTATCTGCATAAGTAGTTATGCATATAAAAAAAATTTACGCCTTCCCTGCGTCACTTATTGTTTTAATGCATAACATCTTATGCAGATCCAACATTGACAGCATGACAAGTTATGCATTGTTTAGGTTATCTGCATAAGTAGTTATGCATATAAAAGGTTTTTACGCCTTCCCTGCGTCACTTATTGTTTTAATGCATAACATCTTATGCAGATCCAACATTGACATCATGACCTGTTATGCATTGTTTAGGTTATCTGCATAAGTAGTTATGCATATAAAAAAAAATTTACGCCTTCCCTGCGTCACTTATTGTTTAACTGCATAACATCTTATGCAGATCCAACATTGACAGCATGACCTGTTATGCATTGTTTAGGTTATCTGCATAAGTAGTTATGCGTATAAAAAAAAATTTACGCCTTCCCTGCGTCACTTATTGTTTAACTGCATAACATCTTATGCAGATCCAACATTGACAGCATGACAAGTTATGCATTGTTTAGGTTATCTGCATAAGTAGTTATGCGTATAAAAAGGTTTTTACGCCTTCCCTGCGTCACTTATTGTTTTAATGCATAACATCTTATGCAGATCCAACATTGATAGCATGACCTGTTATGCATTGTTTAGGTTATCTGCATAAGTAGTTATGCATATAAAAGGTTTTTTACGCCTTCAATGCGTCACTTATTGTTTAACTGCATAACATCTTATGCGGATCCAAAATTAACTGAATGACCTGTTATGCATTGTTTAGGTTATCTGCATAAGTAGTTATGCGTATAAAAATTTATGCATTTGTTGATGATTGTTATTAAATCATGTTGCAGTTTCAAGAGAACTTTAGAGATGAGTACAGTGCAATGGAGTTGGAACTCTGTGAACCAAGAGAACCAAGAAAAAGGTCAGCTATATTGGAACTCGTTGCAATGAATCTTGAAGAGAACAGGGACAAGTATGAAGAAGCATTTCAAGATGCGTTACAAATCATTGAAGAAGAGAAGTGTCCTGATAGTATTGAAGCAAGGTTTAAGATTATTCAGGCAAAGCTGAAAGACATGAAGAAGACTCAGGAGACATATAGACGGACTGGAGGAGACTTCAATTCTCAGATGTATGAATATGTGAAGATTTTGCTCATTGATTCAGGCATAAATGAGGTGCAGGAAGAGTCGTCAGGTGGCCCTAGCTTAAATCCATCATCAGCTGATACTATTGTCCCACTTTGTGAAAATTTTCCAAGGAATCAGACACATGTTGAAGTAGTATCTTCAACTGAACCACCTACTCAAGAAGCATTTCCAGAAGTTACCAGACTTGATAGCCAAGAGCAAACTGCTAGTCAAGGACTCCAGTCTTCACCTTTCAAGTTCATGGACATGGAAAAAGCTGTTGATCTCTCCAGCTACAAGGAAATTGACACACCAGAGGAATTGGAGACAACACCAAATCTTGCAACAACTCAGGAAAGAATTGAAGCGCAAGAGAAAGATTTTTTGGATGGTGATGATGATGATGACATTCTTTCAGAAACTGAGAAGAAAGCTGAAGAAAATGAACAACCCACATTTGATCTCCATATTTCACAAGGAGATGATGCTGGTGGACAACAACAGCAAGCTGTTGAGATGCCAGAAGAGACAGTCGCAGAAAAGCCGGAACAACTCGCTGTTGAGATGCCAGAAGATTGGAGAAGAAAAAAAATTATGCCCAAAAACGATGAAGGGTAATAGAGTCTTTCAATACGTTTTAAATATTTTTAAATAATTATGGGTGCGACTGTATCAGAAATTAATTGTGGGCCTGGCGGTAAGAATTTTTTTTTTTGGGCCTGCGCCTAAGTTCCCCTTTTCTTTTCCAAAAGCACTTTCAAAAGGGAAAATTAGGGGGAGACCAAAAAAAAAATATTCTCATTGTCAGGTTCACAATTAATTTTGGATACCGTGACACCCATAAATATTTCTGTGACACCCATAATTATCCGAAATTATTAAAATCTGTCTGCATGACGGTTTATGCATCCGCATGACCTGTTATGCATAATGCATCTTAATTTTTCAGGGGTATAATTGACAACGCAACTTGGATATAACATATCTAAAAATCCGTGCTTTGGAATTTTATAAATTTTATATCGTTGGAAATCTTTTTAAGAGAGTTACGCAACGAGTACAAACAACAATATCAAATTTTTGTTTTTCACGAAAAAATCGGAGGTGATCATCGTTTTAGGAAAAATATTCGAAAACTGAGTGCATATTCATTATGCAGCCTCCAAAAAAGATGCATAACACATTTTGCAGATGCATAATGAATTATGCAACCATTTTTTCGACTGCATAACAAAGTTATGCATCTATAACAAGTTATGTAGCCATTGTTTTGGTTGATTTTAGTTCGTACAGAAAAATTGGTGCATAATGCGTTATGCAGCCATATTTAAATGATGCATATCAGGTTATGCATCCATTTTCTCGATGCATAAAAAATTATGCAACAATTTTCTCGATGCATAACTTGTTATGTAGATATTATTGTAGGTGCATAACAAGTTATGCAACCTTGTTTTTTGTTGGTTTCGATACTAAGAAAAAAGTATCTGCATAACGTATATATTATTTCCTTCATCAAACCACTCATCTCTACTCTTTTAATAGTTTGTAAGCATTCATCCTTAAAAGTGTGTGGCAACCATAACGTAGATATTATATTGTGTCCGTCTCCAAACCCTGAATTCTCTTCTGAATTATAACTCTTATTCACAGCAGCACAACAGCTAAGAAGAAGATAAGGAAACGAATTGATAAGCAATGACATACGAGAACACTTTCTTCACATACGAGATTCAACTATCTTTTTCTACAACCCTAATCGTCTATTTTTTTCGTATGCAGCCTAATATACTTTGATTGTTTAAACATCGGTGATGTTTAGTTTGTTACTATGACTTAGAGAAACGATGGAGCAATCAGTGGGTGTGATTTCAAATCTGAAATTGGGTGAAGATTGGTGCGAATTTGTGTGGGTTTGAGCATAATTGAAAAGGGAATTTTTGTGTCGCTGCTCAACAGATGGGATTAAGGAATTGAAGTTAGGGTTTCGGTGTTCTTGAGAGATAGAGATGACATTGTTGATAAGGGGTCGGTGGTTTGAATATGAAGATGATTATGGGTTTCCTGTTAAACTCAAAAGAAGAAGATAGATCTGCTCTGAAGATCAATGGTTGAATCTGTGAATAGGTGGAGGTTAACAAGATGAATGGGTTGCTGAGTGTTGAATCGAATTGATCCAAAATTAGAAGATGGATGATGGGTTGGTGGCGTTGTTGAAGAAAATGAATTGAAGATGAAGAAGAAGAAAAAAAAAGAACGAAACAGAATTTTATAAAATATGGGTTTTAGAATAATTTTTTCCTAAAAAATGGGTGCGCGCCTTCAGATTTCTAGGCGTAGGTTTCATAGTGGGAAAGATCCGAAGAATGGGTCTCCCTGTAGTTTTCACCTTTCAAAACCTATATATGTCGATAACTTTTGAAACTAGTGTTTGGTAAAAAGTTGCTTTTTTTCCAAAGCACTTTCCAAATTCCTCAATTTTTAAAAGATGGGGAGGAGCTTTTAAAAGCTACAAAAGCATAAGCTTTGGTCCCACCTAAACTTAATGTTTGATTTGTCTTTTTTATCCCTATTTTATTTTATAAATGACAAAAGTTAACCTTAAATTTATATACAATCAATTTTTTATTTTATTCTTTAAATAATATTATTTTTTATTTTCAAACTATTTTATATACTCTTTCATTTAATTTGTCAATAATAAAAAAAAATTATTAAATAACTACTTAATTTTAGTTCGATTTTTTATTTAAATCTTTTTTATATATATTAAAAAGTGGTTAAGTAAAATAATTTTTTTAACAATAATAATAATGGTCACAATTGGTAAATTTAATATTATATATTTATATTTAATAGTAAAAAATTGGTTATTTTTAAACTCAATACAATTGAATAAAACTATTCTTAGAGATATGTCTGTTTTTGTCATTTGCTATAATAACAATGGATGAACCTGATATTTTAACAAACACACTTTGATTGCTTTTTTAATCAGCTTTAACTTTAATTAATATTTTACCTAACGTCTAACTGCTTTTTTCTCACAGCACAACACAGTAATGCACAGCAGAAAAGTTCTTTTGCAAAAGTCGCAGCAATACCAAACTAAGCCTAAGAGCAGTTTTTATGGACTTAACAAATCAAAGATTTATTCATTTTTACCCACTACGGACTCAGAGCATCTCCAATAGAGGGTGAAATTATTTATTTTTCATGACATATAGGATTTTACACCCCCATTTTCCATAAATCCATCTCCAATAAGGTCCTACGAAAAAGGAGGGGTGTGAAAATAAATAAGAAGGTCTTATAGAAAGTCCTATTTAGACCTTGTGAATGACCTCCATGTCATCAATTTAACAACTTTTTTAATTATTATTTCCAAATAAATTTTTCTAAACCAATAGGAAAAAACACTTTTATTCTTTATCCAAAAAACTAATCTTAAAAATAAGACCTTGCACCATTGGAGATGTACATGAGCAAAACATTGTTATTTTTTCCACATATATAAAACCCCATAAATAATGATCTAAATAAAAGCTCCACGTAGAATTTTTAGCACCCACTGTTGGAGATGCTCTCAACAAGCATGAAAAACGGATGAACAAAATAACAAATTTTTTGGTTTATTGAGTGAGATGGAAGAACACGCGCGTGCTGGATCGAAGACCGGGCGATGGAAGAAACAACACGGAGTTGGAAGGAAAAACGCCCCTTGGTTTTCTCTCTCCAAAACTCGGTTGTTATATTTAGGTTTTATTTTTTATTATTTGTTTTATTAGTTAAATAATCAGTGGGACCAAATTATTATTAGTTTATATTAATAAAATCACTAGTAGGTCCCTAAAATATCAAATTTATTCATTCTGTCTTGGTTTTCCATAGTGCAAAAACGTGTTTGTTCATCCACATGGCTCAACAAAACAAAGTTTTTATTGATTGCCATAGGAATTGCCCTAAAATGGACTAGCGTTTCTTTCGGGTGGACACACTACCCCATCGGATTACAAACCGGCGGACATCAAATCGGGCGATGTTACTGAGTTAAGTCAAATTTGAAAAGTATCTTCCCTCTTTTCCACATGATCAGTAAATCCTAATTCATTCTCAAATTTGTTTCTTTGATTTATGTTTTTAAATAAAAGCTAGCATTAATCTTTGGTTTTATTTTAGATAAAAAGTTATCTGATTACACCAGATTCGTTTCAAATTTTTTTATTCAAATTTGATTTTTTGAGTACAGTAAGTGTCCAACGAAGTTACTATTATCCCTTTGTGTTTACGTATTGTTTTGCCCAAAAATGACGTTGGCTAGCTATCATGTATTGGTTATAGCCTTCGTTGTTGTTGTTGTAATGGTTGTTGAAGCTACAGTCTCCCCTGATAAATTCATTGTTCTTTGCATCGCGATGGAAAAACTCTGGTTGTTTGCAGATCCAAACAAGAGAAGATCCACTCATCCTGGTCACACGTGCACCAAGCACAAAGTCTGTTGTAAATTCGAATTTCTTTTATCCCTCCTCTTGATCTGGTAAATAACCAAACATACTCTTTCCTTTTCAGTTTCAATCAATCCCAAAATTATCTTTAAAATGCCAAATCTTCTGGGATATTATGTTAATCCTAATTGCAATAAACCCAATTTGAATAGTATTTATCTAAACCCTAAATATCATATTACTATCAAACATTGACATCTCTGTACTACCTATCAAAACATGGAAGCAATTAATGAGAAGGATGACAACAATCCTATCATAAATAGTGAAGTTACAGATTTTGCTTTAAAATTCGGAAAAACTACTTTGGAATTTTTGGCTGATGAAGAAATGATGTTGTAGAGGAAGAAGATGAAGAAGGTGAATAGCATTATTGTCTGATAGGAAAGATTATTATTGAAGGAAAAATATCTTATGGAGTTGTGGAGCAGAATATTCTGTGCACCTGGAATTTTATTCCTCCAGAAGGGGTGAAAATCATTGAAGTAGACTCTAATGTTCTGATTTTCATATTCAAAGATAATGATGTTGTAGACAAAGTTATTAGAGAAGGTCCCTGGAACATAAACGGGCAGTTGGTTATTTTATTTGATTACTATTCTGGAGTTATCCATCAAAACACGTACAACTGGAACACTGTTAAATCAGTTGAAGAAATAGGAAAGTTAATGGGATAAGTTTTAGACATTGAATCACCTAATGTCATTCCAGTCGAAGGAGTACCAGTCAAAGTTTGTGTGATAATCAATCTCATGAATCTATTACGAAGAGGAGTGTTGGCAAACACGGCTGCAAGAGTGACAAAATAGTTCAGATTCTTCTATGAGATGCACAAATTATGTCTAGATTGTTTTATCATAAATCAATTCAAAGATGCATGTAAAGTTGTTGTTGAACACCTGGAAGTTTTGCACAAAAAACCATTACCATTTGAAGGTGTAGGGAGATTGAGAAAGGATATTATTGTTCTCATGAATAACATTACCATTCTTAAGCAGACTACGAGGAGGAACAACAAAACTAATCCATTTGTGCCTCTACAAGATAGGATAACAATCAAAATTCAAGCAGTAACCGAGTTAGATGAAGATTATGCTAGGCTAGGAAAATGTCAAAGACAAGATGAGATGGTCAGGTCATGAATAGCCAGTTACTTGATGCAACTGACACAAATAACAATGAAAAAATATCAGAGCGCCAAGCAATAGCTAAAACCATACAAAAGGGCAATCAATCTGGTAACACTGGTGTGGAGAATGAGGTAATTACTAGACTTTCTAACCTTTCCTTTTGCAATCAAAATTTTGCTTTAAGTCATTGCATTTTTATTTGCAGTAATCTTTCAAATTCTAGAAATTTGATAAATTTTGACAAAATGAAAATTTTATCCTGGAGTGTTTGTGGATTTGGTAACAAAAACACTAGATACCATCTTAGAGACCTCATTATCTTATGATCCTGATTTAATTTTATTGATTGAAACCAAAAATACCAATAGGAAAATGAAAAGCTATATCTCAAATTTAAACTATCCAAAATGTTTGTCTTGTTGATCCTATTGGCCTTTTATGGTGGAATTTGTTTGATGTGAAAAGATGGGTTAGATGTGCAAATCATAGATGCTAAACTCAATGTGATAGAATGCAAAAACAGAAATGATGCTAGGACAAATTTCTCCCTTGTGTCTCTCATTTATGATGCCATGAATGTTACTTGCAGAAATATTCAGTGGGACTATATGAATAGCAGTGCCTCCTAAATCAAGGGTGATCTTAAATTTATTCTCACTCAAGATGAAAAAAGTGGAAACATAGTTAGTGAGAATGATTTTGATAAAGCCAACAAATTACGTGATAACAATGTTCTCCATAGCATGAATTTTAAAGGAATCCTTTCACATGGACCAATAGAAGGTCTGAAAATGAGATTATATATAAAAAAAAAGGACTGACAGAGTTTTATCAAATATAGACTGGTAAAAAAAAACTACCCAAATGGTATTTCTCATCATCTCATCCCCCTGGCTAATAACTACTGTTTTATTTTACTAATAACTGATAGAACCCAAAACAGAACTTATAAGCCATTCAGGTTAAAGAGAAATTAGATTACTGATCCATATTACAAATAATTGTACTATTACGGAACTTGGATCTGATACTTTTAGGGTCACTAGAAGCTAATACAACACTAAAATAGCGAGACATTAGAAACATAATAGTTTTGGTAACATCAATACCCAAGTTGATAAAACTAGAGCTCAGATTGGAACATTGACTAATAATGGTAACTTAGCAACCAACTATAATGAACTTAGAGAGTTTGAAAGGAACTTAGTTACTGGCTTGATACTCGGGCTGAGTTCTGGAGGCAAAGGAATAAAGACGAAAATCTTAGGAATGGTGATAGGAACACTGTCTATTTTTACAATATGGTCAATTTTTGGAAAAAAAAACAACATTGATACTCTGTAAAATTCCATGAGAATTTGGATGACTGAGAGGAATGAGATTGTTGCAAATCTCAAAGATCATTTCTTTAGTACGAGAAGAACTACTTCTCCTGAGAATCCTACTATTATTTTTCTTATGTTGTGCCTTGTATTTTTGATGATGATGATAACATTCTTACCTTTATTTCTTCTAGTGAGGAGATTAAAAATGTAATGTTTAGCATGCGACCATGGACTACTCCTGGTCCAGATGGTTATCCACCTATCTTTTATCAACAGATGTGGTCCACTGTTGGTGAGGACATCATAAGAATGGTGTAATCTTTATTTCATTCTAAACATTTGCTTAAACAAATCAATCTTAATTTTACTGCCTTGATTCCTAAGAAGACTTGTCCCATTAGTTTTGTGGACTTTAGGACAACAAGTCTGTATAATGTCACCTATAAGGTAATATATAAGATTTTGACTTCTAGACTCAAGTCTTTACTTAACAAGATAATCTCTCCATCTCAAGTTGCTTTTCTTTGGTAGGATAATTACAAATAATATTGTAATGACTCGTGACCTTATTTCCACCATAAAAAAAAACAAAAATAAAGACGGTTGGATGGATGTAAAGCTCGATATATCCAAGGATTTTGACAGAGTATAATAGAGCTTCTTGATTGTTTCCCTAAAAATCTTAGAATTCTCTAGTGATTTTTGTGATTTGATTGAACAATGTATTACAACTGTAACCACTCCTATCATTTTAAATAGTTCGCAAGGTGAAATTTATAAACCTCAAAGAGGTTTAAGATAAGGTGATCCCTTATCCCCTATTTTTTTATTCTTTGCATGGAATGAATGTCCATAGCCCTTGCTACTGCCGAGAAAAATGGTCAAATTCATGGTATTACTGTCATTAAGAATAGTTCTAGCATCTATCATCTTTTCTTTGCAGATGACTACTTAGTCTTTACTAAAGAAAAAACTAATGAAGCTAGAGTTTAGCTAAGGTTTTAGATCAATTCAGTAAATTCTCTGGGAAATCTTATATTTTATTGTTTAAAGATGTTCCTTGATACTCAAGATGAGATCCCAAACCGAAATGTTTGAGAATCTTTTTGAGATTTACAAATTTATACGTTTTTGTTTTACTAGGAAGCAAAAATATCTCTGGAGAGATGTATTAGTTAAGTGACGAGGTGTCGAACTCGCAAAAATAAATTCCTTACTTCTCTTACACTAACTAGTAGTACAATGACAAGCAGGTTCATTCCTAAGGGAGAGTTGAGCTATAGTTGTCAATCCAATTTCTGAATAAGAATAATGCAAATATGAGTATGAGAAGATCAAAGACTCTTTCTAAGCCACAAAACGTGAATCTTATTGATATAGCTAGTTTCGGCAAAGTATCTTGTTACTAACAACCCTAGAATAATTAGTACGCTCAACTATTCTGTTATTATCTCCTAAGCTCACCGGATACGAAAGCGCTCGTCTATCGGGTTCTACTTGCCAAGTTTCCTGGAAGTACGCTCTCTAGGTGTGACTTAAACAAGTGCATTCAGTTCTGTGAGATAGGTTATTCCTAGTGACAAATACATATGCTTGACTCATCTACTAGTGGCAATCTCTACACATGGATATTTAACAAAATCCAATCGTCAATACCCATATAGTGCTACTTGTATTCAGAATTTTTAGACAATTACGGGTCGAAGAATTCCCAAATTAGCATTAGAATCATCAATCAACCATTCAATTCGCGACTTAAACGGTTTAGAAACAATTCACACAAACAATATTGGCACGGTAAAGAATGAACAATAACAAGATGATTTGCAAGAAAACGGGCACTTTAAATATCAATTTGAATTCAAGTTTTGGACGTTGAAGTTATCCCTAATCAGGATGCTTAGCTACTGGAGTTCATGGTGATAAATATGAAACTGTAACAGCAAACCAAAACAGCAACTGCAGCAGGTGGTGGTGGAATGGTATTGTGGACTGGATGTACAATGGCGGCGTATGGACTGGAGGTATGGCCTGCAACTGTGGAGGTGGTACGTACTGCCGTAGGTGCGAGTCGGAGTTGCTGCGAACAGGTGGAGTGCTGGTGATGGCTGGAAGTTGTTGTGGTGAATGGAGGATGGATCTGAACTCCAGCTGCTACTGTTGATGGTGGTATAGATATATGCAGATGGTGGTGAATATGCAGGTGGAGATACAGACTGATGGTAATGGAGATGATGGGTGTATGCAAGAGATGATGCTGGTGTATGCAGTGGATGGATATGCAGGTGAGATGGTGGTTGTTCAGCGAGAAAAAGCTCGCTGAAACAAGGGTTGTTGGCAGCTGGTAAAGGGGGTATGTGATGATCTGTTTCCTGGCAGTAGGGTTCTTCTTTTATAACTCAGTTCTTCCTTGCTACTCAATCTAACTCTTTCTCCTGCAAATTCACATTGGATTGAGACCCAATAATTCGATTCAATCACAAACTCTAAAAGCCCAACTGATCTTCACCACACATCACACAAAACTGACGGCACAGCTTCACTTGTCAGCTGTCTTCTTGGCAAGAAATTCACCTGAATCAGCTCATAATTGACCCCAAACTCCTAGCCAGTTCCTTTACGGGTTCTCACCCATTGTGCCGTGTCTTTTTAAGCCCTCTGCCTCTAAATTATGTCCCATTCAATCCCCACAGAGTCACAGACCCAATGGTAACAGCTTGTCTTCAGACCTAACTTTCCGGTCACAATAAAACCCAAAACTGTATATATTACTCGCACCAATAATTCTGTGTTGTTTTCAAACTCAAAACCCTGTCCTGACCATTCACGGAAACTCACAGAAGTCCAGGGAAAACCTGGTCGCAGGTGAATCTGAAATGTAAAGAACTACTCGGTCAGACATTTTCTCGAACATGTAAGGTGCGTCTTGCAACTGGCAATGGAGACAATTCTGTTAAGTTTGGTTGTGTGCCTATTAGTTATCCTTCCCTGCACATGTGAATTACACAGACAATCACAAACCATTCCCATAGTTCATAAGCTCTGGAACATCTTAATTTCTGTCATTCAACATCAATTCAACAACAATAGTCCACTGTTCTTCTTCTCTATATTTTCTTTGCTCCAGCTTAAGTTCTTGTTAGCAATTGCAAATCTGATATCAACCCATCTCTCCACTTTCGAATACCAACATTCGTTCTCAAATTAATGGCATTGACAACACTTCTTATCCTATCTTCTCTCGGCTTGGAACTGAACTTCAAAACCAAACAAACTGGACCCAAACTCTGAACCCACCTAAGCTTCAACTCCGTGTCTATTCTCTTAAACACGACAACCATAGCCCAAGGCTGACTGGCGTGAACCCTTAACGCAACGTGAAGATATTGGCAGACAACTTGGGTCATGAACTGAGAAGACCTGAACTGTTGTATATAGCTCGACCGAGTTTCTGAAACTTGGTTTTCTAAAGGAAATGAATGCGCCCTGAGTAGGCGAGTGCAGGTGCTCCAATAATTCTGTTATGCACAATTTCTTCCCATTCTTGCTGTGCTTTGAGCCATCTAGGACCAAGGTTACCAAAACGATGAATTAAGCTTCGTTTTCCCTCCTTTCACGTCGCATGACTCCAAAATACCTATAAAATGAAAACCAAGCATAAAATACAATAATATAAAAGAAATAGCTAAGAATAGCATAAGAAATTGATACTCAAAAGATGTATTTTAGGCACTTATCATTAAGTGCTAGCTAATATTGAGTTTCCCATGAGAGATTTCGGTTATACAGTTGGATACTCGGTTAAATTAGACAAAACTAGATTTAGGTGCTTTATTGCATATCTTGAGAATATTTCCGGTTATGGAAATTCCTTAGTGTCCAAACTACCTTGGTATATAAATAGTAAAGTTTTTTCTTCTTAAAAAATTATTCTGAGGAAGGCACTTTGTTTCATAGTCATTGTTGTAGCTTACTAATAGTACTACTTGTAATACTATCTTGGAGAGGAGAGTAACCTAATTAGATGAAATCTCTTATATCCGCTAGTTTAAAGACTTATTTGATTAAGAAGCGTCTAGATAGTACCATCGGTAGGAAACTAGAATTGCATTATTATTCTAGTTCTCGATTGTTGATTTGATTGACTAACGATTGTTAACTCTTGATTGCACCTGGTTTGATTACTCTTGAGAGCCTTTTCTTCTGACATAAGGTCACTCAAACTAAATCAAGAGATTAGCGATAGTTCAGATCTGACGTTGACTTGTGATCATCCATTGTTAACAGATTTCTTTCTGTGTGTGATCGATCATAAGTTGAAATCAAGTTTGTTATTGTGCAGGTATAGAAGAATACTTTAAAATTTTGAAGACAAGAGGATTTTTTCTTATTGGTTTCGTATCTTTGTGATATGCTTCGTGCACAAATTTGATCGGCTGGGATTTGAGTAGATTTTGTTTATCTTTGATAGGTGATTGATTGATTAGTCGTATTTAGATCGACATGCTATCATTTGGTGGTACTCTTCATTATCCGAATATGATAGTTCTGTTTGGCTTGATCTGGTTAACTTGTTAATCCAGATTTTGGAAGATCTAACCAGACAAGGGAGTTTATTGATTTAAACAGAAAAGCCTTTATTAGAAGCTCAATTAGAATATATATGATTAACTTGTTGAGATAAGAAGATTAGTTACCAAATTTATTATTCCTTTACTGTTAGGAAGACGATCCAAAGGAGTTGAGTGCTAGAAGTCTTCACAGCATCTGAAGCAACTTAAGATAGTGGACTTTATCTTAGGATTCACATGCATTGGCCAGATTGGTTGTAGGCGTAGGGATACTGGGGAAACTAGGTAACTATGGGTAGTTTACTTGGTCTCAACTAGACGAAGTTGGTAGTGGTCTTTGTATAGCGGTTTAATTCTGAGAGTATTCAAAACTTGACTAGGTTCTGAGGTTTTTCTACATTTGCTGTTTTCTCGTTAACAAAATCTTGTTTTGTCTTTACTTTTACTTTCTTCAATTATAATCATTGTTTTAGTTATAATTAATATTAAAAGTAAATACATTGTACGTTAATCCAACACTGGGGTTGATCCCTATAGTTTAAGGTTCAGTTTCGGACTTATACTATATATCAAGTGTATAACTTGTTGTTTGCTATCTTTTTGAGAGTTTCTGTCTATATTAGATCATGCAAGGTATCAGACTTATAAGTTGATATCGAAAATATTGTGGTGTACTTGGTACCCTCGTCATTTCAACGTGGAAATTAGGATTGTCATAAATATTGATTTTTAGAATTTCAGTCATTTTATACAAGCTTAATTTTATTTTGATGAACTAGATAACTAGTCTTTGAATCAAAAGTAGAGAGCAGTGTTATCAGTTTCTTCATATTATGCCTATAATTTCCAAGAGACAAGTACAACAAGACTAAGAAACTAATGGACAAGATAGTTGGACGGGGTTAGGCTAGAGATAAAAGTACTGGAGAGCATTGCTTCAATTATAATGGACTGAAAAGTCTATCACAAGTTGGAGAATATTGTAAGGAACTTTCACCGGAGAGAGAGATTAGTTTCATATGCTAGGTTGATACAATACCTTGCAGTATATAAGGGGTTTAAGTTTTTTATTGAAGAACTTTAAAACACCTATCTCTATAAGCAACAAACAATTGTAAAATCTTTACGTAATTGATCATTGTGTTAACTATTATTATACCATTTCATAATTCACTCTTCAATGGAGATATCAGAACAAAAATCACATAACACATGTTGATCAAAAGGTACAGAATACCAATCTGCGCTACAGAATGGACAATAGAGGATAATATACTTAGTTGTTTCTTAGCTATTACGATTACATCAACCTACAAGAATGGTCTTGACTAGAGCTATCAGTGGATAACTTATATTTGGTGGGAAGGATATTTTCAAAACATTTTCAAAAAAAAAGAAATGTACTTTTAGGAAGAACTTTAGCTTGTCATAAAAATTTATATACATAGAATTAGTAGGTTGAGTTATGAGCCTCGTAGTTTTCACATGTAATAAGTTTGTAAAAGGATTTAACAATGAACTGGTCATTGATGGTCTAAGACCAAATAATGCTATCCTCAAAAGTTAAAGGAACTCTAGTGTTGATAATAACGTAGGTATTATCTAAGGTGAAGAAAAGATCCACATGATCAGGTATCCAGTATTTACTATCATGATCTATGAAATCAACAACACAGTGAGGAATTACACAAAAGTTGTGATGCATTTAGTGATAGTGATCGTTATCTAAGAATGCACGAATGTTATTATGACCATTCCTAACTTCCAACAAGAAGTTTTCTTTTATGATATCCAGACCCGTGTAAATGCCTTTACACACCCTAGACGAATCCATATATTCTTAATATAGTAAGTTTTCAATCAGCTTTACAAAAAAAACAATGTTAAACTTCTTTAACGTTTATAAAACTCATCCCTCCTTGAAGCTTACGAGAGCACATTTTGCTACGTTGCTTCAGATGAAGGACACCCAGGATACTCTTTCTTCACCAAAAGTCTCTTTGGGACTGCTTCATCTTATAGATGATGCAATTTGGTATGATGAATGTGTTCAACTGTAAGAGGATTTAAGAACTGCATGTTGAACCAAACTGATCTACCATCTTAAGACACTTGCCTTCCATTTTGCTAAAAAGTTTTTTCATCAAAGTGATCGAAAAATGCAAATGACTCGTTTTTGGATCCGACTTGTATGGATCTAACTAAGACCACCTGATCCATTGTATATTTTTTTTTGAGTCATATCGAACTCAACTGACTCAAAAATATGCAATTCAGTGACGGGGGTTAAATCTGAGTCATGTAGCGAGTCAGATCTGACTCGAACAAAAACACAAACAGTTTGACATATGACAAGGGCCGAGTCAGATCGAGACCCCGGGTCAGCAAAAAAAACACCATTATAATCTTGATTAGTCACACTTTGTTTGAGAATATTCTAATCTGGATCATCTAACTTATTTTTGCTCATTCTCCATGAATCATCTTTTAACGTTTGGGTGTGCTTTTGTTGTCAAAGATCTTTTGAGGATAAATGATCTAACGAATTTATTAGGATTTTGTTTAATTTAAACATGAAGGTTTCTAATGTTGTGTCTAGGGCTGCACATGAACCGTCCTGTCTCATGGAACCGTATCGGAACCGCAGGAACCGTACCGGTACCGTCCCAGAACCGCGGTCAGATGGGACAGGTATAAGTACCAAAAACTGGTACCGTGCCTAGAGTAGGTACGAGTAACGGTTCTATGCTATTCCCGTCCCGTCCCGTCCCGTAATACCGAGGATCTCTATCCGTTGAAATTAGGGTTAAATCCTATTCGTTGATAGTAGGGGTTATATCCTTTCTCTAACGTATTCTCCTCATTTGATGTTCCCTCTCTCAGGTTTTCATTTTCCTCTCAGAGAAGAGAATAGGCCATCGTCGCACCACCGGTTCTAAGTTCTAACCATCATCACCGGTTCTAAGTTCTAACACCATCTTTTAGTCATGGCAACGCTGTTAAGTTATGGGACTGCAAAAAATAGCGCAAGAACTCACACATATCTCTAGCTTCAATTTCAATATCAACTGGAATCCGGAGGTGACAGATCACTGCTAGTTGGAGTCAGGCCATTAAGAGGAGAAAATTACAACGTTTATGCAAAACTTCATTAACGGATCTGATTATGTTTTTTACATTTTTTATCCTATTTTTCTAGTTCTGTTGTACCACCTCAAATCATTCAAAACAATTGTATATATGTTAAGATTTGGGAGGACATGAACAAATGTATAATTCGGATCAACAATCTTTCTCTTTGTTTGCTTGATTGATTTTGATCCTACTACTATCACCGAGCAAAAAAAAAATCCTACTACGGGAACCGGAAAAATGTTATCAAACGGGATGCAGAAGCTAATAACTTGTTTAGGTTAGCCTAGTGTTTCTCATCCAAAGGTCTGTTGTGAACTTGACCTCTCTGAAATGGCCTAGACAACAACCCCAAGTAAAATCTCTGTAATACCCGACCCTCACTTATATGTACTTTTTTTTTTTTTTTTTTGCTACATATGCCACAGGTAAAGAACCGGTCCCGTCCCGTACCGAATTAAATAGGTACAGGTCCCGTCCATACCGTACTGCACAGGTACAAGGTACAGGTACCGACCATAGGGAGGTACATGTACTGAGCTAGGCAAAAACCCATCCCGTCCCGTCCCGTCGCGTCCCATGTGCAGTCCTAGTTGTGTCTTGTAAAACAATTTGTTAGTGTATTCCTTAACCAAAAGATATTTTTATCAAAGATATTTTGTTCTAACTTATATAATGGATTATAAGACTTGAAGAATCTTAAGGTAGGGTAAGTGTAATTTTGTTTTCAAATTTATGGATATATTTTCTTAAAGCTTTCTGGTTTTAATTTTGGATTTTCATGTTTTAAATTTAGATATTTTATTTTAGTTTTGATTCTTTCTTCATTTTGGGAATTATTTTTCTGATTTTTTGGTGATATGAATTTTCTTTTTTTTTTTAAATGTTCTAAAAACAGAAAATGGGAAGAAAAAAATGCGTTTGGTAAAGGTATTTTCAAAAAGCGTTTTCCATTTGTTTCTGTTTTTAAAAACAAGAAAACGACAAATAATCGTTTTATGTGTTTTTTCTTTTTTCTTTCTTTTTTGTTCTTCTTATTTTGAAAACGAATTAATAGCTTGCCGGAAGAGTTGCATGTGCAAGAACTGCTTTTATCATTTTTTCAAAAAAAAAAAGGAATTTTAAAATTTTATTTTAAAAAATTTAGATATCGTGTTTCCTTTCATTTTGGGTAGAATTTAGATTTTTCTTTTCCAGATATTTCTGTAGTGCTAACCTAAAAGTGGGATAATGGAGGTGAGTAAACACCACCAAAATTAGTTGGGGCACCAATAAAATGTTGTGAAGAAAAAAAGAACAAAAAAACAAAATAAAGGGCGGACTGGATGACAGTTACCTTTCAATACGAAGGCTTTATAAAGATTTTCCGATGGCCAGGTGAAGAAAAGTAATGGGTCTGATGAAGCTGAAATTTTAGAATGTAGACACATGATAGCTGGACCTCTTATATTATGTCGATAAAGGCACACATAATATCTCCAAAATTCTCAATCCAAACACTCACCAACAAGATCACGTCAAGTACTTAAGTTAACCACTGCTTAATGACTCACATCTTCAAGACTTCGATCACATTTTTGTTTCCTCGATCATCCTAAAATGTTGTGTTTTCATACTGCATAATAAACTCTACTTGCTGTTTTTATCCAAATAAAACCATTAGTTTTATCTAGTTTTTCATTTAAGAAATTATGGAAATGGAAGGCCGAGACGCAGGCGATAACATGAAAAAGGAAACAGCTTTCGAGAAGGTGCGAAGATGGTCGGGAACGGTGACTCGAAATATATGCAAAGCTGGCCGAGACGATCCGAGAAGTGTAATTCATGCTTTGAAAGTTGGTTTCTCATTAACATTAGTCTCAATGCTGTACTTGCTGGAACCACTGTTCGGTGGAATTGGAGAAAATGCAATATGGGCAGTCATGACTGTTGTTGTAGTTCTTGAATTTACAGCAGGTGCAACTTTGCGCAAAGGATTCAACAGAGGGCTTGGTACACTTATTGCTGGATCACTTGTGTTTTTCCTTGAATTTGTAGCTGATAAATCTGGTAGGATACCCAGAGCAATCTTTATTGGCATTGCTGTATTTCTAACTGGATTTGCAGCAACATATATGAGATTTTTTCCAAATATAAAGAAGAATTACGATTACGGGATCGTAATCTTTTTATTAACTTTTAATTTGATAGCTGTATCAAGTTTTCGAGTTCATAATGTGTTAGAAATTGCACATGATCGATTCTACACGATCGCGATTGGTTGTGGAGTTTGTTTACTCATGACTTTATTGGTTTTTCCAAATTGGTCCGGTTTAGAACTTCACAATTCTACTGTCTCAAAACTTGAAGGCTTGGCTGAATCAATTGAAGGTAAGAATTTGTGTGGTGCTAGTTTTGGGGTTGAATGAAG
Source organism: Papaver somniferum (assembly GCF_003573695.1). NCBI lineage: Eukaryota > Viridiplantae > Streptophyta > Magnoliopsida > Ranunculales > Papaveraceae > Papaver > Papaver somniferum. Next base: position 38,184,563 of record NC_039361.1, on the reverse strand, counting down.
CAAGAAACCTTTCTTATAACATTGTTGTTAATTTCTTGCAGCTTGTGTTGATAACTATTTCAAGGATTTGGAGATTACAGAAGACGAAAAATCGTCAGACGAAGAGGATCTCATTTGTAGAGGCTACAAATTAATTTTGGACTCCAAAACGGTAGACGAAACGCTTGTAAGATTATCTTCTCTTTACCATGCATCATTTTCCTGTCTGCATGTCATGTTCTCATATTTTTCGTGCATGAATCAGGCATTACATGCAAGTTGGGAGCCGAAGCATTCATGCTACAAATCTCCATGGAAGCAATATGTTAGAGTAGGTGCCGCACTCCGTCATTTTGGTTATACGCTTGTTGCTTTACATGGTTGCTTGCAATCAGAAATCCAGGTAAAGGCTTACTCACTCATTCATTACTCAGATGATCTTTTATTCGAATCCTCAATTTTTATATAAAATATCGTCATGTAATTGGATTTTCAGGCACCAAGATCTGTTCGTGATCTATTCAAAACCCCGTGTACTAGAGTTGCTAGAGAAATCTCGAAAACATTCAAAGAACTGGCAGATAGCATTCGAAACAAGCGTCATTTAGCTCCAATCTTAGATTCAGATGATCTCCATGAAGCATTACTAGACCTGAACAATGCCATCAAATCTCAACCTCGACTCTTCCTTGGTGGTTCCAAGAATCACCACAATGACGCCTCTCAAATGTTAGCTTTAGCGGCTGCCACTGCCAACGCCCACCAAAACCCAGATATGAATTCATCAGTTGTTACATTACCTGAACGGACAAGGAAACGTGCAGCTGATCTTTACAAGGATCCAGAACGCAAAGTATTTAGGACAACATTAAGTAAGCTAGACATAACTAGTCTTGAATTCTCAGAAGCACTTCCTTTTGCAGCCTTTGCATCATTGCTTGTGGAGATGGCGGCCAGACTCGATATGGTCACTGAACAAGTAGAAGAGTTAGGGCGATTGTCCAAGTTCAAAGAGTACAAAGCTGATCAGGTTGAGATTGTTGTAACCAATGGAGAAAATAGACCTGTGAAGAAGAATAGAAAGTTTGGAACAAATTTGGGTTCTAACGAAGTAGAGTAAAAATTTTGAGTTATATGATTTTATGGAATATCTCATCATCTCGGACATGATTGTTGGCTCCCATTCTTATTTTTATCTTGGTTCTAGTAGTGTTCATGAACATTTTACCATGGCAAAGGTCCAATACAGAAGTCCAAATTTCTCCCTCAGCTTTTCAGAAAAAAAACATATAAAGATTTTGTTATAATATAGGAAAATAAGTAACATTGATTGAATTTTAACTCATTCATATATCTAATAGTAACAGACCAGCATTATGCTCAGTGTACAACATATTTCGACCCTCACACGTTCTCGGTACCTTCCAGGTTTCCCCAAAAGATAATTCGAACTGAAATCATGAAAAGAATGACATTCTTTCTCATATAATGATCTCTTCCTAATTCCTCCATGCTCAGGCAGTCTTCTTTCTATTGCAGCCCACACAATACATAATTGGGTCAGACTCGAGAAAAGTTAGGCAGTAATCCATGTGTACCAGAACACTGATGAAGCTGGTAGTAGTGCTGTAGTGGTCATCGTGGCAAATAGATTTGTAAGTGAAAAACGTGGGCGAGAAGTATAAGCTCTATATTTCGGTCAGACCCCAGTTTCACTGCTATGGGGCAAAATGGGAAGTTTTATCAAGCAATGTTCTAAGAAGATTGTTAGAATTCCTGTCCATCCAAATCGGGTTTTGATGGATATTCAAGACCCTGCAGCGCTGGCATTCGTCTTAAATCCTCTTCTGTATATGCAGGGATGAACCAGTATCTTTTGTCTGTCCCGAACACCTGACAGAACAAAAAAGAAAAACATTTCAACATTGTTAATGGAAAAGTTTACAACTCCTTTTCATTTGACTGTACTTCCATATGAAATAACAACCTGTAAGGCTGGCAATAACTTTATTTGTCTAAAACCTCAAATTGTCTTTGAAGAACAGATAATTGAACTAATGATCTAATGCAACCACATTTACTGTACAGGGAGGTGGGAAGATATGCATTTGGAGTTGGGGTGTGGAAGGTTTCATTTCACACAGTTGTAATAATATGAGTCTGTGTCCCTACTTTGAACTTGGAGGTTGGTTTTACTTAAACATTCTGGAATGCTGTATCCGTTTATGATAAAACAATAACAGTGAGTTGATATTTCGTCGTCCTCCTACATACAGAGGAATCCAATTTCGCAAGGAAATATCAAATCTAACATAAGGCATAACTAAAGTAAAACTAGCAAAACCAAAATTATTTAGAGTAACTTATCATATCTCGAAAGACAGCCAATGCACAATTAAGTAGGATCAGCACTCGGAGATCTGACCTATCCCAAGACCAACTCATGTTTTAGAGAACAAACATATTGGTTTTGTTATCCAAATAAGTCATCCAACCATTGAGAGAGTCAGATTTTTGTATCCTTTTAGGCCATACACATTAGAAGTCCACTCTCAAGTTATGAATTTACATACTACACTAGCCTTCTTGTGAAATTTCAATAACCCACATGATTATTACTTCATCAAATCTACGTTTGACTACAAATCTACAATCTATTACATGAACCTTTCTTGTTATGTCGCGGACCTTGGCATTTTACGGCCAATTGATTATAAGACAGGAAAAGAAACTAACCTGTTCAAAGTTCTTCTTCCTCCCAAGGTCATAACGCCATTTTGGAGTGGTCTTCTTCTCGTATGCCTGACCATGAGAAAACATAAACTGTCGGTTCATTCAGTTATTCCTCCAGAACCGATTAAAACCAGGGAATGCAAGAGAATTACCTCAATAGTGGTCGTATTAGCAATAACCAACGAAATGTGCATGATCAGAAATCCCATAACACTCATTGCAAAAGCTAAGTTGAGTACTGGATGGAGAGATATAGAGACAGATACTAAATAAGTTTATCCAGGAAACCAATAATAAATAATAAAAAACATGAAGATCCTTGGTACATACCAAAAGCAAGAAAAGTTGTTGCAAGGGTTCCTGGTGTTCCAGCTATCTCATCATCACCGAAGAAGGCCATAAAATTCGGCAACAATGATAAGGCAACAAGAGTAGTTTCCAGAAATGTATAAAGCTGCAGTAATTATGACACAAAAGTTGATGGATCAGGAATGCTATAAGGTTAAACAATCAGGCGGGCCACTGAATGAGCACAAAGCAAGTCATTTATGTATAACTCTGAGTTAGCTAATGGTTACTGATCTACCGGAATTGCATGCATTGGCAGGATAAGTAAAACCCATTATCATATACAAGAAAGATATAATTAGAGTTGAAGAACTATATGCAAGCATCCAAGAAATTATATAATAGTTTAAAAAATCATGATACAGAACTTAACTATGTATGGACAAACAAAATAATTCTAACTAAGCTGTGGCTTTTGTTGCGCAATAAGTGTTTGCTGACCATTTGAAAGTAAGACAGAATCTAATGCAAATATTGGTCGGCCATTACAATTACCCAGAATCCAATTCATTCATAAAAACCATCCCACAACTTTTCCACTACAAAAGGGCATGATATTATACGATATCACTGAAGCGCCTTTAATTGTGTGATGCCCTGTTCAAATGTCGTGACTGTATACATCATACATATTACGTAATTGAGCAAGTGTTCATGACATGCTGGCAATGACAGTGCATCCAAAGGCAGATTCTGAATTTTTATGTTTAAACTCTAGAGAAGTGAATCACGGGGAATTGGTGCTGCAAATAAGGCAGAAAGCAAATCTTATTAGACAGTTTTTTGCTTTCTAACAGTACTGCAGAACTGGGAGGTTTGGGAGGCAGAGACGAGCAGGATTTTTTTAATGGAAGACGTGGCTTATGAAATAGTAACTATACGTATGTGCTTAAGTCGTGGACATACACGAAAATCCCCCAGAGTTGTAACCCTCCAAGATTCTACCAGATTTCTTTTTGCATGTCACAACACGCCCTACATAAAGATAAAGAAACAGCTAGAGTTTCCCTCAAATTCAAGAATAGCAAAGCTCAATCAACTCTAGCAACATGCGTGAAATTGTTTTTAGGCTGACCAAAGGATGATCGTAATACACAATGAACAAATCAAATATGTTGCACCATAAAGTTCAGTCCTTTCGAGTACAATGAACATACCAGAAACAGAAGGAAGAACTTGTAATTCAAAGCACCAATGCAGTTAACAACCCAAACACAATGATGATCCATTTTCAATACACACCTCCCACCTAAAATAAATCAACAAAAAGACATTGATCAGTATAAGAAGTAAGAACCTCTTTAATCAGCTAATTTCAGTAAGTATAAGATAGCTTACAAACGGAACAATGATGACAACGAGGTGGTTTGACTAGATTACACTTCCTGCAATACCGAATTCTCGAATTATTATTCAAATCACTTGTATTTCCTGGTAAACCAGAACCAAATTCTGAACCCCCAGTTAATGGATCAGTATCTCCTATCTCTTCATCAATGAAAGGTCTCCAATTTGATGGAACACCACCTGGATCCGTTAGGACAACAGAAAAATAGCTCCATAATAACATCACCAACTACAAAAAAAAGTTAAAAAATTAAAAATCAAACCCACACTTCAATTTAACATGTAATTACAAACCCATGTTTCAAATTAGGGAAAAATTTCAATAAAGAGCTAAAAAGATTTCAACTTTACTTACCAGGCAATGAAAGATAAGTAAAACAGCAAAAGCAGCAAAAGAATCAAAACCACTTCCGTTGAAAAGAAGAGGACCATAATTGTTAAGAACAAGAGAATAATAAGTTACACCGATAACACCTAAAACTAAGAGAATCATAATAGAACCAAGACTACGAAGAACAGTACAGAATTTGAATACATTCCAAGCCATTGTAGGTCCTGATCTATGCATAATGTACAAACAAAAAGTGCCCTTTTGAGACTATCTCTCCCTAGAAAAACTAGGGTTTGTTATTTGGGTTTTTGATTAAAGGGTTTTCTCGAATGATTCAATGGAGAAAGAAAGAAAAGTGAAAGGGAAAAATTGAGTGTGAATTGGAGAAGGTGAAGACTTGGAAATGCAGAAGGTGTTTTTCGGAAAGTTAGTTTGGGCTGGGCTGGACTTGACTAGAGTAATCAATTTGCCACTTTCGCACCCATTATGGGTATAGGCCTTATGGCAAAGTGGCAAACATAATAGGTTGGGCCAAATTTGCAACTTAGCCGGTTGAGGTGTTGTTTCTACCTGCCGACTCGGAAGAAACTTGACCGCGCGACCAAGTCTATATGAACAACAAGTATAGTCTTGATCGTTCGGTGTAATCTACATCGCTTAATGGTAAATCATTCAACGTCTGAAAATCAATCTTCTATAAATATTCAATCTCCCATGCAATTTAACTCATACCTTCTCTACACCTCTCATTCGAAATGGCTTGCTTCGCTCGAGAAGAAGATATTGATCTTATTCATATTTGGATATCCGTTTCAAGTGACATGTATGTATGATTCTTACCAGTTTAAATTTATGGGACATTGTGTTTTAATGGTTTGTGACATTAATCGGCAATGAAAAATTCAAGATCTAAGAACAACCTTGAACTTATGTGAGAAAGTATGCGGAAACTTTATGGATGCTTAACCATGACCATCGCTGATTGTCTATAGAAAAACGACTGAGCATCTTAATAAATTTTTTTATTAATCATTTGAATGACTCAGTTTTAGTTCCATCAAATTTGTTTAACCTTTATTTTCTGAAAACTATGGCATGTACCAAATCTTTTGAAAGCAACGGCAAACAGTTTAATTATGACGAATGCTATGATCTTTTTAAGATTCATATATCTGGATTCAATAATGATAAAGTGTTATGTAATGAAATGTAAAACGGGTTTGGGTTTAAGCATTAATTCTAATATAATTTTCATTAATAAAAAAGAACAATTACATCAAATGCTGCAAATTAAATTACATTTATAAACTACTGATTTTACTAACCATTAAAGATCCATATGGCGAGGTTTTGTGGAGCAAGAGTGGTGTTCAACATAGCATAGAACTCAAGAGAATCATCTCCAAAACCTTGAAAAGTAACCCGGGGGATCATTCGTGCGGGAGGGTAGCGTCCTAGAAATTGGTGAAATGTTGATGTTGTTCAGGATATTGGGTTATAAAGAGCATATTTTCGAGCTGCTTTAATATTCAAGCCACCACTAGGAGTTTGTAGCTCAGTTGCTTCAATGTCAAAGCCATTGCCAGGAGTTTGTGGCTGAGTTGGTTCAATGCCAAAGCCTCATCCATCACCTGGTGGTATATGAGTCTCTTGCACAATATTTAGACTAGAACGATGCCCTCTTTCACTTTCATGAATTCTCATACTTCTATGAATTCTAGGATTACAATAAGAAGGAGCCTCCAACTCCACCACTAAAAGAATAACCTGCACTACCATTAAGACGCACCACCTTCAAAGGAAAAACCAATAGCATCACCAAAAGAAGAACCTGCACCATCATGACCACACCATGAATGGAAGAAACTGGAATAGATAGGTCAAATATGAATTTATCCTCATTTGGTTAATCTCATGCAAGTGAAGTGCCTTTAATTTGTGTACATAATATTCAAACTCGTTCAAGTTGACCTGATATTTCTCCTGTGTAGCCTGTACCCTCTTCCCCCAACATGAATTAGTCTGACCGAGACCTTGAGAAGTAATTGGAAGAGTAAAAGTGTCTCCACTTGAAGATATAATATGTACATTCCAAGAAACTCTGGCGTAGCTGACGATGAAGATCTTTGACTACTGGGATATGAAAATTCGACATGTGTTGGTGGTGAAGGTTGGGAAGGAAGATGTTATCAGCAAGTAGAACCCTCATACAGCTGTCAAATCTATCTCACCCAAAATTTATAGGTACATCGCAATATCACACTTGAAAATCTTGTTAAACCAATCAATGTACTCAGGTTTATCTCTAGGAACCCGGATCAACTATTCATCTTCTTCCCAAGATTTTTCACTCCTTAACAAATATATTCATTCATCACGAGAAATATTCTCGTTTGGATGAGGGTTGATGGATGTTACTTTTCTGCCTTGTAGCTGAAGAAGATGTCTTTTGCAGAAGTATCAAACACTTTCATCAGAAATAAGACCAAATAACACAATCCTCTTTAGGATTAGCTACAACATTCTTTGGGCTTCCGTACTACTGGAATCATCAATGTTCACATACAACATGATCAACAATATTATGGATTGTTCTACTATGTTGTTGAATCCTTTGAACTAGGGTATTTTGACCATCATCAACCTGACCTATCACCTAATTATCTATGTGGTACTTCTATATGACTGGAAGAACATCATTTTTGTTGCGAATTGATGGTTCACCAGTACAGAAATAAGTATACCATTTTGAGAATGTAAACAAATAATGGAAATGAAATGTGTTTTTTTACCTCCAAAACTCCCCTAAAAAACATTTAGGCTTGATTCGAAGCCCGAGCATGTAGCGAGGATTATGCTCAGTTCAGCTAGAATTCTAGACCCCTAGTCTAGTGTTGGTACTCGCTCTAAATATTCTAAGGGTTCGAGAAAACCAAGTAATGTATTCTTCCAACAACGTTCTAATATAAGTTGAACAATTTGGGTTTTGGGTTTGTCATAAGATAAATATGCTGAAAAAGCGGGGGTCTAACAACCACACCCAATATTTCACTTAACAATCTGTATGGACTAACTCCAATATACTTTCAAGAGAATCAACTAGACAATCGGACTCAACTTTAATAAAAGTATATCAAAGAGTTATATCTCAATTTCTCAATTCAATCTGCAATCAAACAAATAGGAATTTGCGAACTCGATTGAATATAAGAAATAACTTGGACGATATCAAAAACCAATATCCAAGTGTCAATCCATTTAATCAACAACCAAAGGTTGGATTCACAATCGATTGAACTTACGCACAACCTGTGATATTTCAATTATATAAACAAATATAATGCGGAAAAGAAATAACACAGACACCAGAAGTTTTGTTAACGAGGAAACCGCAAATGCAGAAAAACCCCGGGACCTAGTCCAGATTTGAACACCACACTGTATTAAGCCACTACAGACACTAGCATACTCCAAGTTAACTTCGGACTGGAATGTAATTGAGCCCTAACCAATGTCACACTGATCAAGGTACAGTTTCCCTCCTTACGTATCTGAATCCCAGCAGGACTCTACGCACTTGATTCCCTTAGATGATCTCACCCACAACTAAGAGTTGCTATGACCCAAAGTCGAAGACTTGATAAACTAATCTGTCTCACACAGAAAAGTCTATTGAATAGATAAATCCGTCTCTCACAGATAAACCTAAGAGTTTTGTTCCGTCTTTTGATAAATCAAGGTGAACAGGAACCAATTGATCTACCAAACTTATATTCCCGAAGAACAGCCTAGAAATATCAATCACCTCACAATAATCTTAATTGTATGGTAGCGAAACAAGATATTGGAATCACAAACGATGAGACGAAGATGTTTGTGACTATTTTTTATCTTGCCTATCGGAGATTAAATCTCGAGCAAATCTTATAGAAAATAGTACTAAATCACGATAGAAAACAATAAGATCAGAACACGCAACTACAGAGAAAATAGTTGGGTCTGGCTTCACAGTCCCAATGAAGTCTTCAAGTCGTTAACCTACGGGGTTTTGGAAAAACCTAAAGTTAAAGGAGATTCGACTCTAGTCGCAACTAATATCACACAAGAGGTGTGGGGATTAGGTTTCCCGGTTGCTAGAATTCTCCTTTATATAGTCTTCAAATCATGGTTTGCAACCAATGTTACCTTGGAAACAAAGCATTCAATATGCACCGTTAGATGAAAACCTTATTAGACTCAAGATAATATCTTTCAACCGTTAGATCGAACTTAGCTTGTTACACACAAATGAAAAGTAACTTCATTTAGATATGAGTAACCGTACCTAAACGTGTACACCTTTGTTGGCTCAACAATAGTTAACCGAAGTTAGCCATATGAACACTTTCATATCAACCTAATTCATCTAAATGGCTCAAATGAAACTAGTTCTAGAGTTGTTCAATTGTTTATATTCTCATTGAAGTATACAAGACACAATTTAAGAAAAATCGATTTTGATTCACTCGAATCAAGTCATGAACATTATAGCCACGGTTTGCAAAAGATTGCATTCCTTATTATATAAATGTATTAGTTCATGAACAAACCGATTTTAGAACATAATCCACTCAAGTATGCAAATGGGTACGCATATCTTAGTGGCCGGACTAAGTTTAGGTTCGCCGGTATGCGAACGGGTACGCATACCACCAAACTCAGTAAAGTCCCGGAACTTGAACCTCACGCCAGTACGCGTACCGGTATGGGTACTTAGTTCCCGGACCTCTACTAAACCAATTAGTATGCATACGGGTATGCATGCCATGGTTCCCGGACTTGGATCACACATATGCAAGTACGCATATTGTGCTTATATCCAATTATTCTAAACTCTCATTTCAACCATTGAAACATTCTCGGAAGGCCACAATAGCTGTCTCACACAAACTATTAGCTTCAAAGCAATTTTCAAGTGATCGAATGATCAATAAGAAACATTCCGAGTCTACATCAAATGTCTGTCTCACACAAATAATGTAAGATGTTACCAGGCGATTTTCACATGATCATCTTTTGACTTTCGTCAAGAATATAAGATGAACTTGGTTAAAGCGAAAGCTTACCAACACATATTTCGAGAAATATGTAAGCGAGTTAAACTCAGCTCGAAATATCAAATGTGTATAATTGAAGTCTATATAGTTATACGACTTTTGTCTCAATAGGAGATAGAGTAGATAGACTTTTGAGTGATAGATGAGTTCAAGTCTCCACATACCTTTTGTTGATGAAGTTCCACAAGCTCCCCTAAGTAGTTCTCCATCTTCAATCGATGAACGCCGTGAAGTCTAATGCTCAACTGCACTTTCTATCCTAATACGAGACTTAGATATAAGTATACTAGAAATCAAGACTTATAGTTTTGGCAACTAAACTTGACAAACAAGCTTGAGATACCAATGCTTGCGAGTTCGACCGAGCAGTGCTCTAACAATATACCCCTTTGTCAATTTTAGTGACAAAACTATCAATACATATGGATTACAAAACAAATAAACTTTGTATCTTCTCATCCAAATGCTTGATTTCCTTGGTTCTTCAACATTACTCGAAATCTTCGTCACTTGAAAGTACTCCAGTGATTCTGAACGTGTTCAACTCAGCATCATAGTTGTTGAAGATCCGTAGATATAAGTAGCTCTGAATCATTGTTATACAGTGTCATAGTATTATTACACAGCATCAAAGTACAATTATATCACAACTTTGACAACAATACACGTAGTCAATACTTTATCTCTCATGAAAACCACTCCCAGTTACATAATTATTCGTGAACCATATGTATTTATAGTGTGAACCACACATTAATTCTCCCCCTTTTTGTCAATATAAATTGGCAAAGGTACGAAAACTAGTGGGATCCTAATGAAATTTCCATAAAGATACTTCATGACCAAAAGAGAACATATCAACTTTGTTTTGATGGTTTCACATAGCCGAAACTAGTGTATTCATCAAGGAGTTTATAACGATACAAGAAAACTCCTACAATATTCCACAGCCGCACTCCCCACAAAGACTTGGCAATTAAGCACAAGTTCAATTAAGAACTCTCCCCGATAAAATGTCATGCCCGAAAGAACAACAAGAGCGACCTTACTTTCAGAAGAAAAGAAGGATTTCTTTGGACATTGACAAATCACATGAAACATGAATTTCTATCCAAAATACTCAATTAAATTAACCACAAGAGAACCCATGATTAATTTAATCGGAAATGCTCACATAAGATAACTTATGGAGCCGCATAGTATTTACACAAGGATATGGATCAGGGAAAGACCAATATTACGGAATATTCAAAGATTCATTCTTGTATCAATATTTGCATATAGATATGTAATAGACTTAATCTTTGTAGACAAAAGTTCATCCTATCTTCCATCAATATTTGCATAATGACATAATAGGCTTAACTTTTGTTGTCAAAAGTTCATCTATCTTTTATCAATATTTGCATAAAGACATATGATAGACTTAACTTTTGAGCAAATATGGGACAATCATATTTCACGGATGCAAACACACATATCCCATAACAATTTTCAATATATAAAACCATAAATATTAATACTGCAAAATCATCTTCTAAATAAACTTTAGAATTTAAATAAATAAATCTAAAAACATTGCAAGATGAAAATCGTTGGAAATAGCTATGTGTACTCACAATAATTGCTATTCCAAACCCTAGTTGTCCTTCTTAAAACACAAGAATAAATTCTCATAAGAAGTTTCATAGACAAAAATAGATAAGACAAGACAAATTAATCATCATCTTCAACATCGGAGATCATCAAAGTGGATTGTCTTCCTTGACTTCAGGAAACTTGGTAGAAATCACACAAAGTTGTTCTTGCACACATTTTACCTTAGAATTAATCTTATATACACCCTTGTGAATTTGATTAAGAAGACTCAAGGTGGTAGGATTACAAGAACCATCAAGGGCATCACATCTTTGTCTCTTGCATGCATTCTCCTTCATACGTTTGAAGGTACAAGGACGAACAAGCTTGGGAGTTCCAATTGAGTTGCCAATAGGAGAAATGGGATGAGTTTGACAAATTCGCTGAATCAAACAAGGATAACCTAACTTCTTATTGGAAGATGTCATCGAAAGCATTTGAAGAATGATAAATCCACAAATTTCGAGACTTGGAGTACCCCATTCAAGGAAATAGACTAACTCTGCAAACTCACGACTCCACCAAGAATTCTCAATTGTGGAGGGACAAATATTAGATATACCAAGTTTTCCAAACGACATCAATGCGAAGCTAAGATAATTAGTAGAAAAATTTTCCTTCAATCCAATCAACACTCTTACCACAAAGGCCATTAGAAATGGTTTTATAGGATGGTCTTTATCCACTTGGTCTTGGAACTCGAAAATTGCCCAAAGGGATTTTAGTAATCTTTGAAATCAACCCTCTATTAACAAGAATCATTTCTCTATTTATCATGGTTTTTAATTCCATGTCATCAAGATCAACATCGTGGATGTTAGCATAGAAGATTCTAGTGAGAGTGTCAAAACCTTCACCAAGACCATTAAAGATGTTTCCAAGATTAAATTTTTCAAAGCAAACCAAATCTTCTTTATGACCACTAACCATATCCAATTTCTTTTCTAGAATGAAACCACTAAAAGAAATCCTTTCAAATATCTTACTACTAGAATCATTGACAAATTTAATTCTAATATAATCTTGATTTTGAGGTATAGTCATGCTAGAAGATGATGAATCCAAATTTTTTGAAACTTTCTTTGAAACCTTGAAATTTCTCATGAGACCTTGAAAATAAGAGTACAATGAGAAGGAAGGACTTACTTGATTTGCTCCTTGACGATGAATAAAAGCCTTAGTTACTTTTGAATCTCCAAAGATGAATTTTAATGGAGATGATACATGAACCCTAGAAAAGTTCACGTACGCGGACTAGAAGGAAGAACAATGGTACGCATACCATATTTCTTATATACCCAAAAATGGGCTTGGACATGTTCATGAACCGCGACCCGCAAAAGGAAAGCAGGATTTCTTAAAGCGTTCGATAGTCAAGATTCGCACACTGAAAGGCGGTACAGTGCAGTAAAGGGATAGTAGAAAAAAACTACATCACTTTAATTAACTTTGGGTAGAGAAAAAAAAACTTGTCAAATGACTCAAATGAAACTAGTTCTAGAGTGGTTCAATTGTTTATATTCTGGTTGAAGTATACAAGACACAATTGAAGCAAAATCGATTTTGATTCACTCGAATCAAGTCATGAACATTATAGCCACGGTTTGCAAAAGATTGCATTCCTTATTATATAAATGTATTAGTTCATGAACAAACCGATTTTAGAACATAATCCACTCAAGTATGCAAACGGGTACGCATACCTTAGTGGCCGGACTAAGTTTGGGTTCGCCAGTATGCGAACGGGTACGCATACCACCAAACTCAGTAAAGTCCCGGAACTTGAACCTCACGCCATTACGCGTACCGGTATGCGTACTTAGTTCCCGGACCTCTACTAAACCAATCAGTATGCATGCATACCATGGTTCCCAGACTTGGATCACACATATGCAAGTATGCATACTGTGCTTATATCCAATTGTTCTAAACTCTCATTTCAACCATTGAAACATTCTCGGAAGACGACAATAGCTGTCTCACACAAACTATTAGCTTCAAAGCAATTTTCAAGTGATCGAATGATCAATACGAAACATTCCGATTCTACATCAAATGACTGTCTCATACAAATCATGTAAGATGTTACCATACATGATCATCTTTTGACTTTCGTAAAGAATATAAGATGAACTTGGTTAAAGCGAAACCTTACCTACATATATTTCGAGAAATATGTAAGCGAGTTAAGCTCAGCTCGAAATATCAAATGTGCATAGTTGAAGTCTATATAGTTATACGAATTTTGTCTCAAATAGGAGATAGAGTAGATAGACTTTTGAGTGATAGATGAGTTCAAGTCTCAACGTATATTTTGTTGATGAAGTTCCCCTTAGTAGTTCTTCGTCTTCAATCGATGAATGCCGTGAAGTCTAATACTCAATTACACTTTCTATCCTAAGCGGAGACTTAGTTATAAGTAGACTAAAAATCAAGACTTATAGTTTTGGCAACTAAACTTAACAAACAAGCTTGAGATAGCTACGGTTTCGAGTTCGACCGAGAAGTGCTCTAACATATGCCACCTAGTATATAGTCAGGCTCTTTCTTTAACAGCAGGGGGGAAGAAATCAAACACTTCTTTCAACTCAGAGCACCCACCTCTTAGTTTGGTTGTATGCTTAGGGAGTACACCAGGAACAGATTGTTGTTTAGGGATGTCGAACTCTTGTTCTTTGTTCCAATCTTAGGTTAATCCACTCATTGTTTTTATTCTTATACATTTGTCTTTTCTGTTTCTTTTGCTCTTGGATTCATTTTCAAAAAAAATGGAGACAAATAGGTTCAACTGAAAGATTTTTAAGTAAGTGGATACGATAATTTGTGAAGAAATAAAAAGGGAAGGTGTGTATTTATAGGCGTTAGCAACCAAAACTATTGATCACACAAAATAGAATCTGTTAACAATGATTGATCAAAAGTCCTATCAACATACCTATAACTACTTTGATTTGTTCTAGTCAATCCTCAAACAAACTTGAGCGGCCTTATATCTGGAAAAAAATGACCGTAGAATAAAAAAAATTTGATCCATTTAAGATAACTATATTGTCATTCAACGAAAACTTAAATAACAATATGATTTAGTTTCTCAACAAAACATTGTATTATTTTTAGGTTTTTTGATTTATTGTTTATTTGATTGATCAAGAACTAACGGTATAGTTATCCTTGATGGAACAAACTTGTTTATTTTATGCTCTTTCTCTTCAGATATAAGGCTAATAAATTTTGTTTGGGGATTTGACTATTACTACAGATGGAACTGTTGATTAATCAACATTAACAGACTTCATTCTGTCTATTGGTTAATAGTGAAGTCAAGTTGTTTGTGCGCAGTTGCTTTGTAGACTAAAGAGTTTTATTTTTTTGGTTTCTGATCTTTTTGTTACTTATTGCACACTTGATTCTCTAGGATCTAACAAGCAGTTTATTTCGATAGACATAAGAAAGATCGAAACAAACTGTGTAGTTGATTATTCTTGTTAAGTTGCTTGGATAGAGCTTGTTCACTGAGATTGATTTGATCGAAGGAGTATATATTAAATAAGTAGATAATCATTAACTCTATTTTTTCTATGATCGGAATTTTGATTTGAGAGATTGATAAGTGAGTTGGTTACTGAGACATACTTAGTTTTGTTATTTTGGGTTATGATCCAAAAGAGTTGAAAGCAGAAGTCTTGACATCAATGAAGCAACTCAATATATTGGACTATGTCTTTAGATTCACATGCACATACCAGATTGGTTCTGGGCGCAAGGATACTGAAGGAATTGAGTATCCAATGAGTGTTTACTTGGTCACAACTATACGAAGTTGCGATAGTCAATTTGTATAGCAGCTTAATTATGAGAATATTCAAAACTGGACTAAGTTCCGAGGTTTTTCTGCCATGAAGTTTCCCTCGTTAAAAAAATCTTGTGTGTGTGTGCGCGCGCGTATGTGTGATTCACTTTCTTAGCGCATTATAATTATTTTTATATTTATAACAAAGTAAATAAACTCGTACATTAATCCACTTGGTTAACGATCCCATAGTTGGTTCGGTTTCGAACTCAGACTATTTACCAAGTTATACCTTGTTGAAATAATATTTGGCAGTTATTATTTCTGTATTATTATATAAGGTGTGTTCGTATAGGTTGATATCTAGGTTTGAAAAATATCTGGGTTTTTTCCAGAAAAAAGTACGTTTAAATGGTTACACCCATGTATCGTGCCTCCCTGACACCCTTTTTTATATAATGAGGGAATTTTCTCTCTAGATGAAAGCTTAAAACTTAGAATTAAAATTTTATAGTGATACAATATACCTGCATGGTTGAAAACTTCAATTTAAAAACATAAGATTATTAAACTAGTGTTCATCATCTAAACCGTGTGATGTACCCTCTCTGATACGAGTATTCTTACTTTTTCGTGCACAAAGGTTATTCAAAAACCCTTTATTTCTGAGCTGGTGGAATTATAGCATCTATAGTTTCATTATCACTTAATAAAGCTTCATAAATATCAACAATTATATGCTCTATATCAGTATCTTTAGAAGGAAAGCAGATATCAAAACTTTTTACTGCAGAAGGATTCTTTAGTCTCTATTGTTTCTTTGGAAGCTTAACTTGAACCACTTGAGGTGTTTCTTTAGTATGTCCTTCATTTCTTTTAACTCTGCATTCAGCTACTAAATGACCTATGATCTTGCAGTGGAAGCAAAATTTTGGTCGTTTGGAAATTTGAACAGTTTGTTCAATTTTACCATATTTTGATTCAATAATCACTTTACTTGGAATTAACTTAGATAAGTCCACTTCCACCAACACACTTGCATAGTATCCCACTTCACGTTTTAGAGTTGTTTCATCAACCTTCACTGCTCTGCCAATTTTATTTCCTAATTGTAAGATAATACTTTCCTTCTAATATTCAATACTTAAACCAGGGAAAGTTACAACGAAAGTTGTAGAGGTTTTTTGATTTTCTGGGTTAAAAATTCGGCTCCCATGCTCTAAGTTTCAGGGTTTGTGATTCAACCATCCAGAGACCCCTCTATATGAAACTTCTGTCATCTTCATAATCAAGCTTAATTATAAAAAATCCTTTTCCCAGAGGAATCAATTGTACTGAACCTTTCAAAACCCATTGTTTCTTCAAAATTACTTAAGTTTTTTCAATTTTCAGATTGACAAAATCCAGTCTACCTATCAGATTGAATCTCCATTCACTTGAACTATCATCAATAACTTCATCAGGGATGAATAGAGATGGTGGATCCATGATGGATTCTGAATTTTTTGCAAAATTAATATCCCCAGATGATTCAATATTTTCTAGGTTAGTAACATTTTGAAATGACATAGAATTTAGTAAAACAAATCGTATTTGAAAGCACCAATCATTTGATCTAATTGAAAATCACCTGAAATAATGAAGAATCACCTGAATTAATGAAGAGAATTAACGTTGAAAACTAGAATATATGTGAAAAAGAACTGATTCCGTCGCTAATTTTGTCGCCGAGTCGAAGTACCGATTCGCAGAGCTCGACCAAGTCCACCTTCGATAGTTCTACCCTAACATATCTAGAATCATTTAGATCTACAATAGTCAAATCTTTCAAGTCTTGAGTGGCCTTATATCAAAAGACAATGACCATAATAATGAAGAACTTATGAAAAATATAACTATACGAGTTAGTTCAATAAGAAGTAATATCAACCAAAATACTAATCACAAGTATAGTTTCCCACTAACGGTACTTCTAGTATTTTTGATCCTAATAAGATACTTCAACTGCAAAATGTTCGAGCACCGTACAGTCGAACTCGCAAGTTTTGTTATCTCAAGCTTGTTGTTAATGTTAGATGTACAAAACTATATCTTGAGTTTTAGTATACTATGGTCAAGTATTAGATTAGGATTAGAGCATGGTAGTTGAGTATCATACATCATGGAATAATCCTCGAAGATTGAAGAACAAATAAAGACATTTGCGAGAACTTCATCAACAATACGGTATGTGAAGAATGACTTATCATATTTACTCACGACATTTACCCATCTATCTTGTGAGACCAAGTCGTATGATTTTAGTAGATTTAATATTGCAAAGAATTTTTTTCGAGTTCAAGCTTGTTTTGGTTAAACTTTAGAAATATGATTAAAGAATTGGATGTTATAGATCCTTAACAATCTTAATTAAAACAATTTATTGTTCAAGAACTATTTTTATCCCAGGTTGATCATTTGGAAATTTCCCAAGCAACAGTATATACTGTATATGACTATTGAGAATTGAGAATGTGGGGGTGCCAAAATAAACCACCAACTTTTTCTTAGGTAACATGTATGAACTAAACTCAATTACAATTCCGAGAGTTAGAGATTAATGAATCTCAAAGGGTAATTATAAGAAGAGTTTATATCTCTTTATCTCACAATCAATATGTAACCGGAGACAAGTCCGTGAACCTGATTATGCCGTGAGAGTACTTGGAAAATTCCAAAGATCAATATCCAAGATCAATCAAGTCGTATCCAATAATTATGATGGACACATCTACTTTGATTGATTTACGTACAGCCTGTGATATTCAAATTATAACGATAAACAATATAATGCGGAAAAATAAATAACACAGACACCAAAAAATTTGCTAACGAGGAAAACGCAAATGCAGAAAAAAAAACCGGGACCCATCGAGATTTGAACACCAAATTGTATTAAGCCGCTACATGATCTAGCCTACTATCAAAACTTCGGATTGGAATGTAGTTGAGAGCGAATCCACCGTTACAGTAATTCAGTTACAATCGCGCTCCTTACGCCTCTTAAATCTCACAAGACTCTGCGCAATTTATTCTCTTAGCTGACGTCCTTTACAACCTAAGAGTTGCTTCAACTCAATTGAAGACTTTAAACCAATCTGCGTCCCACAGATAAGCATATATGTGATTTGCGTTTTGATCAAAAGATCAAGGTGAGATAGGAAATCGTTTACAATAGAAAAATTCTAGCAAACCTCAAAATCCGGTACTTACGATTCCCTAAGAGCAGCCTAGATTATTATTCACCTCACAAGTAAAACCTACTCCGATTTCAACAAAGAATCGTTATATATGAATATACTTATGGAGTCACAAAGTCTGAGACGAAGAATTTGCGATTTCTATCTATCTTTCCTGCTCATAGTAAGACTCAACAATCAGTAGCAAGATCGGGACTCGAACTATCAAGATAAAGATAGTCGGACTTGGTTTCATGAGTCCCTAAGAGAAGTCTTCTTAGTCGCTAAACCTAAAAAGGTTTAAAGGAGAAGACGACTCTAGTTTATAACTAGGACACACAAGAAAAGTGTCGGGGATTCAAAGATCCCAGTTGCTTGAGGTTTTCCTTATATAGACTTTGAAAATCAAAGGTTGCTTTGGATTTTAGCTAAGTTAGCTTTGGAATCAAGCAATCAATATCCACCGTTAGATGAATCTTTGATTTGAGATTAGAACAACAAAATATACAATATGGTTAGGATGAACCGTAACCCAACCGTATACAATAACTTGTTCATGAAAGGTTAGCTGAAACTAGCCAGACGAACTATAAGCTTAACCATTTTCATTTAGCACTTTAAGAGTTTAATCTTGAGTCACAACTATAGGTTATGGCGTGATAAAATATGTCTAGATTTGTTTTTAAAGAGTTGTTCAAATGACGATTATCTCATAGACATAATTCTGATGCATCTGGAAATATTCGACTGGGTAAGTACGTGTACCATTTTCCAGTTCGTGAGTATTTTTGTCATGGTACGTGTACCGGGTTTGTATACCTTTAAGATAAAAACGGTTTCAGGAGTCAACAGATATTTTCCTGTTTTCATACTTGGTATGTGTACCATCCTGGTTTAGGAGTCAACAGATCTTTTTCGGTTTGCATACTAGGTATGTTTACCATCCTGGTTCACGAGTTAACATACTTTTTTGGGTTTGCATACTGGGCATGTGTACCAAAAGTTGTTGCCTAACTATAGCTACGCTGGTACGCATACTGGGTACATGTACTGCGGCTCCGGACCTATAACATTTGCACCAGAATGTAAGCGAGTACGTGTACTATCATGTATCCATATATACAGTAGTTCTATATATCTCTCTAATAATCAATTTGATATATTCCCGAATAACATCAATGACACATATCACTGTTCCAGTCTATTTTCAGATGATTTACCTGAATCATGATTTAGGTCATAAACAATAAATTTTTCTTAACCAAATTCATCAAGTATAAACAAATGTACTTAAGCTTAGTCCACATATGTCGAGAATAATTAACAAGATAAACTTGACTCGAAATTTCCGTTGTGCATGTAAAGTCCACTTTAGTCATGCGACTTAGTCTTATAGATTGAAAGGTAAAAACTTGAGTAACATATGGTTCCATCTTCACTTATCTTTTGTTGATGAAGTTCTCCAAAAGCTTTGGTTGATCTTCGCCTTCAAACAATATAACGCAATGGTGTCTGGTACTCAACTACACACTCTATCCTAATCCGAGACTTGACTAAATGTAGACTAGAAATCAAGATATAGTTTTGATCAACTAAATTTGACAACAAGCTTGAGATAACAACACTTGTGAGTTCTACCGAGCAATGCTCCAATAAGAATGTTTCAAATTAGTTATGTGAGAAAAAGAACTGTTTGGCGCTAGGTAAACGTATTTGTATGTTTTACTAATGCGAGTCCGGGTTTGCAAACCCTTTACATTTGAAGTTCGGAAATTAGGTAGGTTAGCATCCCTGGTTTGCAAACCATTACCAACTAACTTTCGCAAACTTCCAAGTCATACAAACCCATGTGGCCCGACTTTTGCGAATTTCCGAGGTTTGCAAGCCCTTTTTTCCCTGACTTCGTGAACTTTCAAAGGTTTGCAAACCCGCCCAGTTCCGATATTAACAGAAGTAAAAAAAAACTATTCTATATGATTATGTTCGAATTTGCTATGATTCTCATAAAAACTTTTAAGTTAAATTTATTCACTAAATTACTTTGTGGTTGTGGATCATGGATTAGTCTTAAGTGTTACTGGACACCATATTTTGCTTGTAGGTTCAAAGGCTACTGAGCCACTATAAACCATCATTGTGCATGGTTCCAGAACCCTGGACCATAGTGCATATTCTTCAGTGTAATTTCAAGGTGGACTTATCAGATGCTTATATGAATTCCTAATAAGAATTTTACATAAAGTGAGTGAGTCTTTGCTTGGATCTGAAGTTATGTTATCTTGATTTTTTTTTTATAAGCTACAACCTTCAAAAAGGATAATGATATTCCTCAAGAATCGGCCTAAGCCAGATTGGAGGTACAGATCAGTACATGAAATTAGAGTTTACTTTAGCCCAATGAGCTAAAGCATGGGCTACAGAGTTACATAAGTGCGGTTGAAAAGTACAAAGACAAGGAACTAACTGAGAAGAGAAAAAAGAGATGTCTTTAAAGATATAATACGTTCTTTCATCACCATCAAACTTTCCAACAAAAAAGTGGTCAACATATTCTTTTACGCTACTCTTAATGATGATATGAGTAAGTTTTTGTTCCACAACTCTCTTCAGGAATGCCTAGTTAGCTATAGCTTCATCTTCAACCGCAAAAGAAACTTCAAACACCATTGCAACACAAAATGAGGCTTTATTAGAGGAGTCTTTTCTAATACTTCTCTTTTCTGGATAAACAAGTTAATCAGATCAAGCCAAACAGAACTACCAAATTCAGATATTGAAGAGTACCAACAAATGATAGCTTGTCGATCTAAATACGACTAGTCAATAATCAGTCTATCAAAATATAAACAAGATCCCAGTCGATCAATTTTGTCTCAAAGCAAATCACGAAGTTACAAAACCAATAAGAAAAACCTTCTTATCTTCAGTCTTCAATAGTCTTCTGTACCCGCATAATAACAAACTTGATTACTGACTTGTGGTCGATCACGCACAGAATGAAGACTGTTAACAATGGATGATAATAAATTAAATATTATATTCTTGATCTAGTTTGAGTGACCTTATGTCAGAAAAGAAGGTGTTAGAGCACTGCTCGGTCGAACTCGTAAGCGTTGCTATCTCAAGCTTGTTTGTCAAGTTTAGTTGCCAAAACTATAAGTCTTGATTTCTAGTCTACTTATAGCTAAATCTCGGATTAGGATAGAAAGTGTAGTTGAGCATTAGACTTCACGACGTTCATCGATTGAAGACGAAGAACTACTAAGGCGAGCTTGTGGAACTTCATCAACAAAAGGTATATGGAGACTTGAACCCATCTATCACTCAAAAGTCTATCTACTCTATCTCCTATTTAAGACAAAAGTCGTATATCTAAAAAGACTTCAATAATACACATTTGATATTTCGAGTTGAGTTTAACTCGCTTATATATTTCTCGAAATATGTGTTGGTAATCTTTTACTTTAACCAAGTTCATCTTATATTCTTGACGAAAGTCAAAAGATGATCATGTGAAAATCGCCTGGTAACATCTTACATGATTTGTGTGAGACAGTTATTTGATGTAGACTTGGAATGTTTCGTATTGATCATTCGATCACTTGAAAATTGCTTTGAAGCTAATAGTTTGTGTGAGACAGCTATTGTCATCTTCCGAGAATGTTTCAATGGTTGAAATGAGAGTTTAGAACAATTGGATATAAGCACAGTATGCGTACTTGCATATGTGTGATCCAAGTCTGGGAACCATGGTATGCATACCCGTTTGCATACTGGTCGGTTTAATAGAGGTCCGGGAACTAAGTACGCATACCGGTACGCGTACTGGCATGAGGTTCAAGTTCCGGGACTTTACTGAGTTTGGTGGTATGCGTACCAGTTCGCATACTAGCAAACCCGAACTTAGTCCGGCCACTAAGGTATGCATACACGTTTTCATACTTGAGTGGATTATGTTCTAAAATCGGTTTGTTCATGAACTAATACATTTATATAATAAGGAATGCAATATTTTCCAAATCGTGGCTATAAGGTTCATAACTTGATTCGAGTGAATCGAAATCGATTTTGCTTCAATTGTGTCTTGTATACTTCAATAAGAATATAAACAATTGAACAACCCTAGAACTAGTTTTATTTGAGTCATTTAGATGAATGGGGTTGATATGAAAATGTTCATATGGATAACTTCGGTTAACTATTGTTGAGCCAACAAAGGTGTACACGTTTAGGTACGGTTACTCATATCTAAATGAAGTCACTTTTCATTTGTGTGTAACATGCTAATTTCGATCCAACGGTTGTAATGTATTAGCTTGAGTCTAATCAGGTTTTCATCTAACAGTGAATATTTAATGCTTTGTTACCAAGGTAACATTGATTGCAAATCCTGATATGAAGACTATATAAAGGAGAACTCTAGCAACTGGGAAACCTAATCCCCACACCTCATGTGTGATACTAGTTGCGACTAGAGTCGATTCTCCTTTAACCTTAGGTTTTTCCAAAACCCTGAGGTTAACGACTTGAAGACTTCATTGGGACTGTGAAGCCAGACCCAACTACTTTCTCTGTAGTTGCTTGTTCTGATCTTGCTGTTTTCTATCGTGATTGAGTACTATCTTCTCTAAGATTTTCTCGAGATTTAATCTCCGATAGGCAAGATAAAAAGTAGTCACAAACATCTTCGTCTCATCGTTTTTGATTGCACAATATCTTGTTTCGCTACTATACGATTAATATTATTCTGAGGTGGTTGATATTTCTAGGCTATTCTTCGGGAATATAAGTACGGTATATCAATTGGTTCCTGTTCACCTTGATTTATCAAAAGACGGAACAAAACTCATAGGTTTATCTGTGGGAGACAGATTTATCTATTCAATAGATTTTTTTGTGTGAGACAGATTGGTTTATCAAGTCCTCGACTTTGGGTCGTAGCAACTCTTAGTTGTGGGTGAGATCAGCTAAGGAATCAAGTGCGTAGAGTCCTTCTGGGATTCAGATACGTAAGGAGCGCAACTGTACCTTGATCAATGTGAGATTGGTTAGGGCTAAACTACATTCCAGTCCGAAGTTAACTTGGAGTAAGCTAGTGTGTGTAGCGACTTAATACAGTGTGGTGTTCAAATCTGGACTAGGTCCCGGGGTTTTTCTGCATTTGCAGTGTCCTCGTTAACAAAACTTCTGGTGTCTGTGTTATTTCTTTTCCGCATTATATTTGTTTATATAATTGAAATATCATAAGTTTTGCGTAAGTTCAATCAATTATGAATCCAACCTTTGGTTGTTGATTAAATTGATTGACACTTGGATATTGATTTTTGTTAACGTCCAAGTTATTTCTTATAATCAATCGGGCTCGCAAATTCCTATTTGTTTGATTGCAGATTGTATTGAGAAATTGAGATATAACTCTTTGATATACTTTTCTTAAGATTGAGTCTGACTGTCTAGTTGATTCTCTTGAAAGTATATTGGAGTTAGTCCATTCAGATTGCTAAGTGAAATATTGGGTGTGGTTGTTAGACCTCCGCTTTTTCAATTGGTATCAGAGTAGGCAAACACGTTTTAAGACCTTATAAGTCTGTGTTTGTAGCGATCTGACTATATGGATAGTAAAGTCTCAATAAACGCTTCACCAGAATTTAACTGTGATCTTAGAGAAAGTTCTGAAGAGCTGGTTATTCCCCAGAAGAAGTTGGATGAACAAATCCGGATCAATTCTGATCTTATTGCATAAATTACAAAATATAAGGATTTGAAGTTTGTCAAAGTTCCTTCAATTGTTTTGAATAACTCCTTTAATTCTTCTTTGAAGAATTGTCGCAAGTCAGGAGATAAGCGAGGTTTAGGCTTTGTAAAACCTGATAGGACTCAGAACCACTCAGGTGAGATTAAAGATGTTGGGCCATGTATATTATGTGATTCTCACAATCATTTTCAACATACATGTACATCCTTCAGGAAAAATTTAAAGGTTGCTAGTAATCTTCATAAGAAAGTTGTACAACTGTTTAGTTCTCTAAAAATATGTATAAATCTAATAAGAAATCCCAAACGGGATTGTAGTGTTAGTATGTGAGCTTTTACTCTAAAATTAACAACACTCTTTCAATGGTTTCTTGACAGTGGATGTAGCCGACATATGACCGGAGATTCTGTAACATTCAGAGATAGGAGTTGTTGCTACATAAGCAAGAAGGGGACGATCAAACTTCCCGGTGTTCTTGAAATCCATGATGTACTATACGTTAAAGGTATGACTGTAAATCTTCTTTCTATTAGTCAAATTTGTGACAAAGGCCATAAAGTTTTCTTCAATGCGAATGGATGTGACGTTGTAGACAAATATGGAAAAGTAATTTTTTAGCGAACTCGTGGTAAAAATAATTGTTATCTTCTTGATACTCAGTTTAGTAATTGTTGCTATTTGACTAAGGTGGAATCTACACATCTTTGGCATGAGTTGGTCACATCAATTATCGCCTTCTAACTAAGATCATTAACAAAGAACTTGTTAGAGGTGTTCCCAAAATCAATGCAAAGATTGATGGTGTCTGTGGTGCCTGCCAAAATGGTAAACAAACGAAAGTTCCATATAAATCATATTGAGACATTCTCACTAAAGCTCCACTTGATTTAATTCATATGGATCTCTTCGGTCCTATTCAACAACCTACGGTTGCTGGAAAGAAGTATGCTTTAGTTATGGTAGATGATTACACCAGATTTACTTGTTTGGCATTTTTAGCTCATAAGAATGAAACCCTTGGTGAATTCAAGATTATTGTTAATAGAATCCAGAATGAACAAGGTCGCAAGCTAAAGAAAAATAGAAGCGACCGTGGAACTGAATTCAAGGATACTAAGGTGTTTGAATTTTGTGACAAACTGGGGATTATTCAACAATACTCACCACCCATTACTCCTCAAGCTAATGGAGTTGCAGAAAGGAAGAATAGGAACATTCAAGAAATGGCCAGGGTAATGCTCTACAACAAAAACCTATCGTTAAGGTTTTGGGGAGAAGCCGTGTTCAGAATATGTTATTTGATCAACCGTGTTTACCTACGGTCTAAAAACCTAAACACTCCTTATGAGTTGTGGTACGGTAGGAAGCCCAAATTACATTATCTCAGAGTGTTTGGAAGTAAGTGCTACATTATGAAAGAACGAGAACATAAAGAGAAATTTGATTCTAAAAGGGATACAAGCATCTTTATTGGATATACTGCAAATGTCATCATTGATGATCTGAGCAATTTTCCTCATGATAGTCCTCCTGCTGAATTGCCTCCAACCGAGACAATTGAGAATGTCAAGGAAATCCCAGAATCAGTTGAAGTTGATCAAACAGTCGTTGATCCTGATATTTCCAGTGACGAGGATAAGAGCACTAATCAGGCTATTCCTGTTGAACAAGAACGTGTTCATCCAAGACACCTCTGGATTCAAAGGAATCATGATACTAATAGTATTATTTGAGGAAAAGATTCTACTGCTAAGACAAGAGGGCACCTTCAAAATATTTGCAATTTTGGTTGTTATCTTTCACAGGTTGAACCTAGAAATATTGATGAAGCTCTTAGCGATCCCTTCTAGGTGAATGATATGCGTGAAGAGTTAAATCAATTTTAAAGACAAGATGTATGATAGCTCGTACCTTGTCCCACAGATATCAATATTGTTGGTACCAAATGCATATTCAAGAAAAAGTCCGATGAATTTGGAACCATTCTCAGAAACAAATCCAGACTTGTCGCTCAAGGATATTCACAGATTGAAGGTATCGACTTTGACGAAACCTTTGCTCCTGTGACACGCCTTGATTCCATACGGTTACTATTAGCTCATGCTTGTTTTCTTAAGGTTAAGCTGTTTCAAATGGATATCAAATCCACGTTCCTAAACGGAAATTTAAAGGAAGAGGTCTATGTTGCTCATCCAAAGGAATTTGAAAATCCTGACTTCCCAGATCATGTCCTTAAACTCAAAAAGGCATTATATGGGTTGAAACAAGCACCTCATGCCTGGTTCGAAAATTAACTACTTCTCTTCTCAGGAAAGGTTTTTCGAGAGGTGGAGCTAATAAAACTTTGTTTACCAAGAGGAGTGGGAAAGATGTTGTCATTGCTCAAGTTTATGAAGATGATATCATTTATGGATCAACTTCTGAGAAACTTGCAAAAGATTTTCAAGTCTCTCTTGGAAAGGAGTTTGAAATGAGCAATGTTGGTGAATTAAAATTCTTTTTAGGATTACAGATTCAACAACATAAGGATGGAATCTACTTATCTCAAGAAAAATATGCTAAGGATCTTGTGACAAGGTTCGGTCTTGATAAGGCAACTCCAAAACTGACACCTATGCCCACTATTGGTAAACTACATCGAGATGAGAAAGGAGTAAATGTGGATCAAAATCTTTATCGATCTATCATAAGAAGCCTCTTATATCTTACATTTACTAGACCTGATATTGCTTTTAGTGTTGGTTGTTGTGCTAGATTTCAGGCTAATCCAAAGGAATCTCATCTTGCAGCTGCGAAGAGGTGAAAAACGGGGGTCTAACAACCACACCCAACAATTAGTTTGGCAATCTAAATAGACAAACTCCAATATACTTTCAAGAGAATCAACTAGACAGTTAGACTCAATCTAGAGAAAAGTATATCAAAGAGTTTTTGTATCTCTATCTCTGAATTCAATCTGCAATCAACAAATAGGGATTTGCGAGCCCGATTGAATATAAGAGAAATAACTTGAACGGTACCAAAGACCAATGTTCAAGGATCAATCAATTTCAACCAACAACCAAAGGTTGGATTTCCCGATTGATCGATTCAACGCACAACCTGTGATATTTCAATTATATAACAAAATATAATGCGGAAAAGAAGTAACACAGACACCAGAATTTTGTTAACGAGGAAAATTGCAAATGCAGAAAAACCCCGAGACCTAGTCCATATTTGAATACCACACTTTATTAAGCCGCTACAGACACTAGCCTACTACCAATGAGTTCGGATTGGACTGTAGTTGAACCCTAATCAATCTCACACTGATTCAAGGTACAATTGCGCTCCTTACGTCTCTGATCCCAGCAGGATACTACGCACTTGATTCTCTTAGCTGATCTCACCCACAACCATAAGTTGCTACGACCCAAAGTCGAAGACTTGATAAACAAATCTGTCTCACACAAAAAAGTTTATAGGAATAGATAAATCTGTCTCCCACAGAAATACCTACGAGATTTGTTCCGTCTTTTGATAAATCAAGGTGAACAGGAACCAATTCACATACCGGACTTATATTCCCGAAGAACAGCCTAAAAATATTAATCGTATGGTAGCGAAACAAGATATTGTGGAATCACAAACGATGAGACAAAGATGTTTCTGACTAATTTTTATCTTGCCTATCGGAGATTAAATCTCGATCCAATCTTAAAGAAGATCGAACTCAAACACGATAGAAACAACAAGATCAAATCACGCAACTAAAAAATAGTTGGGTCTGGCTTCACAATCCCATTGAAGTCTTCAAGTCGTTAACCTACAGGGTTTCGTGAAAAACCTAAGGTTAAAGGAGAATCGACTCTATCTTATGCAACTAGTATCACACAAAAGGTATGGGGATTGGGTTTCCCAGTTGCTAGAGTTCTCCTTCATATAGTTTTCAAATCAGGGTTTGCAATCTAAGTTACCTTGGTAACAAAGCATTCAATATTCACTGTTAGATAAAAACCTGATTAGTTTCAAGCTAATATCTTTCAACCGTTAGATCGAACTTAGATTTTTACACACAAATGAAATGTACCTTCATTTAGGTTTATGTAGCCGTACCTAAACGTGTACAACATGTTGGATCAACAATAGTTAACCAAGGTTAGACATATGAATACTCTCATATCAACCTTATTCATCTTAACCATAACTAGTTCAAATGACTCAAATGAAACTAGTTAAAGAGTTGTTCAATTGCTATATTCTCATAGAAGTATACAAGAACACAATTGAAGCAAAATCGGTTTGATTCACTCGAATCAATTCATGAACATTATAACCACGGTTTGCAAAGAATGCATTCCTTAATATATAAATGTATTATAGTTCATGTACTAAGCCGGTTTTAGAACTTTAACCTTCAAATACGTCAACAAGTATGCATACTTGAAATGCCCGGACTGAAATTGGGTTTCGCCAGTACGCGAACAGGTACGTATACCACCAATCTCAGCAGAAAATCTCGGACATGAACCTTACGCCAGTACACATACTTAGGTTCCCGGACTTCTCAAACCAACAGGTACGCATACGGGTATGCATACTAAGGTTCCCGGACATGGATTACATATGTACAAGAGTACACAACATGTCACAATCCAATAATAGTTAAGTGTTCTACACTCTTATTTGAATCATTGAAACTTTCTTAGAGGATGACAATAGTCGTTTTCACACACTATTAGCATCAAAGCAATTTTCAAGTTATTGAAATAATCATAACGAAACATTCCAAGTCTACACCAAATGATTGTATCACACAAACCATGTAAGATTTTACTCGGCGATTTTCACATGATCAAGATGAACTTGGTCGAAGTGAAAGCTTGCCAACACATATTCCGAGAAATATGCAAGCGAGTTAAACTCAACTCGAAATCTCAAATGTGTATAATAGAAAACTATATCGTAACACGACTTATGTCTCAATTAGGAGATATAGTAGAAATAGACTTTCCAAGTGATAGATGAGTTTCAGTCTCCACATACTTTTTTGTTGATGAAGTTCCACAAACTCTCCTTAGTAGTTCTTCGTATTCAATGATGAACGTCGTGAAGTATAATGCCCAACTACACAATCTATCCTAGTCCGAGATATCTATAAATAGATTAGAAATCAAAACTTATAGTTTTGATCACTAACATTGACAAACAAGCTTGAGATAGCAACGCTTGCGAGTTCGACCGAACAGTGCTCTAACAAGAGGATTATGCGATATATCCAACATACTAGCGGGTATGGTCTATCCTATACTTTTGATACTAACACTGATCTTACTGCCTATTCAGATGCAGATTGGGCAGGATGTGTAGAAGACAAAAAGAATACTTCAGAGGGATTTTACTATGTTGGGTTGAATCTTGTGGCATGGCATAGCAAGAAACAAAACTCACAATCCCTGTCTACATGCGAAGCAGAATACATTGTTGCAGGTTCATGTTGTAATCAACTTCTATGGATGAAACAAATGCTTGCTGATTATGGAATTGACACTGGTGTAATGAAGATCTTTTGTGATAACTCAAGTGCGATTCGCATCACCGAGAATCCTGTTGAGCACTCAAGAACTAAGCACATTGACATAAGGTATCATTTTATTAGAGATCTCTATGAAAATGACATCATCAATATGGAATTTGTGCCTTCCGAATAACAATTGGATGATATTCTCACCAACCTTTAGATACTGCTACGTTTCAATGCTTACAGCAGTCTATTGGTGTTGTTTTGGTTCTTTTTCTCCTGGACTCATTCATATCTCTTGGGAAATCAAGGCTTAAAACGTTAGTGTAGTGTTGTTTCAATTTCACATTTGTTTCTACGTAAATAACAATTTTGTTAGGTATCAAAGTATTCTTTGAAATCCTTTTTTTTTGTTGTGAAAGTAAGGTCGCTCTTGTTGTTCTTTCGGGAATGACATTTTATGGGGAAGAGTTCTTAATTGAACTTGTGCTTAATTGCTTTGTGGGGAGTGCGGCTATGGAATATTGTAGGAGTTTTCTTGAATCTTTATAAACTCCTTGATGAATACACTAGTTTCGGCTATGTGAAATCATCGAAACAAATTTGACATGTTCTCTTTTGGTCATGAAGTATCTCTATGGAAATTTCATTAGGATCCCACTATTTTTTGTACCTTTGCCAATGTATATTGACAAAAAGGGGGAGAATTAATGTGTAGTTCACACTACAAATACGTATGGTTTACATATCATTATGTAAGGGGAAGTGGTTTTCATGAGAGATGAAGTATTGACTAAGGGGGAGTGATACATATCACCATAGTATTGTTGTCAAAGTTTGATACAATTGGACTTTGATTTTTTGTAATAATACTATGACACTGTATAACAATGATTGAGAGCTACTGTTTTCTCATTGTTATAGCTATGGATATTCAACAACTATGATGCTGAGTTGAACACGTTCAGAATCACTGGAGTACTTGAAAGTGACAAAAATTTCGATTAATGTTGAAGAACCAAGGAAATCAAGCATTTGGATGAGAAGCAACAAAGTTTATTTATTTTGTAATCCATATGTATTGATAGTTTTGTCACTAAAATTGACAAAATGGGAGATTGTTAGAGCACTGCTCGGTCGAACTCGCAAGCGTTTCTATCTCAAGCTTGTTTGTCAAGTTTAGTTGCAAAAACTATAAGTCTTGATTTCGAGTTTACTTATAGCTAAGTCTCGGATTAGGATAGAAGTGTAGTTGAGCATTAGACTTCACGACGTTCATCGATTGAAGACAAAGAACTACTAAGGGGAGCTTGTGGAACTTCATCAACAAAAGGTATGTGGATACTTGAACTCATCTATCACTCAAAAGTCTATCTACTCTATCTCCTAGTTGAGACAAAAGTCGTATAGATATATAGACTTCAATTATACACATTTGATATTTCGAGCTGAGTTTAACTCGCTTACATATTTCGAGAAATATGTGTTGGTAAGATTTCGCTTTAACTAAGTTCATCTTATATTCTTGACGAAAGTCAAAAGATGATCATGTGAAAATCGCCTGGTAACATCTTAGATTATTTGTGTGAGACAGTCATTTGATGTAGACTCGGAATGTTTCGTATTGATCATTCGATCACTTGAAAATTACTTTGAAGCTAATAGTTTGTGTGAGACAACTATTGTCGTCTTCCGAGAATGTTTCAATGGTTGAAATGAGAGTTTAGAACAATTGGATATAAGCACAGTATGTGTACTTGCATATGTGTGATCCAAGTCCGAGAACCATGGTATGCATACCCGTATGCGTACTGATTGGTTTAGTAGAGGTTCGGGAACTAAGTATGCATACCTGTATGCAGACTAGCGTGAGGTTCAAGTTCCAGGACTTTACTAAGTTTGGTGGTATGTGTACCCGTTCGCATACTGGCGAACCCAAACTTAGTTCGACCACTAAGGTATGCGTACCCGTTTGCATACTTGAGTGGATTATGTTCTAAAATCGGTTTGTTCATGAACTAATACATTTATATAATAAGGAACGAAATCTTATGCAAACCATGTCTATAATGTTCATGACTTGATTCGAGTGAATCAAAATCGATTTTGCTTCAATTGTGTCTTGTATACTTCAGTGAGAATATAAACAATTGAACAACTCTAGAACTAGTTTCATTTGAGTCATTTAGATGAATGAGGTTGATATGATAGTGTTCATATGGCTAACTTCGGTTAACTATTGTTGAGCCAACAAAGGTGTACACGTTTAGGTACGGTTATTCATATCTAAATGAAGTCACTTTTCATTTGTGTGTAACAAGCTAAGTTCGATCTAACGATTGAAAGATATTAGCTTGAGTCTAATCAGGTTTTCATCCAACAGTGAATATTGAATACTTTGTTACCAAGGTAACATTGATTGCAAACACTGATTTGAAGACTATATAAAGGAGAACTCTAGCAACTGGGAAACCTAATCCCCACACCTCTTGTGTGATACTAGTTGCGACTAGAGTCGATTCTCCTTTAACCTTAGGTTTTTCCAAAACCCTGTAGGTTAACTACTTGAAGACTTCATTGGGATTGTGAAGCCAGACCCAACTATTTTCTCTGTAGTTGCGTGTTCTGATCTTGCTATTTTCTATCGTGATTGAGTACTATCTTCTCTAAGATTTTCTCGAGATTTAATCTCCGATAGGCAAGATAAAAAATAGTCACAAACATCTTCGTCTCATCGTTTGTGATTCCACAATATCTTGTTTCGCTACCATACGATTAAGATTATTGTGAGGTGATTGATATTCCTAGGCTGTTCTTCGGGAATATAAGTCCGGTATATCAATTGGTTCTTGTTCACCTTGATTTATCAATAGACGAAATGAAACTCATAGGTTTATCTGTGGGAGACAGATTTATCCATTCGATAGACTTTTCTATGTGAGACAGATTGGTTTATCAAGTCTACGACTTTGGGTTGTAGCAACTCTTAGTTGCGGGTGAGATCATCTAAGGGAATCAAGTGCGTAGAGTCCTGCTGGGATTCAGAGACGTAAGGAGCGCAACTGTACCTTGATCAGTGTGAGATTGGTTACGGCTCAAATACATTCCAGTCCGAAGTTAACTTGGAGTAGGCTAGTGTCTGTAGCGGCTTAATACAGTGTGGTGTTTAAATATGGACTAGGTCTCGTGGTTTTCTGCATTTGCGGTTTCCTCGTTAACAAAACTTCCGGTGTCTATGTTATTTCTTTTCCGCATTATATTTGTTTATATAACTGAAATATCACAGGTTGTGCGTAAGTTCAATCAATTGTAAATCCAACCTTTGGTTGTTGATTAAATTGATTGAAACTTGGATATTGATTTTTGATACTGTCCAAGTTATTTCTTATATTCAACCGGGCTCGCAAATTCCCATTTGTCTGATTGCAGATTAAATTGAGAAATTGATATATAACTCTTTGATAACTTTTCTTAAGATTGAGTCTGACTGTCTAGTTGATTCTCTTGAAAGTATATTGGAGTTAGTCCATACAGATTGCTAAGTGAAATATTGGGTGTGGTTGTTAGACCCCCGCTTTTTTCAGAAGGCTCTCAAGAATAATCAAACTAGGTGAAATCATGAGATAATTGTCGTTATTTAATCAAATCAATGATTAAAAACTAAAATAACAATACAATTCTAGTTCCCACGTACCAACGGTACTAGTAGACATTTCTTGATCCCAAAAAAGTATTTAAACTAGCGGAAGTAAGAGATTTCACCTAAATAGGCTACTCTCCTCTCCAAGATAGTGTTACGAGAATACTATTAGTCGAATACACCAGAAACAACAAAGATGAAGTTTTCCTGGCTCATGATAAGTTTGTAAGAAGAACAAACTTCACTATTTATAGACAAGGGTAGTTTGGACACCAAAGAATTTCCATAACCAAAGATATTTAAAAGATATGCAATAAAGCACCTAAATTCGGTTTTATAAATTCCAATCAATATCCAACTGTATAACCAAAATCTCCATGGACAACTCAATATTATCTAGCACTTAACTAATATATATTTTAAGATATATGTTTTGATTGTTGGTAAAACAAAACATATTAACTTCAAAAATCTCAAAAGGATTCTCTACTATTTCGGTTTGGGATCTCACCTTGAGTATCAAGGAATATCTTTGAACAATTAATTTTTTATTTTTTAGCACATGTTCAAATTACTCATCATGTCGACATCTTGAACTTTTCTATTTTGGAATCCCAACTTCCAATTCACACAAACCCTACAGTGTACGTGACTCATGGAAAACGGTTATTCCTATTGGGACCTGTTCTACCATGATACATAAAGCAAGTTAGGACCAGTTCTACCTTGACTCTTAATATAAGTAGGGATCGGTTCTACCTTGAATCCCAACATAAGCTAGGATCGGTTCTACCTTGATTTCCTATATAGATTAGGATCGGTCCATACTTAAGATCTTCAGTGAAAACCGAGACCATAATCCTCATAATTTCCTTTCGACTATGAAACTAATTCGTACGTATACTTCTTTAAACTTATGTAATTAAACATAGTTTTCTAGGTATGAAATCAAACCTATGTTCACCACATAATCTAGTAAAGAGTTATGAAGATTATGTCGTTGTCGCAATTACGAAGTCCAAAAGATAAGCATTATGCTTCGTAAATAAATATACCAATATAAAGCACTTATCACTATTGATATATTATTCCTTGACACTTTAATCACGATATGATGATCAAGTCTATTGTACAATAGTTTCACATATATAACTCCATATGTTATGTTTTTAATCAAAACGACTTGAAAGCTAACGATATAGAATTGGAAACAAGTCAAGTCATGTATTACTAACCTCAAGTGGAAGTATGATGTTATCGTCGTTGTTGATACGTCTTCGGAATTTTCAGGTCTTTAGAGTAATACTTGTATGTCTAAACATTTCTAGACTTCCTAGTCTAACCTAACGAAGTTGACTCTAGTAATCTAATCAAGCGACTTATGAGTTTTGAAACTAAAATATGACAACCAACCTTGACATACCAACTCTTGGTGGGTTCAACTGGGCAACGCTCTAACAAATAATATTCTCAACAGAAGCATTATCAAAATGAGTATTAATTCTACTAATATTCCAAGTTCTAGTATCATGATTAATAAAGTAAGAAACTCTCATACTAGGGTCCTTAGGGACCAAAAGGTTAAGGGTAGCAGATCCCAAGTTTGGTATCCATTTATCACACCAAGGGTCAATGAATTGGCCATCTCCGACGATCCAGGAGATAAAAGGTTTGATAAGCTCTTTTATGGTGTGCGGGCATCTCCAAGTCTAGGAGTAGCTACTAGGGAATTTTGCATTTAAGAGATCAGTTTTAGGAAACCATTTGGCTTTGAGGTTATTTCATAGCATAAAAATTAGGATTCTCGATAATTTTCCAAGCATTTTTAGCCAACATGACCAAATTGTTTAACTCAGCTTTCTTAAAACCTACCCTCCTTCTGACTTAGAAGAACATATGATATCCCAACCCAACAAATGTAGTTTTATATATTTAGGATCTAAATTTCCCCCATTTTCTCATTCTTTATGCCTTTCATGTTCACCAAAGCTAGGTGAGCAGAGAGTCCTTAGAGAAGCCATCAGAGAGAAGTCCCCCCCCCCCCCCCCCCCCAACCCCAAACTTACAGAGATGATAATCCATTTTCCTACAGAGATACTAGGAATAAGAAAAGCACTCATCTGGTATAAGGGGATAACTTGACCAATATGTTTAACCAAAGTAGTTCTAGCAGCCTGAGATAAAAATCTATGAAACCAAGTAAATTTTTTAGCATCCCCAGGTTGGAAAATACTCATATGAGTTTGAATTTTAGAAGATTTAAAAGCTAGATTTCATTTTCCATGCATTTGTCACAATTCAAAGATTGCACTTTAACAACATGGGTGCTAAGGTATTTTTATTCTAAGTCATGAAT
The DNA here is from genome assembly GCF_003573695.1 of Papaver somniferum. Taxonomy (NCBI): domain Eukaryota; kingdom Viridiplantae; phylum Streptophyta; class Magnoliopsida; order Ranunculales; family Papaveraceae; genus Papaver; species Papaver somniferum. The sequence continues at coordinate 38,148,829 of NC_039361.1, read as the reverse complement.
ATACATGTTCAGAGTGCAAGATAATTGGTTCATCAAATTTCCTGGGATATTTTTACTGAATAGGATGCCAAACTTATCAAAATTTATTTTTTTGACCAGATGCTAAGCAGTACTAGTGCAAATAGTCTTTTGATATGAAAATATTTAACAGTAACTTTGGAGAACAAAAGAGAGTCATCAACCAAACCTTTACTAGTCAAAGAGTCTATATAAGCAGATAGAGCCTCTGAGAAAATAATGTAGAGATTGGGAGATAAAGCATCTCTAGTTAGGACTCCATTCAACAACACAGAGTAAGACACAGTAGAAAGACACCGATTAATCAGCTTAATCCAATGATTGGACAAACCCATTTTCATAAGGACTTTTTGTAAAAAAGACCATTCCAATTTATCCTAAGATTTGGACATATCAAGTTTGATGGTTTCTATGCCTTTTTTACCTTTATGATGGTTAACATTGTAGATAACCTCATTAACTAGAAGTATGTTGTCAGGTATACTTCTTTCAGGAACAAAAGCACGCTGGTTTTGGGAAATCAAATTACCTCATTAACTAGAAGTATGTTGTCAGATATACTTCTTTTAGGAACAAAAGAACGCTGGTTTCGGGAAATCAAATTATCCATGAAAGGTTTAAGTCTATTGGCCAAAGTTTTAGACAGAAGTTTGTAAACAAAATTATATAATACAATAGGTCTATACAGAGAAATTAATTCATCCAAGGGAACTTTAGGAATAAGAACATTACGAGTGTGATTGAACACTTTAGCAATATGCCTAGTTCGGAAACAAGTCTGTGTCCTGTCAACAACAACTTCTCTCATAATATCTCAATGTTTGTGATAGAATAGACCAGTGAAACCGTCAGGACCTGGAGCATTTTTACCTCCCATTTGGAAAACAACATTTTTTTTATCTCCTAAGCTGTTAATTAAGTGTTGAGATGGTTATTATCTTCTATACAAAAAAATCACAGGATGCTCTTATAAATTTCATCTAGAAAATGCCGTGGATATGAAGAGTAGAGGCGTTTCAAATAATCAACAAAAAAATTACTAATACTATCTCTATCAGTTAGAATTATACCTGTAATGTCTTCATTCCAGCTGATAGCATTTCTCTTTCTCCTAAAATAGGTAACTCTATGGAAATATGGAGTATTTTTATCTCCTTCCATAAGATATATCTCTCTTGATTTATCCTTCCAGTATAACTCTTCAAGGTTATACAAATAGGCCAATCTGGCTGTAAGTCTAGAAATGGAGATAGGCTTAGTTGGATCAGAAGTTCGAATATCAGCTAAATCATCTCTAGTAGTAGATATATTGGTTTGAATATTACTAAAAGAAGATTAGTTCCAGTCTCTAAGTACCTTTCTTAGTATTCATCATCTCAGTTTAAAAGCTGGAGAGTCCACAATATTAATAATCCAAGAGTTAACTATAATATCTCTACAAGTAGGATCTTCAATCCACATGGCCATGAAATGAAAAGGTTTAGGCATGCAAATGCCTTCTGAGTTAGAACCAATATACATTGGACAATGATCAGAGGAATCTTTAGGCAGGTTATTAACACACAAATTGGAAACATAACTTTAAACGATTAGTTTATAAGACATTTATCAAGTCTTTCAAGAATTTGATTTAGGCCATATTGCATGTCAGACCAAGTGAACCTAAGTCCTGAAAATCCAGGGTCATGGAGCTCAAAGGTGATGCAGAAATTCTGAAGGTTATTGAATTCATTAGCAACAACATCTAAACCACCATTTTTTATCTTCAGTACCTAAAAGAACGTTAAAGTCTCCTAAAAAGGAAGATGCATCAAGGGGATGGGTGGAAGATTACATTGGCTATCCCAAAAAGATTGTCTAAGGCTAGTATTAGGCTCACCATGGATAAAGTGGATGTGACAAAGTTTAGTGTGTATAATATCATTAGTCGTGACATATATAGATGCCCCTATAATCTTTAAAAATCAATTTGTGTGGGATATTACATAGACCTATAATCTTTAAAAATCGATTTGTATGAGGTACCTATAGGAACATATTAGTTGGATTACATAATTTTTTTATTTTTTCGAATCGGAAAGATGAAATCTTTATTCATCAGCTTGAGCATATATGCATCGACTAGAGAAACTGCTTAATAATCTGACACTATTTTCTACCAAATGTAGACTATTGAGACTTGTAAAAACCCGTTGAAAATCCTTCAGGTCCTGGAAAATAAAACCCTGTTCATTATAGCGATAATACTTTGGGGGTATTGATTAGGATGCCGTATAATATCGTAGGTAGTGGTGTTGGAAAATTGGGTTAAAACTAGAGGATGAAAAACACACGGAAGAATGGTGTATCCCTGACTTCAAGGATCTTTCGATTTTTTTAGACAATATAATTCGACCTTTCCCAAATAAGTTGACGAGTATGACAAGTTAATGAATTATGCCTTTATGATTAAATGAAACCCTAACACCGTAATCTAATTCAAGGATGGTACTTACTTGACCCGACCTAGAACACACTTTATATGATTCTAATGATACCATTATAGAGGAAGAAAACAAAATACACCTTACGAGGGGTTTCATATCCAATAACACACTTCAAAGAAAACATATTTATAATAGGTTTCACATCCTTTAGAGATATCCGTTCATCACCAACTTACACCTTAAAGAGGCATTAATGGTGGTTATTGGCAGAGACATATCTATTCAAACAAAAATACATCCTTTTGAAGATATCGAACAAGTGGGAAAAAAAGAATATGTAGATTCCCTAAGGTGATAAAATCATCTATCCTTTCACTCCCAATTTCTTTTGTTTTCAGGGTTTACTTTGTTAACTTTCCTGATTAATAAAGATCACGGCCTATTATCTTGCTCGCCGCTTTTTGTGATGGTCAATTCGATCGATTCAAAAACCAAACATTACACTCTCAAATTAATTGTGCATCTGTTGGCCACTTCAACTGCTTTGGCACTGCGGATACTTGCTTCTTAAGTGGAGTTCGATTAGAAGATTAAACAACATATAAATGTTGTATGGTGGCATTGACGTACCAAATGACATAAGAAACCAACATTTTAGTAGTTTTTTTTCATTTTTTTATTTTTGTTAGCGTTGACTTGAGGATTATAAGATGACCACTAGCATTATCAGGCCAGATAACAATGCCGGGCCAGAGAACAACGTTTTGGACTTGGCGCACAAATTTACAGTTTCCCATGGTTCAATAATTCTTGTTTTAGCAGTAAAAATTTAAAAGCCACCCTTCCTCACCGATATCAACCTGATTTCCTGCTAAGTTTCGTGCAAATTTCAAAAATTTTCTCATGGCCAACAGCAGCAGAATCAGCCAAACTTGGAATTTGGAACTATTTTGTTTGCATAGGCCCACGTACCAGATTTCATTGCGGATTGATTCGGGATAAAGACACAGCAAATTATGTAACGGCTAAAAGGTCAAACGCCAACCCTACAACGCCAAAAACAAAAAAACGCACTAGTTATCCAAATACATGTCAACTTGCTTCGATTCCTACTTTTGGTGCCGCTGTGTATTCGTGTCTCTGTTATTGTGCGTCCCAGTAGTGGTACACTAGTACGCATGTCAGCATTGCATACTATTCTTTCCACCTAACACCCGTCAAATGCTTGCTCACTTAAGACTTAACAGCTCAAATTGTTTTACAACTGCATATTTCATGTTGGCTGCATCTTTGGTATTTCCAATGCCGTTATCATAATTTCTTTTCACCTGCATGAATATGATTAAATTGGGTCCAAAATGTGCCACCAGTACTGATGAGGCAATTGCGATCCAGACACGTCAAAAACCTTGATAGAGATATGGGATGAAGGCACACGGTAATGTAAGGTGCCAGTGCCAGAGAGAGAGATAAGTGAAAACTTAAGAGCAGGAGAGAAAGATGCACGGTGTCCAGTTGATTGTGCTGGGGTAGGATAAACTTGGACCATGACTGACTTTTCCCTGACCATTCCAAATTTTGGTTTTCAAATATTAAATGAATTCACATGTACTACGCCATACTATCTTTAACTACCGATCTTAGCTTAGCTTCCCTTGCTCATTCCTAATGCCTTGTTCTTCTTATTCCCTCTCTGTATTAAATATGGGTCTCATCCCACTAATATGGGCAGCTGAGATTTGATGACAGATTTTAATGCCCCTCTTTAATGCTTACCCCTTTTGATACGTTCCTCTTCACAGAGCTAGCACACAGATGTTTCTACCCAATACACTTGTTTAGCAATCTGTCCCGAAAATAAACATATCCCTGTCAAAGGGCTAAATGCAAACAAAATCAGTATTCTGGGATCGGAATTTTTTTTTTTTTTGCTCGCACGTTGCTCTAGCATTTTTGAGTTATATTGCGATGACGATGCGTGACCCTGCTGCTAAGGGCGACTGACTAATGATCTACGGCAATATCCTTCTCCATTTGGCCTTTGTTAGTAGTGTTTGATTATGGTCCTTTTAATCTGCAATTAATACAACGTGTTTTAGGTGATTAAATGAAGAGGACATTGTTTGCACCCCCAAGGAAACTACTCCGTAGGGTCTATTTCGGTCTGGATGTACTTGACTTGGGCCCCACTGATAGAGAAGCCCAATTTAATGAGAGATAGATCCTACCTGTTCGTACCGAGTCACGAACTATTTGAACTAGTAATCAATTTCGAATGTGAACCGGGAAGTTGGTGATTGAGACCATCAATCATCTAGTTCATTAACCCTTGCTAACTAATTCTTATTTGTTTTCAAACCTAATTAGTAATAAGGTTAACATAGTGGAAAATTGGAAACTACTGCGGAAGTGTACAGTAAAAATGGTGTGATTCAGAGATGAGTGTCTTTCACGGACTTTCCTGGTCGGGTATGAGATTTTGTCTTTATATTTGAGTGCCTTATATTGATACAGAAAACATGCAACACTCCAAGCTGACTTTGCAGGAAGGAAGAGGCAGGCCAGAGTTTTTGATAGCTAAGTCATATGCACAAGTGATGTATGCATGTGAGGTCTATATCGATAACCAACACAAAAATGTATGCGTCTTACTCTTTGGAGTTACTATACAATTTGGTACTAAGGGTGTAATTAGTCATTTACCACATTGGGTTGGACCAACTAATAAATTTAGTCTTGTGCGTGCATATATGTTGCTCAAAGATAAATTATCAATTGGTTTTGTTTTCTAGAAGGAGATTATAGTGTAGATAACTGGTAGACGGTCTTCTTGAATATATGCGCCATCTCGATCGGCCAACTCGGTGTTCTTGGACTTATATATCTCGATCGGCCAACTCAAATGTACCTTACAAGAGTATTATATAGATCATCCGGTGACCTAACCGAAGAGGCTTCGTTACGACAATTTTGCTCTACCCAACATATATTTTCCATTATCATCTCTTGATTAGTTTCGAAGATAGAAAGCCGTATCGATTGAAAAACCGATATGAAAGTGTCCAAAACTAGACAATGCTGAACTTTGAAAATTTCTAACCAGAACTAGAAACCGAGTATTAACAACATAAACTATCAACTATGTTTTCGTTACTTGTTAGCTAATTGAGTTAGTTGATGATTTGAAAGTTTGAACTATCCAAATCAATATTATCCAAAACGGGAACCAAGAAAAGTTGGAACCGGTACATGGAAAAAGTTTTCAGTTAAATAAGAAACAAAATCACAAAAAGAAAGAAAACAAACTCAGAATTTAAGAAGAAAAAGGAAGAATCAACTCCCCAGGGATGGTGAGATCATAATTACAACACGACGAAAAACAGCCCATGAAATTAAAAACTGAACCCCAAATTCAAAAAATCAAATACCCAAATTCCCCATTTACATATTCAGTGGTGCTAACTCTGTTCTTTCAGTTTCATCTACCATTCTCCTTCTCTTTCATTCACATTAACTCCTTCATTTCTTCAGCACAACCACCACAACCACCATGCCTTCTTCATCTTCAAATTCTGTTTCACCACCACCACCTCCTCCACAAACTCCTCTCTGTTTCCCTGAAGTTGTTGAAGAAGACGAAGAAAATCAAACTCAAACGAAACATCAAGAAGAAATGAAATCGAAAGATTCGAAACCTGAAACTCAAACGAAACAAGATAAACCGAAACCACCAAGACCAAAAAATAATATGTCATCACCATCACCGGCACCAGCATTTCAACATACAGCAACACCACTTCACCAGAAAAACTCAACTAGAAAAAAGAACAATCCACACCCAGATATTGACCCGGATGATCGTACTGTTTCATGTAACAAGTGTCGTCCAACATCTAGAGATAAAATCTCTGTAATTCCATATGATATGAACAACAAATCTTCATCGTCATCAGCAAATCCTAGTCCTAATGGAGGTATTTTCAAATCAATTATTTCAAATTTGACCAAGAAAAGTCCTAAATCTGAAACATCATCAACAACAACAATCAAAGAAGAAGAATGGAAGATTGCAGTTGCGGAACTTTCTCATAAACTTATTCAAGCTACTAAGAAAAGAGATGAAGCTATTCTAGAAGCTTCTAGATTAAAATACTCCATGAATGAGTTAGAGAAGAAGCTTAATAAGCTTGAGATCTATTGTAATGAATTGAAAACAGGGCTCGACGTATGTAACAGTACTACTGCAACAGCTACAGCAACAGCAGCAGCAGCGGCAGCAACGAATTCAACTTTTCTGAACCGCACGATAATGAAAAGAGGTGATCATCATGATAAGGTTATTGAATCGTTTGTTAACTCAGTTGCAGAATCTAGATCATCAGTACGAGTTTTAAGCCGATCTTTAACTCTTCAACTCAGGCAAATGGGGGTTAAAATCTACGAAAGGATTTCTTTACTTTTACAGCCTTACGATGTAAATATTTCTTTTACTAAGAACCCCAGAAGTCTGTTATTTTATTTAGAAGCCCTTTTAAACAGAGCTTTTTATGAAGATTTTGAAGGAACTAGTTTTCAGAAAAACGGTTCGGATCCGATTCTGAACCCGATTGAAAAATGTGAAGGGAATTACGCATCGTTTACGGCTTTACAAGGGTTGTGCTGGGATGAGGTTTTGACTAAAGGGACAAGACATTTTAGTGAAGATTTTAGCCGGTTTTGTGATCGTAAAATGAGTGAGATCGTGGCGATGTTGGGTTGGAATAGAGCGTGGCCGGAACCGTTATTGCAAGCGTTTTTCGGTGCGGCGAAAAGTGTTTGGTTGGTACACTTATTGGCTTGTTCCGTGCATCCAAGTTTGCCAATTTTTAGAGTGGATAAAGATGTTAAATTCGATGGGCTTTATATGGAGGATATGGGTGGCGATAAAGCTCGAAAATTAGTTCCAGATATGGTTCGTATTATGGTTGCACCCGGTTTCTATGTTTATAATAATGTGGTTAAATGCAAGGTTATTTGCAGGTATAGCAACACTCAAGAATCAACATACTAGAAACTGGAATCTATAGGAATCAGAGTTTTTAATCTTCTTGCTTTTTTGGTCTACTTTGGGTTTGCTTGTAATAATATTTCGGCTTTCGCTTGTTAGTATTATTTTTTTTTTCCGTTTACGAGCCATTTCTAAAGAATTATGAGCTTGTGTCCCGAAATCTCTTGAGGTTCATCTTTCTTTATGATCTGTAAATTAGGATGCATATGAATTCAGGTGGTCATCTGTAGAACCTCCTACGGGCCATTCAAAATCATTTAAGTTGTTTAGGTTGTGGCTGGTCCAAACTAGGTCGGCTTTGAATCTGACACAAGCCTATGGCTTGCCTGATTTTAGCAAGAGAGGGTCCAATATTGGCACCCACTTGGAATGGACGACACTGATAGTTAGTACATACAATATTGTTACTAGCAACTAGTGATCTAGGTGACTAGACCTATCATCAGTGTTGGCTAGTTCCTTGAATTGTTTCACAAAGCAGAAAATAGAGTCAACGAAATTTCAATTGTCTAGGGGTTGAAATGATTACTTGCAAACGCAGTTCTCCCAAAATTGGCTTCAATAGAATTCGGATCTTTTACTCTAAAGAAAAAGTTGTGTTTCCAGTACCGGCCTAGTGTCGAAGTAGCAGCAACGGCACACCCTCTGCTGTACTAAGCTTGTATCACTATCTTGTGAAATATGCAACTCTTATTTTGCGAGCCAGATCTTAATACGGATCTTCTTTCTTGGATTGACAGCAAAAGTATTGTACTATAAGTTGACGAATGCCGATGTTTGTCAACATTGACCTCCTCCTGCATCTTGCAAAATTTGGATAAAGTCGTCTCAAAATTTGAGTAACTCATGATTAATCTATGTAGTAATTTTCAAAATAATTTAGTGGCAAAGCTGAAATCAATTATGGGATTCCATTTCAGTTAATGCCTGTTATCATAAGCTAAACTGTCTTTATTAAAAAGTGAGTGGGGAGAATAATTAACAAAGGTGGAATACGAGGGTAAAGTGCATTTCAATGAGAGATGCCTATCTAAAATTATTTGAGTTTTTGTTTAATTGGAGAGATGAAATTAAGAACTGAAATCAAACTTAAGATAGACAAGAGATAAGATAAGAGGTATCAATGGAAAAGGAGAACAAAGGAATAGTATGTGTTACAGGAGGAGCAGGATACTTTGCGGCATGGCTCATCAAGAGCCTCCTTGAACATGGATACACTGTTAGGACCACCGTCCGGTCTGACACCGGTACATATATGACTCTCTCAGCCTCTTCTCATCCTCATTTCCTTTGTCTTAATGGTGTGTGAGTGTGATAACTGGTCTGAGGATAGGCTTCAATTTTATAGGACAACTTGTGTTTTATTTGCTTTTGAAGGACAAGTTAGCCACCTGAAGTCCCTGCCAGAAGCATCAGGGGATAAGCTGCAAGTCTTCATTGCAGATCTCGAAAGACCAGAAAGTTTTGACGATGTCATTGATGGATGCATTGGTGTATTCCATGTTGCTCATCCTACGATTGATTTTACAAGAAAAAATGAGGAGCCGCAAGACAAAATGATCAATACCTCTGTGTTGGGAAGCATAGGAGTTTTAAAGGCATGCTTGAAATCCAAAACGGTGAAAAAAGTTATTTACACTTCTTTTGCAGTTGCGGCTCTCTTCATTAGCAACAAGAAAGATGTTGAAGAGATTAACGAGAACATGTGGTCCGAAGTTGAAACCTTACGAGAGAGCCGTAAATGGTATCCGCTATCGAAGACACTGACAGAAAGGGCAATGTTTCAATTTGCAGAACAATATGGTTTAGATCTTGTTAGTGTACTTCCTTCAATGATTGTCGGACGCTTTCTCACTTCCTCTCTTCCCTATAGTTTGAAGATCTCTCAAGCTTTGGTTTTGGGTAAGCACATTAAAACACACTCTTTAATCTTTCGTCTCACATTGAATTTCCCTCACAGTCGAAGGGTTTTCTGTCCAGGCAATAAAGAACACTGCAACCTATTGAGCACTATCAATAATGCGGTACACATAGACGACGCAGCATCAGCGCATATATTTCTTTTTGAATGCCCAAATGCAAAAGGGAGATATATTTGCTCTTCAGCTGATATTACTATCCATGACATTGCTAAATTTATGTCCACGAAATATCCAGAGCTTCAGTTACCAACTGAGTAAGTTTGTACAAAGAAGTCATCTCAATTTCTAAATGCTCCTGCATTTGTTGCAACTCTTCATCTCTGATTTTTTTGTTGTTGTTGATGTGCAAAATTGCTGTTAGATTATTGGCAGAGACAGAAGAAGAAAAGCCAGTTCATTTGGCGTCGGACAAGCTGTGGATTCAGTTTCAAGTACAATTTTGAGGAAATGTACACTGATGCAATCCAGTGCTGCAAAGACAAGGGATTCCTTTAAGAACATCTTTATCTACGTGTATAAATAAACATCAAGAGGCATAAACAAGCTCATCTTATTTTGTTAGAATTTTCATTCATCACTTGCTATCATCAGTCATATTTGTATGAGCAGAACTTCGTATATTCAGTGTCTTCGGATTTTTTTAATCTGATCGATACACTCAAACACGAAATTATATAGAAAAATGGTAATGATGTTCAAAAGGGTCCGGGATGTAAACCTCACTCTAGCTAAATGCCCTCTATTTTGCAACATTGTCACATTTTTTTTTACTTTTTATTCAGAAACTTGTGTCCAGAATCTAATTCAAAGGGTCAATTCAACCATAATATGGATTAGATGATTTATCAGCCGCCAACTTTGAAAAACTTGCAATGAATTTGCTATTTTGAAGTCTAATCGTGAGTCTGTGGCCCACATTAAATCTTATTTGTTGGTCAACATGAAACTTCTTTGAAATTTCAAAGAGCATACTTCTTGTGTTTATAAATCCTCAAAACAAATGAAAAAAAGCACAACCCAGACAAGAGATACCAGAGATTCATAGAGATGGAAGGAGAGCACAGAAATGATCAGGAAGGAAATGGGAAGATAGTATGTGTAACAGGTGGTGCTGGATACTTGGCATCTTGGCTCATCATGAGATTGCTTCAACGTGGATGCTCCGTTCGGACCACCATTCGGTCTGACCCCAGTATGTAATCAACATCTCTAATTCATTGTTTTCATTGTTTCATTTCCAGTTATACTGAAAGTTAAAAATGATTAGACCTTCCTTTAAGGTAGTAATTTAAGTAGCTAATTTCTGGTGAAATTTCATTTTAATTGAATAAAAGAATTGGTATTACTGCCGCTGCTGCACCAAGTGCTGATGTACAAAAAAAGTGATAGTCCCTAATTTCATTTCCATCCTTTTCTGTCTTGACAGAATTTAAGGAAGATGTAAGCCACCTGAAAGCCCTTCCTGAGGCTGCAGAGAAGCTCCAAATTTTTGAAGCAGATCTTGAAACCCCCGAAAGTTTTGACGCTGCAATTGACGGGTGTATCGGTGTCTTTCTCGTTGCTCAAGGAATTGGTCTTGAACAAGCCTACACTCAAGAAAAATTACTCAAGACATCTGTGGAAGGAATTCTTGGAATTCTCAAGTCATGCTTGAAGTCTAAAACAGTGAAAAAAGTTGTGTACACATCTTCTTCAGCTGCATCAATGATGGTAAGTAATCTCAAAGTTGTAAAAGAAATTGACGAGACAATGTGGTCCGAAGTTGACCATTTCATTGGCAAACCCGAAAATGTCATTCCTGCTGGTCTAGCATATGTGGTTTCAAAGACTCTGACAGAAAGAGCTGCCATGAAATTTTCTGAAGAACATGGATTGGATCTTGTTACTATACTTCCTTCTATGATTGTTGGTCCATTTATCATTCCCAACCTTCCTGAGAGTGTTTCTCTGGCCCTTTCTGTAATTTTGGGTACGTATTACGCACTTACATTCCTACATAACGTGCATGTTTTCGTTTTTGGTATGATTTTTCTGTAAACCTCCGAACTTGTGCAGTCAGAGTTGTCCAATTATCATGTGCACAAATTTATACTTCGTGTTTTGTTTATATGACCAGGTGACAGGACGAAGATGATCCGTCTTAAACCTACAAATGCAGTACATATAGATGATGTTGCTTCAGCATAGATATTTCTTTTTGAATGCCAAAGTGCAAAAGGAAGACATATTTGTTCTTCAGTTGATTTTACAATACATGATGTGGCTAAATTTATAGCCGAGAAGTATCCGGAATTTCAATTACCAACTGAGTGAGTTTTCTTCTTATTTTTCACCATCTTCTTTTTTATTCTACTTTGGGTACTTAATCTTATTGTTTTTTATTACTGAATTATCAGTTTACTAAAGGAAATTGAGGAAGAAAAGCCAGTTCATCTGTCCTCAGATAAGCTGTTGAGTATGGGATTTCAGTTCAAATATAATTTGGAGGAGATGTTTGGTGATGCAATTCGAAGCTGAAAAGAGAAGGGTTTCCTTTAGAATCTACTAGTAGTATGGTTCTGGCGAGATGTCGGAGTAGCGCAATATGCCCTGTGTGCATAAGCTATCTAGCTTGTATTACTGTTTTGTGAAATGAATAAATGGTTTTTTTTTTGTGAACTTGATTTTACAACAGGGGGTGTATCTCTTCTTGACATTGAAGCTTTGTAGCAGTTGTGTTGCTTATAATCTATCTTATGCAAGTGAAGTTAGTTTAGTTTCTCTGCGTCTTTTCGCATGGAGTAAAAAAATCACAAAATTGATTAATTAACCCAATAATGACAATTCCTGGGTGAAAAAGACATATAAAATTTGATACTGTTTAAACGGACGAGAATGTAAAAATAGTCAGGATGTAAACAGTTTCATCTTACCCATTTTCAAATACTTTTTTTTATTTTTAATTTACATCAGGATGCATCCAGTTTCATCCTTATTATTTTTCAGTTTAAACCAGGATGAATCCAGATTCATCTTTGCTATTTTTTTGGTGTCCATTTCACCCATACTAATTTTTACTCGTCCATTTAAACCATGTTTTAAAAATATTTGGACAAATGACCCAATTTCTCTAAAAAAATCTGCGTAAATTTTTACACAACAATTCGAAATTAACATTCTGACTCATAGCGCTGGCTAGAACCATCCTGTCATACTCATGAGTCATAATGGTTTGGAATAACCATTATTGTGATTACACATAGATATGTCCAACGTTTTCATCTTCAATGTTTTTAGATTTATTTATTTAAATTCTAAAGTTTGTTTAGAAGATGATTTTGCAATATTAATCTTTATGATTTCATATATTGCAATTTGTTATGGGATATGTGTGTTTGCATCTGTGAACTATGATTATCCCATTCGTGGTCAAAAGTTAAGTCTTTCATATGTCGATATGCAAGTATTGATAAAAGATTGAATGAACTTTTGACAAACAAAAGTTAAGCCTGTTATGTCATTATGTAAATATTGATGGAAGATATGATGAGATTTTGTCTACAAAGATTAAGTCTATTATATGTCATTGTGCAAATAGTGATAAAGAACAGAATGAATCTTTGTTTATTCCACAGTATTGATCTTCCCTGATCCATATTTTTATGTAAATACTGTGCGGCTCCGTAAGTTCTCTTATGTGAGCATTTCCGATCAAATTAATCATAGGTTCTCTTGTGGTTAATTTAATTGAGATTTTTGGATACAAGTTCATATCATTATGTGATTTGTTAATGTCCAAAGAACACCTTCTATTCTTTTGAAAGTAAGGTCGCTCTTATTGTTCTTTCGGGAATGACATTTTATGGGGGAGAATTCTTAATTGAACTTGTGCTTAGTTGACAAATCTTTGTGGGGAGTGCGACTGTGGAATATTATAGGGGTTATCTTGTATCTTTATAAACTCCTTGATGAATGTATTTAGTTTCGACTATATGATTGCATCAAAAAAAGTTGACATGTACTTTCTTTTGGTCATGAAGTGTCTCCATGGAAATTTCAGTAGGATCCCACTAGTTTTCGTACCTTTACCAATTTTATTGACAAAAATGGGGAGAATTAATGTGTAGCTCACACTACAAATACATATGGTTTTTGGATCATTATGTAAGGGGGAGTGATTTTCATGTGACATGAAGTATTTACTAAGGGGGAGTAATACATATCACCATAATATTGTTGTCAAAGTTGTGATACAATTGAACTTTGATGTTGTGTAATAATACTATGACATTATGTAACAATGATTGAGAGCTTTTGTTTTCTCATTGTTATGGCTACGGATCTTCAACAACGATGATGTTGTATTGAATATCTTTGTAATAATTGGAGTACTTGGAAGTGACGAAGATTTTGAGTAATGTTGAAGAACCAAGAAGATCAAGCATGTGGATGAGAAGTTACAGAGTTTATTTATTTTGTATTCCATATGTATTGAAATATTTGTCACTAAAATTGACAAAGGGGGAGATTGTTAGACACTGCTCGGTCGAACTCGCAAGCGTTGCTATCTCAATCTTGTTTGTCAAGTTTAGTTGCCAAAACTATATATAAGTCTTGATTTCTAGTCTACTTATAGCTATGTCTCGGACTAGGATAGTAAGTGTAGTTGAGCTCTAGACTACACGGAGTTCATCATGCAAAGACGAAGAACTACTCAAGGAACTGGTGGATCTTCATCGACAAAAAGGTATGTGGAGACTTGAACTTATCTATCACTCAAAAGTCTATCTATTCTATCTCCTATCTTGAGACAAAAGTCGTATTGCTATATAGACTTTGATTATACACATTTGCTATTTCGAGCCGAGTTTATCTCGCTTATCTATTTCTCGAAATATGTATTGGTAAGCTTTCGCTTTCGACAAGTTCATCTTTACTCGTGAAGAAAGTCATGTTGATCATTTCAATGACTTGAAAATCGCTTTGATGAAAAATAGTTTGTGAATAACAACTATATAACATCCTCTAAGAATGTTTCAATGATTGAAACGAGAGTTTAGAATATATAACCATGAATGGATATAAACATTGTATGTGAACTCATACTTGTGTAAGTCCAAAATCCTTGAACCAAAGTATGCGTACTTTACTGGTTTAGGATGTCCAGAGCTAAGTCCGCGTACCTGTACGCGTACTGCCGGAAGTTCACATCCCGTGAATTTCTTCTGGAGTTTGTGAATTGAAAACAAGCTCAATCCGGATACTTAAGTATGCGTACCGGTATGCGTACTTAAGTGGGTTAGTTTCTAAAAACGGTTTATTCGTGAACTAAGACATTTATAAATTAAGGAATGCAATCTTTGCAAACTATAGATGGTGGATTTTCGACAAGGGATAAAATCATAAAACCATGATTATAATGCTCCTGATCCAGCAATCATATGAGTATTGAGACTCATGTCTCTCATTGAAGCGTGAAAGCTCATGCCACAAGAATCTCTGACTGAGAATACTGTTTCTCGGAGTGTATATGTAGATGTGTAGTCTCTCAGCTGAGGCAACAACATATCTCACGAATACTGAGCAATTTCAGTAATTACTTCTATATATAATCGAAAGGTTGGACGGCTCCTAGACAACTTGTCTGCTAGTATAGAGCAATAATGTCTCCAGGATGTAACAATGTTTTCCTTGACTATATAAAAGAAATATGACGCTTCAACAAGCTCATATCACTCATAATTAATGCTCCTAGACGATCATACTAGTATAAATCCATCAATTAATTATTCCTAAAGCATTAGATTCATTAACTGAATCCCTGGAAAATATTCTACGTATTTCATAATATTTCGTTACTTCAATTCATGGTTCTTCCCAGCAGAATTCCATGGGTTAGTAATAAATATTCAACACACGGGTATCTAAGCCACTATTGAATAAGCCTCGACTAAAATGGTGCAAGTGTACTCAGCAATAATGCACTAACGAGCACCTGAATGCACGAACGAGCATTCCAAAACACGAAGGAACGATGAACCTATGCAAAATAGGAAGAAAATAATAAATAATAAAATATTAATCAATGCATTGGGGGAATGGGCCCACCGGTCGGCCGATCGTGCCGTGGCCAGTCCCAGTCCCAGTCCCACGCCCAATTTTATATTTTATCATATTTTTATTATTTTCCTTTATCTCATGAAAATTCCCTCATTTGAACAAAATTCCTTCGTTCCAAGGAAACTTCTCAGTTTTATGGTGTTTCCTTCACATCAAGGAAATAATAAATAATTAGGAAAGGTGTGTGGGACCAAGCCTACTAGTCGGCCGGTCATGCCCTAGTTGTGGCCGATCCCGCACCTTGCATTCCTTATTATTTTATTATTGTTTCCTTCATCCCATGAAATTCCTTGATTTCATGATATTTCCTTCAAATCATGGAACTAATACATAAAATTACATAAAATTAGGGAAAACTCAGGGGACCGGGCCCTAGCTGGCCATGCCATAGTCGGCCAGTCCCACACGCCCTTATTTTATTATTATTATTTTTATTTGTTTCCCTCATCTCATGAAAACTCCTTCACTTTAAGGAAAACTCCTTTATTTCAACAAACTCCTTGATTTCATGATATTTCCCTAAAATCATGAAAATAATATAAAATTAGGAAAAGTGCCATGGGACCGGGCTCATTGGCCGGCCGGCCATGCCTTGGCCATAGCCGGTCCCATACTTCATGATTCCTTAATTTATTATTATTATTATTATTATTTCCTTCAGCTTATGAATTTTTCTCAGTTTCATCAAAATCCTTGATTTCTTCATATTTTCTCAAAATGTTGCTCAAACGCACATCAGAAAATATCAAAATTCTCAGGACTGAGACACAGACACTTTGACGACGTGAGCATATTACCTTGACCGACCAAGGTAGGCTCTTTGACTTGCAAGAGGCCGGTCCCACGTACTTTCATCATCTGACCTAATTTGTTCACATTAGGTTCAAACTCTTCCAAACAATTTTGGAATTTTCATAAAACGATCGTCAGTCGATCCCGTGACTAACCAGGGCTGGTTTCATGACCCCTTGGTCGGTTCTTCATCTCTTCATAATTTATTAGGTTTTATCACCTAAGTTTCAGACGAACATTGTTTGAATAAATGATTAAACCAGCATTTAATCATCTTTTCACCAACTGGTCTTCAAGAGACTTTGGTATTTTGTTCGCTCGAGCATCTGGGCGCTACATGGTCGATCCGTCATCCCATGTAGCCGGTCCCTCCTTCACTCCGTGGTTGATTTTCAATAAATCATCAATTGATCAGAATTAGGGTTTCGAGTCCAAGATTCATAATTCCAGATTCAAACGCTAATAATTTTATGTTGATCCCATGATCAACATTCTTTATCAATTATACTCGGTTCAGTTGCCAGTATTTTAAATTAATATTTGGTCCTGCTACCAATAATTCATCAAACGAGCAACATTTGCTCAAATGAGCAATATTTGCTCAGACTAAAGAATATTGGTTCAACTATCAATATTCAACAATCCATCGAATGAGCAATATTTGCTCACCTTAACTATCAAAATTTACTTGAGAATCATACCTTTGTCTCAACAAACACGTTCAATTCGTGAGTTTCAGAACATTTACAAATCACGTTCGACTCAGCAATACAAGGACTCATCGTCTCATTAAGTCAGCAACTGCCTAACTGAATATACGTCTGCCTTGCAGACTCCACAATCACGAGACATCAATTGTGTTACATGGGG
This sequence comes from Papaver somniferum, assembly GCF_003573695.1. NCBI lineage: Eukaryota > Viridiplantae > Streptophyta > Magnoliopsida > Ranunculales > Papaveraceae > Papaver > Papaver somniferum. Next base: position 38,131,655 of record NC_039361.1, on the reverse strand, counting down.
GGATATTAACTAGGGTTTTGGTCTGGCGGTCTACATCACGTGTGTTCATACACACGATGAGAATGTGAGAAATTCATGCAATCAGTTGAAGGAGTTAGCAAAGTAGTGGGTAGAAAATCAACCAAGTCTCCGCACGATGAGAAACTGGTTCTTAACACGATTTCCACTTCCCCACTCTTTGACCCCAGCAACTGTCACACTTCATGGGATCAAGGTGTTTACAATTCTAGCAATATAAATAAGTCTTTGAATCATGATTGAAAATATGACAATCTTTCGTCAAACAGACAACACGAGATTAACAACTCAACGTCTGAGCATTTACTCTCAACAGAGCAAATTCAATCAATCAGAGCTTATTTTATTTCTTTACACAGAATACACAACACACCTACAATCTTCGATCACCATTGATCTCACACATTTCTCATCTTCCCTCCTACAGATCGACCCATCCTCTCTTGTGACCGAATTGACTCTGGAACGACCATTGTCTTGGTTTAGGCCAAAGTCCTACAGATTGATCTCTTGAATTCAAAGCACTCCCTTTTTTCAGTGCATCTGTGTGAGTTTAACAGTTCGCTCGGTTCAAGGAGTTTCCTCCGCACGGTCGTCCCCTCAATTCCGTAAAAACCAATAACTCGTTTTGCCCCATCTACACAAACCATGGCTATAATGTTCATGAATCGATTCGAGTAAATCAAAATCGTTTTTGCTTCAATTGTATCTTGTATACTTCTATGAGATCTAAGAAATTGAACAACCCTCTAACTAGTTCTTTTGAGTCATTTGAACTAGTTATGGTGAAGATGAATAAGGTTGATACGAAAGTGCTTATATGGCTAACCATTGGTTAACTATTGTTGAACCAACTAGGTGTACATGTTTAGGTACGGTTACTCAAACCTAAATGAAGTTATATTTAATTTTTGTATAACAAGCTAAGTTCGATCTAACGGTTGAAATATATTGGCTTGAATCTAATCAGGTTTTCATCTAACAGTGAATATTGAATACTTTGTTACCAAGGTAACTTAGATTGCAAACCCTGATTTGGAGACTATATAAAGGAGAACTCTACCAACTGGGAAACCTAATCCCCACACCTCCTATGTGATACTAGTTGTATAAGATAGAGTCGATTCTCCTTTAACCTAAGGTTTCTCTCGAGACCGTGTAGGTTAACGACTTGAAGACTTCATTGGGATTGTGAAGCCAGACCCAACTATTTTCTCTGTAGTTGCATGATCTGATCTTGCTGTTTCTATCGTGATTGAGTGCAATCGTAAGATTGGCTTGAGATTAATATCTACGGGAGGCAAGATAGAAAGGTAGTCACAAACACCTTCGTCTCATCGTTTGTGATTCCACAATATCTTGTTTCGCTAGTCAATTAAGATTATTGTAAGGTGATTGATATTTCTAAGTTGTTCTTCGGGAATATAAGTCTGGTATATCAATTGGTTCATGTTCACCTTGATTTATCAAAAGACGGAACAAAACTCGTAGGTATTTCTGTGAGAGATAGATTTATCTATTCCTGTAGACTTTTCTGTGTGAGACAGATTTGTTTATTAAAGTCGACTTTGGGTCGTAGAAACTCTTAGTTGTGGGTGAGATCAACTAAGGGAATCAAGTGCGTAGTATCCTGCTGGGATCAGAGATGTAAGGAGCGCAATTGTACCTTGGATCGGTGTGAGATTGATTTGGGTTCAATTACAGTCTAGACCGAAGTTAGTTTGTAGTAGGCTAGTGTCTGTAGCGGCTTAATATAGTGTGTGTTCAATCTGGACTAGGTACCGGGGTTTTTCTGCATTTGCGGTTTTCTCGTTAACAAAACTTCTGGTGTCTGTGTTATTTCTTTTCTGCATTATATTTTGTTATATAATTGTAATATCACAGGTTATGCGTTGTATCGATTAATTGGTAAATCCAACCTTTGGTTGTTGATTGAAATTGATTGATCCTTGAACATTGGTCTTTGGTGCCGTTCAAGTGACTTCTCTTGTATTCAATCAGGCTCGCAAATTTCTATTTGTTTGAGTGAGGATTGAATCGATAAATTGAGATATAACTCTTTGATATACTTTTTATTAAGATTGAGTCTGACTGTCTAGTTGATTCTCTTAAAAGTATATTAGAGTTAGTCCATACAGATTGCTAAGAGAAATATTGGGTGAGGTTGTTAGACACCCGCTTTTTCATCTGTGTTATTTCTTTTCCGTATTATATTTTCTATATAATTGAAATATCACAGGTTGTGCGTAAGTTCAATCAATTGTGAATCCAACCTTTGGTTGTTGATTAAATTGATTGACACTTGGATATTGGTTTTTGATACCGTCTAAGTTATTTCTTATATTTAATCGGGCTCGCAAATTCTTAATCCCTCCGTCCTACTATTAGTTGACCTATTTTATAAATAATTTAGTTATAAAGTAGGTCAACTAATAGTGGGACGGAGGTAGTATTTGTTTGATTGCAGATTGAATTGAGAAATTAAGATATAACTCTTTGATATACTTTTCTTAAGATTGAGTCTGATTGTCTAGTTGATTCTCTTGAAAGTATATTGGTGTTAGTCCATACAGATTGTTAAGCGAAATATCGGGTGTGGTTGTTAGACCCCCGATTTTTCAATTGGTATCAGAGCGGGCAAACACGTTTAAGACCTCATAAGTCTGTGTTTGTAGCGATCTGACTCTATAGACAGAAGTGCTATCTCTATAAACGTACCACCATTCCTCGATGGATCGAATCACTTATGGTGGAAAATTGCTATGCGTGCCTTTCTTGAAGCGAGTGATTTTCAATCATGGACTTATGTTGTTAATGGCTATTTTTCTCCGGTTGTTACAGTAGGCGATGTAATTGTTCCAAAGGATATCACTGATTATAATGTTGTTGAGATTCTTGCAAAATTATGACGGATTAAATGCTATCATCCATGCTATTACCCCAGATCTTCAGCACCATGTGACTACGTGCGCTCGGTCTAAAGATGCGTGGGATATGTTAGAAACCATATTTGAAGGGAATACCTGTGAAAAAGAAGCTAGGCTTCAAAACCTAAATTCTTATTGGGAAAACCTGCGTATGGCAGATGAAGATTCATTTGATGAGTTTAATCACAAAGTGTCTGAAATTGTTAATGTATCTTTTGCATTGGGTAAGACAATTCCTGAAAAGGACATTGTGATAAAAATTCTCATATCATTGCCATCTAGATACGATTATAAGAAACATGCCATCGTTGAAGGAAATAACCTTGATTCGCTTTCCAGAAATACTCTCATTGGGAAGTTAAATATCTTTGATCATGAGCATGTATCCAAATCTGGAAAGGATATTGCTTGCTTTCAAAGCACAAAAGAACACTAAATTACTTGATAAAAGTAAAAGTGTTGGCATCTCTGAAGATGATCCTTCTGAGACTGATTCATCAGATGAAGATCTTGACAAGTCAGTCTCTTTGATCACAAGACAGTTTAGAGATCTTCTTTTGAAGAAAAGTAAACGGTTCACTAGAGATAAACCTAAGTCATCAGTTAAACCTCATAATCGTGTTCCTCCTAAAAACAGGTATACTGACGATACTGATGATGAGGATATGCCACAATGCTTCAAGTGTAAAGGTTTTGGTCATTTTTCAAATGAGTGTCTGAATCGTAGAAAATACACTGGAAACAAAGGTCTTGCTGCAACTTTTGATGAAATGTCTGATCATTATGATTCTAATGAAGACGAAAAATCAAGTGTTGCACTCCTCTGTGAAAATATTGATTTTGATAATTGGAGCAATACGTACATCAATATCGATATTCTTCCGGGAGAAACTTCAACCACCTTGGAGGATAAAATGGACTTCTCTTTGTCTACTGGAAATTCTGTTTCTAATTTTTCAGGTTCTACCATTTGTCTAGCAGCCTGCACAGCTATGACGTTTGAACCATCCTCCATATTGACATGTTCTTATTGTATTCTCAAGGGTCATGAACTCTCCAAATGTTTCAAGTACAAACATAAGATAAGATATGTCAACAAACTTCAACGAAGAGCAATTCGATTATTAAACAAGCTCAAACTTATTCAGAAGTCGTCTGAGGTATGTAATCTCATCTCTTCCCCGATGAAGTTAATTTCCAAAGAAAAAATTAGACCACTAGAGAAAAGAATATGGTCTAAACAGTTTGTGAAACAGGGTTTTAAGAATTCCATTCAAGAAGGTTATGGTGGACAGATTATTGTTTACCCCAACACAACTTAAATGTATTGGTTGTGTATCTTGTCTCATGTGACTGGTTCAAAAGACACAAGGGTTTGTGAAAATGCGGGGGTCTAGCAACCTCACCCAATATTTCGATTAACAATCTGTATGTACTAACTCTAATGTACTTTTAAGAGAATCAACTAGACAGTCAGACTCAATCTTAATAAAAAGTATATCACGGAGTTAATATCTATCTCACTTGATTTGATCTTTACTCAAGCAAATAAGAATTCGCGAGTCTTTATCAAATACAAGGATGATAAAATTGGATGGTACCAAAGACCAATATCCAAGGATCAATCAATTACCAATCAACAACTAAAGGTTAGATTTCACAATTGATCGATACAACGCACAACCTGTGATATTTCAATTATATAACAAAATATAATGTGTAATAGGAATAACACACACCAGAAATTTTGTTAACGAGGAAACCAAAAATGCAAAAAAAAAAACCCGGGACCTAGTCCAGATTGAACACCACACTGTATTAAGCCACTACAGACACTAGCCTACTACAAACTAACTTCTGTCTGGACTGTAGTTGAACCCTAATCAATCTCACACTGATTCAAGGTACAGTTGCGCTCCTTACGTCTCTGATCCCAGCAGGATACTACGCACTTGATTCCCTTAGCTGATCTCACCCACAACCAAGAGTTTCTACGACCCAAAGTCGAAGACTTTAGTAAACAAATCTGTATCACACAGAAAAGTCTACAAGGATAGATAAATATGTCTCCCACATATAAACCTAAAAGTTTTGTTCTGTCTTTTGATAAAAATCAAGGTGAACAAGAAACAATTGACAAACCAGACTTATATTCCCGAAGAACAACCTAGTATTATCAATCACCTCACAATAATCTAAATCGTATGGTAACGAAACTAGATATTGCGGAATCACAAACGATGAGACGAAGATGTTTGTAATTTCTTTTTATCTTTCCCTATCGGAGATATAATCTCAAGTCAATTATTCAACCGAACTCGTACGATAGAAAATGGCAAGATCAGATCGCTCAACTACAAGAGAAGTAGTTTCGCCTGGCTTCATAATCCCAATAAAGTCTTTAAGTCGTTAATCGACAGGGTCTCGAGAAGAAACCTACGATTAAAGGAGAATCGACTCTAGCAAACCAACTAGTATCACACAGGAGGTGTGGGTATTAGTTTTGCACAGTTTCTAGACATCTCCTTATATAGTTTTTAAATCAGGGTTTGCAATCTAAGTTACCTTGGTAACAAAGCATTTGATATTCACCGTTAGATGAAAAACCTGATTTATTCAAGCTAATATCTTTCAACTGTTAGATCGAAACTTAGCTTGTCACACACAAATGAAATGTATTCATTTAGGTTTGAGTAACCGTACCTAAACGTGTACATTGGTTGGTTCACAAATGGTTGACCAATGGTTATCCATATGAGTTCTTTCATATTACTGTATTCATCTTTCTCATAACTAGTTCAGATGACTCATAAGAACTAGTTCAAGAGTTGTTCAATTGCTTAGGTCTTTATACATAGACACAATTGAAACAAAATCAGTTTGATTCATTTGAATCAATTCATGAACAATATACCCACGGTTTGCAAAGATTGCATTCCTTATAATTTATTGTTTTAAGTCCATGAACTACCGATTTGAGAAATAACTAGCTTGGGTACGCGTACGGGTATGCGTATCTTAGCTACCGGATTTGAGTTGGTTTTAGTTTCCAAACTCAGCAGACTTTTTCGGGTGAAAAACTTCCGCCAGTACGCGTACGGGTACGCGTACCCAACATTCTCCTTCACCAATACCGCATGCACACATATGCAAGCACTTGGTTTCCGGCACATGGATTTATACACTAATGTGTGAACACACTATATGCTTACATCCATAGGTGGTTACATATTCTCAACTCTACATTTCAATCATTAAAACATTCTTCTATAATGTTATAAGAGTTGTTAGACATAAAAAATCGACTATCGTCATCAAAGCTATTTTCAAGATTGAAATGTCATCATGACTTTCGTCACGGGTAAAGATGAAGATGGTTAAAGCAAAAGCTTACCAACACGTATTTCGATAAAAAGATAGGCGAGCAAACTCGGCTCGAAATAGCAAATATGTATGTATGAAAACTATCATACTTATACGACTTTAGTCTCAAGAGTAGGAAATATAGTAGATAGACTTTTGAGTGACAAGATGAGTTCAAGTCTCCACATACATTTTGGTCGGATGAAGTTCCACCGGTTCTTTGAGTAGTTCTTTGTCTTTGCAAGATAATCGCCATGGAGTCTTGAGCTCAACTATTCCTAACTATCCTAGACCGAGACTTAGTCATAATTATACTAGAAATCAAGATTTATAGTTTTGATCGCTAATATTGACAAACATGCTTGAGGTAGCAACACATGCAAGTTCGAACGAGCAATGCTCTAACAATCTCCCCCTTTGTCAATTTTAATGAGAAAACTATCAATACATATGGATGACAAAATAAATAAAAATTTGTAGCTTCTCGTCCACATGCTTGATCTCCTTGGTGCTTCAACGTTACTTGAAAACTTCGTCTTTTCCAAGTACTCTCTTGATTCCATAGATGTTCAATTCAACATCATAGTTGTTAAAGTTCCGTAGCCATAAAAATGAGAAAACAGAAGCTCCCGATCATTGTTATACAATGTCATAGTATTATTAAACAGCATCAAAGTTCTCATATCACAACTTCGACAACGATACTATGGTGATATGTATCACTCCCCCTTAGTCAATACTTTCGTCTCAACATGAAAACCACCCCCCTTACATAATGACCCATAAAGCACGTAAATCATATGTATTTGTAGTGTGAACTACACATTAATTCTCCCCCTTTTTGTCAATAAAATTGGCAAAGGTACGAAAACGGGATCCTAATGAATTTTCACGGAGACACTTCAAGACCAAAGAAAAGTACATATCAACTTGTTTAGATGCAATCATAAAGCCTAGGCTAAATGCATTCATCAAGGAGTTTATAAAGATACAAGATAACCCCTAAATAATTCCACAGCCGCACTTCCCACAAAGATATGGAAATTAAGCGCAAGTTCAAAAGAACTCTCCCCCATTTGATGTCATTCCCAAGAGAACAACAAGAGCGACCTTACTTTTACAAGAAAAGAAGGATTTTATTGGACACCAAAAACCATAGATAAATGATCTTCTATATCCAAAATTCTCAATTAAACTAACCACAAGAAAACCCATGATTAATTTAATCGGAATACACAACCAAAATAACCACAAACGAATCTATGATTAATCTAGTTGGAAATGCTCGACATAAGAGAGATTACAGAGCTACGACTAAGTTCACCATAAAAGAATGTTTAACTCAGTCTTCTTATGCTCAACACAAGAAAAACTTATGGAGCATTGCAGTATACACATAAAATATGGATCAGGGAATGATCAATACTGCGGCATATACAAGGATTCATTTTATTTTCCATCACTATTTGCACAATGACATACAATAGACATAATCCTTGTAAACAAAAGATTTTAACCTATCTTCCATCAATAATTGACATAATAGGCTTAACTTTTGTTTGTCAAAAGTTCATCGATCTTGTATCAATACATGCATATCGACATATAAAAGAGATAACTTTTGACATCATATGGGACAATAATAGTTCACGGATGCAAACACACATATCCCATAACATATTGCAATATATAAAACCATAAGGATTAATATTGCAAAAATCATCTTCCAAACAATTTTAGAATTTAAATAAATAAACCTAAAAACATGAAGATGAAAACGTTGGACATAGCTATGTGTACTCACAATAATGGCTATTCCAAATTCTAGTTATTATTCCTACAACATAAGAAATAAATTCTCATAAGAAGACTTTTTAGACATTGATATCTTTGAGAAATTCTGCATCGTTCCCGAACTCCTTGTCGTCAACAGCCATTGGAACATAGGTTTCGTGGAGGAAGGAGTCAATACCAACAAACCGTCTTGGCTGAAGATGTCGAACCATGGCCTTCTGAATTTCCAAAGATCTTAACACACAAGCCTTTATTTGTCGAATATCCTTTCTTGTCTCTTTCAACTCATCAAGAACATTAGAGAATTTATGAGAGTTAGAAGGAACTGCCCTTGGCTTCCTCACATTCCTTCTTTTTATTTTCAAGGATGGAGACACCAGAGATTTTTCTTTTTCCTTGGTGATTGATGGCTTAAAAATCATATTGATATCTTTTCCATCTGAAGACATGATGCTTGGAGTATCCATAAAGCACGGTTGTGTGAGAGGAGTTCACAATTCAACTTCAACAAGCAGTCTTAAGATATAAATAATGTCAGAGAAGGAAAAAGGAATGTAGGGATTCGAAACCTTTAAACAGGTTCGTACACGTCCAACTCACAACCCTATAAAGAGCGGAATTGTCGATAATAACCCTCTTCTTTTGGCAAATCGGTCCCTTCCAATATCAATAGTGATATGAAGAAATTTCAAGGCCAAACAACTCAAAGCTAAAAAAATATATTATATTAATTTTTTAAATTTAAATCCTGAGGTGTGCAAGATCTTGTCTCTTTTGAACATGCACATGAGACAATATGCACAAAAACAACACAATCAGGTTGTGCTGTGGTGAACAATGATTTGTCCACCATGACCCTTTTGTACGGAATCAATGGAACTATGCCTTTCCGCATGTTTAGACCAGGTTTTCCTCTCTAATAGTCTATATCTTTCTTTGGAAACTAGTCTTTTCGAAGAGGACAAGATTTTACGTACCTTGGCTGTTTTCTCCGCGAGTTTAAGCTTATTGGCTAGACGAGCTGCTCTTCGTTGAAGTTTGTTGACATATCTCATCTTGTGTTTGTACTTGAAACACTTTGAAAATTCATGTCCCTTGAGAGAATAATAGGATAATATCAACGCAAAGGATGGTTCAGGGGCCTTTGAAACGCAAGCTGCTAGGCACAAATTAGATACTGAAACATTAAGCAAAGGGTTTCCAAAAGACGGTCAATTGATTCTTCCATCTTGATTGGGCTCTCTTCTAAAAGATCATCAAGATTGATGTATGTATTGATACAATTATCAAAATCAATATTTTCATACAGAAGAGCAACACTTGATTTCTTGTCTTCATCAGAATCATAATTGTCAGACGTATCGTCAAGTGTCGCAGCAAGACCTTTGTTCCCAGTGTATTTTCTACGATTTGGGCACTCATTTGCAAAATGACCAAATCCTTTACACTTAAAGCAGTGAGGCATATCCTCGTCATCAGTCTCATTAGTGTCCCTGTTTTTAGGAGGAATATGATTATGAGGTTTGACTAATGCTTTTGGCTTATCTCTGGAGAACCGTTTACTTCTCTTCAACATAAGATCTCTAAACTGTCTTGTGATCATCGAGACTGATTTGTCAAGATCTTCATTTGATAAATCTGTCTCAGAGTGATCATCTTCAGAGATATACACATTTTTACCTTTATCAAGTAATTTTGTGTCTTTCAGTGCTTTGAACACAACATCCTTAGATTTGGACGAGTGTTCGTTATCAAAGATCTTAAGCTTCCCAACCACTGTATTTCTGGAGAGCTTATCAAGGTTATTTCCCTCAACGATAGCATGCTTCTTAGAATCGTACCTAGATGACAGCGATCTGAGAATTTTCATCACCATGTCCTTTTCAGGAATAGTCTTACCCAGTGCAAAAGATGCATTAACAATTTCAGACACTTTGTGATTAAACTCATCAAATGAATCCTCATCTGCCGTACTAAGGTTTTCCCAATCAGAATTAAGGTTTTGAAGCCTAGCTTCATTTTCACTGGTATTTCCTTCGAATACGGTTTCTAAGATATCCCACGCATCTTTAGACCTAATACAATTTGAAACATGGTGCTGAAGATTTAGGGTAATGGCATGTATGATGGCATTCAAACCGTCGGAGTTTTGCTTTGCAGCAAGTATCTCAGCAACATCGTATTCGCCTATATTTTTTGGAACATTAACGTTACCTACTGCAACAACCGGAGCATCATAGCCATTAACAACATATACCCATGATTGAAAATCACGCGCTTGAAGAAACGCTCGCATAGCAATTTTCCACCATAAGTAATTAGAGCCATCGAAAACTGGTGGTACATTAATAGAGATAACACCTCTGTCCATAGAGTCATATCGCTACAAACACATACTTTTGAGGTCTTGAACGTGTTTGCCTGCTCTGATACCAATTGAAAATGGGGGGGTCTAACAACCTCACCCAATATTTCGATTAGCAATCTGTATGGACTAACTCTAATATACTTTTAAGAGAATCAACTAGATAGTCATACGAAATCTTAATAAAAAGTATATCACAAAGTTAATATCTCTCTCACTTGATTTTGAAAAAGCGGGGGTCTAACAACACCACCCAATATTTCGCTTAGCAATCTGTATAGACTAACTCCGAAATACTTTGCTAGAGAATCAATTAGACAGTCAGACTCAATCTAGATAAAAGTATCTCAACAAGTTAATATCTCTCTCTTGATTTGATTTTACTCAAGCTAATAGAAATCAGCGAGTCCTAATCAAACACAAGGAATACTTGGACGGTACCAAAGACCAATGTCCAAGGATCAATCAATATCAATCAACAACCAAAGTTTGGATTTCCAATTGATGATCATGAACGCACAACCTGTATTATTTCAATTATATAAAATATAATGCGGAAAAGAAATAACAGAGACACCAGAATTTTTTTAACGAGGAAACCGCAAATGCAGAAAACCCCCGGGACCTAGTACAGATTGAATACACATTGTATTAAGCCGCTACAGACACTAGCCTACTCCAAGCTAACTTCGGATTGGACTATAGTGGAACCCCAATCAGTCTCCCACCGATCCAAGGTACAGTTGTACTCCTACGCCTCTGATCCCAGCAGGATACTGCACACTTGATTCCCTTAGTTGATCTCACCCACAACCAAGGGTTGCTACAACCCAAAATCGCAGACTTGATAATAAACAAATCTGTCTCACACAAAAAAGTCTATCAAAAGGATAAATCTGTCTCCCACAGAAAAACCCTAGGTTTTGTTCCGTCTTAAGATATAAAATCAAGGTGAACATGAACCAATTGATAATCCAGTCTTATATTCCCGAAGAACAACATAGATTAATCAATCACCTCTCAACAATCCTTCTTGACTACACAAGTGGTTTGTCGAGTAATCACAAACAGTGAGACGAAGATGTTTGTGACTTCTTTATCTTGCCTATCGGAGAACTCTCACGATCTCAAGACAATCAATCGATTGTACTCGTACGATAGAAGATGCAAGATCAGATCACACAACTACGATAAAAGTAGTATCGGTCTGGCTTCACAATTAAAATAAAGTCTTTAAGTTGTTAACCTAGTTTTAGAGAAGAAAACCAAAGGTTAAAGGAGATCGACTCTAGCGAGAGCACTAATATCACACAGACGTGTGGGGATTGGTTTTGCTCAAAGCTAGATGTCTCCTTTTTATAGCCCTCAAATCAGGGTTTTGTCTTAGTTACAAAGGAATCCATATTCACCGTTAGATGAAAACCAGATTTAGATTCAAGCTAATATTTATCAACCGTTAGATCGAAAACTTAGCTTGTCACACACACTTGGGTAGACGTTTACTGGGTTTGCGAAAACCATGCCCAAACGTGTATGTGTATGTTGGTTCAACATAGTAACCCAAAAGGTTAACCATATGAGCATTTCATATTAACCTTGTTATTCTTCACCATAACTAGTTCAAGTGACTCAAATGAACTAGTTAAAGAGTTGTTCAATTTCTATGAGATCTTATGTAACTACACAAGACACAATTGAAACAAAGATGTTTCGATTCGATTTGAATCGGCTCATGAACTTTGTATCCACGGTTTGCATAAAAAATTCAGTAGTAATTTAAGTTTCATGTTCAGAGCACATCTTTAGATCATAACCTCTTAAGTTCACAAACAAGTACGCGGACTTAAGTAAACCGGTTGAGTTTTCCAAACTCAGCAGAAATTCTCGGAAAGAGAACTTCCGCCGGTTCGCGGACTGAGCAAACAAACGAGTTTTGGAAAATCCAGCAGAAATTGTCGGTCGAGAGCTTCCGACAGTTCTCGGACTTGGCAAGCCAATTCCACAATCCTTTCGGTTTCTCTTGATCAACAAAGTTGGAAAACTACGGTTCAAGAAATACATGGTTATGTAATCTAAACTCTCATTTCAATCATTGAGACATTCTCAGAGGAGCTATGTAGCCGTTATTCTCAGATCGATTCACGTCAGAGCAATTCTCAAAGTGATTGAAACTTTTCATGACTTTCGTCACTAGGTGAAGATAAACTTGATCAAAGCGAAACACTTTACCAACACACGATTTCGAGAAAAAGATAAGCAATGAATGCTCAGATCGAAATGTCAAATGTGTATGATCTAGTCTATATAGCATACGACTTTTGTCTCATAAGAATTAGGAGGTAGAAGAGATAGACTTTTGAGTGATAGATAAGTTCAAGTCTCCACATACCTTTTTGTTGATGAAGTTCCACGGTTCCTTGTATAGATCTTCGTCGTTGTATGATGAATCTCCATGAAGTCCTTGATCTCAACTACACTTTTCTATCCTAGTCTGAGACTTAGCTATGTAGGCTATAAATCAAGACTCATAGTTTTGATCACTAACATTGACAAACATGCTTGAGATAGATATGTAGGCTAGAAATCAAGACTCTAACAATCTCCCCATTTGTCAATTTTAGTGACAAAACTATTAATACATATGGAATACAAAAAAGATAAACTTTAGTGGCTTCTATTCCATAGTCTAATCTTCAATGTTCCCTGAAATCTTCGTCCTTCCAAGTACTTCAATGATCCCAAAGGTTGTAAGTTTAGCATCACCATTGTTGAAGTTCCGTAGCTATAACAATGAGAGAAATAGAGATTCTCGATCATCATTATACAGTGACATAGAATTATTATGTAACATTAAAGTCCAATGTATCACGACTTTAACAATAATACTACGGTGATATGTATCACTCCCCCTTAGTCAATACTCCATCTCGATCATGGAAACCACTCCCCCTTACACAATGATCCGAAAACCATATGTATTTGTAGTGTGAACTACATTATTTCCCCCCCTTTTTGTCAATAAAATTGGCAAAGGTACAAGAACGGGATCATAATGAAATTTCCATAAGAGACATTTCATATACTAAAAGAAAAATACATACCAACTTAATTTAGATGCAATCATAAATCCGAAGCTAAATGCATTCATCAAGGAGTTTTAAGATACAAGATAACCCCTATAAAATTCCACAGCCGCATACCCCGCAAGATATTACCATTAAGCACAAGTACAAAAGAACTCTCCCCCATTTGATGTCATTCCCGAAAGAACAACAAGAACGACCTTAATTTCGAAAGAAAAGAAGGATTTTTAAATTGGACACCAAAAACCATAGAAATGATTTTCTATATCCAAAGCTCAACCTAATTAATCACAAGTAAACCCATGATTAACTCAATTGGAATACGCAACTAAATCAAACCACAAAAGTGATCAATTTAATTGAAGGTGCTGAACATAAGTAAACTTACGGAGCTACAACTAAGGTAATCATACGGAGATGACTAGCTTAATCGTTCACATACTCAACATAAGGAAAACCTTACGGAATATACGACTACATCAACCAATAAAACATGATTAGTATAGGCGTTCATATACTCAACACAAGAATTTGTGGAATATATGAAAACTCAACTAGACTAATTACAAGAGAACTTATAATTAATCTAATTGGAATACAAACAACTGATGTATTTTCAAATGGTTGTAGTTATAGTGGTAAAAATAGGTTCTTTTCAGATTTGTGAAGGGAATAAAATTTTTAGATTTTTTAAAACTTAAGAATGTAGCAAAATTAAATAGCAAAGTGATGTGAAATTTTATGGACAAATAGGGTTTTAAGATTCCACCATTCAACAATACTTATATGATCTAATATTTTTTTTACTATGCAATTTAAATAATTGGTTTGATTCAAAATATTGCCAAAAGCAGATTTCCAAAATATCAAATGTTAATCACAAGTATAATGCATCAAGAGTCTAAAACTAAGCATGCATTATCAAGGGAAAACACAGTTGATTAATAAAAATCATTTAATTCATTTTTATCAATGCAATTAATCACATAAAAATATTGCATAAATTAATAAAATAGAGATTACCACATAATTATTGTGAGAATGGCTTCCTCTGTCACCCCTAGGATTGGGTTTAGATACTCATGATGAAAAACATCTCAAAATATTTCATTGATGCTCAAAAGTGTTTTACAATGAAGAGAAAGACAAGAAAATGATATAAAACAGGATTCTGCGACCCACATAAGGCGTCCAGAATCAACGATAGAGATGAAGTGTTGTTGTCGTTGGAAAACTATGACCCACGAGCGACAGTCGTTGTCTTTGTTGGTAAACGACTGCCTTTGGTAGTCTGTTCTTCCTCTTCTTCTTCCTCCTCGAGCAGCAGCAGCAGCAGAACCAGAATCTCTGCAACTTCAATTTTCTTGCTCTGTAGTGCTCTAAACCTCTCCCAATTCTCTCTCCCCTCTTCTATGAGTCCCAAGCACTCTATATATACTCCACAGGATCAAGAAGTCTCGCTATAACTCGAGATAATTCTCTCTTAACTCGGTTTGATGAAAAAATATTCTGGGAATATTTTCTTCCCTCATTTAGATTCTCACGCGTATATTTCCATCCTGGTCACTCTAGAAATGTTTACACACGACCCACAATGTTGCTATAGCCCTCATGCATGAGCAGAACACGCTCAAATCTTCTCCAATCCCGTGTCCAACCCGTGTTTCCCTGTTTTGCATTCCGTGAATTATCCAGCTAATTCTGGCCAAATTTGATCGAACCAAAAGCCCAAAACGTGTTTGCTAGGACATATCACAACTTCCTACCAAAAATCATCCATTGAATCGCCCTAGAACACGTTCAAAAATTCCAACAAAACATCTGCCAGTTGATAGTACTTTTTTCCCGCCAATTTTTGGTTTTTTGAATTTGGGAAGAAGATGTCCTCCCCCTAACCAGAACTGGGGTGCAAATAGCAGCTGCTTTGGGGGTGACCTGGGGGTGCCCCTTAGTAATTAGGTTACCCCTTATCCAAAAGCGAGAGTCCGAATAGCACTTGTCCTCCGGAGGTGCTCCGTGCAACTTTTCGAGCCGAATTTTCCAATAATAATTATTTTCCAAAAATACCTACAAACACACAAAACACCATAATAAGGACGAAAATAAGTACTAACAATACGAAACATTGAGGACAAATTAGACACATAAATGCGTTTATCAAATACCCCCAAAATTATTATTTGCTAGTCCTCGAGCAAAAATAAAAAATAAAACCGAGTTAATCTCGGGAGGGTTTACCAGAAGTGTACCCACAAAACCATCCAGACCCTAGCTATCTATGTCGAACCTTGGAAGGCACTAAAGAATCTCCTTGGTTGGCTTACAATCACTGACTACAGGAGGAAGTACCCTGATGCGAAATTCCAATTGTTGTACACGAGTTTACACTCAAGCATACTAAAATTCATATAAAGTGACAGAGCTCTACTCAGATAGTTGCACTATGGACATCATATTCAGAGTCAAACTAATCATATGGATAGAAAAAGGAGATGGAAATAGAAAAATGTAGATGGTTTTGATGTTAACCAAATGATCGATGTTTCACATATCTGTCTGAAGGCCACTGCCAGAATGAACCTATCCTAATGGACTGAGATACCGGTCTGACTAATATCAACACAACTGGCATATACAAGGGAACTAGTGGTCAATAACTTAAATCTAGATCAACAAACTGGCAAATACAATGGAACTAGCAGTTGACTACACAGAACAATAACCATTTTTTTTTAACTTAACGGCATGAATAGATCTTTTTGATCTTCTTGTCAGCAGATTACACGATAATTCCCACGGGTCCTGCATTCCACGCTTGCTTAGGCGACGGAAACAGGGAGAACACACGCATATTGCTATCCAAGTGTTAATACTTATTACGATGGGTCTAACTGGTCCGGTCTTTTTTTTTTTTTTTAGTAACTCAGTCACTCTAATTCACCCTAGCAGTGGTAACAACTTGAATCGTGTGCCCCACCTAATCACTTAGAGAAACATAGTTTAAAATGAAAAAAAAAAATAAAAAAAAATGAAAAGGACTCAACGAGATATGGTGCAACTATCATGTTATTTCTAACACCTGAGCTCTGTGTTTTATGAATAGACTCTATATATGTTTCCATCTAATCAGATTGGTTCCTCAACTCCTACAACCAAGATGCTTCCATCCACTTAGATTAGTTAGTTCCATCCTGAATACGCATAAATTTCTAGGCTCTGGAGTTTATTTATTGCAACTAAAAGCTAACAAAAAGTTTCTTCCCCACCCCCAAACTTAAATCTAACATTGTCCTCAATGTTTCTAATTAAAGAGCATTACCAAAAGTAAAATAACATGAGGAGAAGTTGGAAAGATAATACCTGGGTGAAGAAAATCAAAAACTAATATACAACATACAACTGCCTCGATGGTCAATCAAGGGTAAACATGGTCCTCCAGAGGGACCTCCTCAACATCACCTGTAGGAAAGGGCTTTAAAAATGGTTTCAATCTCTGACCGTTAACCTTTGAAGAACTACTACCATCCGGTGTCTCGATCTCAACAGGTCCATGAGGAAAAATAATGCGAACAATAAAATGACCCGTCCACCGAGAACGTAACTTCCCAGGGAAAAGATGCAAGCGGGTATCATACAGAAGAACTTTTTGACCTGGAGAAATGACTTCCGTAAAATGTTTCTATCATGCACAAGTTTCATTTTGTTCTTATACTCCTTCGCACTATCGTAAGCATCTATACGAATCTCGTCCAACTCATTGAGCTGGAGTTTCCTATGGGCTCCTGCCTCGTCAAGTGAAAAATTTAGCTGCTTAACAACCCAATAAGCTCTATGTTCTAACTCAACAGGTAAGTGACATTCCTTGCCATAAATAAGCCGATAAAGCGACATTACAATGGGGATCTTAAACGCAGTACAGTAAGCCCACAAGGCATCAGTAATCCTAGAAGACCAGTCTTTCCGATTAGGATTAACTGTTTTCTCTAATATACGTTTTATCTCCTTATTGGAAACCTCTACCTGACCACTAGTCTGTGGATGATACGGGGTAGCTATCTTATGTGTAATACCACATTTCTTCATCAGAAGCTTAAAAGGCCCATTACAAAAGTGCGACCCTCCATCACTAATTATAGCTCGTGGTGTACCAAAACGTGTAAGTATATTATTTTTCAAGAACTCAATCACAACCCTATGGTCATTGGTTTTACACGCAACCACCTCAATACACTTAGAGACATAGTCTACGACGACAAGGATGTATAGGTTACCAAAAGAATTAGGAAACAAACCCATAAAGTCAATACCCCACACATCAAAGACCTCAACAATTAAAATAGGGTTCAAGGGCATCATGTTCTTACGGGAAATGGTTCATAATTTCTGGCATCGTTCACAAGTAACACAGTAACTGTGGGAGTCTTTAAACAACGAAGGACAATAGAATCCACACTGCAATATCTTAGCAACAGTTTTCTTAGCACTAAAGTGACACCCACAAGCATGATCATGACAAAAGGAAATAATATTGGACTGGTCACTCTCAGGTATACATCTCCTAATAATCTGGTCTGGACAATACTTGAACAAATAAGGATCATTCCAAAAGAAGTGCTTAACCTCAGCTAAAAATCTAGAATGATCTTGTTTACCCCAATGTTGGGGCATTCGACCAGTAACAAGATAGTTCACTATATTCGCATACCAAGGTAATTGGGTAACAAAGAACAATTTTTCATCAGGAAAGCTATCCCTTATAGGAAGGGAATCATCTGGGGAACTAACAACTAGCCTAGACAAGTGATCTGCTACAACATTTTCGGCACCCTTTTTGTCTCTAATGTCTGGAGAAAACTCTTGCAACAACAGAATCCACCTAATCAATCTAGGTTTAGTATCCTTCTTAGAAAAAAGATATTTTAAAGCAGCATGATCAGTATATATAATGATCTTAGAACCTAAGAGATAGGGTCTAAACTTGTCTAAGGCAAACACAATGGTAATAGTTCCTTCTCGGTAGTGGTATAGTTCAACTGGGCATCATTCAGAGTTTTGCTAGCATAGTAAATCACATGAAGTAACTTATTTTCTCGCTGACCTAGCACAACACCAATAGCATAATCTGAAGCATCACACATGATCTCAAAGGGTAGGTTCCAGTTGGGTGCCTGGAATATGGGGGCGGTAGTGAGTAATGTCTTAAGCTTCTCAAAAGCCTCTAAACAAGCATCATCAAAGAAAAAATTAACATCTTTTGCAAGCAAATTGCAAAGAGGTCTAGACATCAAGCTAAAATCCTTAATGAAACGACGATAAAAACCAGCATGCCCTAAGAATGACCTAATATCTCTTACATTTTTTGGGACCGGTAAACTTTTAATAAGGTCAACTTTGGCTCTATCTACCTCTATACCCTTTGAAGATACAATATTCCCTAGAACAATTCTTGAACGAACCATAAAGTGACATTTCTCCCAATTAAGCACTAAATTCTTTTCCTTACACCTAGTCAAAACTAATGACAAATGATGCAAGCACTCATCGAAAGACGAACCAAACACTGAAAAATCATCCATAAAGATCTCTAAGAACCGTTCTACCATGTCAGAAAATATGCTCATCATGTAACGCTGAAAAGTCGCAGGGGAATTACATAGCCCGGAAGGCATGCGTCTATACGCAAAGGTACCAAAGGGACAGGTAAAAGTGGTTTTCTTCTGGTCTTCTGGGGCAATAACGATCTGATTATATCCAGAGTAGCCATCAAAAAAGCAGTAGTGACTATGTCCAGCTAATCTCTCTAGCATCTAGTCGATGAAGGGAAGGGGAAAGTGGTCCTTCCTAGTGACCTTGTTCAATTTCCTATAGTCAATACAAACACGCCAACTCGTGGTCACTCGGGTCGGGATTAACTCATTGTTATCATTCTGGACAACAGTAATACCAGATTTCTTGGGAACAACCTGAACGGGGCTGACCCACTTACTGTCTGAAATAGGGTAGATAATGCCTGCATCTAATAGCTTAAGAACCTCAGTTCGAACTACTTCTTTCATATTGGGGTTTAGTCGACGTTGCATCTCCCTAGAAGGTTTGGTATCTTCCTCTAAATAGATCTGATGCATACAAACAGTAGGACTTATACCCTTAATGTCTGCTATGGTCCATGGAAGGCTTGGAAAGATGCCTACAACTATAACTGCAAGTGCACAGTGTCACAATGTAACACAGGGAAAGCACAGGTCGATCCTCAGGGACAAGGTGGGTGTAAGTTGATGCTTCTAATGGTCTTTACTAACTGATTCTATGTGACAAAGTGACAGATAATGATTTTTCTGTTGTGTTGAAACACAACTGAGCTGTTTTGGTGTAACTGAAATAGTGACAGAAAGTAAAGGTAACAGTGGCAGTGGGAATGAAGGTGTGATTCTAGGGTTAAGATTTCCCTTTCACCTAGCTAGTTCACCTAGGTTAAATCCTTGTCCCTAATGGACAAGAGGGTCTAGTTCAAGCTAGTCTCTTGGCCAGGGCAATTCATGTGGCAAGTTATCTAAACTAAAATCCTTAGATTAACCCCTAGCATTGCCTATCTGATTAAAGCATAAACAATGACAGGTCATTTAGGTTTCTAGGTCTCTAACTAATATGGCTGGTTAATCCCTTAGAGCTACCACTAACCCCTAGCATTAGTGGTCTTTTTACAGCACCACTAATCACAAGTCAGTGAGGCTTTTAGGAATTTAGCTAGCCTAGACTATTTTGAGTTCTACAAGAATCAACCTAAAGGATAACCAACATGGCTTAAGGGTCTTCTCACCCTAGTTGTGGATTTAGAACATGTTTAACATAATAAATATTTGAAATTGAAATTAACTGAATTATGAACTTGAATTGAAATTGAACAGAATTTAACAGTAGATTGAGAAGTGATAGTAGAGAGCACTGGCTAGTCCAGGCCTCTAATGGGTTGTGCTCTGGCTAATCCAGGCATACCCTAAACATACTACATCGTTTCCCTTTTATAGCTTACAACAAAATCCCTAATTTCACAAAACACTAAAATTTGCAAACCCTAACTTTTGGGGAAAATCAAATTCGACATACCCATGTGTAAATTGGCTTCGACCCATGCTTCTTGATGTCCCTCTGATGCTCTTTCTGCTCCAATTGATGTACTGCAACCCTAGCTCGAGTTGTTTCATCAACTCCACACCTAGGTCAGAGAGATGTGGGTTTGGGGAAACGACTAGGCTAGGAAGAGAAAACTGTGGTGCGTACGGGTTTTGGTAGAGGCAGAGAGGAGTGTAGTGAAGCTCGAGGAGCAGCAGTTGCAGGCTGCCATGGTCGGGTGGAAGGAGGAGCTGGTTTGCAGAGGAAAAGAGAATTTGGGGAAAGAAGAAAGAACCGATGGGGAAGAGGAAAGGGTCTGTTTGTTTTGGGAATAGGGTATTCGATACTAGGGTGTTAGCGGACGCATCAGTATTTGATGTTTTGTGAGGGAAAGGCGTTGGATGGAAAAATGAGGGAATAATCCAAAGGCGCAATGGGGATGGATGTGGAGCGACCGTTGGATGATGGATACATCAAAACTGACGGTCCAAGATGGAGTTAGGTGTTGTGGTGTGAAGCGGTTGTAGCAAATTTGATGTATTGGCGATGAAGCGACCGTTGGATTCAGCTGAGGATCCAATATGACGGCTACAGGAGAAGTGGGTATGGATAATGGAAATGGATTTGGGTAAGGGTTTTGGGCCTTGGGTATGCCAAGCCCATATCTTCTTTAAGAACAATTTCTTCCTTGTTAAGCCCATTTCTAGCCTTTTGGTCTTGCGCACAACATTCTTCGCAACTTCCTTGCGTGATTCCTCTCGGCTTCCACCACTTTTCTGCTCTTTTCGCTCCGTAATTCCATCCAAACTTTATTTATAACCTAAAAATGCAAAATTAATTAATAAAAATATTTATTCTTGAAAACAACGAAAACACAGAATATGGGATAAAATGTAGAATTAATGCACAAAAGATGAGTTAAATGCCAAGAAAAATATATAGAAATATGCACTTTTTAGCACTCATCAAATACCCCCAAACCTGAATTTTACTTGTCCTTAAGTAAAACAAAACTAAGGAAATCCTACCTATACCACTGTCGCTGGTCTCTCGATTGCATTTAGCGAATGCAATAAGCCTTTTAAACCACTAAGTGTCCCTAGTGGACGAGTGAATTCTCGTGAAGGTTTTCTTAGAACGTACCTACAAATTTCTAGGATAAAATATAAGCTCAGATTCCATGAAATGTGACATGTGCAAGATAGTAGAAGCTCACAGCAAAATGTAGATGTCAATCTAGCTATCAAAGGCACAATCCTAGCACTGATAACAAATAAAGACATGTGATAAGAGTGTAAAGTGTATCTACACATGTGTAAAGAAAGATCGGATGTTATGACTACTAATCACCAAGAGATAGTTTCTCAGGCTAAGAACCGAGGTCGAAATCTAGCTAGTTGTCCGGATTTTACGAGAATTGTGAATGAGTTGGAGGTATTTCACAATTACTCGCGTTGTATATCAATGACATACACCCTTCCTTTCTTATTATAATACAACAAAAGATGACTCTTTACATGACTCTTATTTACATAGACTACTCTCTTTTATTTTTGGAACAAGAGAGGATGGAATTGATAAATACTTGATTTTTTTTTTCTGAATTTTTCTGATTTTTTTCTGAATATATACATCGTTTTTTTTTTTTTTTTTTTTTTTTTTTTTGATAAGGAAACACTTTTGATACATAAGCAAAAAGAAACAAAAAAAATTACATGACATTTTGCAAGAGGTAGCCCTTTTTGATGCACCCAGTTAAATTCGATGGTTGTCTTTCTTAATGTAACCTCCACCTTCTATCCCAACCAACCAAAGAACAAGCTAGTCAAGTTTCGTTCAGTATTCTAAAGTGATTGGCAACTAAAACTTCCGATAGAACACCTCAAGGATGAGGCTATACATGTATTGGTAGATCGTGCGCGTGCAAGTTTCTTATCACTATGTGAATTGTGCTAGAATCAGGGGTGCCTAAATATCTAGACTAAGAATCCTTATGTTTACATACATGCACAAGAGTCAACATTTCAAGGTAAATGAGCTCCATTTTTATGTTTTTTTCAATTTTTAATTTTTCATTTTGATTTTTTCATTTTTTTTCAAAAAGAAGGAGTTCTTGTTTTCAATTATGGCATATTATCAAAGTATCTACTTTTCACCCCCAAACCTAAACTAAACATTGTCCTCAATGTTTCAAAATATGAACAAAATTATAATACAACATATGAAGAGGATCATGTTGAGTAGAGAAAAAGGAAAGAGAATACCCGATTTCGGCGAAAGCAATATTAGAACTCCGTTATTCAAGGCAAGAATCCAACATATGTCAGCCGAGATCATATTGGATTAGCAAAATATATACAAAAGGAACAAAAGGGTTTTAATAAATTTTATCTACTGGATTATATACAAAAATTCACCATACACTAACAATCTAAAGAGTTGAGGACCAACCCAAAAGACAAAGTGTAGAGGTTTCAACAGCTTCACACAAATATAACAGGAAATAAAGGCAAGTGAAACTGCGAAACAAAATGAGCTACCCACAAACCTGGATTTTTCAACGGACAAAATTTTGGAAACAAAATCTCGCAGTTTTGGGGGTTCATCATGCACAAGGTCTAGCTCGAAATGAACTGTGCTAGGGACGGGCAAACATGCTAATTCCAACTGTGGCTCCTCAAAGATATTATACTTATATGCAAAATAGTCCAAAAGGACTTGGGAAGCACACAGTTCCAAACCTAGATTAGTGACTCTCAGAAAAGTCGGTTTGACAATATGGGTACAAACCAAATCTAGGTTGGGTGGAAGGCCATCAGATTGTGACTTATGTAGGACGATAGGCACATCATTACTAATCACATCAACATCTCCTAAGTCTTCTACACGTGTCACAACATGCTCACAATCATCAAACAAATTGGCCAGATCACAATCAGAGTCATCAACATCATCAACAAATTTATTCTCATGCATCGGCAAATCAGGAGAAATATCACAATGTGACCTAGGTAGAGAATCAGACACATCAAATATATTTTCATGCATATTAGCATTAGTGTCTACAGAAGATTCAACTATTCCTATGTCATGCTCATCTTCGCAGAATAATTGTACGAATCCCATGTCAATATCAAAATCATATGAATTACAATGAGTATTAGAAAAAACAACATTCATGAAGGTCGAGGGCAAGAAGCCATATGTTATTTAACCAACAGGTTCCACAATATTTTCATGTTCTTCTAACATATCATCATAATCATCATAATAATCATCATGGTAGCATGCATATTGGTCCTCATTAACAGTGGTGGTGTCATTAGTCGATTCATGTTCCTCTAAATTAGGTTCATATTCAACATCATTTACATGAATGGGACTAGACACTTCATTAGGGACAACATACATTTCCTCATGAATTTCCTCCTTTTGTAGGTGAAGCAAAATCTGATCTAAATATGCCTGAATTCGTGATGTAGATCTATCAAAGTTTTGCTTACTGAGTCTGAAAGCTTCTGTGGTGTAGTCTAAATTCATGGGAGTACAAAATTCTTCATGTTCAAATTGTGGTGAATGGTACATGTGTGCATGGTCATTAGGGTTTACAAAATATTGATCGCAACCCTCAAAGGATTGATTATGGTCCCAATGACTACCATTCTCACAATTTATGGGCATTTCATACCTTGGATTTTCTCTAGATTGCCTAAAATTATGCAAAATATGACAATTCTCAACAGGGTGGTCTAAACTACCACATGCGGGACATGCATAGATTTCAGGTTGCCTAAGAAAATTAGATGTGACAGATTCCTCATGTGATTGCATTTCTAAAGCTGCGATTCGAGCTTCTCATTGATCGATCAGTGATGATTGTGTGAGTGAGGCACTAGCAAAATGTTCATTTTCACGTTGTGGTGAATGATGCATGTGTGAATAGTTATTAGGGTTCATGTATTGAGGCTCGGGACTTTGAAAATGTCCATAATAATTCCTATAACTATTGACATCATGGTCTATGGGAGGTTCATAACGTGGAGTATGTCCATACGCAAGTTCTCTAAGGGATTTGTTGTATTCCCCAACTGTAGACCAAGATCTAGACATGATTTGGCTCAAAAGCTAAGTAACTATGTTACAAAGCCCAAAATTTGGTTTTTAATGGGTTTGGATTTTTGGGAAAAATTTGGTTTTTATGGGTAACATTTGGTTTTGTCGGGTTTGAAAAAGAAATTTGGTTTTTAATGGGTTTTAGAAAATTTGGACTTAATGGGAAAAGAAAACACTTTGGTTTATTGGGTTTTGAAAACTTTGGTTTTATGGGATAAAAGGCCAAGCCCACTGTTGGGTTTTGGAAAAATTGTTGTGAAACAGAGCCCAACTTTCGGCCTAGAGTTTGGGTACACGGCCCACTAACGACTTCAGCAAGCCCATAAACTAACGAAGCCCAGCTGAGTTGGTAGGTTCAGTTAAACTTGTTTAGGTTGTTTGTTGGGTTTTTGAAACCCAAAATTTTGATAGGGACAATCCCACAGTTAAGCTCAAATACAAACCCAAAAGTTAACTTAAATTACAAGCCCAACAAAAAAATGGAAAAAATTATTACAAGCCCACAAATTAAAAATGGAAGCCCACAGGTTGGGTTCTCTTAATGGGTTTAGGCTTACTTGCTTAAGCACAGCCCAGCTGCTCAGTTTGGTTGCAAAAGCCCAGTTGGGCTTTGGATCACAGCAACAGCAGCTCCAGCAGGAGGTAGCAGCAGGAGAAGCAGCTCAGCAGCACCACAAGTTCAGCAGCACCACAAGCAGTAGCTGAACAGGGGCAATGTTGCAGGCTTGGCAGCAGCATCTCTACAGGTTCAGCACAGAAGCAAGCTGCACATGCCAGCAGCACAAGGAAGAGGAAGAAAGTAGCAACAAGTGGCAGGCCCATCTGCAACTCAATCAGCAGCAACAGCAAGGGCTCAGCCAAGCAAAACAGAGTCACAACAACACATCAACAGGAGCACCTGGAAAGCTCAACAGAAGCTGTCAAGAACAGCAAAAACAGCAAGGGAAAATGATGCAAAGATGAAAAATTATGCAAAGATGAAAATGCAAGTTATGATGCACTAAATTCTTATACTAATATGCAAAGACTTCACTACACGACACCAAGTCCCCGGCAGCGGCGCCAAAAACTTAGTAGGCTTGGAAAGATGCCTACAACTATAACTGCAAGTGCACAGTGTCACAATGTAACACAGGGCAAGCACAGGTCGATCCTCAGGGACAAGGTGGGTGTAATTTGATGCTTCTAATGGTCTTTACTAACTGATTCTATGTGACAAAGTGACAGATAATGATTTTTCTGTTATGTTGAAACACAACTGAGCTGTTTTGGTGTAACTGAAATAGTGACAGAAAGTAAAGGTAACAGTGGCAGTGGGAATGAAGGTGTGATTCTAGGGTTAAGATTTCCCTTTCACCTAGCTAGTTCACCTAGGTTAAATCCTTGTCCCTAATGGACAAGAGGGTCTAGTTCAAGCTAGTCTCTTGGCCAGGGCAATTCATGTGGCAAGTTATCTAACCTAAAATCCTTAGATTAACCCCTAGCATTGCCTATCTGATTAAAGCATAAACAATGACAGGTCATTTAGGTTTCTAGGTCTCTAACTAATATGGCTGGTTAATCCCTTAGAGCTACCACTAACCCCTAGCATTAGTGGTCTTTTTACAGCACCACTAATCACAAGTCAGTGAGGCTTTTAGGAATTTAGCTAGCCTAGACTATTTTGAGTTCTACAAGAATCAACCTAAAGGCTAACCAACATGGCTTAAGGGTCTTCTCACCCTAGTTGTGGATTTAGAACATGTTTAACATAATAAATATTTGAAATTGAAATTAACTGAATTATGAACTTGAATTGAAATTGAACAGAATTTAACAGTAGATTGAGAAGTGATAGTAGAGAGCACTGGCTAGTCCAGGCCTCTAATGGGTTGTGCTCTGGCTAATCCAGGCATACCCTAAACATACTACATCGTTTCCCTTTTATAGCTTACAACAAAATCCCTAATTTCACAAAACCCTAAAATTTGCAAACCCTAACTTTTGGGGAAAATCAAATTCGACATACCCATGTGTAAATTGGCTTCGACCCATGCTTCTTGATGTCCCTCTGATGCTCTTCCTGCTCCAATTGATGTACTGCAACCCTAACTCGAGTTGTTTCATCAACTCCACACCTAGGTCAGAGAGATGTGGGTTTGGGGAAACGACTAGGCTAGGAAGAGAAAACTGTGGTGCGTACGGGTTTTGGTAGAGGCGGAGAGGGGTGTAGTGAAGCTCGAGGAGCAGCAGTTGCAGGCTGCCATGGTCGGGTTGAAGGAGGAGCTGGTTTGCAGAGGAAAAGAGAATTTGGGGAAAGAAGAAAGAACCGATGGGGAAGAGGAAAGGGTCTGTTTGTTTTGGGAATAGGGTATTCGATACTAGGGTGTTAGCGGACGCATCAGTATTTGATGTTTTGTGAGGGAAAGGCGTTGGATGGAAAGATGAGGGAATAATCCAAAGGCGCAATGGGTATGGATGTGGAGCGACCGTTGGATGATGGATACATCAAAACTGACGGTCCAAGATGGAGTTAGGTGTTGTGGTGTGAAGCGGTTGTAGCAAATTTGATGTATTGGCGATGAAGCGACCGTTGGATTCAGCTGAGGATCCAATCTGACGGCTACAGGAGAAGTGGGTATGGATAATGGAAATGGATTTGGGTAAGGGTTTTGGGCCTTGGGTATGCCAAGCCCATATCTTCTTTAAGAACAATTTCTTCCTTGTTAAGCCCATTTCTAGCCTTTTGGTCTTGCGCACAACATTCTTCGCAGCTTCCTTGCGTGATTCCTCTCGGCTTCCACCACTTTTCTGCTCTTTTCGCTCCGTAATTCCATCCAAACTTTATTTATAACCTAAAAATGCAAAATTAATTAATAAAAATATTTATTCTTGAAAACAACGAAAACACAGAATATGGGATAAAATGTAGAATTAATGCACAAAAGATGAGTTAAATGCCAAGAAAAATATATAGAAATATGCACTTTTTAGCACTCATCAGTCCACCCTAAAGCTTCCTTGTTGTTTTGAAGGACGGTTACTAGCCTACTTTCTTGATCTCTATCCAAGTCGGAAGAAACAATCACAGGTAAAGTCTCAGACGGGCCTAAAAACACATACTTCAGGGTATCTGGCAATGGTTTTAGGTCCAACTTAGGAGGCTCTTCTAAAGAAGGAACTAGGGTAGGCTTAGAAACTGGTAGTGGTTCGAACTTAGGTTACCATCCATTACTAGTATCTAACAAAGGGGTTGAATCTAACAAAGCATTCACCTCATTAATCACCTTATCATCATCAAAATCAATCCCAAAGTGAGCTAGGCATTTCTCTAATGGATCTCCTAACAAAGTGTTTGGTAATGACTCCTCGACTAATGTTCCTATCATGTTCACCTCTTCTATATTCGAGTCATCTAGTTCAGAGGGTAGCTTACTAATATTAAAAATGTTCAGCTCAATAGTCATATTACCAAAAGACAAATTCATAATACCATTTCGACAGTTAATGATCGCATTGGATGTAGCTAAAAACGGGCGACCTAAAATCACTGGTATTTGGTTCTCTGGGTCAGGGACATGTTGGGTATCTAGGATAACAAAATCCACCGGATATATAAACTTGTCGACCTCTATGAGAACATCCTCGATCACACCACGAGGAATTTTAACGGACCTATTAGCTAACTGAAGTGTCATCTGTGTAGGTTTCATCTCACCAAGTCCTAGCTTAAGGTACACATGGTATGGCAGTAAGTTCACACTGGCTCCTAAGTCAAGCAACGCTTTCTCAACACGGTACTTACCTATTGTACAAGCAATGGTAGGGTACCCTGGGTTTTTATACTTAGGATTAGTGGTATTCTGAATAATAGAACTCACATGACTAGCTATAAAGGCTTTCTTCTGGACACTGAGCTTACGCTTTCGCTTTCGCGTACACAAGTCCTTAAGAAACTTGGCATAAGAGGGAATCTTCCTAATTGCATCTAATAATGGAAGGTTGATATTAACCTGCTTAAAAACCTCCAAAATATCATTAAAGTTGGACTCCCTCTTAGTCGTAACTAGCAGCTGGGGGAACGGGGCTCTGTGAACAAAGACGGGATCATCAGGACCCTCATTGGTCTCTTTGGAGACTCTATCGGTCTCCTTATTTTCTGGCTCGTAAGGGTGAACTACAACATGTTCACTTTCAGGTATGTCGACCTTATTATCAACTTTCTTTCCACTCCTAAGGGTTGTAACAGAGTTCACATGATTGTACGATTTCTCTCCTCTAGGGTTAGGATCAGTATGACCAGGGAACCTTCCTTCTTCTCTCTCATTGATAAACTTAGCTATTTGGCCGACTTGAAGCTCTAATTTAGCAAAAGACTGGGCACTATTCTTAAAATTCTGTTTGGTTTCCTCTTGAAAATTACCCTGGCTTTTTACTAACATTTCCTGGCTTTGTGACAGAATCTCCTGGCTCTTCCTTAATATACTAAGGGTTTCCTCTAAGCTAGTTATTATATTCTCAGATAGGTTCTGGGTCTGACCTGAAGAGTTCTTAGTATAACCAAAACCTGGGGGAGGCTGAGAATTACTAGACTGGCCTTGATTCTAGCCCTTAGACCAAGAGAAATTAAGATGGTTTCTCCAACCAGGGTTGTAGGTCTCTGAGTAGGGGTCAAACTTATGACGGTTTTCAAACCTAGCATTGTTATAGACAGCATGAGCTTGCTCTTCACTAACCTGACCTTCCCAGAATGAGTTATCGGGCTCTATTCCACAACTAGAGACTTGAGAGGCTCTATTAGGTTCAACAAGGGACTTATTTTTAGATTGACCCATTTCCAATGCTTCTAACCTTCTAGATAAAGCAGCAAACTTAGCATCTGACGCAAAACTCATATCTACCATATTGGTGCTACTTCTATTGACCAAGAGTCTTTTAGGGGGTTCAACACAAGACTCTCACTGTTGGGATTTTTCAGCGATAGCTCCTAAGAAGGTAAAAGCATCATCAGCATTTTTACTAGTGAACTCACCAGCGCACATAGACTCGACCATGGCTTTGGTCGAATAGTCTAAACCATTATAAATAATCTCTACAAGTTTCATCTTATCAAATCTATGGTGAGGACACTGGGATAGGAGATCATTGAATCTCTCTAAAAACCTATAAAGAGATTCTCCCTCTTGTTGCATACTAGCACTAATTTTCTGCCTAACAACTGCAGTTTTATGCTTAGGGTAGAATTTCATATAGAAAGCAGCAATAAGTTCCTGCCATGTTTCAATGGATTCAGATGGTAGGTTGTTTAGCCAGGTCTTGGCTTTATCTCTCAAGGAAAAGGGAAACATCTTAAGTTTCAAGACCTCATCAGTAAGGTCTTTTATTCTAATTATCCCACAAATTTCCTCAAAGTCTCTAATATGAAAATAAGGGTTCTCATCATCCTTTCCTAAGTATATAGGGATCATCTGAAGAATACTAGATTTTATCTCGAAATTAGCCGTAGTGGCTGGCAATTTAATGCACGAATCTCGGTTGGACCTAGTTGGGAACATGTAATCTTTCAAAGTTGCCATCAGTGGCACAGCAGAAGTACTAGGGGTACTTTCATCACGAAGAGATAGGTTCTCAAAACTGAAGTTTCCAAAAACGGGGCTCTCAAAAGAAGAGTCTTCGAGCTCCCCGCTTCCACAAGAAGATCTTTTAGGCTCGTCACTAATCAAACGGCCAAAATTATCTCTTTTCCAAGCACGCTCTGTAAAGGAATCGAGCGCTATTGGCATACACAAACAAAAATCCTAAGGAAGGGAAGTTCTAAGCAAACACACAGCAGGCCGACTCCACCAAATCAAACCTAAAAATTTCTAGCAAACAAAAAGCATGATGGCTCCACTTAGATTGTTTCTAGACCAGCTTATAATCCTTCGAAAAGGAATTCGTTACAATCTGAGAAAAATTCTCTGGAATCAGTACGAGTCAAAGTGAGTTGAATAGAGGCGAGGGAAGCTCAGTGGAGCTTTGATACCCAAGGCCTCACCGGTATTCAAGGCGGAGCAGTCACGCATTCAACTCACAGAAACCATCCCGAACTTCGAAGTATGCTCAAAAGAGTAACCAATATTTTTCGAATGACTGTCCTATTAAGCTCGTTACCCTATAGGTCTCGTTCTATTCAAAATTTTAGGCTTAGGTTCGCGTTTGGTTTCGTTTTCCTAAGGCGGGCAAGAAGAGAACGGTGATGAAATCCGAACCCTTATCTTGTATGGCCAGTCCTTTCCCTTTACTAGGAATTTAAAGCAACTGGTTCAGTCCTCAACATATAATCACCTTAAGGCATACAATAAACCCGCTTACAGGAGATTCGCGGGTGTTTCGAAAGACTTACCTCCCGTACCAGACGGGCGAAGAACCGCTGAAGTCGACTCGGGCCACGACTCCTATGTCGTGTACGAACCCGAGGGGCCGAGACGATATTGTAATCGTCGTCCTTCCCTGCAAACAGTTTGTATTTAAGGGTACCCTTCCGTAGGGTTTAAAAAAAAATTGTCCAAATGTCCAAAGTCCAAAGTAAAGTGCAAAAATATTACAAAAATTTCCTAATACAAATCTAAAAAAAATTAAAAATTAAAAAAAATAATAATAAAACTAAATCCTAAAAAATTATTTGTCTTCTTTTTTTCTTTTCTTTTAACTTTGAGCTTTGTTCCAAGTCCTTAGTGTCCGATCTTCAAACCTGCAAATCAAAGACACAAACAAAGAAACGTAAAGAGGAACAAATGAAAATAATAAAAAATAATAAAAACCTAAAAATTCTACCTAAGCACAAATCCGCGTCGGCGGCGCCAAAAATTTGATGTATTTTCAAATGGTTGTAGTGATAGTGGTAAAAATGGGTTCTTTTCAGATTTGTGAAGGGAATGAAATTTTTAGATTTTTTAAAACTTAAGAATGTAGCAAAATTAAATAGCAAAGTGATGTGAAATTTTATGGACAAATAGGGGTTTAAGAGTCCACCATTCAACAATACTTATATGATCTAATATTTTTTTTACTATGCAATTTAAATAATTGGTTTGATTCAAAATATTGCCAAAAGCAGATTTCCAAAATATCAAATGTTAATCACAAGTATAATGCATCAAGAGTCTAAAACTAAGCATGCATTATCAAGGGAAAACACAGTTGATTAATAAAAATCATTTAATTCATTTTTATCAATGCAATTAATCACATAAAAATATTGCATAAATTAGTAAAATAGAGATTACCACATAATTATTGTGAGAATGACTTCCTCTGTCACCCCTGAGATTGGGTTTAGCTACTCATGATGAAAAACCTCTCAAAATATTTCATTGATGCTCAAAAGTGTTTTACAATGAAGAGAAAGACAAGAAAATGATATAAAACAGGATTCTGCGACCCACAGAAGGCGTCCAGAATCAACGATAGAGATGAAGTGTTGTTGTCGTTGGAAAACTATGACCCACGAGCGACAGTCGTTGTCTTTGTTGGTAAACGACTGCCTTTGGTAGTCTGTTCTTCCTCTTCTTCTTCCTCCTCGAGCAGCAGCAGCAGCAGAACCAGAATCTCTGCAACTTCAATTTTCTTTCTCTGTAGTGCTCTAAACCTCTCCCAATTCTCTCTCCCCTCTTCTATGAGTCCCCAGCACTCTATATATACTCCACAGGATCAAGAAGTCTCGCTATAACTCGAGATAATTCTCTCTTAACTCGGTTTGATGAAAAAATATTCTGGGAATATTTTCTTCCCTGATTTAGCTTCTCACGCGTAGATTTCCATCCCGGTCACCCGAGAAATGTTTACACACGACCCACAATGTTGCTAGAGCCCTCATGCATGAGCAGAACACGCTCAAATCTTCTCCAATCCCGTGTCCAACCCGTGTTTCCCTGTTTTGCTTTCCGTGAATTATCCAGCTAATTCTGGCCAAATTTGATCGAACCAAAAGCCCAAAACGTGTTTGCTAGGACATATCACAACTTCCTACCAAAAATCAGCCATTGAATCGCCCTAGAACACGTTCAAAAATTCCAACAAAACATCTGCCAGTTGATAGTATTTTTTTCCCGCCAATTTTTGTTTTTTTGAATTTGGGAAGAAGATGTCCTACCCCCTAACCAGAACTGGGGTGCGAATAGCAGCTGCCTTGGAGGTGACCTGGGGGTGCCCCTTAGTAATTAGGTTACCCCTTATCCAAAAGCGAGAGTCCGAATAACACTTGTCCTCCGGGGGTGCTCCGTGCAACTTTTCGAGCCGAATTTTCCAACAATAATTATTTTCCAAAAATACCTACAACACACAAAACACCATAATAAGGACGAAAACAAGTACTAACAATACGAAACATTGAGGACAAATTAGACAAATAAATGCGTCTATCAACAACCAAACTAATCACAAAAGTAATCATTTTAATTGTCGAAAGGTTTTTCTCGACAAAAGAATACTTTCAGAGCAAATAACTAAATAACAAACCAAGATGATTAATTTAGTTCATAATGCTCAACATATAGCATCTTATGGAACAACCAACAAAACCAATAAGAAAAATCGACTTAGTTGTATCGTGCTCAACATAAGACACACAATGGAGCCTTCACGGTATAACATAACAAAATGGATCAATGAAGATCCATACCGTGGATAACATACAAGGATCTATTCTATTTTCCATCATAACGACATAATAGACTTTATCCTTGTCAAACAAAAGATTTTATTCTATTTTCCATCAAATACATGACTGCATAGGCATAAATTTTGTAAATATTAAAAGTCCATTCGTCCTTTCATCAATACGAATACCGATTCATGAATGACTTTACTTTTGACCGCATATGGGACCTTCAAGTTCACAGACGCAAAAAATACATATCCCATAAACATATTGCAATATCACAAAATCAAAAGATCAATACTGCAATAACAACATCCTCTAAATATTTTTATAATTTAATATCAATAAACCTAAAAAATAACCATAAGAAGATGACAACAAAAATAGCTATGTGTAGTCACAATCATCGTATTCAAAGCACTAGTTATTCTTCCAACTAATCCGAAAACAAGACATACTAGGCATCAAAATCAAAAAAACAGAATCTTAGGCCAAAACCCAAACACTATAATCAGGTGGACGGTTCTGGAGATTCAAGCGTCTTGTGATTAGTGGACTTATGGGCGACAACAACCTCATCAAATTTTGAGGAAACATCCTTTTTGAGAGGTTCTTTATCGCGGTTCTTCATTAGAGCAAGGTTACAGTTAACCTTTTTCAACTCACCTTTTACAGCATCAAGACACTTTATAGTTCCAATAAGTTGCTGAGAATCAATAATAACCTTAGTTGGAATCTTCTCCCTAATATCTGAGTAGGAAACAAGAGATTGAGAAAAAGATCCTTCAACTTCAACAAGAGTTCCCTTCTCTTTATCAAACTCAAAGTATATACCATTATGAACAAAGTCTTCAGGTAAATCCACGAAGAATAACCCATTGACGACAAACCTAGAGTGAGAGTTTTAACTCAATAGGAAGGGTATATAGACGTTTTGAGAGAATTAGGGGTTAAAACATAGGTACGTGACTCTAAGCCCAAAACCGTACAAGAACTCTTACGAGATCCCATAATAAAATTTGTAGATTTTGAAAGTCAAGAAAAACATAACAAAAACAATACAAAAAGAGATGATAAAACTACTCATGTAAAAGTATGTGACTGATTATCCATCTAAGAACGATAAGAAAATAGCTAGATAATCACAGTTACTTTGCACAGAGTATACCTATTCAATTCTCACACACTAAGATTTTTGGTAGGTGAGATATCAACCTTGTGATCAATTTGCACAAGTATGAGCATTTGGCTCATTAAATGAACATTGTTTTTGTTTAGCCTTCCTTCTTTGATTATCACTCAGTTCAGAAAAATAAGACAAAGCTTGTTCTGCATATCCTTCTGAAGGCTTTCTCTGAGGACTAAATCTAGGACCTCTTGTGAATGGTTTAAGGGGATCAGAAAAGATGGGAATCCATTTTCTAGATTTAGATTTACCAAAAACATTCTTATAAACACTGGAAATACATTCATCAGAAATGTGAGAGTTTATTTGGTTAGAATGTACCTGTGTCCTGTGATGACTTCTAGGAAGAGATCAATGTTTATAAGGTTCTTGGTCTTCTGTGGATATTTGATTCACTGCGGTAGTCGACTGACCATTTGTTCCATTGACAGTGGATAGAAGCAAATTATGAAGTTTATAAATTTATTTCTTTCTAGCAAAACAATGGATAACATAGTGATTTCCTTTTCCACAGAAGGTACATATTCATGAAGGAGAAGCAACAACTAGTACTTGTTTAAACTTCATAGCCACCGGAGAAGATTGTAAGTTATGAAAACTTTTCTTGACACAATCTTCTTTTGGAGAAAATTTCATTTTGTACACTAACTCATGAGAATTAGTTTGTGCAGAAGAATTTTAATTTAAAACAGAGTTTTCCTTTTCCAAGGATTTGCACTGTCCATGAGCTATAACAAGCGATGCTTCAAGTTTTTCCTTCTCAACACGAAGTCTGTCTAGATCGGATGAATGCGTCTTGATCAAACAATTTTCTCTAATTGAGCCTTCTTTGACCAGCTTTTCAAGATCAGAAATCTTTTCACGCTGTATATTGTTTTCTTGAAGAAGTTTGTCACTTTCCTTAGAGAATGACCCTATAATGTTGTAGAGTACTTTTTCACGATCAATAGACTTTTCGAATTCATCCATGAGCTGTACATGATCCTTGAGATCAACAAACTCTGCAGAATTTTTTGAAATTCTTGTGAGCTCCATTTCAGCTTTTGTCATTATGTCCAAAATCTCATTGGAGGAAGAATGACCAACACAAGATGGAACAATCTTCCTACCTCGGGATTCAGAAGAATCGTCTAAGGAGTGACCCTTTGAGATATTTCCGGGACACTTGACAAAGTTGACAGCTTTAGGAGGCATTTTGGTATGCATATGAGATTCTGTCCATAGACTCAGATTGCCACAAACACAGACTTATGAGGTCTTTAACGTGTTTGCCTTCTCTGATACCAATTGAAAAAAGTGTGGGTCTAACAATACCACCCAATATTTCGCTTATCAATCTGTATGGACTAACTCCGAAATACTTTGCTAGAGAATCAACTAGACAGTCAGACTCAATCTAGATAAAAGTATCTCAAGGAGTTAATATCTCTCTCTTGATTTGATTTTTACTCAAGCTAAAAACAATAGCGAGTCTTTATCAAATACGAGGAATACTTGGACGGTACCAAAGACCAATGTCCAAGGATCAATCAACATCAATCAACAACCAAAGGTTGGATTTCCAATTGATGATCACGAACACGCAACCTGTATTATTTCAATTATATAAAATATAATGCGGAAAAGAAATAACACAAACACCAGAAATTTTGTTAACGAGGAAACCGCAAATGCAGAAAAACCCCGGGACCTAGACAAGATTGAATACACACTGTATTAAGCCGCTACAGACACTAACCTACTCCAAGCTAACTTCGGACTGGACTATAGTTGAACCCCAATCAGTCTCCCACCTATCCAAGGTACAATTGTACTCCTACGCCTCTGATCCCAGCAGGATACTGCGCACTTGATTCCCTTAGCTGATCTCACCCACAACCAAGAGTTGCTGCAACCCAAAATCGCAGACTTGATAATAAACAAATCTGTCTCACACAGAAAAGTTTATCAAAAGGATAAATCTGTCTCCCACAGAAAAAACCTAGGTTTTGTTCTGTCTTAAGATATAAAATCAAGGTGAACAGGAACCAATTGATAATCCGGTCTTATATTCCCGAAGAACAACCTATATTAATCAATCACCTCTCAACAATTCGCCTTGACTACACAAGCGGTTTGTCGAGGAATCACAAACAGTGAGACGAAGATGTTTCTGACTTCTTTATCTTGCCTATCGGAGAACTCTCACGATATCAAGCCAATAAATCGATTGTATTCGTATTATAGAAGATGCAAGATCAGATCACACAACTACGATAAAAGTAGTATCGGTCTGGCTTCACAATCCCAATGAAGTCTTTAAGTCGTTGACCTAGTTTTAGAGAAGAAAACCAAAGGTTATAGGAGAATCGACTCTAGCGAGAGCACTAGTATCACACAGTGTGGGGATTGGTTTTTCTCAAACCTAGATGTCTCCTTTATATAGCCTTCAAATCATGGTTTTGCCTTAGTTACAAAGCAATCCATATTCACCGTTAGATGAAAACCTGATTTAGATTCAAGCTAATATTTCTCAACCGTTAGATCGAAAACTTAGCTTGTCACACACACTGGGGTAAACGTTTACTGGGTTTGCAAAAACCATGCCCAAACTTGTACGTGTATGGTGGTTCAACATAGTAACCCAAAAGGTTAACCATATGAGCATTTCATATTAACCTTGTTCTTCTTCACCATAACTAGTTCAAGTGACTTAAATGAACTAGTTAAAGAGTTTTTCAATTTCTATGAGATCTTATGTAACTACACAAGACACAATTGAAACAAAGATGACCCGATTCGATTTGAATCGGATCATGAACTTTATAACCACGGTTTGATAAACCATTCCTTAGTAATTTAAGTTCATATTCAGAGCACATCTTTAGATCATACCCTCTTAAGTTCACAAACAAGTTCGCGGACTTAAGTAAACCGGTTGAGTTTTCCAAACTCAACAGAAATTCTCGGAAAGAGAACTTCTGCCAGTTCGCGGACTGAGCACACAAACAAGTTTTTGAAAATCCAGCAGAAATTCTCGGTCGAGAACTTCCGACAGTTCGCGGACTTGGCAATCCAATTCCACAATCCTTATGATTTCTCTTGATCAACAAAGTTCGAAAACTTCGGTTCAAGGAATACATGGTTATGTAATCTAAAATCTCATTTCAATCATTGAGACATTCTCAGAGGACGCTATGTAGCCGTTATTCACAGACCGATTCAAGTTAGAGCAATTCTCAAAGTGATTGAAACTTTTCATGACTTTCGTCACTAGGTGAAGATAAACTTGATCAAAGCGAAACGCTTTACCAATACACGATTTCGAGAAAAAGATAAGCAATGAATGCTCATCTCGAAATGTCAAATGTGTATGATCTAGTCTATATAGCATAAGACTTTTGTCTCATAAGAAGTATGAGATAGAAGAGATGGACTTTTGAGTGATAGATAAGTTCAAGTCTCCACATACCTTTTTTTTGATGAAGTTCCACGG
Organism: Papaver somniferum; assembly: GCF_003573695.1. Classification (NCBI taxonomy): domain Eukaryota; kingdom Viridiplantae; phylum Streptophyta; class Magnoliopsida; order Ranunculales; family Papaveraceae; genus Papaver; species Papaver somniferum. The sequence goes on along the minus strand of NC_039361.1, from coordinate 38,093,601 downwards.
TTCCTTGTATAGATCTTCGTCGTTGTATGATGAATCGCCATGAAGTCCTTGAGATCAACTACACTTTTCTATCCTATTCCGAGACTTAACTACGTAGGCTAGAAATCAAGACTCATAGTTTTGATCACTAACATTGACAAACATGCATGAGATAGCAACGCATGCGAGGTTGACCGCGCTATGCTCTAACAGATTTGATCTTTACTCAAGCAAATAAGAATTCGCGAGTCTTTATCAAATACAAGGATGATAAACTTGGATGGTACCAAAGACCAATATCCAAGGATCAATCAATTTCCAAGCAACAACCAAAGGTTGAATTTCACAATTGATCGATACAACGCACAACCTATGCTATTTCAATTATATAACAAAATATAATGCGGAATAGAAATAACACAGACACCAGAAATTTTGTTAACGAGGAAACCGCAAATGCAGAAAAACCCCAGGACCTAGTCCAGATTGAACACCACACTGTATTAAGCCGCTACAGACACTAGCCTACTACAAACTAACTTCGGTTTGGACTGTAATTGAACCCTAATCAATCTCACACTGATTCATGGTACAGCTGCGCTCCTTATGTCTCTGATCCCAGCAGGATACTATGCACTTGGTAGCGAAACTAGATATTGCGGAATCACAAACGATGAGACGAAGATGTTTGTGATTTCTTTTTATCTTGCCCTATCGGAGATATAATCTCAAGTCAATTATTCAATCGAACTCGTACGATAGAAAATGGCAAGATCAGATCGCTCAACTAAAAGAAAAGTAGTTTCGTCTGGCTTCACAATCCTAATGAAGTCTTTAAGTCGTTAATCGACAGGGTCTCGATAAGAAACCTACGATTAAAGGAGAATCGACTCTAGCAAACCTACTAGTATCACACAGGAGGTGTGGGGATTAGTTTTGCACAGTTGCTAGATGTCTCCTTATATAGTTTTCTAATCAGGGTTTGCAATCTAAGTTATCTTGGTAACAAAGCATTCAATATTCACCGTTAGATGAAAAACCTGAATTATCCAAGCTAATATCTTTCAACCGTTAGATCGAAACTTAGCTTGTCACACACAAATGGAATGTATTCATTTAGGTTTGAGTAACCGTACCCAAATGTGTACATTGGTTGGTTCACAAATGGTTGACCAATGGTTATCCATATGAGTGCTTTCATATTAACCGTATTCATCTTTCTCATAACTAGTTCAAATGACTCATACGAACTAGTTCAAGAGTTGTTCAATTGCTTAGGTCTTTATACATAGACACGATTGAAACAAAATAAGTTTGATTCATTTGAATCAATTCATGAACAATATACCCACGGTTTGTAAAGATTGCATTCCTTATAATTTATTGTTTTAAGTCCATGAACTACCGATTTGAGAAATAACTAGCTTGGGTACGCGTACAGGTATGCATACATTAGCTACCGGATTTGAGTTGGTTTTAGTTTCTAAACTCAACAGACTTTTTCGGGTGAAAAAGTTCCACCAGTTGAGTACGGGTACGCGTACCTAAGGTGACTGGTTTTTGAGTTCGTAAACTTCAAACTCAGCAGAATTTCACGGACGTGAACTTCCGCCAGTACGCGTACCCAACCTGTCTCCTTCACCAATACCGCATGTACACATATGCACGCACTTGGTTTCCGGCACATGGATTTATACACTAATGTTCGAACACACTATATGCTTACATCCATAGGTGCTTACATATTTTCAACTCTACATTTGAATCATTGAAACATTCTTCTATAATGTTATAACAGTCGTTATACATAAAGAATCGACTATCGTCATCAAAGATATTTTCAAGATTGAAACGTCATCATGACTTTTGTCACGGGTAAAGATGAAGATGGTTAAAGCAAAAGCTTACCAACACGTATGTCGAGAAAAAGATAGGCGAGTAAACTCGGCTCGAAATAACAAATGTGTATGTATGAAAATTATCATACTTATACGACTTTTGTCTCAAGAGTAGGAGATAGAGTAGAGAGACTTTTGAGTAACAAGATGAGTCCAAGTCTCCACATACCTTTTGTCCGGATGAAGTTCCACCGGTTCCTTGAGTAGTTCTTCGTCTTTGCAAGATAATCGCCATGGAGTCTGGAGCTCAACTATTCCTAACTATCCTAGACCGAGACTTAGTCATAAGTATACTAGAAATCAAGACATATAGTTTTGATCACTAACATTGACAAAATGCATGCAAGTTCGACCGAGCAATGCTCTAACAGTTTGCACACTTCAGGATTTAGGAAAAGAGAAAAGAACTTTTTTTTTTTGTTTTTTTTGGTTTTGTTTTCACCAATTTGGAATTCTTCCATCTTTTCATATCTAATTGATATTGAAAAGGTTTACTCCGTCTGATTAATAAAAAAGGGTTAAAATCGACAATTTTGCCTTCTTTAGGGTTGTGAGTTATGCGTACGTGAATTCTTTTAGTGTATAAAGGTTTCGTAACCCTACATTCCTTTTTCCTTCTCTGAAAACTCTTTTTTATCATAAGATTGCTTGTTGAGTCTGATTTGTGAATTCCTCTCACAATCTCATACTGGTATGGAGAATCCAAGCATTATGTCTTCAGATGGAAAATATGTTATATGATTGTTAATCCATCAATCATGAAGGAAAATGATAAATCTCATGTGTTAGAGCATTGCTCGGTCGAACTCGCATGCGTTGCTATCTCAAGCATGTTTGTCAATGTTAATGATCAAAACTAGCCTACATAGCTAAAGGTCTCAGACTAGGATAGAAAGTGTAGTTGAGCTCAAGACTCCATGGCAATCATCATACAAGACGAAGGACTACTCGAGGAACTGGTGGATCTTCATCGACTAAAAGGTATGTTGAGACTTGAACTTATCTGTCACTCAAAGGTCTATCTACTCTATCTCCTACTCTTAAGACAAAAGTCGTGCTGATGTATAGACTTTCATTATACACATTTGCTATTTCGAGCCGAATTTAAATCGCCTATCTATTTCTCGAAATATGTGTTGGTAAGCTTTCGCTTTAGACAAATTCATCTTTGCCTAGTGACTAATGTCATGTTATGTTTCAATCACTTTGGAAATTGCTCTGACGAAAATTGGTATGTAAATAACGGCTATATAACGTCCGCTGAGAATGTTTCAATGATTGAAATGAGAGTTTAGATTACATAACCGTTGGTAGGATATAAAAATTGTTGTGGAAACACATATATGTATAAGTCCTTATTCCTTGAACCAAAGTTTGGAACTTTGTTGATCAAGAGAAACGGAATGTGGCGTAAGCCAAGTCCGCGAACTGGCAGAAATTCTCGACCCGAGAATTTCTGCTGGAGTTTGTGAACTCCTTCCGTGAGCTTAAGTCCGCGAACCCAGTCCGCGAACTTGAGCAGGTTATATCTAAAATCGGTTGTTCTTGAACTCATGTTTATATAAACTAAGGAATGCTTTTGCAAACCGTGGCTATAAATTTCATGAACCGATTCGAGTGAATCAAACCGTTTTTGCTTCGATCGTGTCTTGTGTAGTTACATAAGATCTAAGAAATTAAACAACTCTATAACTAGTTCTTTGAGTCATTTGAACTAGTTATGATGAAGAAGAATATGGTGGATATGAAAGTAATCATATGGCTAACCATTTGGTTAACTATTGTTGAACCAACAAATGTTAATGTTTAGGAACGGCTCGTAAACACAAAATTGGATATTTCATTTGTGTGTAACAAGATAAGTTTTTGATCCAACGGTTGGGAAATATTAGCTTGAATCTAATCAGGTTTTCATCTAACGGTGAATATTGAATACTTTGTTACCAAGCTAACATTGATTGCAAACCCTGATTTGAAAGACTATATAAGGGAGAACTCTAGCAACTGGGAAACCTAATCCCCACATCTTACGTGTGATACTAGTTCCATATCTAGAGTCGATTCTCCTTTAACCTTTGGTTTCTTCTTATAAAACCAGGTTAATGACTTAAAGACTTCATTGGGATTGTGAAGCCAGACCGATACTACTTTTCTTGTAGTTGTGTGATCTGATCTTGCATCTTCTATCGTTACGAGTACGATTCTAATAATTGGCTCGAGATTTATATCTCCGATAGGCAAGATAGAAAAGTAATCACAAACACTTCGTCTCATCGTTTTTGATTCCATAATATCTTTTTTCGCTGCGTCGATTAGGATTATTGTGAGATAATTGATAATACTAGGCTGTTCTTCGGGAATATAAGTCTGGTTTATCAATTGGTTCCTGTTCACCTTGATTTATCAAAAGACGGAACAAAAATCATAGGTATATTCGTGGGAGACGGATTTATCTATTACCGTAGACTTTTCTGTGTGATACAAATTTGTTTATTAAAGTCTTTGACTTTGGGTCGTAGCAACTCTTAGTTGTGGGTGAGATCAACTAAGGGAATCAAGTATGTAGCATCCTGCTGGGATCAGAGGCGTAGGAGCATAACTGTACCTTGGATCAGTGTGAGATTGATTGGGGTTCAACTACAGTCCATACCGAAGTTAATTTGGAGTAGGCTAGTGTCTGTAGCGGCTTAATACAGTGTGTGTTCAATCTGGACTAGGTCCCAGGGTTTTTCTGCATTTGCGGTTTCCTCGTTAACAAAATTCTGGTGTCTGTGTTATTTCTTTTCCGCATTATATTTTGTTATATAATTAAAATATCACAGGTTGTGCGTTGTTCAATCAATTAGAATATCCGACCTTTTGGTTGTTGATTTAAATTGATTGACACTTGGATATTGGTCTTTGGTACCATCCAAGTTATCTCTCTAGTATTTGGTAAAGACTCGCAGATTTCTATTTGCTTGAGTATATATCAAATCGAGAAATTGAGATATAAACACTTTGATATACTTTTTATCTGGATTGAGTCTGACTCTCTAGTTGATTCTCTAGAAAGTATATTGGAGTTTGTCGATACAGATTGCTAAGCGAAATATTGGGTGTGGTTGTTGTACCCCCACTTTTTCAATTGGTAGAGCAGGCAAACACGTTTAAGACCTTACAAGTCTGTGTTTGTAGCGATCTGACTCTATGGACAGAGGTGCTATCTCTATTAACCTACCACCAGTCTTCGATGGCTCTAATTACTTATGGTGGAAAATTTCTATGCGAGCTTTTCTTCAAGTGCGTGATTTTCAATCATGGGTATATGTTGTTAATGGCTATGATCCTCCCGTTGTGGCAGTTGGAGATGTAAACGTTCCCAAACCTATTGGTGAATGTAGCCCTGCTGATATACTTGCTGCAAAGCAAAACTCCGACGGTTTAAATGCGATCATACATGCCATTACCCTAAATCTTCAGCACCATGTGACTAATTGTACTAATTCGTAAGAAGCTTGGGATATCTTGGAAACCGTATTTGAAGGTAACTCCAGTGAAAAGGAAGCTAGGCTTCAAAACCTTAATTTCGATTGGGAAAACCTTCGTATGGCAGATGAAGAAATATTTGATGAGTTTAATCACAAAGTGTCTGAAATTGTTAATGCATCTTTTGCATTGGGTAAGACTATTCATGAAAAGGACATTGTGATGAAAATTCTCAGATCGCTGCCATCCAGATACGATTCTAAGAAGCATTTCATCGTTGAGGGAAATAACCTTGATAATCTCTCCAGAAATACGTTGGTTGGGAAGCTTAATATATTTGATCACGAACATTCATCCAAAACTAAGGATGTTGCGTTCAAAGCACAAAAGGACACTAAATTACTTGATAAGAGTAACAAAGTGTATATCTCTGAAGATGGTCATTCTGAGATAGATTCATCAGATGAAGATCTTGACAATTCAGTCTTGATGATCACAAGACAGTTTATGGATCTTCTATTGAAGAGAAGTAAACGGTTCTCCAGAGATAAGCCTAAAGCATCAGTTAAACCTCATAATCGTATTCCTCCTAAAAACAGGGAAAGAGATGAAACTGATGATGAGGATATGCCTTAGTGCTTTAAGTGTAAAGGATTTGGTCATTTTGCAAACGAGTGCCCAAATAGTAGAAAATACATTGGGAACAAAGGTCTTGCTACAACTCTTGATGAAATGTCTGACAGCTATGATTCTAATGAAGACGAGAAATCAAGTGTTGCACTTCTTGGTGAAAATATTGATTTTGATAACTGTAGCAATACATACATCAATCTCAATATTCTTTCAGAAGATAATCCAACTTGAAAAAGCGGGGGTCTAACAACACCACCCAATATTTCGCTTAGCAATCTGTATGGACTAACTCCGAAATACTTTACCAGAGAATCAACTAGACAGTCAGACTCAATCTAGATAAAAAGCATCTCAAGGAGTTATTATCTCAATCTCTCGATTTGATCTTTACTCAAGCAAATAGAAATCTGCGAGTCTTTATCAAAGAGAGATAACTTGGACGATACCAAAGACCAATGTCCAAGGATCAATAAATATCAATCAACAACCAAAGGTTGGATTTCCAATTGATGATCACGAACGGACATCCTGTATTATTTATATTATATAAAATATAATGCGAAAAATAAATAACACAGACACCAGAAGTTTTGTTAACGAGGAAACCGCAAATGCAGAAAAACCCCGGGACCTAGTCCAGATTGAATACCCACTGTATTAAGCCGCTACAGACACTAGCCTACTGCAAACTAACTTCAGACTGATCTATAGTTGAACCCCTACCAATATATCACTGATACAAGGTAGAATTGTACTCCTACGTCTATGATCCCAGCAGGACACTGCGTACTTGATTCCCTTAGCTGATGTCACCCACAACTAAGAGTTGCTGCAACCCAAAATCACAGACTTGATAATAAACGAATCTGTCTCACACAGAAAGTCTATCGAAAGGATAAATCTGTCTCTGATTAATATTTTTGAATGATGTTGTAGTAATGAGGTTCAAACTCTCGGACTTGTGACGATTAAATTTAAAGATTTAATAAAATTATATACAAAAATATTAACAAAGTGGGCGAGAGGTATGAGAAAACAACCAAGACATTGATTCCACTATTACACATGAATTAATGATGGTAAATAATCCAAAACTCTAATTATCTTTTAAGTCCTTTATATCTTAACTCACTAATAATCAAGCAAATTCTCAAACATCAATTGTATCCCGTAAGCATAGATTATCTAAACAAAGCATAACCTATCTAATTGAATCACAACTGATTAGGAAAATTACGCAAACAATTTAAAACTCTGCAAAAGCAGTGATTGAGTGAATTATAATTAAATATTAGAGAAAATAAAATAGTTACCAATTATTTATGCGTAAATAGCTTCCTCATTGCCTTGGTTGTGGGATAATTAGCCGTCATCATGTTGGAAACACGCTCAAAAGTTGATTTCATTATGCTCAAAGGGTTACAAATGATGAATAAGGGAGAATTATAATAAAAATCGGGTTTGCAACGCTTATAATTGTTGCAAAAACCGTTACAAAGAGCCCTTACTGTTGCTGTTGCGTTTTTAAGTCTTCCTGTAAACTGCGACCCACAGAATGAGTTGCTGTCACTGTTCAAAAACGACTGCTGGTGCAGGTCCGTTCTTCGTGTTCTTCAATTTTGCAACAGCAGAAATGGCAGCTCTGCAAATTTGATTTTTCGCTCTGTGGTGCTCTTTTTCTCTCCCAATATCTCCGTCCCCCTTCTCTATGATCCCCTCACCCTATATATACTCAACAACAACAAAATATCACGCCATAACTCTCACAAATTTTCATTAAACTCGGCAGTGAAGAAAAATATTCTGGGAATATTTTCTTCCCTGTTTTAGCTTCTCACGTGTTTCTACAGCTGCAAAATCTCCTCATTTATCTTCTTCACGGTCCAGAGTGTTGCTAGAGTCATCATACACGAGCAGAACACGCATAAATTAATCAATCACCTCTCTACAATCCGGTCTTATATTTCCGAAGAACAGAATAGATTAATCAATCACCTCTCTACAATCCTTCCTGACTACACAAGCGTATTGTCGAGGAATCACAAACAGTGAGACGAAGATGTTTGTGACTTCTTTATCTTGCCTATCTTAGAACTCTCACAATCTCAAGCCAATCAATCGATTGTACTCATATGATAGAAGATGCAAGATCAGATCACACAACTATGATAAAAGTAGTATCGGTCTGTCTTCACAATCCCAATGAAGTCTTTAAGTCAAGGTTTAGAGAAGAAACTCAAGAGTTAATGGAGATCGAATCTAGCGAGCGCACTAGTAGCACACAGATGTGTGGGGATTAGATTTGCTCAATGCTAGATGTCTCCTTTATATAGCCTTCAAATCAAGGTTTTGCCTTAGGTACAAAGCAAATTCTATCCACCGTTAGATGAAAACCTGATTTAGATTCAAGCCAATATCTCTAAACCGTTAGATCGAAAGACATAGATTGTCACACACACTTGGGTACACGTTTACTGGGTTTGAGAAAACCATGCCCAAACGAGTACACGTATGTTGGTTCAATATGATAACCCAAAAGGTCGACCGTATGAGCATCTCATATTAATCATGTTCTTCTTCACCATAACTAGTTCAATTGACTCAAATGAACTAGTTAAGAGTTGTTCAATTGCTATGAGATCTTATGTAACTACACAAGACACAATTGAAACAAAGATGATTCGATTTGATTAGAATCGGCTCATGAACATTATAGCCACGGTTTGCATAAAACATTCATTAATAATTAATGTTTCATGTCAGAGCACATATTTAGATCATAACCTCTTAAGTTCACAAACAAGTTCGCGGACTTAAGTTAATCGGCTGAGTTTTCCAAACTCATTAGAAATTCTCGGGTCGAGGACTTCCGCCAGTTCACGGACTGAGCACACAAATGAGTTTTGGAAATCCCAGCAGAAATTCTCGGTCGAGAACTTCTGTCAGTTCGGGGACTGGGTTCGCAGACTTGGCAAGCCAATTCCACAATCCTACCGATTTCTCTTGATCAACAAAGTTCGAAAACTTCGGTTCAAGGAATACATGGTTATATAATCTAAACTCTCATTTTAATCATTGAAACATTCTCAGAGGGCGATATTCAGTCGTGAAGAACAACAAACCTTTCTCGTCAGAGCAATTTCCAAAGTGATTGAAACTTTCATGACTTTCGTCACTAGGTGAAGATAAACCTGATCAAAGCGAAACGCTTTACCAACACATGATTTCGAGTAAAAGATAAGCAATGAATACTCAGCTCGAAATATCAAGTGTATATGATCTAGTCTATATAGCATACGACTTTTGTCTCATAAGAAGTAGGAGAAGAATAGATACACTTTCGAGTGATAGATAAGTTCAAGTCTTCACATACCTTTTTGTTGATGAAGTTCCACGGTTCCTTGGTGTAGATCTTCGTCATTGTCGTTGAATCACCATGAAGTCCTTGAGCTCAACTACACTTTTCCTATCCTAGTATGAGACTTAGCTAATAGGCTAGATATAGCAACGCATGCGAGGTTGACCGAGCTATGCTCTAACAATCTCCCTCTTTGTCAATTTTAGTGACAAAACTATCAATACATATGGAATACAAAAAAGATAAACTTTAGTGGCTCTTATTCCATAGTCCAATCTTCAACGTTTCTTGAAATCTTCGTCCTTCCAAGTACTCCAATGATCCCAAAGGTTGTAAGTTTAGTATCACCGTTGTTGAAGATCCGTAGCTATAAAATGAGAGAAATCGAGATTCTCGATCATTATTATACAGTGTCATAGTATTATTATGAACATCAAAGTCCAATTGCATCACGGCTTTAACAATAATACTATGGTGATATGTATCACTCCCCCTTAGTCAATACTCCATCTCGATCATGGAAACCACTCCCCCTTACACAATGATCCGAAAACCATATGAATTTGTAGCGCGATCTACAATATTTCTCCCCCTTTTTGTCAATAAAATTTGCAAAGGTACAAGAATGGGTTCATATGAAAAATTTCCACAAGAGACATTTCATGACCAAAATAAAGACAACATATCATCTTAATTTAGATGCAATCTTATAGCCGAAGCTAACAGCATTCATCAAGGAGTTTTAAGACGCAAGATAACCCCTATAAAATTCCACAACCGCAATTCCCGCAAGATATTACCATTAAGCACAAGTTCAAAAGAACTCTCCCATATTTGATGTCATTCCCAAAGGAACAACAAGAGCGACCTTAATTTCGAAAGAAAACAAGGATTTTGAACCACAAACAAGATACCAAAAAGATGACAACGACAAACCTACAGAAATTGAACTGGAAAGTACCTACTGGGGTTTCAGACTCAATTGCCCAAAAGATAAGTATAAGCGAATGGGAAAGAGTCAATGGAACGTTTTAATGAACCAAAACAACACCAATAGACTGCCGCAAGTGTTGAAAAGTTGCAGTGTCTAAGGGTTTGGTGAGAATATCATCCAATTGTTGTTCGGAAGGCACAAATTCCATACTGATGATACCATTTTCATAAAGATCACGAATAAAATGGCACCTTATGTCGATGTGCTTTGTTCTTGAGTGCTCAACAGGATTCTCAGTAATTCGAATCGCACTGGAGTTATCACAAAAGATCTTCATTATCCAAGTATCGATTCCATAATCAGCAAGCATCTGTTTCATCCATAGGAGTTGAGTACAACAAGATCCAGCTGTATATTCTGCTTCATATGTAGATAGGGATTGAGAATTTTGCTTCTTGCTATGCCATGCTATAAGATTGAGACCTACATAGTAGAAGCCCCCTGACGTACTTTTTCTGTCTTCTACACAACCTTCCCAATCAGCATCAGAATAAGCAGAAAGATCAGCATTAATATCAAAAGTGTACGAGAGAACATACCCAGCAGTATGATTTATATATCGTATGATTCTCTTCGCAGCTGCAAGATGAGATTCTTTTGGATCCGCCTGAAACCTGGCATAACAACCAACAATGAAAGAAATATCAGGTCTAGTGGCTGTAAGATACAAAAGGCTACCTATAATGGATCGATATAATTTTTGATCCACTTTTTCTACTTTCTCATCTGTGTGCAATTTACCAGTAGTAGGCATAGGATTCAGTTTAGGAGATGACTTATCCAGACCAAATCTTGACACAAGATTACGTGCATACTTCTCTTGGGATAAGTAAATACCCTCCTTATGTTGTTGAATCTGTAATCCTAAGAAATTTTTTAACTCACCAACATTGCTCATTTCGAATTCTTTAGAAAGAGAGTCTTTGCAAGTTTTTCAGAGGTTGATCCATAAATGATATCATCTACATAAATTTGAGCAATGACAACATCTTTCTCAGTCCATTTGGTAAACAATGTTTTATAAGCTCCTCCTCTTAAGAATCCTTTTCTAATAAGAGAGGTAGTGAGTTTCTCAAACCAGGCTCTTGGTGCTTGTTTCAATCCATATAGCTCCTTTTTAAGCTTCATCACATGATCAGGGAAGTCCGGATTTTCGAATCCTTTAGGTTGAGCAACATAGACTTCCTATTTTAAAATGCCGTTCAGAAAATCTGATTTTATGTCCATCTGAAACAACTTAATCTTGATAAAGCAGGCATGGGCCAATAAAAGTCGAATGGACTCAAGACGTGCCACAGGAGTAAAGGTTTCGTCAAAATCGATTCCTTCAATCTGTGAATATCCTTGAGCGGCAAGTCTAGCTTTATTTCTGACAATTGTGCCATACTCATCAGACTTGTTCCTGAATATCCATTTGGTACCAACAATATTGACATTAGTAGGACAAGATACACGTTCCCAGACATCTTGTCTTTCAAATTAATTTAACTCTTCATGCATTGCATTTACCCAAAAAGGATCTTTCAGAGCTTCATCAATATTCCTTGGTTCCACCTGCGAAAGGTAACACCCAAAATTGCATATATTTTGAAGTTGACCTCTTGTTTTGGTTGTAGAATCCCTTCCCCCAATAATGTTGTTGGGGTCATGATCCCTTTGAAGCCAAAGATGTCGTGGAGGAACACGTACATGTTCATAAGGAATGGCTTGATCAGTGCTCTTCTCCTCGTCACTAGAAATGTCAGGATCAGTAACAGTTGGGATAACTTCAACTGATTTTGGAATTTCTTTGACTTTCTCAATTGTCTCAGTTGGAGGAAATTCAGCAGGAAGACTATCTTGACGAAAGTTACTAATGTCGTCGATGATAACATTAGCAGATTCCATCATGAATTGAGTTCTGAGACTAAAAACTCGAAAACCACGACTATCAGATGCGTAGCCAAAAAAGATACCTTCGTCACTTTTGGTGTCGAATTTCCCTTTCTGTTCTCGATCTTTCAGAATATAACACTTACTTCCAAAAACCCTGAGATAGTGTAGGTTCGGTTTCCTTCCATACCATAACTCATAAGAAATGTTAATGGTTTTAGACCGCAAATACACACGTTTGACCAAGTAGCATGCTGTGAAGACAGCGTCTCCCCAAAATCTTAAAGGTAAGTTTTTGTTGTGGAGAATTACCCTGGCCATTTCCTGAATGTTCCTATTCTTTCTTTCAGCAACTCCATTAGCTTGAGGAGTAATTGGTGGTGAGTATTGTTGAATGATCCCCAGTTCGTCACAGAATTCAAATACCTTGGTGTCTTTGAATTCAGTGCCACGATCGCTCCTAATTTTCTTTAGTTTGCGACCTTGTTTGTTTTGGATCCTTTTAACAATAATCTTGAATTCAATCAGGGTTTCATTCTTATGAGATAGGAATGCAACCCAAGTGAATCTGGTGTAATCATCTACCATAACTAAAGCATACTTCTTACCGGCAATAATGGGTTGTTGAATTGGTCCGAAGAGGTCCATATGAATTAAATAAAGTGGAGCTTTAGTGAGAATATCTCGTGATGATTTGTGGTGAACTTTCGTTTGCTTCCCCTTTTGACAGGCACCACAAACACCTTCAATCTTTGCATTGATTTTGGGAATGCCTCTAACTAGTTCTTTGTTAATGATCTTAGTTAGAAGGCGATAATTGATGTGACCAAAACGCTCATGCCAAAGATGTATAGATTCCACCTTAGTCAAATTGCAGCGGTCGCTAAACTGAGTATCAAGAAGATAACAATTGTTTTTACCACGAGTTCCTTGAAAGATTACCTTCCCGGTTTTGTCAACAATGTCACATCCATTCGCATTGAAGACAACTCGATGGCCCTTATCGCAAATTTGATTAATAGAAAGAAGATTAGCAGTCATACCTTTAACATATACCACATCATGGATTTTTGGAACACCGGGTAGCTTGATCGTTCCCTTTTTGCTAATGTAGCAACAACTTCCATCTCCGAACGTTACAGGTCCTCCTTCATAGTCAACTGATGATACAAACCAAGTGAGATCGATTATCAAGAAAGTTGGAACTTGCTCAGAAGACCGCCAAGGTATGCAGGATCTTATATTCTTCAAAGAAGTTGGTTTCCATGGATAGAATTAGACCATTTGAAAAGAAAGTATGGTCAAATCGTTTTGATAGACAGAATCCTGAAGATTTCTCACTTGAGTAAAGTGGTGGACAAATTGTTGTTCACCACAGCACAAATTAATTGTGTTGTTTTGAAAATCTTGTCTCATGTGCCTGATCAGAAGAGACAAGATCGCAAACGTGCAGGCTTGTGGAAAAGTGTTTCTTTAGGGTCGTTGTTTTTTGTCTATCAAACAAAAGAAAGGGTTATTATCGACAATTCTACTCTTTATAGGGTTTAGAGTTGGACGACCACGAACCTGTTTTTAGGTTTCAAACCCTACATTCCTTTTTTCTTCTTGATATCCTTTTTATCTCTAGACCTGATGAGATTGTGAATTCCATCCACAAAAATCAGTTGGTTATAACTGTTCTCAAAGCATGTCTATAGGGATAAGTGATGTCAACATGATTGTTAAGCCATCAATCAAGGAAAAATAAAAATCTCCTGTAACTCCGTCCCGAAAAAGAAAAAGGAGGAATACAAGAAAGCCAAAGGCAGTGTCTTCTAACTCTCATAAGTTTTCTGATGTTCTTGATGAGTTGAGGTAAGTAAGAAAGGAGATTCGTGAAATAAAGGCTTTTGTGTCAAAGTCCTTAGAAATTCAGAGAGCCCTGGTACGACATAGTCAACCAAGACAGTTCGTTGATATAAAATCCTATCTTCATGAACCGTATGTTCCAATGGTTGTTGAAAACAAGGAGTTTGGGAATGATGCTGAATTTATCAAAGGCATTGTCACCTAGGATGTCTTCTTCTTGGATTAGTTGGAAGAATAACTAGTGCTTTGAATAGCGATGATTGTGACTACACATAGCTATGTTTGTTTCATTCTCTAAAGTTATTTTTTAGGTTTATTGGTATTAAATTCTAAAAATATTTGGAGGATGATGATTATTGCAGTATTTTCTTGGTTTGTTATATTGCAATATTTTTATGGGATATGTATTGTTTGCGTCCGTGAACTTGAAGGTCCCATATTGTGGTCAAAAGTAAAGTCATTCATGAATTGATATTCGTATTGATGAAAGGACGAATGGACTTTAGACATATACAAGAGTTATGCCTATGCAATCATGTATTTGATGGAAAATAGGATTAAATCTTTTGTATGACAAGGATAAAGTCTATTATGTTGTTATGCATATAATGATGCAAATATAGAATAGATCCTTGTATGTTATCCACGGTATTGATATTCATTGATCCATTTTATTATGTTTTACCGTGAAGGCTCCATTATGTGTCTTATGTTGAGCACCTTACAACTAAGTCGATTTTCCTTGGCTTTGTTGGTGTTCCGTAAGATGCTATATGTTGAGCATTATGAACTAAATTAATCATCCTTGGTTATTTAGTTTTGTACTCCATAAGTTTTCCTTCTTATATATGTTGAGTACATGTGCGGTTAAGATGGTCATGTTTCATGATAATCTTAGTCGGGGTTCCATAATCTCTTATGTTGAGCCAAAAATAATTAAATTGATTACCTCGGTGATTAGTTTGGTTATTGGTTTGTATTCCGATTAGATTAATTATAGGTTCTCTTGTAATTAATTTAATTGAGTTTTCATATATTCCACAAGTTCTTGTGTTGAGTATATGAATGGCTACACTATCATGTTCTTTTGGTTAATGTAGTCACGTATTCCGTAAGGTTTTCCTTATGTTAAGTACTTGAACGATTAAGTTAGCCACCTCCATATGATTAACTTAATCGTAGCCTGTTCCTCCGTGAGTTTAGTTATGTTGAACACTTTCAATTAAATTGATCACTTTTCTGGTTTTGATTTAATTGCGTATTCCGATTAGAATATTCATGGGTTTACTTGTGAGTATTTTGGTTGAGTTTTGGATATAAAAAATCATTCACATGGTTTTTGGTGTCCAAATAAAAATCCTTCTTTTGTTTCGAAATTAAGGTCGCTCTTGTTGTTCCTTTGGGAATGACATCAAATGGGGGAGAGTTCTTTTGAACTTGTGCTTAATGGTAATATCTTGCGGGGAGTGCGGCTGTGGAATTTTATAGGGGTTATCTTGCGTCTTAAAACTCCTTGTTGAATGTTGTTAGGTTCGACTACAAGATTGCATCTAAATTAAGATGATATGTTGTCTTTATTTTGGTCATAAAATGTCTCTTGTGGAAATTTCATTATGAACCCGTTCTTGTACCTTTTCCAATTTTATTGACAAAAAGGGGGAGAAATATTGTAGGTCACACTACAAATACATATGGTTTTTGGATCATTGTGTAAGGGGGAGTGGTTTCCATGATCGAGATGTAGTATTGACTAAGGGGGAGTGATACATATCACCATAGTATTATTGTTAAACTCGTGATGAAATTGGACTTTGATGTTCATAATAATACTATGACACTGAATAATAATGATCGAGAATATCGATTTCTCTCATTGTTATAGCTATGGATCTTCAACAACGGTGATACTAAACTTACAACCTTTGGGATCATTGGAGTACTTGGAAGGACGAAGATTTCAAGGAACGTTGAAGATTGGACTATGGAATAGGAGCCACTAAAGTTTATCTTTTTTGTATTCCATATGTATTAATAATTTTGTCACTAAGATTGACAAAGGGGGAGATTGTTAGAGCATAGCTCGGTCAACCTCGAATGAGTTGCTATACCAAGCATGTTTGTCAATTTTAGTGATCAAAACTATAAAGTCTTGATTTCTAGCCTATTAGCTAAGTCTCGGCCTAGGATAGGAAAAGTGTAGTTGAGCTCAAGGACTTCATGGTGATTCAAAGACAACGACGAAGATCTACACCAAGGAACCGTGGAACTTCATCAACAAAAAGGTATGTGAAGACTTGAACTTATCTATCACTCGAAAGTCTATCTATTCTTATCCTACTTCTTATGAGACAAAAGTCGTATGCTATATAGACTAGATCATATACACTTGATATTTCGAGCTAAGTATTCATTGCTTATCTCTTACTCGAAATCATGTGTTGGTAAAGCGTTTCTCTTTGATCAGGTTTATCTTCACCTAGTGACGAAAGTCGTGAAAGTTTCAATCACTTTGGAAATTGCTCTGACGAGAAAGGTTTGTTGTTCTTCACGACTGAATATCGCCCTCTGAGAATGTTTCAATGATTGAAATGAGAGTTTAGATTATATAACCATGTATTCCTTGAACCGAAGTTTTCGAACTTTGTTGATCAAGAGAAATCGGTAGGATTGTGGAAATGGCTTGCCAAGTCCGCGAACCCAGTACGCAGACTCAGTTCCCGAACTGACGGAAGTTCTCGACCGAGAATTTCTGCTGGGATTTCCAAAACTCGTTTGTGTACTAAGTCTGGCGGAAGTTCTCGACCCGAGAATTTCTGCCGAGTTTGGAAAACTCAACTGATTAACTTAAGTCCACGAACTTGTTTGTGAGATAAAGAGGTTATGATCTAAATATGTGCTCTGAACATGAAACATTAATTATTAAGGAATGCTTTATGCAAACCATGGCTATAATGTTCATGAGCCGATTCTAATTAAGGAATGCTTTATGCAAACAAGGATTTCGGGGACGATAAAGAATTTTTTAGAGGCCTTAATGTCTATGAAACTTCTCATGAGAATTTATTCCTGCATTTTATGAAGGATAACTTGGGTTTGGAATAGCAATTATTGTGACTACACATAGTTATTGCCAACGATTTTCATCTTACAATGTTTTTAGATTTACTTATTTAAATTCTAAAGTTTATTTGGAAGATGATTTTGTAGTATTAATCTTTATGGTTTTATATATTGCAACTTGTTATGGGATATGTGTGTTTGCGTCCGTGAACTATGATTGTCCCATATATTTCAAAAGTTAAGCCTATTATGTCATTATGCAAATATTGATGAAGATATGATGAAGTTTTGATTGCAAAGATTAAGTCTGTTATATGTCTTTATGCAAATATTGATGAAAAATAGAATGAATCTTTGAATATTCGGCATTATTGGTCCTTCCCTGATTCACTTCTATGTGAAAGTACTGCGTGGCTCCATAAGTTCTCTTATGTTGAGCAATTCCGATTAAATTAATCATGGGTTCTCTTGTGGTTAATTTAATTGAGTATTTATGATACAAATTCATGTTTCATGTGATTTATTAATGTCTAAAGAAATCCTTATTTTCTTGTGAAAGTAAGGTCGCTCTTGTTGTTCTTTCAGGATTGACATTTTATGGGGGAGAGTTCTTAATTGAACTTGTGCTTAATTTCCAAATCTTTGTGGGGAGTGCGGCTGTGGCATATTGTAAGAGTTTTTTGTATCTTTATAAACTACTTGATGAATACACTAGTTTCGACTATGTGAAATCATCGAAACAAAGTTGATATGTTCTCTATTAGTGATGAAGTATCTGTATGAGAATTTCATTATGATCCCATTAGTTTTCGTACCTTTGCCAATTTATATTGACAAAAATGGGGAGAATTAGTGTGTAGTTCACACTACAAATACATATGGTTTACGGATCATTATGAAGGGGGAGTGGTTTTCATGTGAGATGAAGTATTGACTAAGGGGGAGTGATACATATAACCATAGTATTGTTGTCAAAGTTGTGATACAACTGGACTTTGATGCTGTGCAATAATACTATGACACTGTTTAACAATGATTGAGAGCTACTGTTTTCTCATTGTTATAGATACGGATCTTCAACAACTATGACGCTGAGTTGAACACATTCAGAATCATTGCAGTACTTGGAAGTGACGAAGATTTCGAGTAATGTTGAAGAACTAAGGAAATCAAGCATTTGGGTTGAGAGCTACAAAGTTTATTTATTTTGTATTCCATATGTATTTATAGTTTTGTCACTAAAATTGACAAAGGGGAAGATTGTTAGAGCACTTCTCGGTCGAACTCGCAAGCGTTGCTATCTCAAGCTTGTTGTCAAGTTTAATTGCCAAAACTATAAGTCTTGATTTCTAGTCTATTTATAGCTAAGTCTCGGATTAGGATAGAAAGTATAGTTGAGCATTAGACTTCACAGCGTTCATCGATTGAAGATGAAGAACTAATAAGGGGATCTTGTGGAACTTCATCAACAAAAGGTATGTGGAGACTTGAACTCATCTATCACTCAAAAGTCTATGTACTCTGTCTCCTATTTAAGACAAAAGTCGTATAGCTATATAGACCTCGATTATACACATTTGATATTTCGAGCTGAGTTTAACTCGCTTGCATATTTCTCGAAATATGTGTTGGAAAGATTTCGCTTTAACCAAGTTCATCTTATATTCTTGACGAAAGTCAAAATATGATCATATGAAAATCGTCTGGTAACATCTTACATGATTTGTGTGAGACAATCATTTGACGTAGACTCGGAATGTTTCGTGTTTATCATTCGATCACTTGAAAATCACTTTGAAGCTAATAGTTTGTGTGAGACAGCTATTGTCGTCTTCTATGAATGTTTCAATGATTGAAATGGGAGTTTAGAACACTTAATCATAATTAGATTATGTACACAGTATGCGTACTTGCATATGTGTTGATCCAACACCAGAATATAGTATGCATACCCGTATGCGTACTGGCAAGGTCAGGTAAAGTCCGGGAGCTAAATTATGCGTACCAGTACGCGTACTGGCTAAGTCAGTTGAAGTCCGGGTACTATAGTATGCATACCAGTACGCGTACTGGATTCAACTGAAACTTGGAAGTGTACGACAATATGCGTACCCGTTTGCATACTGGCGAACACAGTCCAAGTCCGACTACTTAGGTATGGGTACCCGTTTGCATACTTGAGTGGGTTATGTTATAAAATCGGTTTGTTCATGAACTAATACATTTATATAATAAGGAATGCAATCTTTTGCAAACCGTGGTTATAATGTGCATGAATTGATTCGAGTGAATCAAAATCGAATTTTCTTCAATTGTGTCTTGTATATTTCTATGAGAATATAAACAATTGAACAACTCTATAACTAATTTCATTTGAGTCATTTGAACTAGTTATGGTTAAGATGAATAAGGTTAATATGAAAATGTTCATATGGCTAACTTCGGTTAACTATTGTTGAGCCAACAAAGGTGTACACGTTTAGGTACGATTACTCATATCTAAATGAAGTCACTTTTCATTTATGTGTAACAATCTAAGTTCGATATAACGATTGAAAGATATTAGGTTGAGTCTAATCAGGTTTGCATCTAACGGTGAATATTGAATGCTTTGTTACCAAGGTAACATTGATTGCAAACCCTGATTTGAAGACTATATAAGGGATAACTCTAGCAACTGGGAAACCTAATCCCCACACCTCCTGTGTGATACTAGTTGCGACTAGAGTCGATTCCCCTTTAACCTTAGGTTTTTCTAAAGCACTGTAGGTTAACGACTTGAAGACTTCATTGGGATTGTGAAGCCAGACCCAACTATTTTCTTTGTAGTTGCGCGTTCTGATGTTGCTGTTTTCTATCGTGATTGAGTACTATCTTCTCTAAGATTTGCTCGAGATTTAATCTCCGATAGACAAGATAAAAAGTAGTCACAAACATATTCGTCTCATCGTTTGTGATTCCACAATATCTCGTTTCGCTACCATACGATTAAGATTATTGTGAGGTGATTGATATTTCTAGGATGTTCTTAGGGAATATAATTTCGATAAATCAATTGGTTCCTATTCACCTTGATTTATCAAAATACGGAACAAAACTTATAGGTATATCTGTGGGAGACAGATTTATCTATTCAATAGACTTTTATGTGTGAGACAGATTGGTTTATCAAGTCTTCGAGTTTGGGTCGTAACAACTCTTAGTTGTGGGTGAGATCAGCTAAGGGAATCAAGTGTGCAGAGTCCCGCTGGGATTCAGAGGTGTAAGGAGCGACTATACCTTGATCAGTGTGAGATTAGTTAGGGCTCAACTACATTCCATCCTGAAGTTAACTTGGAGTATGCTAGTGTCTATAACGCTTATAAAATTTATGGTGTTGAAATCTAGACTAGGTCCCGGGGTTTTTCTGCATTTGCGGTTTCCTCGTTAATAAAATTTATGGTGTCTGTTTTATTTCTTTTCCGCATTATATTTTCTATATAATTGAAATATCACAGGTTGTGCGTAAGATCAATCAATTGTGAATCCAACCTTTGGTTGGTAATTAAATTGATTGACATTTGGATATTGGTTTTTGATACCGTCCAGTTTATTTCTCATATTCAACCGGGCTCGCAAATTCCTGTTTGTTTGATTGCAGATTGAATTGAGAAATTGAGATATAACTCTTTGATATACTTTTCTTAAGATTGAGTCTGACTGGCTAGTTGATTCTTTTGAAAGTATATCGGAGTTAGTCCATACAGATTGATAAGCGAAATATTGTGTGTGGTTATTAGACCTTCGATTTTTCAACTAGTATCAGAGCAGGCAAACACGTTTAAGACCTCATAAATTTGTGTTTGTAGCGATCTGACTCTATGGAAAAAAGTGCTATCTCTATAAACATAACACCAGTCTTCGATGGCTCGAATCACTTATGGTGGAAAATTGCTATGCGTGCCTTTCTTGAAGCACGTGATTTTCAATCATGTGTTTATGTTGTTGTTGATGGTGGTTTTTAGCTTAGGGTTAAAATCGTAAAACCTTGCATCAGATGTGACGTTACTATGCAAGGAAGCGGTGCTGCGAGTACTAACCTCTCCACCGACATATTTATTGAGCCGCTCAATACACTTTTATCCATAACACTCTAAAAATTTCGGCACCTCTCCAATACGAGACTCACTGAGTACTTTCCTGTGCTATGTTCCCCAGCAAAACCCTTAATCGGTATGGCATGACGGATTTATGTTCACTCGCAGCGGAGTAGCATGAACCTCCAAGTACCAAAGTTAAGGCCATTGCACGAAATGCTCAGACACAAAGCATACTGCATTCTGTAGATAAAGATTTTGTATGGCAGCATACAAAATCCAGTTAATTGTTGTGATAACTCGCAAAGAACTCATAAACCCAACTAATTTGAAAATTAGAGTTTCGCGCTCCACGCAGTATACTGGACCCCGTTGGTCGAAACCATGCTTAAACAAGCTAGGCAACCGAATCCACCACAACGCGCTAAAAGTGCGGCCTCTCCCTAGCATGTCGGCCCTCTTTCCGTCGATCAATCAGGTCGCTTCAAATCCGCCACCGTGCGTTGGAAATATGGTCACGCCCTAGCATGCTGGACCCACTTCCCGTCAACCAATCAAGTTGCTCCAAAACTTTCCACAGCCTTAAAAAGGTCGCCATACTAAGTTGGCTTCCCAAAACACGCCAGCTTCCCAAAAACGCGCTAGCTTCCCAAAAAAAAAACACGTCAGCATGCCGCACGCGCATTCTGCACATGCCAGGCGCGCATACCAGACGCGCATGCCAGACGCGCTTCCCAGACGCGCATGCCATACGCGCTTACTAGACGCGCTTACCAGACACGCATGCCAGACGCGCTTACCAGACGCACATGCCAGGCACACATGCCGCACGTGTATGCCAAAAAGCATGCGCAAGCCATGCCAGCCACGCTACCACGCCTCTGGCCACCAACGGAAGGTAGCCATAATCAATGGCTACCCTTCCTCCTTAGGTGCGGATCTCATCCGTACAAGTTCGTCACCAATCCTGTGGAAACTTCTGGCCGCAATGCCAAATTCCACCGTTTGTGTCAAACCGTAATTTCGCCACGCCAAAGGCATGCACAAGCTATGCCAGCACCACGGCCACGCCACTGGCCGGAAAACGGAAGGTAGCCGCGATCAACGACTACCCTTCCTCCTGAGATGCAAAATCTCGACCGTCGAAGGTCGTCACTGAACCGGTAAGCCTCTCTATCTTAACTTGCCGCACATAGAAACATACTACACGTTTTCCAATGAAAACACTCGAGGCGGTTAGTAATGGAAAGAAATAAGTGGTGAAACACATCTTCATTATGGAAACATCAATTCCAGGCGTTACCCGTTACCACTTTTCCACCACTCAACCGCTTCCACTTCAAAACGCCCACACTTCCAGAATCAACTATTCTGGTCTCAACACTTTCTTCGCTTCCCTCCCTAAGACCAACCCTTCTCCTTCACTTTGTGACCGGAGCAAGCTTGAAATGGCCATTTCTTGGTTTAGGCTAGGATTGTACAGATTGATCTCTCGAATCAAAAGTACTCCCGTGTAGTACATTGTTTTGGGTTTAGATTTGTTTCTCACCCACACACACAAGATTACCAAAATCGGCAGAAACAGTTTTCACCCACAAACAATTGGCGGCCACAGTGGGAGGTCAATCTCTCAGTTGCAATATCTATTTCCAATTTCCAGTTTCATCTTTCAATTCCGATCTGAAGATGGTAGAAGCAAACAATCCGCTCGGGAATCAATGTCTCAGTTATCACACGACGAGGAGCGACGGGGGACTTATCGCGGTCAGGACGGCGTCACCCATAAAACTACGACGGACGTGCCTATGGCTAGGGTTTGCACCAAGATAGAAGAACAAGCTAAAGGAGGAACGCTGGAATACATACCTGGAGTATGCTTGTTGTGTTGCTACTAGCTCCAAGACGAGGGAAAAAAACTGATGATACGGGATAAAGAAGATGGGTAGCGCCTTTTATAGGCACGATGTTTTTGGAGCTCGAATGGAGGAAGGTTTCCTATTTTTGGTTACACATGGGAAGAGGCAATCGGGCCCGCTAGCAACGCTACATGGCGCCAATAGGCCGTCCCAAGCTAGCGTCAAGAGACCGCCAGCGCCATCTCCACGCTCCAGCCGGCACCATCTCCTCATCCTAGCTGGCGCCATATCCGCGTCCCCTCCACTCATAGCCAGCGCTAGCAGCCTGCATGTTTCCAGCGCCAGCAGCTTGCATCCTTTCCAGCGCTAACGACTTGCATCCTTTCCAGCGCTAACAGCTTGCATACTTTCTAGCGCTAACAACTTGCATCCTTCCAGCGCTAACAGCTTGCATCTTTCTAGCGCTAACAACTTGTATCCTTTCCAGCGCTGACAACTTGCATCTGTTCCAGCGCTAACAACTTGCATCCTTCCAGCGCTAACAACTTGCATCTTTCCAGAGCCAGCACCTTACATCCTTTCCAGCGCCATCTTTTCGCTCTACAACCATCCAAAGTCCAGCTTCATCTTCTCCGCTCCACAACCAGCCAAAGCAGCTCCATTTTCACCCTTCGAAACAACGCCATGGCTCCATCACTCCGTGATCAAAACCGCGCCATCTCTGCACGATACACCTACGATCAAGAGAACCAGAGCCGCTTGCGCCACCCCAACGTTTCTTCAAGTATGACAGCTCCAACCGTCACCAGAGCCGCTGCTACTCCACCATCAGGGCAAGAGACTGGAGGAGCCGGAAGAAGCCGACCTCCTTTTACCACTGTTGATTTTATGGAAACACAAAAGGTTCTCGTAAGGCTCAGACATGCGTGTCTATAACTCAGAAAGAGATACATATTTCCTCAAAACACTGACGGAGCGGCCACCATAAAATTCACGTCAACCCAAGAGGGAGATGACAAGGAATACTTTGAACATCCGGCGCAGTCACTTCAGCAGGACGTGCGTTGATAGAAGAAGAGGCTCGCGTTGCTCTTGAACGCCGAGTAGAAGGGAATCAACAACCCTCCTGAGTTCACAGAGACCCTCTTTCCATCAGGAGCTACATGATTTCTGGGGACTTCGTCCACAAAATCGTGAAGTCTATGATGAAACATTTATGTGAGATTCTATATTTCTCCAAGGCGTAGCGTCAAGACATATTTGCATCCCTCAACCGCACTGCATCAGGAAAGCAGCTTTTTCCATCCAGGGAAGCTGTTCCCAAACCCCAACCTCTCCTGGAAAGCACGATCGACAGATGGAACTGGGGACTCCTAACCACTGTTCACTTGAAGGATGTCGAGTTTGACAGAACGCTGAGTGACGCGATCTCCGACTTCAACATTGTAACCGTCAAAGCTCTGAGAGTTGCAAGGCGCCGTTTCAACTTTCGCTCCATAAGTGGCTCCGCTTCAACGTTCTCCAGCAGCGGCTCCGCTTCAACGTTCGCCCCAGCAACCGCTCGGCTTCAGCGTTCTCTCCGTAAGCTTCTCCAGGATCCGAAGCCTAATCTTCAGCGCTTTGCTCCATAAGTTTCAAC
Organism: Papaver somniferum; assembly: GCF_003573695.1. NCBI lineage: Eukaryota > Viridiplantae > Streptophyta > Magnoliopsida > Ranunculales > Papaveraceae > Papaver > Papaver somniferum. The sequence goes on along the minus strand of NC_039361.1, from coordinate 38,068,920 downwards.
GTCTTCTCCAAGAGCCGAAGCTACTTCAACGCCTCATTCCTTCCAAGGATCGTGCCGTAGCCGCCACGCTCTTTCCTTCCAAGACCTGGGGACTTTTATCCGTCTATCAACCAGTTATCATTCTGGTGTCGTCACTAACGCCTGATGCTGCTCGCTCATGGGGGAGCCTAAAATACCCAAATCCCGATCATGCGCGAAGGACATGCCTAGCGGAGACAGAGCTAAGTAACTATCCTTAAACTAAATTCTTTATATCTATTAGGCATGTTCAATAAGTTTCAAAATACCTTAGTGTTGAGACATACAATTCCTCAACACTCACTACTGTGTTGTCAGGCATACTGCCTCAACACACCTTTCCTAGTAGTGTTGAGACGTGCAATTCCTCAACTCTCACTACTGTGTTGCCAGGCATACTGCCTCAACACACCTTCCCCAGTAGTGTTGAGACGTGCAATTCCTCAACACTCACTACTGTGTTGCCAGGCATACTGCATCATCACACCTTCCCTAGTAGTGTTAAGACGTGCAATTCCTCAACACTCACTACTGTGTTGCCAGGCATACTGCCTCAACACACCTTTCCTAGTAGTGTTGAGACGTAAAAATTCCTCAACACTCACTATTGTGTTGCCAGGTATACTGCCTCAACACACCCTTCCTAGTAGTGTTGAGACGTGCAATTCCTCAACACTCACTACTGTGTTCCCAGGCATACTACCTCAATACACCTTTCCTAATAGTGTTGAGACGTGCAATTCCTCAACACTCACTACCACTAGTGGAAAATGGGTGTTTAACTACCCACATCCGAGACACTCATTAATGGTAGTTGGACCGCCGACCATAAATAACCGTCTCTGATATAATAAGAAAATGGACCATATCCGAGAGCTTAATAAGCTGTCTCAGAATAACAAAATTTATTTACCCTTGTATCCCTCTTGGAACTCCAATTCAGAGACCCGCAGGTGTACATTGCAGTTACTGTTTTAGATGTCTGATGAATGGCTGTAGATGTTTAAGATTTGAGCCATTGATTGAGATGAGATGGATGGCTGGATCGGAAAGAAGAGACCTCGTTATTATCGAGGATAAAGATATCTTCTCCTTCTATCTACGCCTCATCTTTCTCCTCTTCACACTCACTCCTCACTCCTCAGCTTGTCTTTCCCTCTCCCTCCAACCACCACCGACTACCTTCAAAGAAATCATCTATCTACCACATCCATGAACAACACCAACACCGATCTTCAGCACAAAAACAACATCGATCTTGTAGTTAGACCGTTGGCCATTAGTGAAGTTAGGTTTGGTTTTTCAAACAACATCAGGTACAATTAGGTTTCAATTCAAGTTCTCGTTATTTCTTTTCTTATAACTTTATTTGTTGACTTGGTTGATTCTCTACACTGGGTTTTAATCATTTTTCGATTATTGGTTGATTTCAGGTTGATTTCTCAATTTGGTGCGATTATTAGGGATTGATTTTGCAAACTTCACAGGTACAAAATTTGAGTTTTAATTTATTTATTTTTTGTTGATTTGGTTGATTCTCTTCGTTGGGTGTTAAGCTTTTTTCGATTATTGGTTGATTTCAGGTTGATTTCTCAATTTGGTGCGGTTATTAGGGTTTGATTTTACAAATTTCATCAGGTGCAAAATTTGAGTTTTATTTTTTTTTCTTTTCTTTCAACTTGATTTTCTTTTTAGTTGGCTGTCTTCATTGGGTTTTAACCATTATTTGTATTTGTTTGATTTCGGTTATTTATTGTTTGATTTCAGTCAGACAACTTAAGTTATAGGAACATCTTCATCAGGTAAAAGTTTTATCTGATTTTGGTATTTGGGTGATGTTAGTTGTTTTCATGATACTGAAGTTGGGGTTTGTTTGTTTAGATTTAGTCTACTGATCATGTATTAGGGTCTAGGTAATGAAGTAATATGTTTAATTTTAACTGATTTTGTCTCAATTCATGTGAAAGGATTACTGGTTTGGTGATGTTAATGTACAAGCACGTTCTGTTTTCTTCGAAGTAATTTTATTTTGGTTGATGTCAAATGTAACGAGATTTCTGTTTTAACAACATGATAGTTATAAAATGAATACTTCAGTGGTTGTACGTATATTAGTATTTGATTACATATGATGTTATTCTTAGTTCCAATATGACTTAGAATGATGATTTTTAATCCAAGTTGACTAGGTTTTTGTGTTACTTTGTTAATCTTTCAAAGTAATTTTCTTGTAGACAAGTATGATATGAGGAGAGGTCGGTTTGCAAAGAACGGACTGATTCAGTACCAGATTGTATGCCAACAAGTTAATGTTGGTTCTCTGGAAGAGGTGATCAAACCATTTTTGCATCTTTCAACTGAGAAAGTTGAGAATGCAAAGACCCAGGCAGAGGCTTTAGAAGAAGCTCTAGACATTGATGACTTGGAAGCGGATAAGAGGCCTGAAGACTTGATGCTGAGCTATATTGGTGGAGAGAAGGGAAAGGATATATCTGACCGCGAGCTTGTTACTCTGTGGTTAGAGGCCTACAGAATGGTTCTCGAAATTCTCCGTAACAACACTAAACTAGAAGCATTCTACGCGGTAAGCCATCTGATATTTTAATTAGGTTTACCTCCTTTCAACCGCTTTTTATCTCTTAGGCATTTTTGATTTTTCAGTCTTGATGAGTTTGAGTGTAATATTTCTCTCTATTGTAATGATGACTGCACACCGAGTCTTCCAGTTTTGTAAGAAGCACAAGAGAACATGAATTCTGTAGGCTTTGCGACATAATAGAAACCTCTTGCAAATGTAACAAATACAAGGACCAGAAGACATACCTGACTAATGAGATTGAACTTTGGCAGGTATGTGGAGAAATTAGTTCCATAGTCCAAGTATTTGCGTGGAAAAAACTACTCGGTTCTCTATCTGAATTTTGTTATCTGATCTTGTGCAGGAAGCTTTTCGTTTTGTGTAAGACATTCATGGTTTGATGTGTATGGTAAAGAAAACTCCCAAGCCATAAGTGATGGTCATTTATTATGGCAAGCTGACGGAGATGTTCCGGGTTTCGAACTATCAACTTTATAATGCATATGCATGGTCCAAACTGTTCTCACGACAAAGGTAAATAATTACGAAACACATGTTCCACCTTGTTCTAGTATTCATAGTGTTAATGGTGGGTTTTTTGTTGGCCACCTTGTTCCAAACTGTGATTGGTCACTTTGGTTCTGTTGGGGTCTGTTGATATTACTGAGCTTTGTCAGATATTTATGGTTTGCAAGTGACTTTGCAGGGTATAGATTTTATAAACCTTGTTGATGTATATATGGTGTGAATCATTGGATTCCATCTAATAAACTCCAAAATGTGGAAAGAACCTGAGTGGATTAGTAGTATGTTGGGAGACCACATGTATAGAGTTTGGTTCTGCAGCTGTTGGGGGTGTCCTCGTGTTAGCTTTGGTATCTTTGATCCTTAATTCATCTTTGATCTGACTTTGTAATATATTTTTACAGGGTACTGCAGGAGTTTCCATAGCTAGTGTTTTGGGAGTCTAATGTATGCTTATAACAGAGCACAAGTATACTTTCAACAAAGAATGTTTGTCTGTTGGTTTAATATCTGTAATCAAATGCTCTTTCTTGCCTAAGTGCATTCGGTTTTGGTTTTAGGGATGGGTCACGATTCTTGAGTTTTGGTTCGTAAAAGTAGGAAGCAGGCACAACAGTATTACATATTATACAAAGTACTGATACATCCTTGATGTGTGGTTTTCTTGTCATTACTTTTGTGTTGTTAGAACCGTCTTTTGACAAGAACATGCATCTTGGTATTGTTGCTCAAATTGGGTTATAGTAGTCAGGGGTTGATGCTAAAATTGGGTTTTTAATTGATCATGTTAAGCCTTCGTTTGGAATTGTTGGCGATGTAACCTGTGTGCTTTTGTGGTTTACAGTGGACAAAAACAATGGAGGCTATGGATATGTTTCAGCTGCTCAAGATCCTAACATGTATCCTAACCAAGGCTATGTCGGTCCTGGATATGGTAACATGTATTCTGCCAACTATTGGGTCTATATTTATACTGCCACGTGATATCTTATAAATGCATTTTTTTATATATAAATTGGAATTAATTAGTTTATGGGATTCATGTATAATCAACGACTAGAAGACTAGAATTTGAGAATGATATCGTGCCAGATTGAACGTGGTATGACTAGCTAGTCCAAACTGGTAGCTAGGATTATCTTTTAAATTTCTATATGGTAGATTGATTAGTCCTATTTTGGCAAACTACTGCAATGATATTCAAGTGGTATAGGGTAGGAGTATCGTAGCTTGTGGATTGGTTCCTTGTTTGTCTTTAAAATGCGGAATACTGCGAATGTATCTATAGAATATGATGGCTGTTACGGCTTGGGATGGATGGTTTTTATTTCAAATGCAAAATAAATTCCATTGGGTACTGATGATAAGCTAGGAATTCTTCATGTTAAATGGGTTGTCTCCCAAATTTATTTAAAATGTCAGAGTGTCTCTTTTGATTGTGTATACTCTATTTAACTTGTAAATCTCGTTGTCTAGATTTAGACCATCCTCATCTTAACGTACATTTTTAATATCAGGGGTTTGTTATATGTGACCTAGGTTGCAATTTATAAAGATTGGCAATGCGAAAACTCGTGTTTTCTGGCTGTTCCTAAAATTATACTTGGTTATCTATGAGCTTTGGTTTATTTCATAGTCAAACTGATGCATAATGGTCGATTTTGCAGCACTTGGGAACTGTAATCAAGTCTCGCATCCCAGGCCTCCAGTCGATAATTAATAAAAGTATTGCTGAACTAGAGGCGGAATTGAGTCGTTTTGGCAAGCCTGTTGCTTTTGATGGTGGAGTAAGTCTACCTTAAATCTCAGTCTTCAATTCAGAGCCTATTGTCTTTAGTCTTCAATATGCACTTATGAGAAAACATGCACTCAGTTATGGAGATTTGTCGTCTTTTGGCCTAATCCACTACTTGTGGTTTTTTGCAGGGTAAACTGTACCTGATTATGGAGATTTGTCATCTTTATGATGGAATTTACAAAGAACATCTTGACGGCATGTATGTAGCTGGTAGATTGGAATGTAGCTGGTGTTACTTTCTGGTAGATTGGAATGTAGCTGCCCCTGCCCACACATGTGAGTTGACAACAAAACTTGAACCTCCTTTTGTGATTTGATTTTGAGTTTTATCTGTTGCCTTAGAATGATCTATCTGTTCCCCTGTGATGTCGTTACTTACAAAAAATAAAAACACATGAGTTTCCAAAGGATTCAACCCATTTCTTTGTATCTGCCTTCGATTTCCCTGTCAGCTACAGATATTAATTTTGACTAATGAGCCAACTGTTGTTTACATGATCCTTATACCTTGAACATTACATTTATGGTATTGGTGGTTGGTGTATGTTGCAGGAACGACGTTCTTTGTCGTATGTGAACCAGGGACACAACACATGGATGCTCTACTTGATATCATTTATGAAGTATTGGCTAAGTTCATCGTCATCGGAGGAGCTTATCGTTTTGTTGTTTAACATGTTGTTTTTAGCTTATTGTCTATTAGTTTAGCATCTTGTTGTTAGAACTTATTAGCTACCTAGCTTGGACATGTTTTGTATTGAGCCAAAATTTCATCTTTTTTGTGTAATTTTAAACCAAATGGATAAAGTGAATGAATGTGGAATTCTCAAGTTTGAGTTTAAATTTGGATTTCATTTGAGTTCCATTTTACTTGACTTTGACTTGACTTTTTTTGAGTTTTATTTGACTTAACTTTGAGTTCCAGTCATATTATTTCAGATTTATCCATTCAGGCATTTCAGCAAGTCTGAATTTATATTTTTTTTATATTATAATTTAAATCTGAGACTCACGGCTAAGGGTCTGTACCTCGTAACCCTTAAAATCCGTCGTTATTTGAGACCCACGGCTAAGGGTCGTACCAAACAACGGCGCTTTATCAGAGACCCCAACAGAGACGGTTGGAAATGGTCATATAACTCGTATATATGACTTGTCCTGACGGTCGCGGAACATCTGTTTTCCACTAGTGTACTATGTTGCCAGACATACTGCCTCAAAACACCTTTCTTAGTAGTGTTGAGACGTGCAATTCCTCAATACTCACTACTGTGTTGCCAGGCATACTGCCTCAACACACCTTTCCTAGGAGTGTTGAGGCGTGCAAATTCCTCGACACTCACTATTGTGTTGCCAGGCATACTGCCTCAATACACCTTTCCTAGTAGTGCTGAGACGTGCAATTCCTCAACACTCACTACTGTGTTGCCAGGCATACTGCCTCAACACACATTTCCTAGTAGTGTTGAGACGTGCAATTCCTCAACACTCACTACTGAGTTGCCAGGCATACTGCCTCAACACACCTTTCCTAGTAGTGTTGAGACGTGCAAATTCCTCAACACTCACTATTGTGTTGCCATTCATACTTCCTCAACACACCATTCCTAGTAGTGTTGATACGTGCAATTCATCAACACTCACTACTGTGTTGCTAGGCATACTGCCTCAACACACCTTTCCTAGTAGTGTTGAGACGTAAAAATTCCTCAACACTCACTATTGTGTTGCCAGGTATACTGCCTCAACACACCCTTCCTAGTAGTGTTGAGACGTGCAATTCCTCAACACTCACTAATGTGTTGCCAGGCATACTGCCTCAACACACCTTTCCTAGTAGTATTGAGACGTGCAAATTCCTCAACACTCACTACTGTGTTTCCAGGCATACTGCCTCAACACACCTTTCCTAGTAGTGTTGAGACGTGCAATTCCTCAACACTCACTACTGTGTTGCCAGGCATACTGCCTCAACACACCTTTCCCAGTAGTGTTGAGACGTGCAATTCCTCAACACTCACTACTGTGTTGCCAGGCATACTGCCTCAACACACCTTTCCCAGTAGCGTTGAGACGTGCAATTCCTCAACACTCACTACTGTGTTGTCAGGCATACTGCCTCAACACACCTTTCCTAGTAGTGTTGAGACGTGCAAATTTATCAACACTCACTAGTGTGTTGCCAGGCATACTGCCTCAACACACCTTTCCTAGTAGTGTTGAGACGTGCAAATTCCTCAACACTCACTACTGTGTCACCAGGCATACTGCCTCAACACACCTTTCCCATTAGTGTTGAGACGTGCAAAATCCTCAACAGTGGAGGGCTTTGACCACGGAGCGCCGTTTTACGCCCTCCCTGTGATCAAGTAAGTAACGCCATCATCACCGTTTGGTAGCCGAAATTCCGAAACCAGTTACCATTGCTCCATGGGACTGAAGCCAACAACTCCGTTCTGCGCCAAGCCAGGCAACGCCACGGCGAAACCAAGCAAAACCGCGTCCAAGCCGTGTCCAAGCCAAACCGCGTCCGAGCCGCGCCAAGCCGAGCCGCGTCCAAGCCAAGCCATGTCCAAGCTATCCACGCCATCCGTTACTTCAGCTAGCCGCCCATCCGCTACTTCGAGCTAGCGGTATTAACGACCCATGACCAAGATGAATCTATGCAAAATCCGCCAGTACAAGGATCACAGATTTCTCATGCCTCCACTAAAGGTTAGTTAAATTTCCTTGGCGATCTCTTCACATGTTGCTCTCTCGATTTTGCTCTCGCTTGTCACCATCTCATGCTTACCCCACAACAATGCCACTGTTACGTGCTAAGCAGGGGACTCAATATTGATGGTGGTTTTTAGCTTAGGGTTAAAATCGTAAAACCTTGCATCAGCTGTGACATCACTCTGCAAGGAAGCGGTGCTGCAAGTACTAACCTGGCCACCGACATATTTATTGAGCCGCTCAATACACTTTTATCCATAACACTCTGTAAATTTCGGCACCTCGCCAATACGAGACTCACTGAGTACTTTCCTGTGCTATGTTCCCCAGCAGAACCCTTAATCGATATGGCATGACGGATTGATGTTCACTCACAGAGGAGTAGCATGAACCTCCAGGTACCAAAGTTAAGGCCATTGCACGAAATGCTCAAACAGAAAGCGCATTGCATTCTGTAGATAAAGATTTTGTATGGCAGCATACAAAATCCAGCTAATTATTGTGATAACTCGCAAAGAACTCATAAACCCAACTAATTTTCAAATTAGGGTTTCGTGCCCCGTGCAGTATACTGGACCCCGTTGGTCGAAACCATGCTTAAACAAGCTAGGCAACTGAATCCGCCAAAATGCGCCAAAAGTGCGGCCGCGCCCTAGCATGCCGACCCTCTTTCCGTCGACTAATCAGGTCGCTTCAAATCTGCCACCGCGCGTTGGAAGTATGTCCACGCCCTAGCATGCTTTCCCCACTTCCCCTCAACCAATCGGGTTGCTCCAAAACTTTCCACGGCCTCAAAAAGGTCGCCATACTAAGTTGGCTTCCCAAAACACGCCAGCTTCCCGAAAAGGCGCTAGCTTCCAAAAAAAACGTCAGCATGCCGCTAGTGCATGCCGCACATGCCAGGCACGCATGTCAGACGCGCTTACCAGACGCGCTTACCAGACGCGCATGCCAGACACGCATGCCAGACGCGCTTGCCAGACGCGCATGCCAGACGCGCTTGCCAGACGCGCTTGCCAGACGCGCATGCCAGACGCGCTTACCAGACGCGCTTACCAGATGCACATGCCAGGCACACATGTCGCACGCGCATTCCATAAATCATGTGCAAGCCATGCCAGCCACACTACCACGCCTCTGGCCACCAACGGAAGGTAACCATAATCAATGGCTTCCCTTCCTCCTGAGGTGCGGATCTCAGCCGTACAAGTTCGCCGCCAAGCCTATGGCAACTTCTGTCCGCAATGCCAAATTCCACGGTTTGTGTCAAACCCTAATTTGGCAACGCCAAAGGCATGCGCAAGCCATGCCAACACCACGGACACGTCACTGGCCGCCAAACGGAAGGTATCCGCGATCAACGGCTACCCTTCCTCTTGAGATGCAAAATCTCGGCCGTCGAAGGTCGTCACTGAACCGTCAAGCCTCTCTATCTTAACTTGCCACACATAACAACATGCTACACGTTTTCCAATGAAAACACTCAAGATATCAAAACATGTCACAAACTGGGGGATGCTCATCAGGGTATTGGTCTGGCGGTTTACAGCGTACGGCGTGCAATACGCCTGTTACAAGAAAGTGTCATAAGAGTGATGCGGTTAGTTATGGCAAGAAATAAGTGGTGAAACGCATCTTCATTATGGAAACATCAATTCCAGGCGTTACCCGTTACCACTTTTCCACCACTCAACCGCTTCCACTTCTTACGAGGCCAGGGTACGTTTTATTACGACTTGTATAAATAGGTTTCACCTATTTCCACCAAACGACAAGTTTTGGTCAGGAGAACAATACACATCCAGAAATCACCTGGTAGATTTCCATTCAGCTCACCAGTTCAATTTTCTGATACAAGTCACAAAAACGCCCACACTTCCAGAATCAACTATTCTGGTCTCAACATTTTCTTCGCTTCCCTCCCTAAGACCAACCCTTCTCCTTCACTTTGTGACCGAAGAAAGCCTAGAACGACCATTTCTTGGTTTAGTCCAGGATTGTACAGATTGATCTCTCGAATCAAAAGTACTCCCGTGCAGTACATTGTTTTGGGTTTAGATTTGTTTCTCACCCACACACACAAGATTACAAAAATCGGCAGAAACAGTTTTCACCCACAAACAATTGTTAATATTTTTCTCCGGTTGTTACAGTAAGTGATGTAATTGTTCCAAGGGATATCGGTGATTATGATGCTGTTGAGATTCTTGCTGCAAAGCAAAATTATGATGAATTGAATGCTATCATCCATGCCATTACCCCAGATCTTCATCACCATGTGACTACATGCACTTGGTCTAAAGATGCGTGGGATATCTTAGAAACCGTATTTGAAGGGAATACCTGTGAAAAGGAAGCTAGGCTTCTGTTTTATGGGTAAAAATTGTTTCTGCTGATTTTGGTAAATTTGGGTGTGTGGATGAGAAACAAACCTAAAAAAAATGCACTGCACGAGATTACTTTAGATTCGAGAGATCAATCTGTACAATCCTGGCCTAAACCAAGAAATGGTCGTTCCAGTCTTGCTTCGGTCACAAAGTGAAGGAGAAGGGTTGGTCTTAGGGAGGGAAGCGAAGAAGGTGTTGATACCAGAATGGTTAATTCTGAAGGTGTGGTTATTTTATGACTTGTATCAGAATTTGGAACTGGCTTGCGGAATGAAAGCTATCAGTTCTTTGGTATTTTTCTGGATACTGTGTTGTTGTTCTCACCAAAACTTGTTGTTTGGTTGAAATAGGTAAAACTTATTTATACAAGTCATATTGAACGCACCTGATCTCGTAGAAAGTGGGAGTGTTTGAGTAATGAAGAAGTGGGGTTATGTGTAAATGCCAGAGACCATGTTCCCACCATGGAGGAAACTGGTTAGTTTACACCCACTACTTCTTACCGCCACTAACTGCCCTGCTTTCTGACACTTTCTTATAATGGGCGTGTTGCACGCCGCACGTTATAAACCGCCAGACCAATACCCTGATGAGCATCCCTCAGTTTGTGACATATTTGATGTCTCGAGTGTTTTCATGGAAAACATGTAGCAGATTGCTATGTGTGGCAAGTCAAAGTCAGGAGACTTTCCGCAGGAGAATAGCATGTGATGCTATTAGGCTTATCTTAGTTGGTCGCCCAAAACTTACCACAGGCCTGTCAATTCTGTGGCGAATTTGGACGACTGAGATCGTAACTCATGAGAAAGGGTGGCCATGGATTATGGCCACATTCTGTTGGCGCTTGATGGTAGCACAGTGGCGTCATTGGCACATGCCAATGGTGTAGTGGCATATAGCGGCATGCCAGTGGCATAGTGGCGCCTGGCGTAGCCGTGGCAGCTATTTTGGCATATTGGTGTTAGACCCAAATATGGCTCCGGCAACATTGGCCCTGTTGTTATATCAAACTTAAGGCCTTAGGAGAATTACTTTACCTAGTTGGCATGGAAACTTTAGCTAAATTAGGGTTTGGCATATCGAAACCCTAATTAGCGCGTGTGGCATGGCCGCGGCACGGTGGCGCTTTATGCAATCGGTGCCATGGCCACATTAAAGGAATTATGGTAGGGCATAATATGGGAATAACCACAGGCGCAAGTATGGCCACGGGTGATTATAGAATGGCGCCATTTTTAGGGTTTGTCGGGTCCCACATGGCTCGTGGCATGTTGTAGGGCCAAAATGGCGTAATTGGGCCACGACTGAAAATTAGGGTTTTGACTAATGCCACTAAGGCAGAGCCGTGTTTGGAATACCCTAATTGGAATATGTTATGTTGTTTGGCCACGAACAAGAAGTGGGTTAGCATGTTGGCGCGCTATTTATGGCATGCTGACACGTTCGGCATGCTATTGCGGAAAAGTGGCATGTTTGGCACGCCAATTAGCGTATTGGCGCGGCATGGCATGTTCGGCATGTCACTAGCATGTCGGAGCGGAATGGCACGTTTGGCATGCCAATTAGCATGTTGGCGCGCTATGGAAAGCCAATTTGGCATTATGACCATCTGGCGTAATTTTGCCTCTTTTAATACTGTGGCAGGTTTAGAGCGACCTGATTGGTCAATAGAAAAGGGGGCCGACAAAACGTGGACGTGGCCACACTTCTAGTGTGTGTGTGGCGGATTTAAAGCGACCTGATTGGTCGATGGGAAATAGTGCCGGCAAGTATGGTCCTAGCCACAACTCATGTGCGTGTGGCGGGTTTAAGGCGACCTGATTGGTCGATGGGAAATAGGGGTCGGTCCAGCAACATGGGGTGTGGCCACTTGCAAGTGGGGCCGGCTGGCCTATGGCATGGCCACACCTCCCTTTATTGCTGCTCCTATTCCACGGCTCCTTTTATTCCTTGTTTTCTGATTCTGGGTAGGATTTTGCACCTACTAATCCATGGAGGATTAATTGCCTACTTCGCCTAGGCTTATTTTCAACCGACGAGGTCTAATATACTGCACAGGGCGTAACCCTAATTATCACAAAATTGATTGAATTCTATGTGTTGACACAGAGTTCTTTAAGTTTATTGCCTGTGAGAAGTATGCTTTCCGATTGAGTACTTTATGCAAGGACCCTAATCTGGATACTTGGAAATTTGTGCTACTCTGCTGCGAGTGAACACAAATTGTCATGCCATATCATATTAAGGGTTCAGCTGGGGAACACAGCACAGAAAGCATTCAAAGAAACTTATATTAACTGAATAATACGGGCAAGGTTCCAAAATTTACAGAATATCTGGGATTGTTGCTACGTGCACCATTCTGGATAAATTTCATGCGGATATATTGAATTTCTCAATAAATGCGCCAGTGGAGAGGTTGAACACTCGTCACTTTACATGGGTCTGTCTCTTTGCAGAGTGACGGCATATTAAATACGAGGTTTTACAATTTTAACCCTGAACTAAAAACCACCATCAACAACTTCAAAACCTAAATTCTGAATGGGAAAACCTTCGTATGGCAGATGAAGATTCATTTGATGAGTTTAATCAAAAATTGTCGGAAATTGTTAATGCATCTTTTGCGTTGGGTAAGACTATTCCTGAAAGGACATTGTGATGAAAATTCTCATATCATTGCCATCCAGATACGATTCTAAGAAACATGCCATCGTTGAAGGAAATAACCTTGATGCGCTTTCCGAAAATATTCTCGTTGGGAAGTTAAAGATATTTGATCATGAGCATGTATCCAAATCTGGAAAGGATATTTCTTTCAAAGCACAAAAGAACACTAAATTACTTGATAAAAGTAAAAGTGTTGGCATCTCTGAAGATGATCCTTCTGAGACTGATTCATCAGATGAAGATCTTCACAAGTCAGCAAATAAAGGCTATAGTTTTGAGGACTCTTGAAATTCATAAGGCCCTGGTTCGGCATCGGTCTACAAGGTTTGTTGGAATTGACTCCTTTCTTCATGAACCTTATGTGCCCATGGATGTTGACGACAAGGAGTTCGGGGACGATAAAAAAATTTTTACAGGCCTTAATGTCTACGAACCTTCTCATGAGAATTTATTCTTGTGTTTTAAGAAGGATAACTTGGGTTTGGGATAGAAATTATTGTGAGTACACATAGCTATTGCCAACGATTTTCATCTTACAATATTAGATTTATTTATTTAAATTCTAAAGTTTATTTGGAAGATGATTTTGCAGTATTAATATTTATGGTTTTATATATTGCAACTTGTTATGGGATATGTGTGTTTGCGTCCGTGAACTATGATTGTCCCATATATGTCAAAAATTAAGCCTATTATGTCATTATGCAAATATTGATGTAGAGAAGATGAACTTTTGATGGCAAAGATTAAGTCTATTATATTTCTTTATGCAAATATTGATGAAAAATAGAATGAATCTTTGAATATTCCGTAGTATTGGTCTTTCCATGATCCACTTCCATGTGAAAGTAATGTGTGGCTCCATAAGTTCTCTTATGTTGAGCATTTCCGATTAAATTAGTCATGGGTTTTGTTGTGGTTAATTTAATTGAGTATATTGGATACAAATTCATTTGTCATGTGATTTGTTAATGTCCAAAGATATCATTATTTTCTTGTGAAAGTAAGTCGCTCTTGTTGATCTTTCGGGAATGACATTTTATGGGGGGGAAGAGTTCTTAATTGAACTTGTGCTTCATTTCCAAATCTTTGTAGGAGTTTTCTTGTATCTTTATAAACTCCTTGATGAATACACTAGTTTCAACTATGTGAAACCATCGAAACAAAGTTGATATGTTCTCTTTTAGTCATGAATTATCTCTATGAGAATTTCATTATGATCCCACTAGTTTTCGTACCTTTGCCAATTTATATTGACAAAAAGGGGGAGAATTAGTGTGTAGTTCACACTACAAATACATATAGTTTACGGATCATTATGTAAGGGGGAGTGGTTTTCATGTGAGATGAAGTATTATCTAAGGGGGAGTGATACATATCACCATAGTATTGTTGCAAAAGTTGTGATACAATTGGACTTTGATGCTGTGTGATAATATTATGACACTGTATAACAATGATTGAGAGATACTGTTTTCTCATTGTTATAGCTACGTATCTTTACTGGAGTACTTGGAAGTGACGAAGATTTCGAGTAATATTGAAGAACCAAGGAAATCAAGCATTTGGATTGAGAGCTACAAAGTTTGTTTATTTTGTATTCCATATGTATTGATAGTTTTGTCACTAAAATTGACAAAGGGGGAGATTGTTAGAGCACTGCTCGGTCGAACTCGCAAGCGTTGCTTGTTGTCAAGTTTAGTTTCCAAAACTATAAGTCTTGATTTCTAGTCTGCTTATAGCTAAGTCTCGGATTAGGATAGAAAGTGTAGTTGAGCATTAGACTTCACGGCGTTCATCGATTGAAGACGAAGAACTACTAAGGGGAGCTTTTGGAACTTCATCAACAAAAGGTATGTGGAGACTTGAACTCATCTATCACTCAAAAGTCTATCTACTCTATCACCTATTTAAGACAAAAGTCGTATAGCTATATAGACTTCGATTATACACATTTGATATTTCGAGCTAAATTTAACTCGCTTATGTATTTCTAGAAATATGTGTTGGTAAGCTTTTGCCTTAACCAAGTTCATCTTATATTCTTGACGAAAGTCAAAAGATGATCATGTGAAAATCGCCTGGTAACATCTTACATGATTTGTGTGAGACAGTCATTTGATGTAGACTCGAAATGTTTCGTATCATTCGATCACTTGAAAATCGCTTTGAAGCTAATAGTTTGGTGAGAAAGCTATTGTCGTCTTCTATGAATGTTTCACTGATTGAAATGAGAATTTAGAACACTTAACCATAATTGGATTATGTACACAGTATGCGTAATTTCATATGTGTTGATCCAAGACCGGAATGTAGTATGCATACCCGTATGCGTACTGGCAAGGTCAGGTAAAGTCCGAGAACTAAAGTATGCATACTAGTACGCATACTAGCAAAGTCAGCTGAAGTCCAAGTACTATCATATGCGTACCAGTACTTGTACTGGATTCAACTGAAACTTGGAAGTGCACGACAGTATGCGTACCCATTTGCATACTAGCGAACACAGTCCAAGTCCGGCTACTTAGGTATGCATACCCGTTTGCATACTTGAGTGGGTTATGTTCTAAAATCGGTTTGTTCATGAACTAATACATTTATATAATAAGGAATGCAATCTTTTGCAAACCGTGGCTATAATGTTCATGAATTGATTTGAGTGAATCAAAATCGATTTTGCTTCAATTGTGTCTTGTATAATTATATGAGAATATAAACAATTAAACAACTCTAGAACTAGTTTCATTTGAGTCATTTGAACTAGTTATGGTGAAGATGAATAAGGCTAGTATGAAAGTGTTCATACGGCTAACTTCGGTTAACTATTATTGAGCCAACAAAGATGTACACGTTTAGGTACGGTTACTCTTATCTAAATAAAGTCACATTTCATTTGTGTGTAACAATCTAAGTTCGATCTAACGGTTGAAAGATATTATCTTGAGTCTAATCAGGTTTGCATCTAACAATGAATATTGTAACATTGATTGCAAACCCTGATTTGAAGACTATGTAAGGGAGAACTCTAGCAACTGGAAAACCTAATCCCCACACCTCCTGTGTGATACTAGTTGCGACTAGAGTCGATTCTCCTTTAACCTTAGGTTTTTCTAAAACCCTATAGGTTAACGACTTGAAGACTTCATCGGGATTGTGAAGCCAGAACCAACTATTTTCTCTGTAGTTGCGTGTTCTAATCTTGCTGTTTTCTATCGTGATTGAGTACTATCTTCTCTAAGATTTGCTCGAGATTTAATCTCCGATAGGCAAGATCAAAAGTAGTCACAAACATCTTCGTCTTATCGTTTGTGATTCTACAATATTTTGTTTCGCTACCATACGATTAAGATTATTGTGAGGTGATTGATATTTCTAGGATGTTATTCGGGAATATAAGTCCGGCATATCAATTGGTTCCTGTTCACCTTGATTTATCAAAAGACCGATCAAAACTCATGGGTATATTTGAGGGAGATAGATTTATCTATTCAATAAACTTTTCTGTGTGAGACAGATTGGTTTATCAAGTCTTCGACTTTGCGTTATAGCAACTCTTAGTTGTGGGAGCTAAGGGAATAAAGTGTGCAGAGTCCTTCTGAGATTCAGAGGCATAAGGAAAGCGACTGTACCATGATCGGTGTGAGATTGGTTAGGGCTCAACTACATTCCAGTCCGACGTTAACTTGGAGAAGGCTAGTGTCTATAGAGGCATAATACAATGTGGTGTTCAAATCTGGACTAGGTCCCGGGGTTTTTCTGCATTTGCAGTTTCCTCGTTAACAAAATTTCTGGTGTCTGTGTTATTTCTTTTCCGCATTATATTTTCTATATAATTGAAATATCACAGGTTGTACGTAAGTTAAATCAATTATGAATCCAACTTATGGTTGTTGATTGAATTGATTGACACTTGGATATTGGTTTTTCATACCGTCCAAGTTATTTCATATATTCAATCGGGCTCGCAAATTACTATTTGTTTGATTGCAGATTGAATTGAGAAATTGAGATATAACTCTTTGATATACTTTTCTTAAGATTGAGTCTGACTGTCTGTATGACTGTCTAGTTGATTGAGTCCGATTCGTTCGGATCGACATGAGGGTCCAACTACATTGCATTGCCAGAATCCATGTTGTATATTTGAAACAGGTTGAACTCCTTGCTTCTCTCATGGTACAATCCTCTTCCCACTGAGGGACCCTTTCTCCTTGGTCCACAGAGAAAAAATGTAGGACTAATGCCAACAGTTCATCGCGGAAGAAATTAAAGGATTCACCGAGCCCGGATCACTAACCAATACTAATAGAACAGAAAATAACTGTCTTTTTTGTATACCTTCCCCGGTTTTGTTGCTACCGCGGGCCTTACGCAATCGATTGGATCAATCATATAGATATCCCTTCAACACAACATAGGTCATCGAAAGGATCTCGAACGACCCACCAAAGCACGAAATCCAGGATCTTTCAGATAATGGATTTCTATTTGAAGAGTGCATAAACGCATGGATAAGCCCACACTAACCCGTCAATTTGGGATCCAATTCGGTATTTTCCTTGGGAGATATCGGGAAGGAATTGGAATGTAATAATATCGATTCATACAGAAGAAAAGGTTCTCTATTGATTCAAACGTTGTACCTGTACCTATGGGATATGGGTAGAGGAAGAGGAAAGAAAATTTCACATAATACTTTTGATCGAAAAAGAAAGGATTATATGCAGAAGTAGGCTTGGTCTGGACCCTCACTTTCATTTCTAGGCCACTTTTTTTATTTCTTGCAAAACTAGGCAAGTTAAACGGATTCCATCCACTTTAACCATCGCGGTCA